>NC_138511.1:5265814-5876648 GCF_964252035.2 Podarcis erhardii | reverse complement strand
TTTCAAAATTTTCTTCTCTTGTTTCTTTATGCTTCCTCTGCCTCCGTATTTTTATTCAATGCCCCCCCCCAGTTGCACCCAGGCTACTACAGCCCCCTGGATTGTCCAAGCACCCCCAGGGGAAAGTATTGCCCACTTCGGGAAACACTGGACTAGTCATGGCATTGGTCACCAACCTGGGTAGCTTTAAAAGAGGATTAGACAAAATCATGGATGATAAAGCTATTAATAGCTACTGCTTGTTGTGAATCACTTTGAGTTGCTTTTGTAAAAATAGAGACTAGTAAGCTTAATAAATAATAATAGCCACAATTATGTTCTATCTCCACTGTCTGAGTCAGAATGTCTCTGAAAGATCAGCTGCTGGGAATGACAAGTGGGGAGAGGACCACTGTTCTCAGGCCCCACCTGCAGGATTCCCATTGGGGCACCTGGTTGGCCATGGTGAAAATAGGATGAAGGGCTAGATGGGTCCTCCTTTGGCCTGATCTAGCAGGACTTTTCCTATTGACTGAAATACATTACAGTTCATGGTCCTGACACCACCTCTCATTATTGAATCACAGAATCATAGAGTTGGAAGGCACCCAGGGTCATCTAGTCAAACCTCCTGCAATGCAGGAATCTCAGCAGTAACTTCCGAATGCCTCATTGATTTGCTCAGCAGCTTCTGAGTGGATTGTGCTTATAGTTGCATGTCTGAGGTTCATACCTATTATTTGCGGCAAGGAGTAGCCATCTAGATCGAGCATCACGGTACCCGTCTGCAGGCAAGTGCGTAGCTCAAAGAGGCTATGCAAAGATAAGGTTGACACGTGTGGTTTGCTCCATCTCTCCCCTCCTTCTTCTACCTTCTCTTCAAACTTAATCCACCTGAAACAAAGATGAAGGAGATGAGACATGAATAGTGCTCAGCACAAATGATACACATGTGGGATGACCAACATGTCTTATAAATGCATGAAGGGGTTAATGCCATAGGCATAGCTAGGGCAATCCCTCTCCCCTTGGGAGTAAGGTCATCAAGCCTATTGTTGTATTTCAGTCTACCAGATAAGCTCAGTGTGTGAGGTCTGAGCTGGTTGCCACCAACAATATAGTTGGTGCAATCACACAGTAAATGTCTCTTGGAACAGCATGCTTAAGTTCTGTTAAGAGGCAAGTTCTGTTAAGAGGCAAGGCAGCTGTTGGGGAGATTTTCACTTTTGGCAGCATTCAGGATAAAACTGCAAAAACATACAGTGTATTTTAAGAGTATTTGCTATAGTTGTTGTTGTTGTTCCCAATAGTAATAACCAAATAATCAATGCAAGGCAGTCATCTTTTTGTTAAGCAAAATGATACGTCTGTTGCATGGCTGGTACTAGGGCCATTTAATGATTTATGGCCACTTGAGGACTGTCACTAATTTGCAGATACGTATAATTAAATTGTACACCAGCAAATTTGGGCTGCGCAATTAAAGTGCTTTTGGAGCCCCTGTGCAACAAGTCCACTCTCAAAAATGAAACAACTCCCCAATGCTTTTATGTTATGAAAAGTAACAGGAAAATGCACTAGAATGATGATGGTGATACTGGGCGATGAATATAACCTCCATGCAAACAAATCCAAATGAGTGCTGCTCAATAAACAGCAATGTCATATAACCCTACACAACCACTTTGGGCTATATATAAGGATGAACGCTTAATAAACAGGTCATCTGGAAGAGCGCCATACAACTATCATTCAGTTATAAACTACTGCTTTAAAGAAGTCATTACAAGTGATCCTACATAAGGGAGGGGGTACTTTTAAAAACAGTATGTCCAAAAGTCTGGACTAAAGTTTTATTTATTTCTAGATTGCCTATTGACCAAAATCTTCTGGGTGGTGTACAAGAATCAATAAAACAGCAGAAGAGCTCCATTTTGGCAGGCCCAAAATTTTACTTTCAAACTCCTTCTTGCTTAAGGGTGTGTGCATTTAGTCACTTAGCTCCCTATGTAAATTTGGAATCTGACATCTTTCCATCAGAATTCATTCTGATTTCTTTGTGGGGAAGTGATATGGTATGATTGGTACATATGACCCTGCTTTAAATGTATACTGCAGAGGGGGCCATAGGCTGTAACCACCTTGTAGCAGGGACCTTCCTTTTCATAATTTGTAAAGGTTCATGAATACGGATTGTGCTATACAACCAATTAACATCAGGTCTTCCTTTGCAAATTCTCCTCAGAACACAGGAGCCAGGCATGTGCACAGAAATGGGGAAATCAGAATGACTGCACAACAAAGGCTGAATAACCTCCCTGCACACTTTGTACAAACAGTGCAGGATGAGTGCCCAAAAAACAGTTTGTCTGGAAGTGACCCGTGTCACAGAAGTACATAATGAGTTGTGATCCTAAGCATGTTTGGAAGAAGGCACCACAAGTCAAAGGCAACACATTTTAAACATGGCTGTTATTATCTTTCTGTGTGCAATACAAGTATAACAAATAAAAGTGGGGGTGTGTAGACATGAATATTCTCTTTTTACTCCCCCATCCCTACCCCCTTAGCATTGCAGTACTGTATATAACCAGGAAAGTAGGGCCATTACAGTGAGCGGTAATGTTTCTTGCTTGTTGATGTGCCACTTTTAGGCAAAGGAGGGCAGAGAAGTCCTTCCTTTTCCCCACCCCCCAGCACACACATTTCAAAGCACATGTACTTCAGGAATGCTTTGATATGTGGCCAACTCACTGGTTCTACGCTCCTCTGTACCAGGTATGCATGCCAAAGGTGCAAATCCCTTTATTCAAAGAGGCAAATGTTTAGCCTATCTTGATAATATTGCTTCAGAATTATTAGAGCAAAACAAAATAACCCTAATAAATGCTCATAAAATATGCTCCTGTTTTGCAATTTAATCCAGAACAAAGAGCAGGCTGTGAAAGTTTCTCAGCTTTCTACTAGCTGGAGAACTACAGAGTTCAATGGCTGCACTGCCTGTGGGCAGGTGGTGGCTGGGACCACCAGCAGGTGGAGTCAGAACCAATGACAGGCAAAGTCACTCTGCTGCACTGGATGTAAGGAAACAGGCAGGTGGGTAGGGGCTGGCTGAAAGCAGATGGCATTTGGTGGCCAGTGCCTCATTTGTCCTAGTGGACTAGCCTCCATGACTGTGGGTCCTAACACAGCTGACAGAAACATCTTTAGGTGGCATTTACCATCTCTCTGAAGCCACTGGGAGATGTCATCAAGTGTGATGAAGCAGCAAAAAAGGCTAATGCTATTCTAGGCTGCATCAACAGAAGTCTAGTGTCCACATTGAGGGATGTCATAGTCCCACTCTATTCTGCCTTGGTCAGATGCCACCTGGAGTCCTGTGTCCAGTTCTGGGCACCATAATTTAAGAAGGATATTGACAAGCTGGAACGTGTGTAGAGGAGGGCGACCAAGATGATCAATGGTCTGGAAACCAAGCCTTATTTGCAGTGGCGTAGCGTGGGGGGTGCAGGGGGGGGCCCCGGCTGCACCGGGCGCAACATCTGGGGGGGGGGGCGCTCGCCGCCTCCGGAGTCGCCGAAGAGCCTCGGACGCAGGCTGTAGCAGAGCCCCATGTCTCGCGGAACCGACGAGCTGTGCGTGCGTCTGGGCTGAAGGCACCCAGCAGGCAGTGGCTCTCAGCGCTTGCCGCGGTCCCCGCGCGTCAGGGCTGCGGAGGGTGTGCCAGGCAGCCCCTCCTCACAGCCCCGCCGCCGCTGCTGCTGCAGCTGATGGGCCATGTTGCATTTTCCTCGCCTCTCTGCCCTCCTCCTCCTCCGGGCAAGCGGCGTCGTTTGGGCGGCAGCGCCAGCGGCAACTCGCCTCAGATCACCTGACACGGACCCGTTGCCGTTGCCGTTGCCGTGGCTACCTTACCGTAAATACCCCAGCCCAGGCAGCAGCAAGAAGAAGCTGGCAGCGGCGGCAGGTTAGGGGTTAGGGGCGCAAATTACTTGCCTTGCCCCGGGTGCTGACAACCCACGCTACGCCGCTGCTTATTTGGAATTTCCATAGAATGCTGTTTGCTCCAATTCAGCTTTAAATAGTGGGTTTTTGCAGGGAAAGCTACAGAGCAAAAAAGAAACTCAGACACGGAGGTTGAAAACACAGAACATGCCTGAAAAGCGCAGAGGGAAGTGTGTCCAGTGGCAGGCCTTGGCACCCCAAATTTCAGTGGCTCCTAGATCTGCCTTTGGTACGGCTAAGCCCTGTGTATCCAGAGCATGGCTGTTGCCTTTGCTGGGGGCTTTTCAGTATTGCCCAGCAGAGTCTCTACATTGTCTAGGATGGGAGCTTTCTATTTAAAGCAACTGTGCCATTTTGATTGGTGCCGGGCTCTGAGGATGAAAATTCCTATTTTGACTTGCCAAAGGTTCATTTGCAAAGTACCAGCCTTTTACTATGCAAAGCGAAGCCTAGGCACCCTGCAGCTAAATTCCTGATCTGGATTCCTAAGTCAAGGAGAGCGGAAATCCTGAGCTGGCAATGCTAAAATGCTGACAAAGAGAGGCAAGCAGAAAGCCTCGTGGACTGTGGCAGTGGTACAGAAATTCGAACGGTTTCAGCCATTGGCATTTTGTTTGTAGAATAGGAAATGCACAGCGCCCTCACCCTGGAAACAGTAATGTATGCGTGTTTGATGGGTCAATCTCCACATGTTCAATGGACAGTATCCTGCCCTGTCATAATAGATACATGACAGAGGACACGTGATTTTTAAGAAGGCAATAATGTAAGAAGAGTCTCACTGCAGTAACAAGCCAAGGACTCATCCAGCCATATTCCTCCAGGAAGTCTGTGAGTGGAACTTGAATGCAAAGAGGGTTTGGGGGCTAGCACAACCTTCTGGGACTCACTGAAATGTATTCACTGAAAGCACCTGCAATCTGGCACGGCTGTGACAGGACGGCCCTACCTTCTGGAGATCACCTCAAGCAGCGTTACGCTGGGAGGTCGCAATAACAGGCCCTTAGCTTCTCTCCCACAATAGTCTCCTCTGTTAGAGCAGAGATATGTTTCTCTCTCTCAATACTATAAGGAGAGTGTGCTGGATCAAGCCAAGAGCCCATCTGGTCCAGCACTCTGTTCTCAAAGCGGCCACCCAAGTGTCTATATAGGAAAGCCCACAAGAAGCACAACAATGTTCTCTTGCCTTTTGCCTAACTCAGCGAATTTTCTTGGACGGGCTCTGCTTAGAAACCAGGGATTAAGACGTTTCTGTTATGTAGGGCTCACTCAAGCTGTGCTTATCGAGAGCATGGCTGTTGCCTTTTCTGGGGGCTTTTCAGTATTGCCCAGCAGAGTCTCTACATTGTTAACCCATGTGCTAGGAAGAAAACTCCATGCTTTTGAAAATCTCCTCCTCCTCCTCCTTGATAACCATACAAGACATTCTTCTTAAACAATCATTATCACAGCTACCTAGAATGCGGATGGTCACCCATCCTAGAATGTGGACGGTCAGGGACCACCCCTCTTCTTGGTTCTCTGGAGCAGCCTTTTCCCCCTCCAATATTTTGAATTATTGGCTGCATTCATATGGCAGTTTGTTCTGTTTTCCTGACATTTCCCTAGTTTTAATTTCTGCATTATATTTGTGCTTTCACACAACAGGAAAATGGCTTTTGGCAGCTACAGGAGCTATTCTGAATACAAAACCCAAGTATGAAGGTTCTGCCTGCCCCGTCCCTCCTGGCACTGAGGGAGCACATTAGACAAGGTCATTATGTGGTGCAAGCTTGGAGCCACTGCGGGGCATGTGGGGCAGAGGGAGACAGAGTTAATCAAAATCTATCTTATTAACTGCCTGACCTCACGGCATTGATCCCATTTAAACATGGCATAAACACCCACAAATCCCTTTGTTCTTCACCATTGAGAGGCTCAGCTAGGCTCAAACCTGCTATTCGAGTCCCAGACTCTTCCCCTCCCTGCTGTTCAAACTCAGGATGTGAAATTTAGTAAATAATAATAATAATAATGAAAAAACGACTGGTTATAAAGCCTCAGCTGGAAAGGAAATTCCATGTGGATTTCGTTTGTGTGAAAAACGTTAGTAAGCTGGTAATTCAATAAAGTAAGGACATCTTGCATTCTCTCTAATACTTTGATAAAAGTTATGGGGCTTTTAAAAGGTTTACTTTATTGGTTTGCAATAAAAGAGCAAAGTTAACTCTTTAACTGCTGGCTGCAAATAGGGCTCACAGCAAGGTGGCTTTTTCTTGTGACTTATTCACATAGTTCAGATTTATGCTACCAGTTCAGCATGGGGCTGGCCTAAGGGAAGTGACTTGCACACTACCAAGATAATGTTTAATTCAGACTCAACAGCCTATTTCCTTGAAAGCAAACCCCACTGTGGCTTACTTCTTAGTAAATGTGCTTAGGATCTCACTCTGAGAGCTCTAAGTTTGCGGGAGATGTCCAGAGGAGATTGGGTGCCAACTGGGGAAACTGGAGGAAACAGTGTGTGTGTGTAGTGGCAGGGGAAAGTCACTGAAGTTGGCTGCAGCCTCCATGCAGGAAGGAAATGGTAAAGGAAACTCTTAAATGGGGTTGGCCAATTTGCAGCCCTCAAAATCAGCTCCAAGCCTGAGCCCAGTAGCAGCAGAATGGATTTCAGAACATAAGAAGAGCCTTCTAGATCAGGCCAATGGCCCATCGAGTTCAGTAGCATGATCTTACAGGGGATGACCAGATGCCTTTGGGAAACCAGCAAGCAGGACCGCCCCCCTTCCTTTGGTCTCCAGCAGTTGGTCTTCAGAAGCATTGCTGCCTCCAACTGTGAAGGCAGAGCAGGACCGCCCTGGCTGGTAGCCTTCAATAGCCCTCCCCTCCATGAAGGATCCATGCTGGTCCAACAAAATCTGACCATGGTTTCCTGTTATGTGTGAACCAGCTTTCGGGGTATTAATTTCTGTTCTGGTTGCAAAACAGAAAGCAATGAGCATATGAAACAGGCTAGGACTGAAGGCTTTCAATAGCTTTCTCCACACACCCACACTTTGGATCACTGGACAAGGTAATAATCCTTTTACCCCGATAAATAATATTTTGCAGCTTTTAGTTTGCCCAGAAGTGACAGCGTGGCAAAGAAGACTGTGAATCAAGGCATCTCGAAAACCAGGTTCTACTCTCTTAAAAATTATGGCCTGCCTCCAGCAAAGGCCTTCTTCCTTCAAGAGCGCATACCTCAGGAGGAAAATGTGTGAGTCACCCAAAAGAAGCAGCTGCGTACAGCCCTCCAGCTTTCTCCATACCTGGCTGATTCCTTCCACTCCATTTCTTCTCCATCATGCTGGAGCGTGTCCATCTCAGTGAACAGGGTGGGGTTGGGGGGATCGTCATCTTCACCCAGGATATATCGGAGGCGTTCAGCAGCTGGAGACACTGAGCCAAGATTGGAAAAGATAATCAGTGACAGGCAGGTGCTATTCACATGTTCCAAATTTTCCGTTCAATTGCTCTAGAAAGCCATCTAGAAGAGATGATGATGATATTTTATTTATACCCTGCCCATCTGGCTGGGTTGCCCCAGTCACTCTGGACAGCTTCCAACACACATAAAAATAATAAAAATAAAACAAAACATTAATAGTAACAATCTGATCCAATATAAAAAGTCACAATAACTTTAAAATAAACAACTTATATGAAATAAAGCAATATTCAGTATTATTATTATTATTATTATTATTATTATTATTATTATTATTATTTCAACTTATACACTGCCCTATACCCAGAGGTCTCAGGGCGGTTCCAACAAGACTACAACATATAATGTTGCATATGAAAACAAATTTTTAACAATTAAAAACACTAGCAGGATTGACATAAACATGAACAATAAGAAATAACTTAAAGGGAGCAAAAATGTTACATTTGTAAATAGATTTCAATTGGTTATGCAATAAGATTACAATATAAAATGAGGAACCACACAGAGGGGAGGAGGGAAGTAAAAGAAAAAGCAGGTTGAATTTGTTTATATTTATGGTTTGTTGTTAAAATATTGTAAAATGAAAAAATAAAATATTATAAAAAAGCAATATTCAATAATCCATTGGAATCCAATAGAAAACAGTAAAATTAAACATAAGCAAATAATAATTAAAGGGTTTACACTTATCAATTACAATAAATAATTACTAATCAATAAAACAACAGCAAATCACAATGCATAAAATACCACAAAACATATAAAACCATTTAAAATGATCAAAATGAGAAACAAGGACACAAAACTTATAATTTCTTTATTTTCAACTATCCCTGAGCCACTCTCTTTCCAGCTGCTTCTGCTATTCTCAAAGTCATGGTCTGGGAAAGGCTCCTAGGGCTGAAGGGTGGGACAAGGCAGGGGCCTGATGACCAGCAGAAAGTCTGTCTCCCTTCAGTTCTTCACTTAAAGATCAAGTAAAAGAGTAGGGTTTGTTGCAAGGAATGTAGCTATGGTGAAATGCTAATATACTCTTCAGAGGTCCCACCTTGAACCTTGTCAGTGGGGCTGAGCTAACACAAACCTAATCTGCTTTTGGTGGTAGTGAGAGCCTTTCCTAGCTTGGTGCCTCCAGCTGTTTTTTACTACAACTCCCATCAGTATATTTAAGGCACGATTGACTGCAATACCTTTCCTCCAATTACAGTACAGTCATACCTTGGGTTACAGACGCTTCGGTTTGTGCAGTTTGGGGTTGTGCACCGTGCCAAACCTGAAAGTACTGGAATGGGTTACTTCTGGGTTTCGGCACTTGCGCAGAAGTGCTGAATCGCAACCTGTGCGTGCACAGATGCGGCGCTGCAGGTTGCGGATGCTGTGGGTTGCAAACGTACTTCCCGCACAGATCACGTTCGCAACCCGAGCGTCCATTGTAATCTTTGGAAATTGTGGTGTAGGTTTAACTGTTATACTGTCCTTCCAACAATAGGTGGCACTGTATCCAGCCGAGACCATGAGCCATGCTGTTGTTCTGGACCAGAGCTTTCCAAACTGTGTGTCACAATACATTAGTGTGTCGGCTGCGGTGTGTAGGTGTGCCACACAAATGCTCTCCATGCCCCGCCCAGGGCTGGAAAGGGAGTGGGCAGCCTGCTGGTTTACTAGTAAAACTGAATTAGTGTGTCACAAAATGATGCATAAAAGGTGTGTCACCAACATGAAAAGTTTGGAAAGTTCTGTTCTAGACTGTTCTTTCTGCAATAAGGCTGTTCCTTAGCTACATGACCAACAAAGTGCATCACATAATCCCATACATCCTGGAAGACGAAATGAAACAATGGGTGCACATGAAGATAGATAAAACCGGAAACACCCACCCTCTACAGTGAATCCATTCCTCCAAAACAAACTAAGGAAATTCCCACAACACTAAACAGATCCACACAATGCCTTCTTAAAGCATGGGAGGAAAAAGCAAGAAAACTGGTCCCATTCCCATCGCCACTAATTCCCCTGGCCCAACACCCGCTATTCCACCAAGAATCCCAAAGCACCCAAATAAAAACCTGGCAAACTAAAGGCTATACCGCCTACCGACTTTTACAAAAATTACAACCCCATATCAACATGGGAAATATAAGATAAACTAGGGGACACTTGAATACTCTGGCTGACCCTAGCACCAACTACAAGCCTTCCTAAACAACCCAGCTACAAAAACAGCAGCCACCAGGCCACTGATGAGCTTTGAGAAACTCCTCCTAACAACAGAGGGACAGAATAAAGGGGTGGCCTCTACAATATATAAAATCCAAGACTCTACAAACCCTCTTACCACAATTAAAAACCAAGGAAGCATGACATAGGATATGAATTAAACCCTACCCAATGGTCTAGACTATAGACCACCATTTAAATCCATCTCAGCCAATAATAGTAGTAGTAGTAGAATAGAATCATAGAATCATAGAGTTGGAAGAGACCACAAGGGCCATCGAGTCCAACCCCCTACTATTAGTAGTAATAGTAATAATAATAATAATAATAATAATAATAATTTATTACTTATATTACTTAGGGAGAGAACTCACCCTAAAACTTATACATAGATGGTACATAGCAACATGGAAGCTGGCACTCATACACACAGGAATCTCATCTAAATGTCGGAGAGACTGCACTTCCATAGACACACACGTCTACATGTAGTGGAAATGCCCCAAAGTTCAATCTTTCTGGATATCAGGGCTGCAGGTAATGGAAGCAACTCCAGTACAGCACACACACACACACACGACAAGGAATTCATAAGTTATTTGCAGCAGCTAGAAATATCATAACTAGACACTGGAAGGAGCTATGAGGAGTGAACATAGACCACTGGTACCAAAATGTATGGAAAACAGCCCTATTAGAGAAGTTAACCAACAAACTCAAAATACCATGAGGATAAGCAAAGGAGGACACCTTCATCTCAGTATGGCTTCCCTTTATCACATACACCGCACAAAAAGACAGCACAACCTCTCCTCCCCAACAGCATATGAATCAGTATGGCTAACTTCATCCAACAACCCCCCCCCCCCGCACACACAAACAAGCCACACTGCAATCAACAGAGCACAACCAAACAAATCTGGGACTTCCAACCTCTTGCAGTATCAATAAAAAGAAATAAAGACAGCCATACCTCAGGTTGCGAATGTGATCCTTGCGGGAGGCATGTTTGCAACCTGCAGTGCCGTGCATGCGCGTGACATCATTTTGCACTTCTGCACATGTGAGAGCACCAAAACCCGGAAGTAACCCGTTCCAGTACTTCTGGGTTTGGCGCGGTCCGCAACCCAAAGACGCGCAACCCACAGCATTCTCAACCCAAGGTATGACTGGACATAAACAAAGGACTACCCGTGTGATGCTGACACAAACCCCTACACTAGCAACAGACAATAGAACAATACTCTCTCTTTCCTCCTCCCTTTTCCCTCATGCAAGATGTAGATGACAAAATAGATAAATGTAAATCACTAAATGCAATCAAACTCTGAAAAAGCATACAAACTGAAAGTAGAGACAACAAATGTATCTTTCCATGTTTATCTATTTTTATTGTAACAAAACAAAACTTTAATAAAAACTAAAAAAAAGAAGCTGTTCCTTGGCTAAGCAATCAATTTAGCCTGGCATCGTCTCTGAAATAACCTGACAGAGCCTTGTGTGACTGCTGAAAGGCAGGTTCCCAGCACCCCAGATTTCCTTGAGAGTTTGGTGGATTAAACCACTTGTAAACTGCCCTGAGATCTTTTTATGAAGGGCGGTATATAAATTTTAACAACAACAACTTGCTTTAATATTTTACTGTTGATGGGCCCTCAGTTTTTCCCCTCCTCGCCCCCCCCCCAATCTCCCTCCGCTTTCTCTGACAAAGGGAAATGAGTACCTGACAAGTTTTTAATACTTGGGCTGTTTGTACACCATGCCTTTAAAGCTCATTCAAAACACATTCCTTTCCCTCCAAGAATTTCTCTGGCATGATAGTTTAGCCCACATATAGTTACAGTTCCCCCAAACCCTTAACAAACCATCGGGCTCAGAACTCTCTGAGGGAAAGAATGTGCTTTAAAGGTATATTGCAGGTGTGGAGAAACTTTGGCCCTCTGGATGTTGCTAAATTACAATTTCAAACTAGAATCACAGAATTGCAGAGTTGGAAGGGACCCCAAGAGTCACCTAGTCCAACCCCCAGCCTCCATTCCAGCTTGTCAATATCCTTCTTAAACTGTGGCACCTAGAACTGGACACAGTATTCCAGGTGGGCTCTGATGAAGGCGGAAGAGAGCAGGACTATTATTTCCATTGATCAGAACACTACTTCTGTTGATGCAACCTAGAATTGCATTAGCCTTTTTTGCTGCTGTCTCATGTTGTAGACTCACATTAAGTCATAGCATATCCCGCAACATTTTGGAAGAACAAATGAGGGTACACACCCACCACCAACCCGCTGTCCCCGTTGCTCACCCCCTCATCACCCCCCTCCCTCCCGGCTCATAGCTTTTTCCACAGCCTCCACCTCCTCCTTCTTCGCAGCCTGAGCCTGCGCAAGCCAGTGCAGCCTCGGGAGAAGCTGCACCGAGCAATACAGCCTTGCAAGAAGCCATGTCAATCAGCCCATTTTTTGGTCCTGCGCTCTGGTGTGAGCCAACTGACTTGCAGCACAGGGCAGGATGGGAAAATGCTTGCCTTTTGGTCCTGCATTCTGGCGCAGTCAGAGCATGGGAGGCAAAACGGAACATGCAGGATTGGGATCAGAAGTCGGACCGGCTTCTATGAATCCAAATGTCCCATTTTAAATGAGACAGTTGGGTGGTATGTCTTAGTTCAGCAACATCTGGAGGGACAATGGTTCCCCACATCATGTATAGTCCAAGCAGCAAACAGAGCCAAGCACTGGGGGTGGTTTAAAGGCCTTCCAGCCCAGCCCCTCTCCTCCATGCTCTGGTGCAAGGCAGACTATCAGCCCCCACAGATCACCGTACTGCAATCCAGGCCAGAGGCTGCCACAAGCAGGGAGCAAACTTGAAGTCCCTTGGGCAGATTCCCTGCAGAGAGCCAAGTAAATCATACGGCAAAAAGAAGCCTGGAACCAGAGGCGCCAGCTTGTGAGGGCGACATTGTGCGCAGGACATTAGGAGGTGCCACGGCAGAACCAAATGCAGCAGCAGCGCGGCTTCAATGGCCGGTGGCTCCTCCTGCTGCTGCATTTTGGCCAAAAGGGCTGGGCCCCTGCCCTGAACTGCACACAGTTACAGTGGTACCTCAGGTTACAATCGCTTTGGGTTACAAACGCTTCAGGTTACAGACTCCGCTAAACCAGAAGTAGTACCTCAGGTTAAGAACTTTACCTCAGGATGAGAACAGAAATCGTGCGCCAGTATCACTGTCCTAACTAATGTGGAGATTGGCCGGATGTAGGCAGAAACCACCTGCCAAAGCACTTGTACTTAAGTGAATCTCCCCACTCATTAATGGCAGAAAAAGTGACTTCGGAATCTTCAAATATCAAACGGCTGTCAAATGGAAGATGGAGGCAGTTTGTTTTCTGCTGCTCTGGAGGGTAGGATTCACATAACAAGAAAAGACATTCTGACTAAACATTAGGAAGAACTTTCTGACAGTAAGAACTGTTTGACAGCAGAATGGACTCCCTCAGAAGGTTGTGGACTCTCCTTCATTGGAGTTTTTTTTTTTAAAAAAACAGGTTGGATGACCATCTGCCATGGATTCTTTAGTTTTGTCCTGGATCTTAGACAAGTCAACCAAAGAACTGCAACCCTAGACTAGATAATTATTCTATGAAGCCAGAAAACCCTTTGGCACAACAAAATCTTTGCGCATTTTTCAGTGGCCCAGGCCCGTCAGATTCACAATTTCAGAATGTGGCAAATAGCCGCCAGTTGTCCCAGCACCTCAG
This sequence comes from Podarcis erhardii, assembly GCF_964252035.2. Classification (NCBI taxonomy): domain Eukaryota; kingdom Metazoa; phylum Chordata; class Lepidosauria; order Squamata; family Lacertidae; genus Podarcis; species Podarcis erhardii. Next base: position 5,863,215 of record NC_138511.1, on the reverse strand, counting down.
ATGAAAAGACCCTTTGAATAATAATAATAAGCTGTTTGAGGTAACAACTCATTAAAAAACAATATGCCCATTCAGGACCCATCAGTATGAAGATAATTAGCAATTCATGCCTAACTCCTTTCACAAAGAGGGCTTGAAATATGGAACGACTGGCAAAATAGAAAATAATGGCGAAAGGGATTACTGTTGGCTTGCAGAGACTGTTTTTATTTGGAGCTTGATGAGATTGGGACCTGATAGTCCAAGCAAACTGTGAAGCTGAGTTGGCTCTTGGGGTTCTGTGCTGCCGTCCTAAACGTTGGGATGGGAGAGGGGTTTGTTTGGTCTGTGCTTAAAACTGAATTGACCCCGGGTTGTCTCCAACTAAGCTCTACTCAGAGTAGACCCAACTGAAATTAATGAACCTTAGTCATGTCCATTAACTTCAGTGGGTCTACTCTGAGTAGGGCTATGCATTGGCTACAAGCATTTATTAACACTTATCGGATTAATAAAATGATTGGAAAGTAATAACCTTTCAGATTTCACACTTCTCCAAATTATTCAATATGATTCTTAATTTAGAAACTGTACCAAAATGCATAAAAATTATATATTTAAGGGTAAAGTAAAATTCCACACATTATGATAAAATACATATGTAAACACATAATTATGATGAAAAGTGTTTTAAAGTATATATCTAAGTATGAATATTTTGTACAGATATTCTAAAATTGAAGACAAAAATGCAAAAATGGGACAGAAAAGACATATATTTACATTATATTTCCCATTAATTGATATGTTTCAATGTTTAGTTTGTTTTACAATGACTTTAAAATGTTATAAAGTTCACATATTCTAACTGATCTATTTCTCTTGTGACTGGGCAGTAGTTGTTACAAACCCCAGGGTCCGGGGGGGGGGGGTTGGGGCTTTTTCAGGAGTGGATGTGTTACTGCCTTTTTTAAGGGAAGGAGATGCTGTTCCATTGCAGTGGGTGCCGATCACCACGCCCTGGACCCACCGGGTCAACCTGCTCAGACTGGGTTTCACCAGGCAGGATGGACAAGGATCAAGTGAGAAAGCTGGTTACATCATTGCAGGTGTCTTCTTGGCACCATCAGGCTATATATACTGAAACAGACCCCATAAAATATGGGAAGGCACAGTACTGGAACCTTGACTGAATTTGCAAGATTTGCACAGCACTATGGAGCCAAGCAACTTTTTAATCCACTGAGTGCCATGCAAACTGGTGCTGAGTGCTCCAGAAGGTCACCCATCACTTCTGCCTTTGGACCACCTGGGACAACTCTACTGGATTGCTCATCAAGGATGCAAGACAGGTGGACTCTCAGGAGAGAGTGGGTCAATAGTTCTCCTCCCCTCCCCTCCCCTCCCGTCCCCTCCCCTCCCCACAGCGAAACAGAGTCTCAACAGGATCACTGGCTTCATTCTCTGGTCTCCAGGGGCAGACCAACTGACTCAGTTCCCCATCACAGCAAGGTGGGTCTGCTGCACACAGTCCAAACTTCACCAGGAAGTGGCCTGATCATGCCTCAATGCCGTGGTGCCATGTGGTGGATCTCAGCTGAGCACTATCTGCTTAAAATAAAGTTAGCTTTAACGTGTTAGAAGTTAATCTGATTATAAAAATGTCTGTGCTCAAAATCCTCCAGCTTGTTCTTTCACACTGGGTACAAGCAGTGAGCATTTTTGTGTTTCAATGTGTATATATGTATATATATGTGTGTGTGGTCATAAGATGAAATCCTTATGCGGCAAATGTGTGCTAAGTGCCACTTGCTTTCCCTCCTGGAGAATGTTCCTGTTTTCTGCCAAAAGAATCACAATGGCCCCAAAAGAATAGGATGTTCGCTATTACTCTAGATTAGCCTGATTTACTTGCTAAGAACCTTGAAGCCAAACTACTGGAATGAAGGTGATATCGTCAGGTGCTTAGTGGACTTCAAAGCCTTGGCAAATTTATTTCTGGTTTAGGGTTTCCATCACAAAAGCACCCAAGGTGGGACAAAGGGTCTTTGGGGTTAAGATGTTGGTGTTAACAAAACAACCCAAAGCTCAGTGTTAGGAGAAGAGTTGCTTGTGGCACCCGCCTGGCATGCAAAGGTCGCAGGTTCAGTCAGCAGTGTCTCTCAGTAGAGCTGGGAGAGGTCATTAGAAGCAATGTTGATAAAGCCAAGCTAGGTGAATCCAAGGTTTGCCTTATAAGGCAGCTTCCTTCCTATGGAGCAAGAATTCTGGGTCTGAGATTGCTCAGCTCACAGCTTGCCAATGATCTGGAAGTGTCACTACAAATGTTATCACTGTAAGAACATGAAAAGGTCCCACATAGTTTTTAAAGTTGGAGAGCCTGTCTGCTTCACATGGGCGGTGGTGCCCACGGCAGTCTCAAGTGGCTGCCCCAGATTATGCAAGCAATTCTGCAATAATGCAGAGTCTGGTGGGGCAAAACTCTGGGAGTGCAAGCAGTTGAGGAGTTATACCTTGGCATCTCCAGCGATATGGCAAGGGGTCCTGAATGGAAACCTCTTGCGATGTGCACTTTCCCAATAGTACCTGATATTGCCTGTGGAACTCACTCCCACAGGAGGCAGTGATGGCCACTAACTTGGATGGCTATAGAAGAAGATTAGCCAAATACATGGAGAAGAGGGGTATTGATAGCTACTAGCCATAAGAGTTATGCTGTGCCTCCACAGTCGGAGGCATCAATTGCTGGAAACCACAGGAAGGGAGAATGCATTTGAGCACAGATCCTGTTTACTGGCTCCCCATAAGAGGCATCTGGTTGGCCACATCTGGTTAGTCCAGAAAAGGATGCTGGACAAGATGGGCCATGGGCCTGATCCAGGAGGCTCTTCTTATGCTCTTACGAGCTATGAGCAGGGTTGCCAATCCGGGGGGGGGGGGGAGAGACTATAGTCATTAATCATAAATGTTTTGATAAATTAAACCTGTATAATATAAGTGTGAATATGAATCAAACCATAGTTTGGGAGAAAAACACTGGCATCCGATTCTGTATGCCAGTATTACACTGCAAGAAAAGGGAATGTCTGCAACTTTTTTTAGCTTTTGTGAGTTCTTGTAGTAGAACTGACGACTTAAAAAAAAAAGAAGTGCTGGAAATATATTTAAGGAAAAAGCAATTGATTCATCAAACTGATTATCATAGAATCACAGAGCCGGAAGCAACTTCAAAGTTCATCTGGTTCAGGGGTTTACAAACTCGGGGCCCTAATTTTTTTTGCGACCACCGATTTTGATGAAGGTGGCAAAACAGGGGTGGGGGGATCGTTTGAAGAAGACACATGTTGCTGTGGGTAACAAATCATCTCCTAGTCACTCATCAGATTGAACATGTGATGAGCGGAAAGAGGGGGTGATACAGAAGCAATGTTAATAAAGCCAAGCTAGGTGAATCCTCATTCAATCTGCATGGATCATCAGAGGAGGGGGTGCCTGGGTGTGTGGTAGTGTTTGGGGGGGACTGTGGGGTGACCACACCCACTTGTTACCTCTGTACAGTCGACTAGTTTGCACACACACTTGCAAGTGCTTCTTTATTCAGGAAACAAAGAGGCATTATTAGAGTTCTAGCCAGGCAAAAACACTCAAGAAGGATGTGAAGCAGGGCAGGTGAGGGGCGTGGCCTGAGGAGCGGGGATAAGGTTGTGGAGGGCGAATGGTTTGGGGATAGTCCAATGAGCTGGACAGAGAGGCTTGGAAGGCTGCATTTGGCTCCTGGACCCCCCGGCCTATAGCAGCATCACAGGGCTTGCCCACACTTCCACTTGTACTGCTGCTTTCCCACTTCATCCTCAAATCGGAGCAAATGTCCATTGTGTTTTCCACAGACTGATGTTTGCTCCAAGTCAGCAGTAAAGAGCAGGTTTTCCCGGGGAAAGGAGTGGAGCAAACAGAAAACCATTCAAATCCATGACTAGAAAGCATGAGACAAGTGAAAAACCTCTCTAGGCATGGGAAAGCAGAAATGTGGATGAGCCCACAGTGAATAAAAACAGTGAAAAAATTACCTTCTGTTCCACAGGCATGCTGGCAAGAGGTTTTGGTGAAGGACTTAAAGTTCCCAATAGCAGAAAATGTGTGGAACGCTATATGGAGTGAAGCTCCTTTAAGAAACATATATTCCCAAACTAGAGAAGTTGTGCTGAAATTAACCTACCAATGGCACTTTAACCAACTAAGGGCTCACCCACAATTCCGTTTGTCTTATGTCTAGAAAGCACGGGGCTGAGTCGTTTTCCCTTGATGCTGCCCCTTTCGCAGGGAAAACCTGCTCTTTCTCTCTAAATCAGAGCAAACACCAGTCCTGCCCAAACTCGAATGGCTGTTTGTTCTGACTGAGCGCTAAAGAGCAGTTTCCCCTGGGAGAAAGGAGTGGGACTACCAGGGCACCGTCATAGAGGAGCCCCATCCCACATGAGAAGGATCTCTCCTGCAGAATGTGAGGCCCAAGCCGGCATATATAGGTGGAGGGGCTCCTTCAAGAATCTGGCTCCTAAACTGTTCAGGGCTTTCAATGGGGGAAAAAACCCATTGAATTGACTTCAGTATTGAATTGGCAGCCAGAACAGTTCATACCAGATACGGATTATATGATCTGTCTATAGTATACTGTTCCCCTCAAATCTCTTGCAGCTGCATTCTGCACAATTTTAAAAAGTGTATCCCTTTTTAGAGTATGTGATGATAATCACTTATGGAGAATTGCAATTCTGATTCTTTGCTTCCAAGACTTCCTCCAAACCTTCCTGTGCAGAATTTTACTCATCAGATTCCCTTCCAAAGGGGCCACATGACTGGCTCATGGAGAACAGCCATGCAAATGTTCACATTCATTTGGAGGCACATTCATTTTTGATTAAGGTGTTCTGATTTAAAGTGATGCTTTCTTGAGGTGAGAGAAAGAGAAAAAGGAAGAGAGAGAAAAGGCTGGATATAAAAGTGATCAGTCAATCAATCTGAATGTTTCTGGTACAGCACAAGCAAATTTTAAAAAAAGAAGTTTTCCCTTTTTAATGGTTCATTACGATATCCCAGGAGACCAGCAGATCTTTCCTGGGAATGAGAGATTCTTGGATTTGCATTTATTCATTTCCTTATTCATTATTTATTCACTTTCCTTATTCATTTATTTAAAATTTAGAAATCATGTTTCCATGGTGCCAAAGGGTGCACAATAAGCAGCCATTATTAAATACTAAAACAACGAGGCTGTGGGGACGGGGGGTGGGGATTAAGATCCTAAGGACAACTCTGTTCCCCCATCTGGCTTTCCACAGCGGCCCCTGGGTGCCACAGAGCAGGTGCGCATGAGGGCAGCAGCAATTTCCTCCTAATGTCCTCCAGCAAATGGCATTCAAAGGGTTACTGTTTCTGACTCTGGAGGAAGCACAGAGTCACCAGGACTCTACAATTCTATGTGTCTGCTTTAAAAAAAGTAAAAAAGTAAGGGTCCCCCCCCCCACTTTGCATCCGCTCCAGAAGCTTAACCAGTTAACTGGCATATTAGCTGCTTGTTCATTTCAACTGTGTGCTACTGCATTAGAAAAACAAAACCCAAAATAATAATTAAAAAACATCACAGCAAAACTACCAGTCACTGAAACAAACAGAAAACAAAGGAGGACATTTAAATAGAAAATAAGGGTTTTTTTTCTTTCCTTTCCCATTTCCCCAGCTTAAGGCCTAAGCCGATCTGTCTATGGGCAACACGTAACCTCGGCTGCATTCAGCTTTTAGCTGGGAAACTTCATAATTCAATATTGTGTGAATGGATGATCTTAGGGTCGTTTTACAGGTCTTTCCTCTCTCTAAACCTGCTTGTGTTGGGTTTCTGATTGGGGTCACTGGTGCAGACAAAGAGTCATTTGCGAAAGCGGAGAGAGCGGCTGTGGAGGGCAGGAAACAGAACAGCCAGGGCAAATTCTTAGTGCTCATTCACCTACGAGACCTTTCTTTCTTTGCAGTCAAACCAACAAAGGCACTGAAGCCTAGCTGTGTTTGCCAAGTATAAAACACACCTGGAAGGTGGTGGTGGTGGTGGGGGGGAGCTTTAAACTCTATCACTGAAGGAACCAGAAGGTCTGCAAAACGCAATCCATTTTTGATTGCTCCTGTTGGGCGATGGGGGTATCTTCCATCTTACAAAGAGGATTCCGAAAGAAGCAGGTTAAATCTTTTGGAGCTCTGATTCAATAGAACAACTATGGATTGGTGGGTTGAAAAAAAACTTAAACATTGATTATGTTTATATCTAAAGACATTATATTTCAAAAGTGCCTCAGATGCTCACGTATTTAAGGCAACGGGGGCTAGTATTTTGGGGCCTAAGGGCCACATTCTTTTCTGGGGGCCACAGTCTCTCATGTGCACTCTCACGTGTACATGGGACATGTATGCACAGAGGCAGATACCCACACACAGACCCCCTCTCACTCCTCTGCTGGAGGTCCCCCCTTTCTGCTCATCAGGTGCTCAATCTGAGGAATGAGGAGGGGGTGATTTGCCCACCTCAGCACTGTGGTGTCTTTAAATATTTCTCCTCATATTGCCATTGCCAGAAAAATTGGTGGGGGCTCTGTGGGCCAGTGAAATGGGCCCAGAGGGCTAGGAGCTAGTAGTCACCCCTGCTTTACAGCTACAGTGGTACCTCGGGTTACATACGATTCAGGTTAAATACGCTTCAGGTTACAGACTCCGCTAAGCCAGAAATATTACCGGGACCTTGGGTTAAGAACTTTGCTTCAGGATGAGAACAGAAATCGTGCAGCGGCGGTGCAGCGGCAGCGCGGCGGCAGCAGGAAGCCCCATTAGCTAAAGTGGTGCTTCAGGTTAAGAACAGTTTCAGGTTAAGAACGGACCCCCAGAACGAATCAGTTTCTTAACCCGAGGTACCACTGTACTCTCTTGCAGAGAGAGATGATTAAGAAGATATATTTGTTGGAGTGGCACATGGGTACTCACGCCCCGAGACTGCCTGTCACTGGTATGAGCAGCAAGCAGTACCTCAGTCTCAGATACAGACCCCACAGTGATTTGGATGCATATTTTGGGGAGGATGGAAGTTATAGGAAGGTTGTATATTTGCTTCTGCAAATGGAGATCTTGTAACTGCTATGTTTATTTAGACTTTATGTTGGGGAAGGCTGGTTGAAACAGAGAGCATACAGAAAGCAGTCTGGTCTACTGGGATACTCTGAGGGCCTTTGATACTTCAACACAAAAGATGCAAGGGGAATTTGGGAAGGAGATGCTTTGGTCCTGGAATTCAGTAACACTGTATTTCATGGTGCAAATGTACAAGGCTCACACTACAACCCCCCCCCCCCAGTTGTCCTTCATTTGATGTTATCAGAACTGCTTCTTAGGTACTTTGAAGTTCCACCACACATGCATGGCTTACATGTCTCATACCTGCAGTATCAGATCACAGTTTATTTATTTTTTACTTGCTTTTCCTTACCCTGTATCTCAGCTCATGCATTTATATAGCCACTACCTTTTCTGCCAGCTTCATGCATCTGATAAAACAGGCTTCTGCCTACTAAATCTCAGACCCAAATGTATTAGCTACCCCTCAGGACTAGCTAATTATATCACATAAATATTTGCATAGGAAGAAATAGATATGTATGGCAGATGAAGGCTGCACAGCAAATTGTACCATAGAATCAAAAATTTTCAGCACTAGCTAATCCACAGAGAGGATGTAGACACAAAATACCTCAATCTCCCTCTTCATTAACAGCTGATGACATGTTCTAGCGGCATAACTGCTTTCCATCACTCATAAAGACAGACATCTGGTTTCCTTTGCTTCAAATCAAACTAGACACGGAATTTTTGCACTTCTTTTTTTTAAAAAAGATTCCTAGACTCTTTTGAAGAAGAACATATGGGGGCTATCAGATAGAGAGGAAGAAAAGACAGCAGCAAATCCCAATGCCAAAGGCAAGAGATGCATACCTGAAATTACAGTATGAATAGAAATGCGGATTTAAAACCCCAGTCCTTTTACCTCTGACCTTTATGCACAACACTTGCTTAGGCATCCATGTAGCTTTACATGGAGCAGTTGTCTATCACATTCTTTTCGGTGCCTCTCATCTGAGTGGAAAGTGCACCATTTCAGCCACCACAGTTTCCAAAATGCTCTTTCGTCTTACATTTAGACACCTGTCTAAGGGGAAAGAATTTGGTTGCGCCACAGCCCCTGGGGGTTGCCATCCGCAGTCCAAATTTGTTCCTTTGGGAGTGTCAGATACAGTACCCATCCTCCCCTTGGGCTGTAAAGAGATGAAAAGGCAAATCAAGACTCCTAAGCAGGTGTCCCTTAGATCGTAACAAAACCTTCAACAAGACCACAAGGCAGACTACAAAAAACTCTCAGGTGAAAGCCAAAGGGCTTTCCAGACCCCAAGATATTGAAAATATGTGAAATGATTTCCTACCTGGAAATGTTTGGAATCTGTCCCCCATTTTTTTCCTGGCTGAAGAAATATTCACAGCACTACACACACATACACCCCACCCAAAAAAAACCCAACCAAAATGCAGCAGCAGCAAAAAACAAGACCCTCAGACTTATTTTATCCACCCTGTGTAGTTAAACTCCACAGCTTACTGAGCAGATTATAGGGCATATGAAGCCCTTTCCTTTGCCCTCAGCTCTCATGACGTGAACTTACCAAATAAACGCGATGCCTCAGAAGAGGTGGGCCTGTTGGTGACCGGGGGGGGGGGGCGGGTAGTGAGAGGAGTGAGGTAGACAGAGAAGATGGAAAACAACAGGACCTTTTAAAAGTATATGTAATCCCTTCACAGCCAGAAATGTTAAACATGACAACGCCTGCTGCAAACTATTCTGAGGAAGTGCCTTTGACAATGCCACAAGAAAAACAGGTGCTTTGATAAAATAATTTTATTCTGATATGCCCGTCAATCTGGGAAATTTAAAATTGGCTGGATCAACTAGCCTGTTTGTTTCACATATGTGAGAAAATGCTTCAGTTCAGCATGGCTTGTGCCAGCCTTCACTAACTTGGTGTCCTCCCAGCCAACAAGCTGATGGGAGCTGTAGTCTATAGCATCTGGGGGGCACCAGGTTGGGGAAGGAGGGATTGGTTACTACCTTACCAGAGGCAGAGAGGGTGGAAAGCTCCAATGCCTTGTGCTTCTCCATCTCTGTGCTGCTCTGCAACATCTTCAGTGAGATGTGCAAGCTCTCTCTGTGCTCCACTTCAGGCATTGTGGAGAAAACAGGAAGAACACAAGAAGAGAGGCAAAGGGGGGCCATCTAGTCCAGCATCCTATTCTCAATGGCCAACCAGGTGACTCAGCGGGAAGCCTAAAAGTAGGGTTTGAGCACAACAGCACTCCCCCCCCCCCGTGGTTTCCAGCCGGTTGTATTCAAAGGTGTTAGGGGACACATCATGCTCCTTCTAGGGTTGTTTGTCCACCTTTGGTCCCCACCGTGCACTCAGTTTTCACCTGTGGCTCTAGAAGCTGTCTGCATGCGACAGCAGCCACACCCGGGAACAGCCTCGACTGGCCAGCTAACCAGGTGAGGGGAGCAGATTGGTCTGAAACCCAGCGGTGTAGTGTGGGTCCGGGGCAAGGCAAGTAATTTGCGCCCCCTAACCCGGGGCAAGGCAAGTAATTTGCGCTCCTACCCCCTAACCTGCCGCCGCTGCCAGCTTCTTCTTGCTGCTGCCTGGGCTGGGGTATTTACGGTAAGGTAGCCACGGCAGCGGCAGTGGGTCCATGTCAGGTGATCTGAGGCGAGTTGCCGCTGGCGCTGGCGCCCAAACGACGCCGCTTGCCCGGAGGAGGAGGGCAGAGAGGCGAGGAAAATGCAACATGGCCCAGCAGCTGCAGCAGCAGCGGCGGCGGCGGGGCTGTGAGGAGGGGCTGCCTGGCGCGCCCTCCGCGGCCCTGACGCGCGGGGACCGTGGCGAGCGCTGAGAGCCGCTGCCTGCCGGACGCCTTCAGCCCGGACGCGCGCACAGCTCGTCGGTTCCGCGAGACATGGGGCTCTGCTACAGCCTGCGCCCGAGGCTCTTCGGCGACTCCGGAGGCGGCGAGCGCCCCCCCCCGATGTTGTGCCAGGTGCGGCCGCCCCCCCTGCACCCCCCACGCTACACCACTGCTGAAACCCTCAGTGAGTTAGGGACTTGCCCTGCATGTGGAGACAGACTCCGGCGGACTGACTGGACGAGACCAAGAGTGGGTCCAACAGTCAAGAAGGCAGTTTCTGCATGTGCTGCAGAGGGAAGGGAGGGGCAAATGGGGCTCATCCACCTGGGAAGGGAGCCCATCTAAGGAAAAGGAAAACTCTGGATATCTTCAGGAAAAGAAAAGGGTAAGGAGTAAACTCTACACAAATGTGGAATGGAGTCACAAAGGCCTTCTTCTGGCAACTCCTGCAGCCAAGCTGGTGCCAAATGTACTGCTCTGCTTTCCTTTGGACCATATTAGTGAGACTGAGAAGGGGTCCTGTCATTTGGGCAGCCCAGGACCTCTATCTATACACACCGCCCAGGTTTGTGGTCACTTTGATGCGGCTAACACAGCCGTTTTTCACCCCTGGAAGTGTACTCCATTGTCTCTTGAGACCAGGGGTGCCAACTTGGATAAAATATTGTGGGGGCCCAGGCAAACCCAGCCCTGCATAACTGATCGCAAGACGCAGTGCACACGCACCATTTGAATGGCAATGCCCATCAACTTTGTGCGGGGCCGGTCCCCTCAAATATTTTATTGTGGGGGCCAAAGCCCCCATGGCCCCTAGGAGTTGGCTGCTATGCTTGAGACAGACGGATGCCAACAAGAACTTTCTCCAACAGTGCAGGGAAACACAGCCATCAATACCCCTCTCCTGCATGAATTTGTCTAATCCTCTATTACAGCCATCTCTGTTGGTGGCCATCCCACTGAGCCTAGAAGGAGCCATTTCCACAGTTTAACTATGTGTTGTGTCAAGAAACACTTCCTTTTATCAGTCCTGAATCTTCCGGCATTCATTTTCACTGGATACCCACAAATTCTAATATAATTGTAGAGGAAGAAAAATACCTCTCTGTCCACTTTCCACATGGAATCCATATCTTAATGCCCTTCTATTGTGTCCCCTTATTCTCTCCTCCCTCAATCAAACACCCCAAATACTGTAATGTTGCTCCTTCCTCTTGATCATTTTGACTGGACTTTTCTGAACCTATTCCAGCTCCACCATGTTCTTTTGAGGTGAGGCAACCAGAAATGTACACAGTATTCCAAGTGTGATCACACCATAGATTATGATATCAACAATTTCAATCCAATTCTAACCACTATGGAGGGAGCTGTACCCGAAATTACAGGAACTTAAGATTTGGATCTCAATCCTTAGTAGAAACAAATAGCTTGTCCTTTCGTTAATTCCGACAAACAAAATAGGTAAAGCATCAGTCTCAGGGAATCAGAAGCTGCTGGATGAGGCCAATTGTCCATCTAGTCCAACACTCTGTTCTCACAGTGGCCAACCAGAAAACCCAAAGGAAAACCCACAAACAGTATCGAAGGTCAAGAGCGCTCTTCCCTCCTGTGGGTTCCAGTAACTGGTATACAGAAGCATCGCCGCCTCCAATTGTGGATATTGGATTTACAACAGTAAAAAGCAGTTGTCTAACACAAGAGGACAACAAGAGCAGATGACTGGTTTAACCTTTGCCTCTTAATGAATATCCATCATTACTTCACTCCTATGAAAACATCATGCAGTGTTCTATTGGGGATTTCACAGTGCGAGATGGGGGCAAATATTGGCCTTTGCCCCAAACACTGAGTGGCTGAGCTAGCCATGGAGAAGGGCCTCACCAGAGAGTTGAGATGGGTAGTGCCGTGTGTCTCTGTGTGCAGAACAAAGAGGCACACTGCTCTCCCCCTCCCAGGATCCTTGCAACTTCTTGGCCTCTGGCCGCCCCTGCCCACCCTAATGACGGACATTGTGCTAATGATTTTGTAAAACCCAAGCAAAGTTCCTTACTGAGTGCACCATGGAAAGCAGACAACTATTTTGGTATGCAAAATGCTAAGCTTTCCTAAGGAGCTTACAGACTAGGCTGCATGGAATAGACGGGAGTGAACAATTCCATGTTGGCCTCCAAAGCAAAGTCTGCAGACTCTGCCATTCGCAATGGAGGATATTAAAATGGTAAACCGTGTGTGTGTTCTCTTCACTTCTGGGTTTCCTACAGCAAACAGATACTTTATCCCAAACATCTCTCTCTCCGTTTTAATTTTAAGCTTTCAAGCAACAATGGAGTTCTGGCTCCCAGGGCCATAGCGAGAGGGTGGCCAGGTGGGCCCCTGCCAGGGGCACAGGTGAGAGGGGGGCACAAAATTGGCTTAAAATATGTCCGTATAAAAATATGTCCCAATTAGGGATGCGGGTGGCACTGTGGGTAAAACCTCAGTGCCTAGGACTTGCTGATCGTATGGTCGGTGGTTCGAATCCCCGCGGCAGGGTGAGCTCCTGTCTTTCGGTCCCAGCTCCTGCCCACCTAGCAGTTCGAAAGCACCCTTAAGTGCAAGTAGATAAATAGGTACTGCTTTATAGTGGGAAGGTAAACGGCGTTTCCGTGTGCTGCGCTGGTGCTGGCTCGCCAGAGCAGCTTCGTCATGCTGGCCATGTGACCTGGAAGTGTCTCCGGACAGCGCTGGCCCCCGGCCTCTTAAGTGAAATGGGCGCACAACCCTAGAGTCGGACACGACTGGCCCATACGGGGAGGGGTACCTTTACCTTTACCTTTATGTCCGTAAATAAAAATATTGATTATTGCCTCATAAGAAAAAGTTTTAAACAGAGGGTGAATTGAGGCGGAAAGAAGAGCTACCTTAATTTGTCAGTGGCCAGGGGGCGCAATCTGGACAGTTCTGCTAGGGGCACAAGATCACGTAGCTATGGTTCTGCTGGCTCCTTAGTTAAAGAGAGAGCATGCAACCTTCCTTTTTTTGGTAGCATAATGTGATCTGTCTTGCAAAAAACAATTAATCTGCAAAAAACAAACCAACCCCACCCTCAAGTGCAGGTAGGGAGTGGGACTGGATGATCTTGGCAAGAGAGATCTGATTGCATATGCAGAGCCACCAACTTATTTCTTGTAGAGATGTGTTTTCAACTTCTTCCTGATTCTGCAGCGTCTACCTCACTCCCCAAATAATGCATGATGAGCTGTGTGGAAATCAGGTGTTGTTCCTTTTTCCTTTTTCATGCAGACTGCAAGGAATTGTGATCACTTGCCCTCCCTCTCCGCTGTCAAAATTTAGCTTGTGGGCTCCCCGAGGCAGCGACTTGTCTTTCACTTAGGCAGGGTTTGTGGGATGTAAACACAGGAGCAGTCAATGACAACATTCCTAGAGTGTACATGTTAGAACATGGGGAGGGATGTCTGTCTAGCAAGCAGGTAAACTTCCTGGGGACAGACTTCCTCCGCATGTGACCAGAGGTGGGTGTGGCCTCACCTGTGCAGGTAAATGATAAAAGCACAGGGCAGGCAGCCATATCTCTCTCTCATCTTCATCTTCTGAAGGAGCAACATGCCCTCTTGGCTCTCAGCCAAGAGAGGACAGTACTATCTTCCTATAAGATAGATTCTAAGTGTATGTAACCTTTTTTAAGCTGTCTGCCTTCTGGGATCATATTGTGAACAGAACGTGAGTAAACTCTTTTATACTTTTATGAAGACTGTGTCGTGTCTTGTATTTTAAGAGGGAACAAAGGGGAAATTACCAGAGTAATTATTATAGAGGTTCTAGCGAACCTGTGCAGACGTTACCGTTGCGAACTTAAAAGGGGAATGTCATAAACTCTGCTGATATTTTGGGAACTTCTTAGCACAAGTTGGATAAGGATATAATTAGTCAATATATCCTCTCCTGCACCCCAGAACATTCCCACAGGGTTGGCAGCAAGGGTTGGCATGGTTGGGCATTTGCTAGGGACCCAGTGACAAGAGCCCCCGGGACCTGCTGCAGGACAGGCGCACCTCCTCCGAAACCTGGAGCCAATACTGTGTTTACATGGGTTTCATGTATACTGATAGCAGTGATGCAGAGATAATCATGATGATCCTAAGGAATTCTGAGCCTTATGTCTCCCCCTTTTCCTACTCACTAGTCCTGCTGGCATTGTCGTTTCCATTCTCATAGCTGATCCTGCCCCCGTCGTCTGTGTCTGAGCGGTCCTGGCGCTCATAATGCCTCTCACTGTCGCCGTTCTTGTCCCGACTGGACGACGATCTCCTCCTGCGCCTCTTTCTCCTGTAGCCCCGTGGCACTGGCACCCCAATGTAGATGGAATGGTAATCTGCTAGGAAGAGGAAGAAGACAGAGGCGAAGAGAGAGTGCAAGGGAGGGAGGATGAGAGGGGGAAGAAAGAGAAAAGCCCACAAGGCAAAGCTCCAAAATCATTCCCAACAAATCTCTTGGGCTCTCTTTCATTCTGTCCCTGGCTCTGTTGGAGGGTATGGAGTTATGTGACCCCCGAAATGCCACCATTAGAAAAAATCTGAAGGCAGCCCTGTTTTTTTTTAAAAAAAATGTTTAAAGTTTTATTACAGTGGTACCTTGGTTTTAGAACAGTTTAGTTTATGAACAACTTGGAAATAGAATGCTGCAAACCCAGAAGTGGGTGTTCCGGTTTGTGAACTTTGCCTTGGAAGATGAACATGTTCCGCGACCTGTTGTGTTCCATTTGTCGTTTGTTTTTTGTTTTTAAAAAAGAGCCTTCCTGTTGAGTCTGTTGGCTGTTGAGTCCTGAGAACCCACGCAACGCAGAGGTGATATTTGGAGCTTTTGTTTTTGCTAATTTTTTTGCATTTTTGTTTGTGTGGCTTTTTCATTTTTCTGACTGTGACTTGTTCTTTGTTTTATGGGACTGAATTGTGACTGTGGCTTGTGACTTTATTTTTTGTGACTTGTTTTTGTGACTGTGTGGAACCCAGTTCAGCTACTGATTGATTGATTGTGTGATTGCAGAAATGGATACAAGCCCCCCCATCCAAACAATGACTATCATCAGTGCACCTAAGAAAAAACAATAATTTTAATTTTTATCATCTACAATACTGTCTTATTTATTTTATAGTACAATACATTGATTATTGCTTTCAGTGGTCTCATTTGATAGTAAAATTCATTTTAAATTGCTGTTTTAGGGGTTGTTTTTAAAAGTCTGGAATGGATTAATCCGTTTTGCATTACTTTCTATGGGAAAGCGTGCCTTGGTTTTAGAACGCTTTGGTTTTGGAACAGACTTCCGGAACGGATTAAGTTTGGGAACCAAGGTACTACTGTATGTCATTTCAACAAGTTAATTAATTAATTAATTAATAATTAATAATAATAATAATAATAGAAGCTGAACAGGGAAAGCATGCAAGGGCGATATTTTCTTCATGCTGATGTTCAGATGCCCCATAAAATGGGATGCTTGGAAGGTCTGCAATTGTACCCTGCCCATCTGGCTAGGTTGCCCCAGCCACTCTGATGGTTCTGCTTTGCCTCTGCAGTTAGAGGAAGCAACGTTTCTGAATCCCACTTGCGGGAAACCATTGGAGGGGAGAGTGCTGTTGTACTTCAGTCCTGCTTGTAGGTTTCCCACAGGTGTATTGTTGGCCAATTTGAGAACAGGATGCTGGACTGGTTATGCCAATGACCCTGCAGGCTCTTCTGATGCTCAGATTTTCCGAGTTTTGTGGCCATAAAGGTTTTTGTTGATTGTGTTTATTACGATTAGTTTAGTATTTCTGGTGTGTTTGTAAGTCACTTTGGGTCATTTTAACAAGCGAAATAATAATAATAATAATAATAATAATAATAATAATAATAATAATAATAATAATAATAATAGAAGCTGAACAGGGAAAACATGTGAGGACAATACAGTTGTACCTTGGTTTTTGAACATCTTAATTCTCGAACATTTTGGCTCCTGAATGCCATAAACGTGGAAGTGAGTGTTCTGGTGTGTGAACAATTTTTGGAATCCAAACAGGGCTTCTGCGACTTCTGATTGGCTGCAGGAGCTTCCTGAAGCTAATCAAAAGCCGTGCTTTGGTTTTGGAAGTCAAAGGGATTTCCAGAATGGATTCTGTTTGACTTCCAAGGTATGACTGTCTTTTCTTCATGCTGATGTTCAGTTGCCCCATAAAAAGGGAGTGTACAAGGGTGCATGCCTTCGCTAGTGGCCACAATGGAAGGCAGACAGATCAAACTGTGACACATGGAGTCAACTTACCATCTTCATCATCATATCGCATCCTGGAGGTGCTGAGGCCTCTCTCGCTCAGGGCATCTTCATCATCCATCATGGCCAATCAGGGGATGCTTAGAGTACAAAGAGTAGGAGGAACAATTAAAGTCTTCTGGGTTTGGTTTTGTAAGAAAATCATTTTTATTGTTATTTCTCATCAGGACCTACACAACATAAGAGAGAGCTCCTCCACACCCCTGTCTTAGCCATCTATGAAAACAATGGCAGTGTCATCAACACAATGTAGTCAAGCTGGCACATTTTCACCCCATCCTTCTTCCTCTCTCTCCTGTAAGGAACTTCCCAACAGAGCAATCCTGTCTCTTTAAAAAATTGGACGTCCTTTTATCCAGATCTCTAGATCAGATTTTGGTAAGCCTCAATGCAGTAGGCAAATTAGAGTCTTGTATGACATTAGCGCCATCATACACTACCACCTCCATTTTATTTGTATGCTTCCTTTCTACAAAAAAAATGATGCCCAAAGTGGCTTACAATAACAATGAGAACAATAAATCACAAAACAAGGGTTGCCATGTTTCAAAAAGTGAAAATCCAGATACAAAAGTTGTTGCAAAATTGCTAAGCTGCTGGGGGGGGGGGCAATATATATATAAAAAAGAGTTTTTTACCTATTTTTTTAAGGACATTCTCCAAAAAATCAACACTTCCAATATGCCAATATGGGCTGCCATACACCTGGGTTTCCCCGGACATTTTAACCGAGTTCCAAAAAATTCCACCCAAAAATTCCACAATTTTTGACAGACGAATCCCAGCTATGTCCAGGAAATTCCAGATGTATGGCAGCCCAAATAAAATCCACTGTCTCAATAGCAATTCAGCAATAACAAAACTGGAACGTATATCAATATCAACATAATTTTATAACACAAAGCTTATAAACTATGGTGTTATGGGCAGCAGAAGTTGTTGAAATAAATAAATCAAAAATATTATTTGTTGGGGAGGGGCGACAGGGACAAAGCCACCCCGCTTACAGCAATTCTGGATTCTGGGACTACTCAACTAGTTCTCCATAGTTGTTGCAGGGTGAGTTGGTAAGGTTGCTTCGCAGTTAAGTTTTCCACAATAGTTTAACTGTTTAAATTGTTATGCTTTTTAACTAGCTTTTGGGGGGGTTTTTTTGTATATTTTAATTACAATTTTTAAAAATTGTCTTATTGTGTGTGCCTTTTAATAACTGATGGATTTTGTAATTGATTTTACACTTTCAAACCGCTCAGAAGCCATTTGGGCATGTGAGCAGTAAATAGTAGTAAATAGCAGTAAATTCATAAATAGTAAATAGGTAATCAAATCTCCTCCATGTAGCATTAGCTGTTAACCTTTTACCTGTGAATCCCAGCGGGGGAGAAGAAAACAGAAATTTCCGATTCAGCGGGTAACTGGCCAAGAAATCAGAGAAGATGGCAAATTGAGTGATTGCTGATGTGCTAGTCTCTGTGATGGTGTTTTGCACTTCTAAAAATGGCATCAGCCTGATCATGCAAGCCAGTGATTAGTCACAACCAGTGTAAGTGTCAGCAAGGGGCTTTTCCTCACCATCATTTTAAGGCTTACCCTAACAGCTTCTTCATGCTAGTGAACTCCATTTTGCCAGGGAAGGCGAACTAAGCAGAGGCTTAGGGAACTGGCACAAGAGCATCCTTTACCCATTAGCATTTGTCACGTATAGGAAGCTGCCTTTTACTGCCCCAGACCACCTAGCTTAGCATTGTCTACAATGGTCATAGGCACCAGCTCTCCAAGGTTTCAGGTAGCAGTCTCTCCCAGCCCTACCTGGAGATGCCATGGCTTGGGACCAGGATAACCAGAAAGATCACCTCGCTCCTTATATACCCAGCTGAGGTGAGGGCCTCTGGCAGGTGCTTTCTTATCAGGAGGCCTGTTCCACACAGTGTAGGAACCGGGCCTTTTGTGTAGCGGCCCCTGCCCTTTCAAATTTGCTCTCCTGGAATGTTAGGCAGGCACAACCTCCTAGGCTGCCTTTTAATTGCCTGCTGAAGACCTTCCTTCAACACGTTTCAAAGTTGAGGTCTGCTTCTGTACTGGAATTGTTTTAAAGATGTTTTTATAGTGTTTTTGCTTGTTGTTTGCCACCCTGGGCTCCTTTTGGAGGAAGGGCAAGATATAAATAAAATGATTAAATAATCGAACAAGGAGGCAAATAGAGGTGGGGACTCATGTGACTGAATGACACTCCCCCCATACTTCTTTTTTGAATGCCCTGAACCTAGAAAACATGAATGGCACTGGGAAATCTAAGCTAGCACCCTTCCCCTTTGTGTCTAGTTTTACCGGGGGGGGGGGAGTTATGGAGGATCATTCAACCAGCTGCCACCTGCAATCTAAAGTGGCCCAGGCACACACAAGTTTATCACCTCATCTGCTGCTTGTGAGATGTAGGTCACACAGTCTACTTATTAAGGCAGAATTATTGAACAGCAGCATATTCATTCACAAAGAGTGTTTCTTCCAAGGCTCAGCTTAAGCCATAGGGTCAAATTTCTATTCTGTGGCATCTTTCCCTGTATAGCACCTGCAGAGTATCTGAGTCTTTTTTATAAAAAAAAAATCAAAAAAAATCACGAATGCATATTAGTTTGCTAATTATTTCATGTGCCCTGATTGCCCTTCATGGGTGTCTGAAAATGAAAGGGTGATTGCTCATGGCAGGAAAATCAATCCCCTCCAAAGTCACTTTGAGACTGAACCAGCAGCCAACACCCGTTCAGGGCTTCCACCCGCTGCAAATTAAGAGCTGGAATCCATTCATTTCATTACTGCAACACCCTGACCAATAATTAAGAGAAAATATTGTTGCATTGCAGCTGATTAAGGAATATAAATACTAATTTAAATATTTATTATGACTGCTGCCAGCCAACTGGCAAAATTTTAGTTGATTAATCATCTGAGTTTTTTAATCAGCCTATTACAGTGACTTTACAAGTGGCCCCACCACACTGCAAGACTTAAAAGATAAGTTGCAATACCCCAAATAGGCTTACTATGGAGTAAGTATCACTGAAGTCAATAGGCCTTTTCTTTGGTTAAACACGCACAAGGTCAAGCTGTTAGTTGATTAAAGCACCCAGGAGAGCTTTTTGCCTCTTTGATATCCCACTGTCCTTTTTTGTCGAATGAAAATCCTAAGCTAGGAGAAACCACCGTGCTCAGTGTTAATACAGGCTGCCCACCTCTCCCTTTTCTGAACAGTTCCAGCACCTGACAGGACTACAAAAGTTGAATAAGTATTGCACTACTCACGCTTGAAACGTCCCAGGAAATACTCCAAACTGAGTTCAGGGGATCTGCAGCCAGTCTGGGGCTCTATCAGGTCTCGGGTGGCTGAAGAATGAGCATAGAAGTCACGGACGCAAGGGCACTATTGACTCCCAGTGCCCAAGGCTGGACAGCCTCCCAAATGAGGCCACCAGGATTGATTCTTTCAGAGCACAGTGACATCACATCATGGGACACAGATAGATCCCCACAGACGCTGCACCAACAAATACTGCTTCGCTCAGATAAACGCAATCAGCTTAAAGTAGCCAGTCTTCAGGTGGTCCACAAGCCAAGATCGATTTTCGTTTAGGGCTCTGATCTGTTGGAACTCACAGGTGGAGGGACTGAAAGGTCACAGTGGATAAAGTTTAGGTGAATTGTTTGGATGGTGCAAAAGTGATGGAGTTTCTGAATGATACAGAGGGCATGGACTCTGCCACTGAGTAGCAGATAGGAACAGCAACATATCCTATTGGGAGGGGCAAATCTGCCAATTTCACTTTCTCTCTTAAAATCAGTTCTCTCCTTTTTAGCACCAATGTCTCTTTTTAAAAAAACAAAACAACAAAACAATAAAACAAAACAAAACAAAAAGTCCTCATGAAAATTCATCAGCATTTTAAATGCAATTTTGTCTTAATGCATTCTTGCCTAATATACACCTTTTTGCAAAGCAATTCTCCCTAATATAATACATTTTTATGCTAGTGAATACATTTTTGTATGCATTTCTAAGCACACCTAACCCCACTGTATGGCATTTTGTAGACATTACTTGGCAGGAGAAGAAACGACTTTCCAAATTCAGAGAGCAGTAAATTTTGGAGGCTTTGGGGTTTTTCCGCTTGCTTATTGTTCTTGAAGGTGCAGAAGGAGGTAGCTTCACTTTTAAATGTGTGCTGAATCAAATTTATGCCCCATGCCTCCTACCAGCTATGATAAAAGCATCTGGAAAGGCCGGTTCTCAAAATTTGAGCCTCAAATGCAAGTTGCACCATTTCAGTAACCTCTCACATTTGCTTTAACCCACTATGCTGATTGCCATAACCTACATTGCAAAAAATAAAAGGTACACTTATTTGAATAACCCTAGAAATTGTTCTTTGTTTGACAAGTGTTGTTCTATGACATCCCATATAAGAAGTTCAAGGGATCAGAGGCAACCTGTACCCTGAGCTGATGCAGAAGTCATGCACTGAATTCTTTAATAAAAGCTCTGGGATTTCCTGAGAGGAGGGAGAAAGGTTGTTTTCTGCTGCTCCAGAGAAGCGGACACGGAGCAATGGATCCAAACTACAAGAAAGAAGATTCCACCTAAACCTTAGGAAGAACTTCCTGACAGTAAGAGCTGTTTGACAGTGGAATTTGCTGCCAAGGAGTGTGGTGGAGTCTCCTTCTTTGGAGGTCTTTAAGCAGAGGCTTGACAACCATATGTCAGGAGTGCTCTGATGGTGTTTCCTGCTTGGCAGGGGGTTGGACTCGATGGCCCTTGTGGTCTCTTCCAACTCTATGATTCTATGATTCTATGATTCTATGAGTTTGAGGCTTTCATCCAAGGGTGGGAATGAGGATAGCTGTATGCGTCATGTATGTATCATGTGCTCTGACCTGTGCCCCCTGTGCTAGCTTAACCATCTCAGAGATGCCTCACTGGAGCCTCTAGAGACCCCATCCTGAGCCCTGCCTTGATCCCCAATTCTCCCCCATCACCCCCTGCACCTCAGGTACAATGGCAACGGTGGACCAGGCAGAAAGCCCAACATCATTAGGCTGGCATACAGTTTTAGTAGCAGGGTTCTTCAGGGCAGAAGGATCAACTTGTGTGGAGCAAGCAGGCCCAGCTGATGCCATTGCTCATCAGAGGACCAGGAAGAAACAGGGACTATTTCAGTCTGTCTCCTCTGAACCTCTACTGGATTAGCAGCAGCTCCCTTTGGAGCACAGTAACCCCCCAGCACCTGCTATGACTAGGTTGCTGAATTTGGCAAATGCAAGCCCATAGTGCTCCCGGCCCCAAGGATTAGGCTGTCGATGGCTACTAGCCACATGGCTATGCTCTGCCTCCATAGTTCGAGGCAGCAATGTTTTTAAATACCAGTTGCTGAAAACCACAGGAGGAGAGAGTGATCTTGTCCTTGAGTCCCACTTGCTAGTTTCCCACAAACATCTGGTCAGCCACTGTGAGAACAGGATGCTGGACTAGATGGGTCATTGGCCTGATCCAGCAGGCTCTTCCTATGTTCTTAAGTTCTCATTGTGCAAGGGAGAAAAGGGCACCAGGAACAGATACGTGCCATGATTAGCTCCAGATCTCTCTTCTGAGAGGAGTGTGACCCCTCTGGCAGCTCATACAAGAACGGCAGCAAGAACTGCAGACAAGGCTCTATTTGCCAGGCAAACAAACAGGACCAGACACAAAAGGCCTGCCATTCCTATCACACCTGGCAACTCACTCCCGGTTGTGTAGCCATTGATAGGATGACCCAAAAACTGGGTTTAAGTCTCTACCGGACATATGCTAATCAGAATCCAATATAGTTATGGTTTGAAATGGACAATTGATTCAAATTGTGGGACGCAGGTGGTGCTGTGGGTTAAACCACAGAGCCTAGGACTTGCCAATTGGAAGGTCGGCGGTTCGAATCCCCGCGACGGGGTGAGCTCCCGTTGCTCGGTCCCTGCTCCTGCCAACCTAGCAGTTCGAAAGCACGTCAAAGTGCAAGTAGATAAATAGGTAACGCTCCAGCGGGAAGGTTAACGGCGTTTCCGTGTGCTGCTCTGGTTTGCCAGAAGTGGCTTAGTCATGCTGGCCACATGACCCGGAAGCTGTACGCCGGCTCCCTTGGCCTGTAAAGCGAGATGAGCGCCGCAACCCCAGAGTCAGTCACGAAATGGACAATTGATTCAAATTACAATTAGCGGTGAATTAGGTGAGGTGCATACATCTCCAACTGCGATTAACAACCAGTTCCTAAAATTCTATTCAAACCTGTATAGTAAACCAGAAGAGGTACCGGAAGAGGTTATGGAATTTTTAATTTTTTTTTAACTACCGGTGCTAGAAAACACATGAAAACAACTAATGATGTCTCCAATATCAGAAGTTGAGATTAGGGAAACAATCTGAAATATGGCAGTTGGTAAAGCACCTGGGCTAGACGGTTTTCCAGTGCAATGGTATAAAAAATATATTGATCTCCTGTCACCTAGATTATATCAGATATTTAGAGAAGGAATCGGCTTAACACTATTCAACCAGGCTTATATTACTGTTATTCCAAAGCCCAGCAAGGACCTCAGACAATCTGCTAACTAGCGCCCAATTCGTTTGATAAACATTGATGCAAAAATATTAACAGTGATACTGACAAATAGACTCCAAGGAGTAATACCAACCAATATTAAAAATTACCAAACAGGGTTTATAAAAATGAGACAAGCTGCAGATAACATCAGGCTGGTAGTGGATTTGATAAATTTAAACAAAAATAGTGAAGATTTAGCTATACTGTCTCTAGATGTGGAAAAAGCTTTTGATAAGGTCCACAGACAATATATGGAAAAAGTACTACAAAAATTTGGTTTTCTATTTGACTTTATAAAATGGATAAACATATTATATTGCTCCCCTGGACTTAGAGTTAAGACAAACATCATAATGTCTGCACCTTTCACATTATCTGGAGGTACTAGGCAAGGCTGCCCACTTTTGCCTTTGCTTGGAGCCCCTGGCATGTATTATTATTAGACGGCATAAGGAAATCTTTGGTGTAATTCCTCTTAAGATGTAAACTAGTCTAGGTATTATGTTCATTTTAAGAGCGTTGACTTTTCTTCACACGGTCAGGTTCAATGACTCTCATCTGTCGATGTCTATTGATACCTCATGATATATTCTGTTGATGTTTAATGATGCTAATTTAGATAAGTCTTGTTGTATTAATATGCCTAGATATGCCAATATGAAATTGGTATTGTTTAAACAGTTGAAGCAAAAAGTTATTTCCTATTAACATCAACTCTGATTTGGACCAGTTTATAGTATATCCATAGATATTGCCAAAACATCTATATTTTGCATTGATATTGGAACAGTACTGTGAGATTTCGTGATAAACAGAAGAATATCATCTTCAAACATTACCAATTTGTACTCAAGTGAGTTTTGAATTACACCAAAGATTTCCTTATGCTGTCTAATAATAATACATGCTAGGGGCTCCGAGACAGGAGTGCCTGGTGTGCTCTGGTCCCGGGGGGTCACGAAGAGTCGGACACGACTAAACGACTAAACAACAACATATTGAAAGATTTTTGGCAGGAGGTAACTGAAACTATCAACAGAACTGTACGGAACAACCTTACATTTACAGAGCAAAATATCCTTTTGAATTATATGCCCAGCACATGGAACCTTAGAAAAGGGCAATACAAATGGACTCTCCGTGCCCTTACCATGGCAAAAAGACTGATACTGATAAATTGGAAAAATAAAAATGTGGCTCCCTTCTATGACTGGATCGAAGCCTTATACAAACTTGCAACATGTGAACAACTTGCATATAAATGCAGACTTGCCATGGACAAATTCAATGATATTTGGAATCCATTCTTACAAATACTGTGATAGTTTAAGATCTGGTGAAGTACAATAACAGCTTTGTAAAGTATACAATTTTGGGTTTTTCTCCCTCCTCCCTTTACTTTCCCTTCTACATGGGTGCTGTTTCTCTGTTTCTATTTCTTTTATTTATGTCTCACCATGTTTAGTGCACATATAATGTGCTTTTTAACTTTCAATAAAGATGTCTGGTAAAAAATAAAATAAGTTACAAGAAAGGAGATTTGAAGTAAACATCAGGAAGAACTTTCTTGTACAAAACTGGGTCAAATATATGTTGGAAATGTAAAGAAGGGACTTTTTATCATATGTGGTGGGAATGCAAAGAAGTTAAAAAAAATTGGGAAATGATATATAATAAGTTGAAGAAAATGTTTTTGTTAGGGATTGTAGGACAAGACCTGCCAAGGAAAATAAAGAATTTATTTATGTATGCAACAACAGCGGCAAGAGTATTGATAGCACAAGGTGGAAGAATGAGGAAATCCCAACAAAAGAACAGTGGCAAGAGAAATTGATGAATTATGCAGAACAGACTAAATTGACATACAAACTGCGAGATAAAGACAACTGTGACTTTAAAGAAGAATGGGAACATTTCACAAATTATTTTAAAGACAACAAAATGAACTGGACTCCTTGGCAGGTTTTGGATAAACATACACAAATTTACTGATTGATAACATGGTAGACAGATAATGTAAGGATTCGTTTAATTTTATAACATGCAGAGAATAATATGTGTTGAGAAATCAGAGAGAGCAGCTGAGGGAAGCCTTTGAGGGAGGAGAGGGTGGGTTTGGGGGGGGGGAGAAAAAAAGGGGGAAATAATGAAAATGATATGTTTTGATATGCTGTTGTGTGGAAATTGTTAATAATTTATTGTTTTTAAAAGAAGAACTTTCTGATGGGGGAGGCTGTGGACACTCCTTCCTTGGAGGTTTTTAAGCAGAGCATGGATTGCCATCCGCCATGGATGCTTTAGCTGGGATTCCTGCATTGGAGGGGGTTGGACTAGATGACCCTTGAAGCCCCTTCCAACTCCACAATGATTATATGATTCTACACGACCCCAAAGGGAAGCATGCAAACAGGATCTGAGCACAGGAGCCTTCTGGTTTACAGCAACTGGTGTTGCTGCCTCTGACAGTGGAGGGAGAGCAGAGCCAGATTGAGAGGTTTTGCTGCTATAGGCCAACCCCCCAATGCCCCACCTGCCCCTGTGATGATGCCCCACTGAAGATCTGTGCCCTTGCCCCTCCCCCACTGCCACCCGCACCACCACTGTCCCCGCACTGCCACCCGCACCACCACTGTCCCCGCACTGCCACCCGCACCACCACTGTCCCCTTGCCAGGGGCTGTGGTGAGGGTACAGCGGCAGCAGTGATAGTAACAGCATTGTGGTGGGGCTGGCAATGGAGCAACGGCAGGGGCGGGAGTCAGATCTGCTGCCTGAGGCAAGTGGCTTCACCTTGCCTCATTGACAGACCACCCCTGAGGCAGAGCAAAGCCTTCTCCTTCTCCATGAATTTGTCCAATCCTCTTTTAAAACCATCCAAGCTGGTCATTCTGCTCTCTCCCTTCTCCAACAGCTACATGTGTGGCAGTAGATGAGCTGGACTGGTATCCAGCTTCAGTAATGGACTGGATGGGAGCAAATAAACTGAAGCTCAGTCCAGATGATTGATTGAAGCAGCTGAGTAGAGACAAAAAGGTCAGGCCATCCAGTGATAGTCTGAATCCATTTTACAGTCCTGGCAAAGTTGTCAGCCACCTTTCTATGGCTACCAAAACCATGAAACATGTATTCCAAGAAAGTCTCTGGCACATGGCTGGGAGAAATCTAATGATCAGCTGGAAGTCCCAACCACACCCCCTCAATGGACACTGAAGAAATAGTCTCTTGGGACTCGCAGAAGGGACTTGGAAAAGAGTTAAGAGCATCGGACAGAAGATCACCAGGTTGATGGACTATAGGGAATTGGCGGAGTTGACTGGCAGAATCCGGGACCAGGGAGAAGAGTCGGTGGAAGAAGATTGGAAAAAGTTTAAAGACTATTTATAAAAATATTGTAAAATTAATGAGTGTTAGAAAAATGTTGGAAAGGAGTTATATGGCTTTAGTAGAAATGTTACAAGGAATTAAGTACAAATAGATTATTAGAGTATTAAAGGGAAAATAAGGTTAAAATATGTTAAGACAATTATATATTAAAGGGAAAAATAAGGTTAGAATATGTTAAGATAAATTACAGGACAGAAAACAGAGGAAGATGGAAAAGAATTGCTGAAACAGTTAATTAAAGTGGAATACAAAAAGGGAGGTGTGAGGAGGTCGTTGAAACAAGTAAATGAAAGTTAAGATACTGAACTTATTAGATGTGTTTTAAATTGTGTTTGTTTTTGTTAATTTAATGTTTTGGGGTTGGTGTTGTGTGGTGTTTTTTGTTTAATTCTTTTTCTTTCTTTTGTAGTCTTCAAAATGTTAATAAATATTATTTTTTTAAAAAAGAGAGAAATAGTCTCTTGGCAGGAAATAAATGGCACTACAGCAACCTCAGTTCAAGAGAGAGACAAATAGATCCATCTGGGCTTCTATCAGCCTCTCATTTTCCAATCTTAATTTCAGTTTGCCTCATTTCTGGCACACCCCAGGGATGTGTGCTAAGTCCCTACCTGTATTCATTGTACACATACGATTGTGTATCATCTGACCCATCTACTGCAATTATTAAGTTTGCACATGACACACCATAATGGGTTTAATAACAGGTGGAGAAGAATCAGCGTATAGAGGGGAGGTCCCAAAAATATCTACATGGTGCCTAGGGAACAACTTGCATCTTAATATCAGCAAGACAAAGGAGATGGTGTTGGACTTTCGGAGGAAGAGAGGAGAACTAGCCCCGCTGTACATCGGGGAGGGCTGTGTGGAGAGAGTCTCTTCCTTTAAATTCCTAGGAGTTTATCTCAGCGAAGACCTTACTTGGAAAATCAATGCAACACAGGTGGTTAAGAAGGCCCAACAGAGACTCCATCTCCTCAGAGCATTGCGGAAGAACAATCAACATTTGATGATCTCCTTCTACCAGCCCACAATAGAAAGTGTCCTTTCATACTGCATCACGGTGTGGTACGCTGGTTTGACATCAACTGATAGGAAGTGCCTACAGAGGGTGGTGAATACAGCACAAGATATTATGAGCTGTCCCGTGAATCCGCTAGATGAACGGTGCCTCAGGAGAGTGAGGAAAATTCTCAGGGATGATTCACACCCTGGCCGGCACTTTCTTGATCTCCTGCCCTCGGGCAGAAGATATAGAAGCATGATTAGTTGCACCAACAGGGTAAAGAACAGCTTCTCTCTGTGGGCTGTTAGGCTGCTGAATGAAAAGAGAACAACAGGGCAACTGACTTTCGGGTTTCGTGGGTGTGCGTTAGTAAACGAGGGGAATTAAGACTAAGAGAGCTGAGCAGGGGGTGCTCATGTAATCTCACTGTATACAAGTTGTACAATAAAGTATTTCAATATTTCAATATTTCCACTCCAGAGTGGATTTTTTAAAATTTAAATAAAATCTGAGTGAACATTTGTATGCATTTTCCTGCACATTCCCCTAACAGACATATTTTTCTCTGATACTCGGCCCAATATACTCTTTTTTTGCAAGGAGATGTCCCCAGTACAATGCATTTTTCTTTGTATGTTTACTATATAACTATATATAACTTGGAGCACACTTTCCCCTTTTGGTTTTTCTTTTTTGGTATGCATTTTTTTGTCGAGGAACCACACTGCAATGTTTGAGGAAGTGTGAATCTTGAAAGACAGCTGTGTCTTAGTCTTTGTACTGGCTCCATCAGGACAAATCAGAAAATGCAGAATCTGAACAAATTACTCCCTTGTGAATTTCAAAGCACACACACACACAGACGCCAAACAACGAAAAAGAAGCCCAATCAACTCTTTCCCAAACCTATAATAGTGCCTTTTGGTCCACAAGGTGGTGCTGCACAACCACACTCTTTACTCTGCCGGAGGCAAGTGGGCAAAGGGAGAGTCAAGCCATTTCTTACTGCTGGATTTTTAGGCATTTTATTTGTCAACACCTAAAATGCCTGATGTGGAGGGAAAGCCAAGAACCTTCTCTGTTGTTATCCAGGCCTATCCATGCAGCCTCCCTCCCTCCTCAAGTGTGCTCCAAAGGGGCTGAGCAAAACAAAAGTGAAATACAGAACAAGGCAGAAGTGTTGATGGCTGGCAGTCCATTCATTATGGAGGGGGGAGCATCACTTTTTCAACATGGGATCATACCCTTCCCAGACTAATCCTGAACCCTGTGTTGGGGAAGGGACATAGCTCAGTGGCAGGACACCTGCTTTGCATGTAGAAGGCCCCAGGTTCAATCCCCAGTACAGTGGTGCCCCGCAAGACGAACGCCTCGCAAGACGGAAAACCCGCTAGACGAAAGGGTTTTCCGTTTTGGAGGCGCTTCGCAAAACGAATTTCCCTATGGGCTTGCTTCGCAAGATGAAAATGTCTTGCGAGTTCCTGCGGGTTTTTCCCCCCTTTCCCCCCCTTTTTCTAAGCCGCTAAGCCGCTTATCAGCTGATCCGCTAAAAGCCACTAAACCGCTAATAGCGCTAATCCGCTAAGCTGTCAGTGGGCTTGCTTCGCAAGACAAAAAAACCGCTACACGAAGAGCCTCACGGAACGGATTAATTTCGTCTTGCGAGGCACCACTGTACTTCCAGGTGGGGCTGGGAGAGCCCCTTGCCTGAGACCCCAGAGAGCCACTGCCAGTCAGTGTAGACGACTGTGAGATAGATGGGCCAGTGGTCCGAGTCAGAAAAAGGCAGCTTCCTGTGTTCCTCCATGGATGCAAGTGCAAAATCAGCTGCATCTGACCCACTGAGTGACAGGAAGTTGCCCATTGTCGTACAATTATGGTTTAGCTCTACCCTGAATGACTGTAATGGACTTTGCATGGATCTGTCCTTGATGGTGGTGTGGAACGTTCAGCTTGATGGCTGGGTGTGATGGACATTTTCCGCTGCTAAGTCACATCAAAAAAAGATAAGAGGGGAGGGTTTCTAGGTCAGAGGGGGTCTTCCCAGAGAAAACTGAGCCATGGCATCTGTTTCTAGAACTCCCGCTCTGGGGTTGCCCCACATTCTCCCAGAATCCCATTTGGCTGGGGAAGCTCTGATCTGGGTTTAATGCACTTCTCAGAGCAGGGTTCCTTCATGAGTGAGTTGACCAGCACCATCTTTTGATTCAGTCCTTGAAAGAGAAATTATCAAGCCAAAGAATGCAGGAAGAAAAGCTGAAGAATGAAGAGGCAGCACCAGCAGCAACGGAAACAAAAGCTTGCATGGAATGGAATGTTCTCCATTGTTGGTAGGACACAAATATAGAGGAATGCCATTCATTCATTCATTTCCCACCCTTCGCCCTAAGGTCCCAGGGCAGCTTGTAACATTAAAATAGATTAAGAACCATTTAAAACAACTTACATACATAAAATGAAGCCAAGTCCTAAACACAGGCATCTCAAGTGTCAAAAAGCCAAAATGAAGAGATGTACCACCACATCATAATTATTATTATTTAAATTTGCATACTGCCCGATATTCGCAGGTCTCAGGGAAGTTCACAAGATAAAACCACAGTATAAAAATACAAAATACTTAATCAAAATAGAAACAAAACCAACCCAATAACCCCCCAGCAGTACATTTTCAAAGGGCATTGGATGTGAATGAGCCAAATGCCTGGTTAAAGAGGAACGTTTTTTCCTGGCACCTAAAGGTGTAAATGAAGGCACCAGCTGAATCTCCTATTCCAAATGGATGGCTGAAAACTTTTTATTCAGACAAGCATTTGTTGTTTGTGTTTATTGTGTTTACTGAGATTGTGTGTTCTTCACTGCTATTACTTGTTGTTCTTACCAAGATTTGGCATTATTACATGGTTTGTATCACTGCAAACACAACAGCAGCTTTTCCTGCACAGTCCCAAGGGCAACACTAGAGATTCAGCAGGCACTTTCTGCGCCAACTTTTAAGTGCTTTCTGAAAACTATGCTATTCCATCAGTCTTATGCTGGCGATTAACAAGAAATCATTCCACAGTAGTTCTCCAGTTTCCAATTTTAACTTTTGCATATGGTTTTCATTGTTTGGTTTTACATACAGTTGTTGTGAACCACTTTGGATGGTTTCTTTATGAATTTATGGTATTTAAATACTCTTATTATGCATTTATTGGAGTTATATCCCACCTTTTCCTTCAGTGAGTTCTAGGCGGCATACAAAGTAATCCCACAGCAGCCCTGAGAGGTAGGTTAGGCTGGGAGCAAGTGGCTGGCCCAAGGTCACCCAGTAAGCTTTGTGGCTGCGTAGGGATTTTTAAAATTAATAGCAAACAAACAAAACTATCCACCAAATAGAGGGAAGAGGAGCTTTCATTAGGGTGCATTTACCTGGTTGTGGCAGTTCCAAATACCCAACAAAAAGTAAAGAGTCCAAACCAGCCCCCGCTTAGAAACTGTGCACTACTCAAAAGCAATGCATCTAACCCTTCCTGTTTAAGGAGTTCATTCCCTCTGCAGCGCTAGACCTGCTCCTTGACCTCCTTGCTGCCCCAGCCAGGCTAAATGCAGCAGAAAGAAGCCACACCAAGAGGAGTGCAGTGGGGGATCTTGCAGTCTGCGGCGCACTGCACAACACCAAAATCCAGTGCCCCTCTGCCTCTAGCGCTCCACTATAAATCATAGTTGCAGTGTTCCCAGCAACATCCCCAAGGCTCTGCGCCCAGTGCTACTGAACCGGTTGGGCTCCCTGAAATCCGCCTCTCTGCACAAGCAGCACTCCTGGCCAGCTCACTTCATTTTGGTGACTGGAGTTACAGTTATTTTGGGTACTTATTTCTCTGTTAGAAGCGGGCTCTCCAGAAATCCACTGCCTTTATTAGTCATCATTCAGCTGTCATGCCCAGTCCACAGTGGGCTAATTTGTGAAAGGCCCAGTGATGTATAATCTAACCTTTTACGAACTTTTCCAACCAAAATTCTATTATTATTTCCCCAAGGCACTTTCATGCTTGCTGGGGTGCATTTGTGTTTACTGTTTTTCCTTCTTCATTCACTCTCCCTGTTTCTGAAGCTATTTCTTATTGTGGCGATTGTGTAAGGACATCTTGACCATCATGTAGGCAAATCAGCATCTTATACCCATTCCTGCCCATGTTCCAACCCCAAATCCTGTCTTAAAGACCTGATTCATGCAAGAACATAAGAAGATCCTGCTGGATCAGGCCCATGACTTGCCTAGTCCAGCATCCTGTTCTCACAGTGGCCAGTGAGATGCCCCCATGGGAAACCTGCAAGCAGGAACTGAGCACAAGGAATGCTTTCCGTCACACTTGGGGGGCATTTCCAAGTGTGCAGAGTCTTGACTTGCCATCAGGATGGGTTATGCAAATGAAGTTCAGTCTGCCCCCCAGGTGGAAATTAGTCTCCTGGCATGCCCCCTCCACGCACCACCATAGTCCTATGCATGTCCACAAATTCCAAACTACAGCGTTTGTACAGTTAAACCTGGGTGGGTGGGTGGGCCTGTTTCAGCATTTGGCCTCATTTCATGTGGCCCTAAGCACCACCCAGCTTTCTGGGCCCACTTCTGCTCCTCTGGGCATCGCTTCCCCTGTGTG
The DNA here is from genome assembly GCF_964252035.2 of Podarcis erhardii. NCBI lineage: Eukaryota > Metazoa > Chordata > Lepidosauria > Squamata > Lacertidae > Podarcis > Podarcis erhardii. Next base: position 5,831,236 of record NC_138511.1, on the reverse strand, counting down.
GGGTGCTTGGAATGCTGTAGACGTCGACCCAACATGGGCTCTACTGTCCCTCAGCTCTGGACTCTGCCCCATCTATTATGCTACCACCACTTGATTGTGGGTCAATGGCTCTTCATAGGGAAAACATTCCCCACTCCTGAATTAAATAAAGATCTGACTTCTAATCGGGTAATCAGCTACAGAAAGAAAACACTAGAGACTGAGAATCTATTAACCCTGATTATAGAACAACCTTAGGTTGCAGTCCTATATCGGCTGGGTGAGGACTGCAGGGCCTGCTCCCTTCCAGGGCCTTTTCCAACTGGCCCAGGGGGCGTGGCCCAGGCCCTCTCTCCTGGCTATGGGGGGACTCCTGCTGCAGTGAGGCCTCGGACCATCGGCTGGGTGAGAACTGCAGGGCCTGCTCCCTCCCAGGGCCTTTTCCAACTGGCCCAGGGGGCGAGGCCCAGGCCCTCTCTCCTGGCTATAAAGGGACTCCTGCTGCAGTGAGGCCTCGGACCATCGGCTGGGTGAGAACTGCAGGGCCTGCTCCCTCCCAGGGCCTTTTCCAACTGGCCCAGGGGGCGAGGCCCAGGCCCTCTCTCCTGGCTATAAAGGGACTCCTGCTGCAGTGAGGCCTCGGACCATCGGCTGGGTGAGGACTGCAGGGCCTGCTCCCTTCCAGGGCCTTTCCAACTGGCCCAGGGGGCGTGGCCCAGGCCCTCTCTCCTGGCGATAAAGGGACTCCTGCTGCAGTGAGGCCTCGGACCATCGGCTGGGTGAGGACTGCAGGGCCTGCTCCCTTCCAGGGCCTTTTCCAACTGGCCCAGGGGGCGTGGCCCAGGCCCTCTCTCCTGGCTATGGGGGGACTCCTGCTGCAGTGAGGCCTCGGACCATCGGCTGGGTGGGGACTGCAGGGCCTGCTCCCTCCCAGGGCCTTTTCCAACTGGCCCAGGGGGCGTGGCCCAGGCCCTCTCTCCTGGCTATGGGGGGACTCCTGCTGCAGTGAGGCCTCGGACCATCGGCTGGGTGAGGACTGCAGGGCCTGCTCCCTTCCAGGGCCTTTTCCAACTGGCCCAGGGGGCGTGGCCCAGGAACAAACTTTTGGAACAAACTCTTAGGAAGGGTGGGAAGTGTTCTGCCATTGCTTCCCGTTCCAGGGGCTTAATGTGCTTTAAAATGTCCTCAAGCAGTCGGTGGCAATTTAAATTTTTATTTCTTTTTTTCTATTGCTGGGGGTGGGTGGGATGGATATTTGGTTGGGGATTAATTTTATTATAATTGTTCTGTTCTTTTTTGTTGTTGTTGTTGTTTTATTGGTTCTGTATAGTTTATGTTTTGTTTTGAAGGGGCTAGATCAGGGCTGCCTGGGAGTGGGGCCCCAGTCATCACGATGGCTTGGACAAGTTCCACAGGGGGGGAAGCACTGGGACATCCGATCTCGGTGATCATGGGCAGGAGGCGGAGTTACGCTAAGACCAGACCATGTCATTACCGAGGAGGCAGGTTTAGTCGTTGTTTGAAGACTATCCCTGCCTCCGGGTCTGGCCTTGACCGGATGGATACTGGAATCAACAGGGGAAACCTACATGACCTGAAGGTGTTGCTGTGTAATGCCAGGTCAATGAGGAATAAAACCACTGCCATCCACGACCTGATTGTGGATGGAGGACTTGACCTGGCATGTGTGACAGAGACCTGGTTGGAGGAAGCAGATGGGCCTGTCCTTGCCGCTGCTTGCCCACCAGGTTTCTCTTACGCACAGCAACCCAGGTCATGTGGGCGGGGAGGGGGGGTTGCAGTGATTTTTAGGAAGTCACTAGCTTGCACCAGGCGTCCTACTGGGAAGATCTAGTTTTCTGAGTGCATGTTCTGGAAGTTGGGCAATAGGGGCAGTACAGGATTCCTTTTGGTGTACCGACCTCCCCGCTGCACCAAGGATTCCCTGTCTGAGCTGCTTCAGGTCGTGGCGGATTTTCTCCTGGAGACACCTAGTTTGGTTGTCCTAGGGGATTTTAACATCCATGCCGACACGACCTTACAAGGGGCTGCTCTGGACTTCGTGGAAAGCATGGCCTCCATGGGGCTGTCCCTGAATAAGTTTGGCCCAACTCATAGTCATGGACATGCCTTAGACCTGGTGTTCACCTCTAGTGACGTGGGTGATCTGACACTAAGTAAAAGTGAAACAAAAGAAGTGCCATGGTCAGATCACTTCCTGGTGCAACTGGACTTCTCCGCGACCCTTCCCCTCTGCAGGGAGGTGGGACCAATTCGGATGGTCCGCCCCCGCCACTTAATGGATCCAAATGGTTTCCAGAGAGTGGTAGGGGATGCCTTATCCCATGTTGATGGCCTTTCAGCTGATTCCCTGGTGGCCCGCTGGAATGCGGAGTTAACCAGGGCTATCGACTGTCTGGCTCCGAAGCGCCCTCTCCGATTGCATGGAGCCCGGACAGCTCCGTGGTTTTCTTCGGAGCTGAGGGCGATGAAACAATCGCTGAGACGGCTAGAGCGTCGGTGGCAAAAAACTCACTCCGAATCTGACCGGACACAGGTTAGAGCTCAACGTCGAGCCTACCAAGTGGCGATAGCGACGGCGAAGAAGACTTTCTTCACCGCCTCTATTGCATCTGCAGAAAATAGTAGCAGGAGACTTTTTCAGGTGGTTCGTAATTTAACGGAACCACCTTTACCACCGGGGCTTTGTAAAGACCCCAAGATCTCCTGCAACGATTTTGCAAAGTTTTTTGCAGATAAAATCACTCATATTCGGAAGGAGCTAGACACCACCGTGGGAGCAGGGCTGGGGCGGGAGAGTGCTAGAGCTCTGTCTGGTCAAGTTGCATGGAATCGATTTCAATCCATTACCCCCGAGGATGTGGACAGGCTGCTTGGACGCGTGAAACCAACCACCTGTCTCCTGGATCCTTGCCCATCCTGGCTAATAAAAGCAAGCCGGGAAGGGCTGGGCGATGGGCTCTGCGGGGTGGTGAATGCTTCCCTCTGTGAGGGAGCATTCCCAGATCCGCTGAAAGAGGCGGTCATCAAACCGCTTCTTAAAAAACCATCTTTAGACCCGGCCAGTATGGCCAACTATCGCCCAGTCTCAAATCTTCCATTCTTGGGCAAGGTGATTGAGCGCGTGGTTGCTGAACAACTCCGGGCACGCCTGGAGGATGCGGACCATTTGGATCCCTTCCAATCGGGATTCAGGCCTCATCATGGGACTGAAACTGCCTTGGTCGCGCTGGTTGATGATCTCCGGCGAGCTAGGGACAAAGGTGAGAGCTGTTTCCTAGTTCTGCTGGATCTCTCAGCGGCCTTTGATACAATCGACCATAACATCCTTCTGGACCGTCTAGAGGGGCTGGGAGCTGGGGGCACTGTTATACAGTGGTTTCGCTCCTTCCTCCTGGGCCGTGTTCAGAAAGTGGTGGTGGGGGATGAGTGTTCAGACCCCTGGGCCCTCACTTGTGGGGTGCCTCAGGGTTCCGTCCTCTCCCCCATGCTTTTTAACATCTATATGAAGCCGCTGGGAGAGATCATCAGGGGGTTTGGACTGGGTGTCCATCAATATGCAGATGATACCCAGCTCTACCTCTCTTTCAAATCAGAACCAGTGAAGGCGGTGAAGGTCCTGTGTGAGTGCCTGGAGGCGGTTGGAGGATGGATGGCGGCTAATGGATTGAGGTTGAATCCTGACAAGACAGAAGTACTGTTTTTGGGGGACAGGGGGCGGGCTGGTGTGGAGGACTCCCTGGTCCTGAATGGGGTAACTGTGCCCCTGAAGGACCAGGTGCGCAGCCTGGGAGTCATTTTGGACTCACAGCTGTCCATGGAGGCGCAGGTCAATTCTGTATCCAGGGCAGCTGTCTACCAACTCCACCTGGTACGCAGGCTGAGATCCTACCTGCCCGCGGACTGTCTCGCCAGAGTGGTGCATGCTCTAGTTATCTCCCGCTTGGACTACTGCAATGCGCTCTACGTGGGGCTACCTTTGAAGGTGACTCGGAAACTACAACTAATCCAGAATGCGGCAGCTAGACTGGTGACTGGGGGCAGCCGCCGAGACCACATAACACCGGTCTTGAAAGACCTACATTGGCTCCCAGTACGTTTCCGAGCACAATTCAAAGTGCTGGTGTTGACCTTTAAAGCCCTAAACGGCCTCGGCCCAGTATACCTGAAGGAGCGTCTCCACCCCCATCGTTCTGCCCGGACGCTGAGGTCCAGCGCCGAGGGCCTTCTGGCGGTTCCCTCATTACGAGAAGCAAAGCTACAGGGAACCAGGCAGAGGGCCTTCTCGGTAGTGGCACCCGCCTTGTGGAACGCCCTCCCATCAGATGTCAAAGCGATAAATAACTACCTGACATTCAGAAGACATCTTAAGGCAGCCCTGTTCAGGGAAGTTTTTAATCTGTGATATTTTAGTGTATTTCTGGTTTTTATGGAAGCCGCCCAGAGTGGCTGGGGAAACCCAGCCAGATGGGCGGGGTACAAATAATAAATTATTATTATTATTATTATTATATATAGTTACTCATGAAAGTCTGCCCCACTGAATTCCTTGGGGCTTACTTCTGATTATTTGGACATGCAAGGTATTTTATTCCATGTAACTGGATCGGAGTCAGGAGCTGTTTAGTCTCTAGTCAACCACCATCTGCCACCCCACCATCTCTTCATCCAACCAGTCCTTGAAAATACCTCAAGGGCTGCCTCACCCCATAGGAACTGACCCAGACCCTATGACAAGCATCTGAGGCCCTTCTTCGTGGGTTTCCTCTGCCAGAGGCCCAGAGGGTGGCAAGACAAGAATGGGCCTTTTCTGCAGTGCCTCCCCACTTGTGGAATGCTCTCCTCAGGGAGACCTGCCTGGCTCCTTCATTACATATCTTTAGGCACCAGGAAAACACATTTCTCTTCTCCCAGGCCTTTGGCTAATTAAGCAACCTATCTGTTATGAACTGGCAGGACTTTGGCGAGGAGGAAGAGGATCCTGGTGAGGGGTGCAGCTGGGAGTGGGTCACACGGGAGCCAGCTGGGGATGGGGAAGGAGAGGTTGTTGTAGACAATACTCTCGGGGTGACAGAGGATGACGAGGAGCCAGGGGCCAGTGCACAGGGAGCCGAGTAGCGGGACCCTTTGCCAGAGCCAGAGAGGCCCCCACCCCCACAAACACGGCAGGTGGGGCACTCTGGGAAGCAGAGGCAGGGCCTGCAGCCTAGTTCACTAGCTGGCCAGGTGGGGAAGAAGGCATGTGATTCCCTTAGCTGGGGCAAGCTGAGAGCAGGTGAGGGTCAGAGACCTCATCAAGCCCAGATGCTGCAATCAGCAGGCACAGGGTCAGAAGGCAGCAGAGCTGAGGTGCTGTGTCTGCTCAACTGCCCATGTCGAGGGACCTGGTCTTGGATACTCCTGGACCTCCACGGGTTTCTACTTCAGGCCTGATGCTGGACTGCATCCTGACTTCGGACTTGGATTGACCCTGAACCTTCAGCTTTGGATCTTGGACTGTGGAATTTGCAGGTGCCGATTGAGTCTTGGCTTTCGGACTTGGTCTTGGCCCACTGTCTGTCTGGCCACAGGATCAGCAGACTATGGCCTTCGAAACCGTGTGTGTGTTGAGGGGGATTGCTGTTTTTGATTGTTACTATCAGTGCTCTCTCTCTCTTTTTTTATAGAAAAAAAGGTGCCGGTACTCACCATAAAGTTGTTACAGTAAGTGCCACACTATTAACATTTGAAAATAGGTGCCAGTACTGCGTACCCTTGAGTAAACCCAGAAAAAAGCACTGGTTACTATTATATGTATTTTTGGGTTTTTATATTGTAAACTCCCCGGTGATCCTTGAAGGGTATTACAGAAATTTAATAACCTAATTTGATTCTCAATCAAAGGTTCCCCCCCCACCCTTGCACCTTATCTGGAGCTGTTTTTTTACTCTTACAGTCTGCATTAGGCATCTCCTAAACTGTTTCTTACCAGTTTTTGGTTAGGCTGCACCCTTGCAAAGTGAAACGGGTCTTACTGATAATAGGTTTTGCAGAATTCTGCCTTATCTGCCATTGGCTCTGATTTGAAGTATTATTGGCCTCCTAATTTTCTGCCCTTCCAGTCCCAGTGGACCCCAGCCAAGACGCTCAGAGGGAATATGCAACTGTGTTCCACCCTGCTGTTCTTGTGCATTGACTGGTGTTGCATGTGTATGGCTAACATGGTAGCAATACCAGGGCTGTCATGATTGGCAGCTGCAAGAGAGAGTTGCTGGGGAGATTGTGGGCATGTCATCTGTTGCCCTGTTGCTTCTGCTAGTATTCTGCTGTTCTGCCTGGTCGTGGTGATGGCCACCTTAGCTGGTCCCTAGCCTTGTCCCTCCCACTGCTTCAGCACAGCATTTACCGTAGATGAATGGCTCCAGCCTCACGTGTCAGAATCACTCCTGACAAGCTACCAGCATTGTATTGCAGCAAGCAAAAGGGTGCCTTTATGCAGTTTGTCCTTGGATCATTGCTGAAATTCTGCCCTTTGCATTAATGGTTAGACATTTCCATGCTTAGTATTAACCCAGAAATGGAAATACTCATTCAGCCATCTGCCTTCATCTCTCTAGCATTAGTGAAACCTGGCAGCTTAGCGGACAAAATACAAAACACTGTACTATAATTATCCTGTGCCATTTACAGAGTGGTATTTTTGCCTGGGGATGACAAATGCCTGCCATTTCTCAGCCAAACATGACACACAAATTAAAAGTGAAGGAGCAGTTTCCAACCCCAAAGACTGTAGAGTTTTCTCCTTGTGAAAAGAAGCCCACTTGTTCCGGAATGCAGAGGTTTGTGGAAGACAAAAGGGATTTTATTTCAGAGCCATCTGAATTTCTAGTCCCAGATCATAGCTCGTTTGCAAATGCAGTTTGTCCACCCTTGCTCATTGCTATTATTTTAAAGATAAGGCAAGGGTTGTTAAGGACAAACTGGTGAATCCACACAGGAACTAAGAAGAGTAGGATTCAGTTCCACGGTCTAAGAACAGACCTGGGTTGAATGTGCTATTTGGGAATTAATATTTTCTCTGAAGATATTCCAGAGGAGTAGCTGTGCTAGGCTATGTTGCAGAAGAAGAAAAAACCCCAAAGAATTTTGTTGAATTGACTGGTGAATTTATTATGGCATGATCTGCAAAAGCTGATGCCATACTAAATTTGTTAAATATTTAAAGTGCCACAAGACTTTTTTTGTTTTCTCTGAAAAGCTTCACCTTGGGATCCTACAAGCTGAATTCATTCCTGAGCAGATTCATGTCCAGCTAGGTATGAAACGAGTGCTAAATGATTTATGCTGCTCTGCAGCCATGCATTATACATCAAGGGGCCTGGCAATGGAGGAAATCAAAGCTCCATGAACGCTGCTGTTTCAGCCTGACAAGGCAAAGCACCCACAGATGAGCCTTCATGCAAAACAAGGCGGAAACGACCAGTGGGAAATGGCCTCTGGAAATATCAGATGGAGGCAGGATCGTGAATAAAAACGAGGGCATTTTAAGAGCCCCATTTATTTATTTATTTATTTATTTAAAAAATAAAGTCTACTAAGGTGGAAGGAAGAGGATAGGACTTAATAATTTACATGTAAGTCCATACACACCTCTGCTTTAACATGTCGTCTGCTTTACAGCCTTGTATATTACATCTCAGAAAACCTGCAATGCAGCTTAGTGGCTTGGTCCAAGACCCAGGACTGTAGCTCAGTTGTAATATGAAAAAAAAGTAAAAAACATGGGATGCGGGTGGCGCTGTGGTCTAAACCAATGAGCCTCTTGGGCTTGCTGATTGGAAGGTCAGGGGTTCGAATCCCCACGCCGGGTGAGCTCCCGTTGCTCTGTCCCAGCTTCTGCCAACCTAGCAGTTCGAATCCATACCAACACAAGTAGATAAATGGGTACCGCTGTGGCAGGGAGGTGAACGGCATTTCTGTACCGTCTTGTTTTCTGTCACGGTGTTCTGTTGCGCCAGAAGCGGTTTATTCATGCTGGCCACATGAACTGGAAAGCTGTCTGTGGACAAACGCCAGTTCCCTCAGCCTGAAGTGAGATGAGCACCACACCCCATAGTCACCTTTGACTGGACTTAACTGTCCAGGGGTCCTTTACCTTTTTTTACTACTACTATTATTAATAATACGTTGTTTTTGTTTTTGTTTGTTTGTTTCCCACCCATCTGGCTCATATAATTACACCCATTACAGCACATATAAAAGCATAGTAAAATGACAAACATTAAAAAATTCCTGATACAGGACTGCTTTCAGATGTCTGTTGTTGTTGTTTGAATTTATATACTGTCCTATACCCAGAGGTCTCAGGGTGATTCACAGAACAAAATCAAAATATAAAAGAAGATATATAATCAAAATAAAAACAACCCAATAAGACTCCCCCTTATATCCTTGGCATCTGATGGTGGGTGGGTGCCACTGCCAAGAAGGCCCTCTGCCTGGTTCTCTGGAACCTCACATCTTTCAGTGAGGGAACCACCAGGAGGCCCTTGGAGCTGGACCTCAGTGTCTGGGCTGAATGATGGGGCTGGAAACACTCCTTCAGGTATACTGGGCCTCTGTTGTAGAGCATCTGTTGTACATGCACAGGATCCCATGTTTAGTTGCTGGCACCTGTAGGTTAAGGGGTGGCCTTACCCCTCTGAAACAATGGAGAGCTGTTGCCAGTCTTAATATAATAATAATTTATTATTTATAACCAACCCATCTGGCTGGGTTTCCCCAGTCACTCTGGGCTGCTCCCAACAGAATATTAAAAATGTGATAAAACATCAAACATTAAAAAATACCCTAAGCAGGGCTGCCTTCAGATGTCTTCTAAAAGTCAGACAGTTGTTTATTTCCTTGACATCTGATGGGAGGGCATTCCACAGGGAGGGCACCACTACCAATAAGGCCCTCTGCCTGGTTCCCTGTAACCTCACTTCTCGCAGTAAGTGAACTGCCAGAAGGCCCTCAGTGCTGGACCTCAGTGTGTAGACTATGCTGAGCTAAATGGACCAATGGCCTGATTTAATATGACCAGTGAGTGCCACTGCAGAGGTAGGATGAATCCAGAATTCCCCAGTCTGTGTTCAACTACTTACTCACTTGACCAGCATATAGCATCTGTTTAAAAGGGCCTATTTGCTTTATTGGGCGCTGATCAAATAACACCAGAGTGTTTGTTTAGCAGTGCTATGTATGTTAGAACGTACCAGATGTTTTCCATAACTACAATAATTTGTTACTACAACTCACTGGGAAAGCCCAAGGCAAAGCACTTAGATCTGGGCAGGGATCCAAGATCTGGATCAAAGTGCAATTTAAATTAGCATTCCTGGTCTATTTAGACCCAGGGTTGTACCAGCCACCACTGCCCAGCCACTCAGGGACCTCCTGCTGCAACAAGCGAAGCTCCTTTCTGTTCAGTCCCATAGCCTGGTGGTGCTGAGGACTTCTAAGAATGTCAGGAGAACCCTGCTAGATTAGACCAAAGGTCTAATCCTCCAGCCATTTCCACAGGTAATGGCCAACTAGACGCCTCAATGGGGAGCCCACAGGCAGGGTGTGAGTGCAACTCTTGTGATTTCTTGGTATTCAGAGGCATACAGTTTCAAAATATGGCTGTAGAACATAGACCTATTTTCCAGGGTTACTCCCAGATTTATATAAGCCATCCCATTTCTGATTTGATCCCAGAATGTCCCACTTGTCTTTAGGATGTCCCTATTTTCATCAGAGAAATGTTGGAGGGTGTGGAATTATGCGAACCCTGAACTAAGGAGATAAGTAACTATACAACCAGGGCTTTTTCAGCTGGAACTCACTGGTACTCAGTTCTGACATCTCTCAGGTGGGCTCCATTGTCATTATAAGAGGATGAAGGAAGTGTTCATGGTGAGTTCCGGTACCTCTTTTTCTAGAAAAATAGCACTGAAGGTGGTCCTGTAAAGGGAGGTGTTTTGTTTTGTTAATGTTTAGTGTTTTTATATATGTTGGAAGCCAGAATGGCTGGGGCAACATTTTATCAGATAAATATTGTAGGGTGTGCTGGTAGTCATTGCAGACCTGATCCTCTTGTAAAGCCATCAAAGTCTGTGACCATCACTACACCTTATGGGAGCAAACTCCATCATTTAACTATGTGCTATGTGAAGAAGTAGCTCCTTTATGTCTGTTCTGAAGGTCCAACCATGAAGGCAAACTCTTCCATTGCCTCCCAAGACAGATGGATGCCAACCAATGTGAATGTTCCAATAGTCAGCATCATTAGATAGCTCCGAATTCTAGTAATATGAGAGAATGAGAAAAACTGATTTCTACCCACTCCCCCCAGACCATGCATATATTATGTGTCAAAGATGTTACAGTTAGAGCTCCACAGCAGCCCACATCAATGCTAAGCACAGATACACATTTGCTAACAACATTGCTGGTGGATGGCGATATCCCTAGAAGGTGTACATCAGTGGTGGACTGGTTGTGGGTGAACAAATTTCAACTTGGTGCAGATGAGATGGAGCTGCTGGTGCAAGGGGTCTCCCCACTCCACCGGTAAGCTGGAGAAATTCCTGCTCTGAATGAGGTCACAGTCTCCTGTAAGGATGAGGTTTATAGTTCTGTTAGGTCTTGCCTTATATTATTATCAGGATATCTCTCTCTCTCATAAAATGGTAGAGTTGGAAGAGACCCCAAGGATCACCATGTCCAACCCCTTCTGAGGTAGCTCATTCCACTGTCAAACAGCTCCTATCCTTGGAAAGTTCTTGTAATTTGAACCCATTGGTTTGGGTCCTGCCTATATATATAATATTCAATACACACAAAGACCAGGTCAGATCTGTGCTTAATAGATAACTACTTTGCACCTATTTGGTGGTTTGGGAGTGTGCAGCGTGTGATTATTGCTGAGCTGAAACAGGGTCTTCGTTGCCAAGGCAGACACCCACTTTTTGCAACACTTTGGTGTAGTAAACTTGCCAGAGTGCCAAGAGGAAATCCCCTCGATGTTTTTTGGCAGCACAGTGACACCAGTCTACATGAAGACATGCTTGTTCCTCAGTGATGCCCACAAAGGCAGATCTGATGACTATACAGCTATGACACCATCATTATCCCTGGTTGACTGGGTTTATGTAGCCTTTAAAATGGTGTGAAGTCAGAGCTGCAGATAAATATAGTGGATTTCAGGGGACCAGATGCATCTGGGTGAGAAAAGAGGAGCATTTTGGAATTTTACACGGGATGCAAACATGTGCGACTTTCATGTTGTACCTGCTCCTACATTCCAGGATGCTTTCAGTGGAAGATATTGGATAAAGGCAAGAACATATTTTATTTCCAAAAAAGACATACAAAAAAAGTGTGGAATCATAAAATAATAAAAAATGCTATCTCAGGACACTCACCAAACCCAAATTAACCCACATTAACACCAACCAACCACACCCTTCTTGAAGACTGTGTGGGATTTTAAAGACATAGCACCCTTTGTCATACCTACTTCTCGCTTTGCTAAATGAAACAAATCACAATGCTACCCTGCATCTACGGATTCACTAAGCCTTGACCAGACTCTCTCAGAAAGCCGGTCTTGCAGACAGTCCCAAAATACAATCAAACTTTACTCTGGAAGATGTCATCATTTACTGTGTCATCCTCTTTGTCAAGGACTGGTAAGTAGCCACCTTCACGGGGCAAACACCAGCACCAACCAGCACCAGTGAGGTCCAGAGAGGCAAAGTCGAAGTCAGCCATGTCTAGTGCCTTGAAATCCACAGTGTCCAGCCTGTAATGAATCTCGTTGAGCTTTTGCCAGTATAACCAGGCCATCACCAAACCTACTGCCTGCAAGAAAAGATGGAGACAAAATTACTTGTTAACATGTGTGCTTTAAAATGCAATTATGACAGGGTATGTATGTGTACAGCCAGGGTTTCCCTAATACAACAGTGTGAGTATGCGTAACCCAAGCAAAGCTGCTTTAATAGAAGAACCTGCAGGGAAAGTTCACAGCAAGTAAGAACAGCTGTGTTTACCTTCCATGGTGCAGCACAGCAGCCACCGTGCAAAAGGCAATGGGTCCATTTGGGCACTCTTGGAAGCTAACCTTATTAGCAGCAGAGGTACCTTTAGTTGGTCCTTGCAAAAAAGCTAATGCAATTCTAAGGCTGCATCAGCAGAAGTCAAGTGTCCAGGTCAAGGGAAGTCATAAAGGTAAAGGTAAAGGGCCCCTGACAGTTAAGTCTAGTCGCGAACAACTCTGGGGTTGTGGCACTCATCTTGCTTTATTGGCTGAGGGAGCCAACGTTTGTCCACAGACAGTTTTTCCGGGTCACATGGCCAGCATGATTACACTGCTTCATGTGAAACCAGAGCAGCGCACAGAAATACCGTTTACCTTCCTGCCAGAGCAGTACCTATTTATCTACTTGCACTTTGACGTGCTTTCGAACTGCTAGGTTGGCAGGAGCAGGGACCGAGCAACAGGAGCTCACCCCGTCGCGGGGATTCGAACTGCTGATCTTCCGATCAGCAAGCCCTAGGCTCAGTGGTTTAGACCACAGCGCCACCCGTGTCCCAAGGGAAGTCACAGTCCCACTCTTTTCTGCCTTGGTCAGACCACACCTGGAATTCTGTGTCCAATTCTGGGCACCACAATCTAAGAAGGATGTTGACAAGCAGAGGAGGGCAACCAAGATGAGGAGAAACAGTTAAGGACTTTAAAAGTACAAACTTGAAGGCCTGATACAAGGAGTGTGGTGTGTTGAAACTTGAAGGCCTGATACAAGGAGTGTGGTGTGTTGCCCTTACAGAAAAAACGACTCCCAAATTAAGAATGGCAAGAAGAACAAAGCATGAAGATACCTTTGTGGGAGAATTGTGGATCTTCATTTCGTTCACAAATTCTCCAGAAAACCAGAGATCAGTTTTGTTTATACTAGCTTGTAGATCCCTTAATACCATGTTTTATAGATGCATAGTTTTATTAGTTGTGATGTATGTGTGGGAATGTAGGTTTTCATAATGTATTTTTTGGGGGGTATTTGTTTTATTTTATTTAAATAAGGATCCTGCGCAGTGGAAGCTCATTTTCAAAAAGATTGCTCATATTGCTTAATCACTCTAAAACTTACAGAAGCCCAATATATAATATTAGATTGAAAAAGAACTCCCTTTATTGCCTCTGCCAAGAACAGCCCCGTTTATGATTCAGTCTGTTAACCGTCCCTCTGACGTGGTAGCGCACACATCCCAGCTCCCTGAGCAGTGAGAGGTCCAAAGGCAGCGCCATGAAGGCTGTGCAGCACAAGCCTGCTTATATTTACTCAGCAGTAAGTCCCAATGCATTTAATGTAAAACTAGGGGTTTAGCAACTAGCACAAGCTGGAATGAGCCTGGTGGGTGGGATTCTGGCTCACACGTCAACTTTAAACCATTGGGTTATGAAGCTGGTTTGTTCAACTAACTGCAGCTTGTAATAAATGACAATCTCTGGTTTGTATGAAGTAACAAGCCCGATTCCATGAAAGCAAAACTAACCTCTGTCTTTTTTTTTGCTTTGGGTGATGTTTGCCTTTTTCTTTGGTATGTGTGGGCTATTTTTTGTTTTTATTTTCCCTTTATGTTGTTGTTTGATTACAGAAAATGAATAAAAAGAAGTTAAAAAAAAGAGAAACTTGCTTGGGTTTGTAACAGCTAACGGACGTAGTAATTAACCATGGTTTACTATTACAGTGGTACCTCGGGATGTGAACAGGATCCGTTCCGGAGCCCCGTTCGCATCCTGAAGCGAACGCAACCCGCATCCGCATGTCGCCGTTTCCGCGTGATGTCATTTTGACTGTATGCGCATGCGCGCACAGCGAAACCCGGAAGTAACGCTCTCCATTACTTCTGGGTCTCTGTAGAGCACAACCTGAAAATACTTAACTTGAAGCACATTTATCCCGAGGTATGACTGTACATGCGAATGCAACTACTTGCTTCACTGGGATTTATTTCTATGACATCACATGAATGGACTGCTGAAATCCCGTTGATGGACAGTTCTGCGGGCACAGTGGATCCCTGCACTCAGCAGAATTCAACACCCGCGCTTCCCACCAGCTAATGAGCAGGGAGAGCACAAGTTCTACTTGCTTCAGATGTGCACAGAGTCAATCCTGTGGGGAACTGGTGCATGCAGTCTGTTCCTGCAGAAAGCTGTTCAAATCTGCTTGGTTTGGCTGTGTGCATCTGGCTGGACTGATCCCAGCCGCCCATCCGCTGATCGACGAGGAGTTCAATCCTGCTTGGTCACTAGCTCCCTTCACCCCCGCTAGCCAACTTTGACAGGTAGGTGGACTCGCCCACCTCTCAAATCTTGCCCGCCTGTCAAAGTTGGCCTAGGTGCAGGGGGCAGGTAATTAAATATCTGGCCCATGGGGCCAAGAAGGTTTCCCATCCCTGTACTCCAGTATACTGTCAGGATAACTGTAATAACTACACAAGGTATAATCCTGCCCACCCTTCACCATGTGATCCCAGGTTGAGTTGCAACAATTTAAATATAAAATATTAAAATTAGGTAAAACTAAATGAGTAATGGGACGCAGGTGGCGCTGTGGGTAAAACCGCAGCGCCTAGGACTTGCCGATTGTATGGTTGGCGGTTCGAATCCCCGCGGCGGGGTGAGCTCCCATCGTTCGGTCCCAGCTCCTGCCCACCTAGCAGTTCGAAAGCACCCTTAAGTGCAAGTAGATAAATAGGTACTGCTTTATAGCGGGAAGGTAAACAGCGTTTCCGTGTGTTGCGCTGGTGCTGGCTCGCCAGAGCAGCGTCATCACACTGGCCACGTGACCCGGAAGTGTCCTCGGATGGTGCCGGCTCCCGGCCTCTAGAGTGAGATGAGCACGCAACCCTAGAGTTGGACACGACTGGCCTTTGGGCAGGGGTACCTTTACCTTTACCTTTACCTTTAAATAAGTAATAGTGCATAGGAGCCAACTCCTAGAGGCCCAGGAGTCTTGCTCTCTCCCCAATAAAATATTTGAGGGGGTCACTCCCCCCCCCCAAGTTGATGGGCATTGCCATTCAAATGGTGTGCATGCACTGCGTCATGTGATTGATTACACAGGGCGGGGCTTACTCCTTATGCTATGCATGTATACTCTGAAGTAAACCTCCTTGTGTTCAGCAGGGCTTACTCACTGGTGTGCTTAGGACTGCAGTCTGTGGTGTAATGCTTGGGGTTGGATCATGGCCTGCTCAGCCATGAAGCTCACTTCACAGGGTTGTTGTGAGGATAAAATGGGGAGGAGAACCATGTGACCACCTTGAGGAAAAGGTGGTATATAAACGTAATATTTATTTTTTAAGAATGTAACAAAAGCTCTGCTTCAGTGTATAATATGCCAAACATAAAGAGCTGAGGCAATGTTGGGTACCAGCACCTAACTTATGACAGTAAAGAAGGATTAGACAGATTCATGGAGGATATATTATATATATTTGTGTGTATACACATGAAAGCTCATACTTAGCTTATACTTAGTTGGTCTTTAAGGTGCTACTGGAAACACCCACACACACCCACACACTCACAGTGGTACCTTGGGTTAAGTACTTAATTTGTTCTGGAGGTCCGTTCTTAACCTGAAACTGTTCTTAACCTGAAGAACTACTTTAGCTAATGGGGCCTACTGCTGCCACCACGCCACCAGAGCATGATTTCTGTTCTCATCCTGAAGCAAAGTTCTTAACCGAAGGTAGTTTCTGGGTTAGCAGAGTCTGTAACCTGAAGCGTATGTAACCTGAAGCGTATGTAACCTGAGGTACCACTGTATGTATATGGAAAGATTCTTCTAAAGACTGTCTTAAGACAAAAAGACTTGATTCTTTTAAGGGAGTTCTTTTTGGATCATCTTTTAATATAATTTTTTTTAAGAAACCTTTCTTCTTGTTATTTATTACAGTGGTACCTCGGGTTAAGTACTTAATTGTTCCGGAGGTCCGTTCTTAACCTGAAACTGTTCTTAACCTGAAGCACTACTTTAGCTAATGGGGCCTCCCGCTGCCGCTGCGCTGCCAGAGCACGATTTCTGTTCTCATCCTGAAGCAAAGTTCTTAACCTGAAGCACTATTTCTGGGTTAGCGGAGTCTGTAACCTGAAGCGTATGTAACCTGAAGTGTATGTAACCCGAGGTACTACTGTATTACTATGACAAACCAACACGGCTACCTACCTGAATCATGGAGGATAAGTTTGCTAGCAACTACTAGCCATGATAGCTATGCTCCAGTTCTACTGCTGGAGGCATTACATCTTCAAAGACAGTATCTGTTTCTAGGGATTACAAGTGGGGAAAGCACGGTTGCAGGCAGGTCTTGCCGGTGGGCTTCCCATGGGCATGTGAGCACAGGATGTTGCGTGAAATGGACCTTTGCCCAGATCCATCAGCCAGTCTCTTCTCGTGTTCCTGCGTTCCAAGCATAATAGGAGGACACAGACTCCTGAAAACAGGTAGCTTCCTATTATGTGGGCCACTATTCATAACGTAGACAACCATCTGGAGAAGTGCTGACAGAGGCTGAGATTCCAGCAACTGCCAGATCAGCCTAAAAATCTATAAACTGGGCCTTTGTTATTTCAGATCAAGAGAGAGAGCTCAATATGGTATATTGTGAGCAGGAAAATGTATTCATTAGTGACAAGCGCTATTTCTTCATTCGCAAAGTGGGCTTATTTATAACTTTCCACCTGATATCTCCCTTGATAACGGTCCCAATGCAGCAATTGCAAGCAATATACTATAACAGAGAATGTGTTCTGTTCTTCAAAAAATAATCAGGTAGAAGCTGTTAGCTAGGAAACAGATGCTGATGATAAATAATGATTGTAAGAGCATTAATCAGCACCATCCTGTGTGCACTAGGAACAGCAGGCATTCAGGAAAAATCAGAGAAGTTGCTTGATTTGCATTAACTTCTTGATCACTCTAATGACAGCTTATTTGCAGGAAAACAGCTTGAACCAAATTCAATGAAACTATGGCCTACAGCAGACACGTCTCTTCTCCCTCCCCCAGATATATTGTTTAAGAGTCACTGCCACCCATTATATGTGCACTCATAATTTTAGCCCATAAAATTTTAGCTCATAATTTTATGGTTCTGAGATCAGACAGGTTGTGTGCATGTCTGCATGTGTGTGCTTTAAAAATCTGCAGTGCCTCTTTGATTAGACAATCTTAGCCAGGGAAAAAATCAGTAAGTGTTCGCATCAGTCTATCATACTGCGCTCAAGTCTCTTAAAAGTCTCCTGTATCTCCAGGTAATGATGTTTTTTTGATGCCACCAGCTGTGATGAAGTTGTTTGGCTCAACTTCATTCAGCTTTTCAACCTAGTGAGGTTGACATAAAAGGCACCAACTATTTCTACTTACAAAGGGTAGTTGGGGATTTTCTGGTAATTGTCCCTGGAAAATCACCCTGCCTGGTTTTCTTTTTCTTTTTGCCTTAAAAACCTTTGAAAATTGCACTAAGTTGCACTGCTGCCATAATAAACACACCCCAAACTAAAACCAATCCCTGCAGCCTCTCATTCTTATAAAATACTGCTATACTTATAAGCTATTCCAACTCTAAACCTCCGTGGGTAGCACCAGCAATCTGGATATTATGGTTGGTTGTGCTCTCTGTATGTTGCCTTGGCAGGATCTTTGTTTTGAAAGATGGGATATAAAGAAACAAGCATCTGCATGAAAACCTCTACTTGCAACATAATTTTGCAGTCATAGATGATGACATTGTATTGCTAGCACGTCTATTTGCATGCCTGCTGTTCTCCTAAGAAATTATTTCTGGTGTGGTAGGTCTTTGGAATCAGTAAGTTTGGTGCTGTGCTGAATTATCCAACAGGCAGACCACACATATACTTAGGGATCCAGCAAAGCAAAAAAAATGAGAAAATTTTGAAAGAATTTGACATATTACAAATAAAGCAGCTAAGTATGTTACGATATGGATGCAATGCAGCTGCAAAGTGCTAGCTTGAAAAGTAAACATGATGGGAATGTTGGGACTGCCCGTGGGAATCAGAGGGACAGTCAATTCACAGTGCGAAACACCGGAATTAGCTCAGAGTGTAATATGAGCTCTTCCGTTTGTTCCTGTCCAGGAAGTGTTTGTCACTAGACTGCTGGAGTTTGAAGAGAGCAGTCATGTTTTTTGTAATGCTGCAAAGACAGAAATAAAGGCATGTAAATACGTTTCTGTCTAACTCTTTCCCCTGCCAGGGGGCAGGAAAGAGGGGTGTGTTCTTCTCACGCTGAGAAGGATCGCCTATCAAGACCTAGCCTGGATCTTGCTGGGGAATGCAGCCAGGGAGGTCAACAGGGAATCATGCCGGGTGCCTGGGAGAGTTGCCAGTTTCTCCTGATAAAGGCTTGATTTCCGACAGTAATCACCATGGGGAAAATCAGAACTCTGATTTCCTTATACTCCACACTCCTCCCACATTTTTGGTCCTCTTTTTATTACTAATATCCACCTAAACCAGGGAGACATTAACAAAATAATGCAAGAAAAATGGATCCCGGCATGTGCTGCACATGACATACATGCATGCACATTTCAGCACACATGCAAACTTTGTCATTTCAAAAAATATTTTTTTTTTGGTTTAGTATTGGTTTTATTTTGAATTACATACAGGGGTTGGGCACCACAATCTTTTCTGTGCTTAGGACCTCTAAAGGTCTTTATAGAGATTCAGGGCAGATAAAACAAAGTCTTCATGAAGTGCATAGCTAAATGATGGAACTTGTTCCCACAGAGGGCCGTGATGGCCACCAACCTCGATGTCTTTAAAAGATGATTAGGCAAATTCATGGAGGAGGAGAGAATGCTCTCGATGGCTAATGGCAATGATGGCTATGCTCTGCCTTCATAGCTGGAGGCAGCAATGCTTCTGAATATCAGCTGATTGAAACCACAGGTGGGGAGAAAGAGAGAGTGCTCTTGCCTTCCAATCCTCCTTGCAGGTTTCTCACTGGGGCATCTGGTTGGCTACTCTTGAGAACAGGATGTTGGGCTAGGTGGGCCTGATCCAGCAGGCCCTTCTTAAGTTCTTATTTCTCAATTTGGCCCTGGCTTGGTAAGATGCTTTCACGCAACAGTCAGTTTTCAGATTAATACCAGAGACGGCTCCCAGACAGGATGGTCACTGGTGAAGATAGATTTGTGCAATGCATACAAGTTCAATTTGCTAGCTCAGAAGTACAGTGGTAGTTTGAGTTACAGACGCTTCAGGTTACAGACTCCGCTAACCCAGAAATAGTACCTTGGGTTAAGAACTTTGCTTCAGGATGAGAACAGAAATCACGTGGCCGCAGCGAGAGGCCCCATTAGCTAAAGTGGTACTTCAGGCTAAGAACAGTTTCAGGTTAAGAACGGACCTCCAGAATGAATTAAGTTCTTAACCCAAGTTCTTAACCCACTCTATCTGCGTGTAACAGTGTTGGTTGTGGTTTTTTTTAGCATAGCAATTCTCAAGGGTTTGAGTTGCCTAACTTTAGATTGAATAAAATAATTTGAATTAAATTGAATGAAGCTGTGACTGATGGACACACACCGACTGCTACGGTAATTTGCTCCAGGTACTGTAAGTACAGCTAGAAATTAGCATTTGACTAAAAAACACAACTGTGCCTATAATGTGACCACCCATCTACGTGGAGATGTCACAGCAGAGAAGAAACACCCACAGGTCTAAACAGGTGCATGCAAAATTGTAGTTTCTGCTTGAGGCATGTTATGTGCTCTCCATGAACAGCGAGAAAATGCAGTTTCCCTACTCAGGCTCTTCTTAAGTCTTAATCTGGCCCTGGGCTGGTGGGATACTTTCAAGCAACAGCCTGTTGGCAGATTAATGCCATTGACTCTCATGGCTCAGTTTAGCTACATTTGATTTCTAAAGGGCTCTCACAGCTGTTTCTTCAGAGCTTCTGAACTGTCACTTTCTTGAAAATTAGATTTATACCAATGGCGATTAGTGTCAATATGAAGAGAACTAAGTGACAAGAGCAATATTTATTAAGTTAAGCTGAACAATTTCTGTTTCGTGTTGGCTTTGTTGTGTATAAACAATACTAATGACTTTCTTTAGTGCTAATCGATCTGGTAAACAGCCTTGTAAACTGAAATGGGTGAAGAGAAGAGTTTATATGAAGTGCTCTATCAATTAGACAACACTGTCTCTGTTAATTGCAAGGGAACATACAGAAGTCAGGAGATGGGCTGAACAATTAGCTGCTGACAGCCATATCCACTTAACTATGAATTAACAGGTGAATGTTTTCACTGACAAATCCATTTACACCCGGGAGAAGCTGGGACGCACTCTTAGGATAGTCACTGAATTCTCTGTGATGTTTGTTTGTTTGTTTAGTCGTGTCCGACTCTTCGTGACCCCATGGACCAGAGCACACCAGGCACTCCTGTCTTCCACTGCCTCCCGCAGTTTGGTCAGACTCATGTTTGTAGCTTCGAGAACACTGTCCAACCATCTCGTCCTCTGCCGTCCCCTTCTCCTTGTGCCCTCCATCTTTCCCAACATCAGGGTCTTTTCCAGGGAGTCTTCTCTTCTCATGAGGTGGCCAAAGTATTGGAGCCTCAGCTTCACGATCTGTCCTTCCAGTGAGCACTCAGGGCTGATTTCCTTAAGAATGGATACGTTTGATCTTCTTGCAGTCCATGGGACTCTCAAGAGTCTCCTCCAGCACCATAATTCAAAAGCATCAATTCTTCGGCGATCAGCCTTCTTTATGGTCCAGCTCTCACTTCCATACATCACTACAGGGAAAACCATGGCTTTAACTATACGGACCTTTGTTGGCAAGGTGATGTCTCTGCTTTTTAAGACGCTGTCTAGGTTTGCCATCGCCCTTCTCCCAAGGAGCAGGCGTCTTTTAATTTCGTGACTGCTGTCACCACCTGCAGTGATCATGGAGCCCAAGAAAGTAAAATCTCTCACTGCCTCCATTTCTTCCCCTTCTACTTGCCAGGAGGTGATGGGCCGAGTTTGAACTCTCTGTGATAGTTCAAGTAAAAAAAATGGCATCTGGTTTTACATTACCCAGTTAAAAATAAACAATGGTGTGTCGAGATGAGAGCTCTTAAAGGTACCATGTGCTCCTCTGGTCTCATTTTGTAAAGTATATGTGTGAGACAACTGCAGCAGTGCTGTGAACTGGGCTTGTGTATTGCAGGACATAGCCATAAGGACAGAAGAGCCTGCAGGATCAGGCCAAGGGCCCATCTAGTCCAGCATCCTGTTCTCACAGGGGCCAACCAGATGCCTGTGAAAGACCAGGGAGCAGAACATGAGCAGAAGACCACTCTCCTCTCCTGCGGTTTCCAGCCACTGGCATTTGGAATCATTGCTGCCTCCAACTGTGAAGGCAGAGCAGAGCCATTGTGGCTGAATTTAAGCCATCCAAGTTGGTGGCCATCCCTGTGTCCTTGGGGAGCAAGTTTCATAGTTTGACTATGTGCTGCATGAAGAAGTCCTTTTTTTATATGTCCCAAATCTTCCAATTGTCCTAAATCTTCCAACATTCAGCTACACTGAATGTCCATGAGTTCGAGTGTTATGAGAGGGAGAAACAACTTTTCTCTGTCTACTTTCTCCATGCCAGGCACCATTTTTTAAACTTCTAGCCTGTTGTATCCCTTCTATCAAAGTGATACAAGGGAGCCATTATTGCCTGTGGTGTGCAATACACCACACTGCTGTCTCAGGTCAAACACTGGTGACAATGGTGAGAAAAAAGGTGGTTTGGTGGGTCTAATCCAGCCCATTGGCTGTAGGTTCACCACCACTATTTTAAGCTGTATGTAGTTGTGGTGTAGTGGTTAAGAGCGGTAGTCTCGTAATCTGGTGAACCGGGTTCGCGACTCCGCTCCTCCACCTGCAGCTGCTGGGTGACCTTGGGCCAGTCACACTTCTCTGAAGTCTCTCAGCCCCACTCACCTCACAGAGTGTTTGTTGTGGGGGAGGAAGAGAAAGGAGATTGTGAGCCACTTTGAGACTCCTGAATAAGAGTGAAAGCTGGGATATCAAATCCAAACTCTTCTTCTTCTTCTTCTTGTGCACAGCATTTACCAAAGACATAAAACTGAAAATAAGGCAAGTTGCTGGGTTTGTTTGTTTGTTTGTTTTTAATATAACTACCTCCCCTTCATCCCTCTGCCCTACTGGTGGTAGCACCATGGGAAGTGCAGGGACTGGGGAAGGTTAGGGGGAAACTCGTAGGCAAGTTGTTTCTCTTCTCTTCTCTCTCCTACACTGTCCCCCACGATGGGGAAGCTCCAGGGGCCATCATAAGGCTCAAATACTGGCTTGTAGCTGTGGATTCTTACCAAAAGAGAACCATCTCCCTTGCAAAAAATTATGAAGGATGCCAGCATAATGGATGGGATCAGTTTGAGAGCAACCAATAGAGTAACACTTGCAATTCAACAGACCGCTGTGGGGAACAGACACTGTCCCCCTGGTTTTCACCTCCCTAACCACCTACCCAGTCTGCCCAGTTTGCATGAGTGTTACCCAGCAAGACGAACACTCTCCTTCACTTCCTCTAATTTTAGGATGGATATTGATGACTTGGAGAGAACACAGAGAAAAGCTTTTAAAACATTTTCTTCTTTTTTTTTGGTTTTGTTAACAGTTATACAGTCAAAGTGCACCGAGTCTTGTGATGTGTGAAGACCAAAAGGCCAGAAATTGTTTTTACTGTTCTACAATATTAATAAAGCATCCAGAATATGCTTTTCTCTAAAGCCATGCAGATTCTGGCTAATACAGTGCAAGTTATTATTACTGCATCTGAATCATCTACTTAACAAAACTATATTGACATTTGAAAGAAGAGAGCTCAAGTTTGTTTATCTTGGCAAAACCATCACTAACAATTTTTTTGCTTAATGTGAATAATGTGTTTATTGAAGCAATGGACAGTTTTCGGTTTTATGGGGTGCTAAAGAGCATTTATTTCCTTCTTTTAAAACACTTTGTTTTTGTAAATGATATGCTAAATGCCTTCCTGTCACTTAGCAACCTTCCCTGATTTTCAGAAAGTCTTCTTTGAGGATTATAAATGGATGTTAATCAGCTGGGGGGTTGGAGGGTTGCTATGGCTGGAGAGGACTTTGTGTGCTTTGAGGAAGAGAGACATTTCACCTGCTTACTTTAAAGGGAACAGAAGCAGTGAATGGGAGGAGGATAGCATTCCCTTGCTTGATCACAGCAGGCATTGCAAAGGGAGAGGGCAGCGCCACAGGGGCTCCCTGCCAGCTCTGCCGAAAGACCCCCAACTCCTCCTCTCATTGAAACCTTTCTGCTCCAGCTGGTCTTCGAAAGAATTCTGTTACTATGAATCAGTGCCTGGGTTTTCTTTTTTCCTCTGCTCGCGCAGTCCCTTTTCCTTTCGTGGAATTCCGAGCAGGGACTGTCCAGCACTGGAATATATGTACCCTGTCCTGGAGACTCTTTCTGGCTGAAGAGTGGGATAGAAATAATTCAAAAAGTTGTGATTAAGGGGCTTGTGTGGTACTGCCATGCACTCCACCAACTAGGTTATGCGATCCAATGCGGCCAGGGAGTGGCCTCACTGATTAGCTTCCAGAAAAATGCCAGCTAGCATTATGGCTTCCGTTTCAAACCAGAGCTCAACGTCAGTGCAGTCCATGGCTCTGTTCCTGAACTGCTCAGTGCTTGGAGTTCCCCAGCTAGGCTGGAGTCCTGGCTTCCCTCAGCACTCTAGTTAGCCAACCTGCAAGCGCCAATCCTGGTGCACCCAGCTGTGCCTTTTACCAGCTGCAACTGGTTTGACAGCTATGGCCATTCCTGGACTGGGAAAGTCTGGCCACAGTAGTTCACTGGTTATTTCAAGCTTGGATTACTGCAATGCACTCTGTGGGGCTTCCCTTGTGCTTGGTTCGGAAGTTGCAGTTAGTGCAAAATGCTACAGCATGATTGCAGCCCTGTTTAGGGAAGCTTTTAATGTTTAATAGGTTAATGTTTAATAGGAAGCCACCCAGAGTGGCTGGAGAAACCCAGCCAGTTGGGCAGAGTATAAACAATAAATTATTATTATTATTATTAGTATTATTATTATTATTATTATTATTATTATTACTACTACTACTACTACTACTGACAGGAGTGAGGACTTGTCAGCATAGAACAACTGTGCTCAGAAATCTCGGCTGGTTTCTGATTTGCTACTGGGTCAAGTTCAGGTTGTTACTATTAGTATAGGGCCTTTAACAACTTGGGACCAGTTTACCTGCAAGATCGCCTTACTTCATATGCACCCATTCACTGCTTTGATCAGCATAAATGGCTCTGTTTCTGGTGTCAGTTTGTAAGAACTCCCTTCCTGCTTATGTCAGCCAGGCACTTCACTGTAGTGCCAAAAATATTTTTGCTTAGACAAGCCTACCCAGAAGCTTAGAAAGTTCATGCGAGTGTTAGTCAGTAATTTTAACTTTTTGAAAAATTTTAAATTATTTTTGTTAATTTTTCTTATTGATAATTTTATTGTTTTGGCGTTTTTTGTCAACAGCTTTGTGGTTGTGGTTGTTTTTAGTCATCAAGCGGCGTATAAATGGAGACCACTCCCCATGCTTGCTCTTCAACTTTTGCATGTGGAAACAGCCTAAGCTTCCACTCCCCTCTAATCCAACGATCTGCCTTGGATCCTGATCGCTGCCTGGCTTGGATTGTGCATCCCTGATGTGAGCTTCTGAATCTTCTCTCCTGCTTTTGGCTCTGTTAGCATGAGGTTGACTCTGGCTATTCAGCCTAAGTCTCCAACCAGACTACCTGAAGACAAGGCTGGCATCCAATGAATTCACAACTGTAGATGCTCAAAAACAGCCTGCCACAAGATGGTGCCCTCCAGATTAGGCTGCATCTCCCATCAGATCTACTCAGCATGGCGTGGACTGATGAGAGTTGCCATCCAAGACAACTGAAGAGGTTGGAGAAAGCTGCTCAACAAACTTGTGGAGTATTTGCAACCCTCCGAAACACAATACAAACCTCTGCTCAACTGGCTTAATATTTATTCATCACACTTATACCCCACTTTTCCCATCAAGGAGCTCAAGATGGTGCACACACTTCCCCCCTTTCAATTTTATCCTCATAACAACCCTGTGAGGTAGGTCAGGCTGAGAGACAGTGACTAGCACAAGGTCATCCGGTGAGCTTCATGGCTGAGCAGGGATTTGAACCCTGGTCTCCCAGGCTCTATTCTGACACTCTAACCACTATGCCACAACTGGCTCTTTAGGATAGCTAACGACACACATGATGTGCGTGCTTGTCACCAACACCATCTTTCTTCATCAGTGTGAAGAGCCTGCAGCCTCTGACTCTCGTGTCCCAGTCCCTGTTGGATACAAAGGTCATGGCACTAGCTGACTGGAAGGAGTCTGTGGACACATTTAAAAAGGCTGTTGGGCTCCAACCACATACAGGATTTCCCAAGGCAGAATAAAGCAATATTATGACTTCCCTTGTGTTAGTTTCCTAGAGATGAAGAGACAGAGCGGTTTTCTGATATGTGTAACAGATTGGAAACACAACTGAAAGCTAATGAAATATGATTAATTCTCCATTTGTAACAGCCATGGAATAAGTGGCTGTTAAACAGTAACAAGAGCATTTTTGGGTACATGACTGAATAATGTTATGATATATGAACCGGAAGTATGATAAATTATCTGCACTGATCAATTATCTATGTATCTGAATATGCATTTAAAAGAGGTTTTACAGGACATGAAGGTTAGAATCTAGGAAACTTGAGGTCCATGAGCAATGAAACAGAAAGCAACAGCAGGAAGCTTTTGATAAAAGGTACAGGAGACCTGCAAAACTTCAGCTGTGTTTTGCCTACCCACTCTGGATAGATTGGAGTGTAATTGGGGTTTATTGCAACCCATTTTCAGTGCCACAAATCAAGTTGAAAAAACATGGAAGGAAACTCTGGCAATTTTTCCATGTTGCTATCTGGAGTCTCTGAAAAAACGAGGTAAGGATCAGAATTCCAGAGGAAGAAACCAGGGGCTGTCAGTTAATGCAAATAGCCATACTGAATAATTTGGTGAGGGGCTGAGAGATTAGATATAGTTATAATGATTTTTTAAAAATAAAATAAAATCAGAAGTGGTTGTCCTGCATTTAATAATAATAATAATAATAATAATAATAATAATAATAATAATAATAATTATTTTATCAATACCCCAACCATCTGGCTTAATTAATGCAGAATTCTGTCTCTAAAAAAAGTATTTGGAATGTAGTTTCATGGTGATATATAGTAAATAAGTAATGTCTTCACCTCTGTTTTGGGGGAAAACACACACCTCTGAATAGCCATCCAGGAGCAACACATTGTTTACATACCTGTGGAAACAGTAGAGAGCAAACAATTCCAAAAGTGGCTTCAAAATTGTCTTTAAGCCACAAGCCGACCGCATGGATGCAGCCGCGTACGTGAATAGTGGCCACCAGCTCCAGGCGCTACAAAGAGAACAAATCACATTAAAGGCAATATTTTGAGTCTGAGTAAGTCCCTCAGCTCTCCTTGTAAATTACATGAAACTAACAGGGATCTCATGGGTCTACCAAAAACCAACTGGAATTATAAGATTTGATTCCAACATAGCGAGTCAAAAACAGCGTGCCTTGGAATCCCAGTTGCTGGGAATTGCAGGATGAGAGAGAGCTGCGGTTGAGCTCCGTTCCTGTTTGTGGGCTTCCCCTGGGGGCACCTGGTTGGTCACCATGAGAAGAAGAGGCTAGACCAGAAGGGACTTGGGCCTGTCAGATATTAGAACACCCGACTGATCGACAGGATATAATGGTGCAAGGACTGTCATTATCCGAAACCAGGAAGAAGGGAAGTTGGATAAAATCAGAATGAGAACTTTTCTTTTATAAATTATTTTATTTCTGGAATTAGTGTAATACTAATGAAACACTAAAATGTGCTGGAAAGAAATTAATTGGCTTTAGCAGAAAGGTTTGAAAGAGTTAAGTTTAAATATGGTCAAAATTTTGAAATTTTAATGTTTTGAAGGTAAGATAAGGTCAACGAAATTAAGGGTAAAATGAACTGTAAAATTTTTTTTTAAATGTTAATGATGTTGAAATGAAATGAAATGAAGCGGTTCTAATAATAAGGTAAAATAAGAATTTGTAAGAATGGATTGATATTAGATGAAAATTTGAAGTTATAATATATGAGGATAAATAACCAAGGGTAAATTAAGAGGGTATGAATTTGCTGAACTAAATTTTTAAATGGAATACAAAAAAGGAAGGTGAGAGGAAGTCAGGAAAATAAGTAAATGAATGGCAAGAAATGGAAAAAATGGATTTTTAATTTTTCTTTCTATTTTTTCTTTGTTTTATATTAAATTTTGGTTTTTGTATTTTTCTGGTGTTTTTTTTCTTTTTGTTCTTCTTAATTGTTCTATAACTTTTTTCTTGTTAAAATCTAATAAAATATTATTTAAAAAAAAACACAGAAGGGACTTTGGCCTGATCCAGCAGGGCTCTTGTGACATTTTATTTTATTATAATTTTTAAACAATCCAACAACATTTCAAAT
Organism: Podarcis erhardii; assembly: GCF_964252035.2. Taxonomy (NCBI): domain Eukaryota; kingdom Metazoa; phylum Chordata; class Lepidosauria; order Squamata; family Lacertidae; genus Podarcis; species Podarcis erhardii. The sequence continues at coordinate 5,803,541 of NC_138511.1, read as the reverse complement.
TTAGCAATCAATCATTCTACCTACGACTTCCCCTCCCTCCATCCATGGTTCCCTAAAAATTTCAATTTATGCTGCATATTATAGTTACTCTATACCTTCACCTTATCTCACAATAAAAACAAAAAGTTCGCTCCCACTGCTCTTCTTACTCAAATCCTATTTGTGTTCTACCTTTTTTTACACTGAGTTTTTAAGTATTCTGCAAACATTTTCCACGGCTCTTCTTACACTCTTATTCCAGAAGCCAGCCAGATGCCGCAATGGGAAGCTCACAAGTGAGACATGAGTTTCAGCTTATGATCCCTGGCACCTGGTACTCAGGACCTCCCACTGGAGGTAGCCCACAGGTGTTGGCAGCCTTGTTCCCCATGAATTTGTTTAGCTTGCATTTAATGCCAACCAAGATAGCTGCCCATCTTGTGGAACCAAATTCCATACCTGAACTATGTGCTGTGTGAGGAAGCCTTGCCTGTCACCTGTCCTTAAGCTCTCACTATTCGGCTTCATTGGGTGAGGACCTCAGTTGGTTTTACTATTACACAAGCAAGGAACAAAATGCCTCTTTATCTGCTTTGCTCCATGTGTATGTTTATAGCCTCCATGATGTCCCCTTCCCTTACTATCCCTTACTCCCCCCTCGTCTGCCTCACAAAGCACAACCTCCTCCCTCCACAAATGTCTGCTACCTAATGCCTGGCTCAGCCCTCAGGTACCTTAAAAATGTTTGTTACCTCTTTATTTAGTGTCTTGTATCCACACAGTGTGTTAATGACTTCTCCTGGGGCCTATTAAGAGAGGAAGAAGAAGATCCAAGCTCAATAACAGTGCAGGTGGATGGTGGGAATTTGTTGTTTTTAAAAGTCACAAGAAAGGTAAAAGAGGGTAGGGTTCTCTCTCTTTCTCTTAAGACTTTTCACCAGACCACAAAAACTGTTGACAAACCAAGCCACAAAGGAGTTTAATAAAGGCCACTCTCTGACCTTTTGAACACTTGCATTTGGAGAGTCAAAACTTTGCACTGAAAGCATCTCAGACTCTGCAGCAGCTTTTAAGATGGCTGGAAGTCTCCTTTAGATACTGTATTTTTCACTCTATATGACGCACCAGACCACAAGACGCACCTAGTTTTTGGAGGAGGAAAACAAGGAAAAAAATATTCTGAATCTCAGAAGCCAGAACAACAAGAGGGATTGCTGCGCAGCGAAAGCAGTGATCCCTCTTGCTGTTCTGGCTTCTGGGATAGCTGCGCAGCCTGCATTCGCTCCATAAGACGCACACACATTTCCCCTTACTTTTTAGGAGGGAAAAAGTGAGTCTTATACAGCAAAAAATACGGTATATTTGGGTCTTCCCTCTGGCACGTCAATCCTCTGACCCCCAGTTGTCACAGCGGTGGGGAAATAGGTATAATGCCAAACATTTTGCAAAATTCCAAGCAGTGATGAGGGTGATGGAAGGGGGGGGGGACAGCCTCAAGGCACATCAAGAGTACATGTGGAAAGGTGTCTTTTTTCAGCCTTTGCTCCATTTGCTAAGATAGATATATTCACTTCCTGTATGCCACCTCCATTCACAGAATCATCAAACTCCATCTACTCCAAACTCCTCCTATTCATTCAAGGAGAAGGCTGTCCTATGGCCCCGTCTGCATTAGAAATTTGAACTATTATAACATAGAATCCTGGGAGCTGTAGTTTGTTAAGAGGGCTAGGAGCAGTTATTAGAGGTCTCCTAACAACTAATGGACACGGGTGGTGCTGTGGGTTAAACCACAGAGCCTAGGACTTGCTGATCAGAAGGTCAGCAGTTCAAATCCCTGTGACGGGGTGAGCTCCCGTTGCTCAGTCCCTGCTCCTGCCAACCTAGCAGTTCAAAAGCACATCAAAGTGCAAGTAGATAAATAGGTACCACTCTGGCGGGAAGGTAAACGGTGTTTCCGTGCGCTGTTCTGGTTCGCCAGAGCGGCTTAGTCATGCTGGCCACATGACCCGGAAGCTGTCTGCGGACAAACGCCGGCTCCCTCGGCCAATAAAGCGAGATGAGCGCCGCAACCCCAGAGTCGGTCACGACTGGACCTTTACTTTTACTTTTACCAACTATTAGCATCCTTGACAAACAACAGCTCCCAGGATTCTCTGGGGGATGCCCTTTAAATGTGTAGTGTGGGCCTAAGTAGCTGGGTAGGTGGTGAGTTGTGATTATCTCTTTTTTATTTAAACAATTTATATACCACTTAACTACAATAGTATCTAAGCAGGTTGCAAAGATACTATACAAAAATATAAAGATCAGTTAAAAATACAAATTCCAACTGCAATTAAAATGCCTGCTGGAATAAAAACAGTCTCCAGCAGGTGTCAGAACTTCTGTAGGGAGGGTCCTGCTCAACCTCAGCTCAAAAGGAGAGCCATAAAATAGGGCCCACAATGCTAAACACACAGCTACTAGCGGATATGAGCCACACATCTGATCATCTAATTCCTTATATCCCAGCCCAAAGAAATGCAAATTGCATCTTTTGATCATTTTCTTTCTCCTCCATGCCTTCAAGGCAGACTTAATTTTCATTTTCAGACATTGTCTTTCTGACAGAAAAGGTTTTCCATAAATAATGATGTGTGACGTCTTTGCATAATCCTGTATTCCTTTTGACTCTTGCGGAACACAAGGTCCAGGAACTGAACATGCAAGTCAAGACAGGGCCTCCAGAAAGCCAAGGAATCCCTTTCCATTGATTTCCTTTGTCAGCCAAACACATTTGTAGTAGAGCCAAACAGAGAAGTAATATCAGTCCTCCTCATAGTAAAACCGAGGAGTTCTGAAGAACAAAGAAATCTAGAAGTGATTTTTTCCCTTTTCCTTTTTACTAACCACCATAGAACATGATTGAAATGCTCTTGGGCCTAATGCATAAACGTGAAGTGACTGCGAATTCCTATCTGGGTTACATTTCAGGCAGTTGTCCCTTGTCAATGGCATTTAAGCTAGAGGCAAAGAAGGGAGGTTTGGATCCCAAGGCCAAAATGAAAGCAATTCCATTAAGGTTGTATCCTAGCAGGGGAAAGTTCAGGCATTGGTTCAGGGTAATTGTTACCCTGGCAGTTGCAGTAACTGAAATGCTTTATTTACCACAGGCCACGGGTGATATTAAATATGAAAGGTAGCAATTGGTTGACTAAGAAGGTGGGAGACAGCAACACAACAGAGGTTTATAAAATTATGAAATGTGTGGAGAGATAAATAAATTATTTCCTCATGCTACAATTTGCCACAGATGAGAAGTGAGCGATGGGGGGCAGCCAGAGGGGCATAAGGAGGAGCTGAGCAAGCATTTAGGGCAGCCTTTCTCAACCTGTGGGTCCCCAGATGTTGTTGGACTACAACTCCCATCATCCCTGAGCTCTGGCCTTGCTAGCTAGGGGTGATGGGAGTTGTAGTTCAACAACATCTGGGGACCCACAGGTTGAGAAAGGCTGATTTTGGGTTTAAGAGCTGTATAATGAGTATGGTGTCCCACACAGCTGGCTGTGCTGTCATGATGTTGCCCTCGTGGCAAGATGGTGAGGGAGGCACTCAAAACCAATGACTCGTCTGGTGGGAAGCTTGGAGAAGCAGACTGAAACCTTACAAACCACAATGGCTTCTCCTCTGCAACCCCCGAGTCTACGTCGGTGCCATACGAGATACCCTGTGAGAAAACAACTCTGGGTTCATCACCATCCAGAGTTAATGCTGACCAGCTCAGACTCCCTCACTCATAATCAAATTGTGGATGACTTGATTTCTGAGGCAAAGGACAAAATTCTCCACCCCCATTCAATGTACAAAAGCTGAGTAGACAGGCAAATGAACCTTGGTGACAGGCACAAGGCAGGGCCTCCAAAACAGGCCACATGCAGCTCTCTTCTCCAACATCTTGCTGTTCTCCACACACCCTGCCAGCATCTGGCAACTGAGGTTTCCCCCGACTAGTGGTAGGTCCTGAAAACTGATGCCTTGGTATATACTGACCAGCACCAAGTATGGTGTAGTGGTTAGAGTGTTGGGCCAGGACCAGGGAGCCTGACGGTCAAATTCCTACTTGGCCAGTCTAAGATACCCTGCAGGGATGTTGTGAGGATAAAATGGAGGGGGAGGAGAACCATACACTCCACTGTATGTTCCTTGGAGGAAAGGTGGGATATAAATGTAAAACAATATTAATATAGCACCTTAAGACCTGAGGGTAGGTTGGCGTGACTGTGGTTGAGCAAGGGACTGGAAGGTGGCACAGGCCACCACATCCAGATGCTTATAGCCACTATAGGGGTGGCCCTCCATGCTCCCTGCTGCATTTTCCACATAGGATCTCAGGCACATAGTGCAAAACTAATCAAGCAGTTTAATTATTTTACACAGAGAGAAATATATAATCAATGTGGTCTCCTCCCTAGGTCTCATATGTCAACATGGTGACTTGCTGTCTCCTTCGGCCTCCACACTCCACTCTCAAATATGTTGCAGTGCATGCAATGAATTGTTCAGAAAGTGCTCTAAGGAGCTGGTTTCTTGTCTGACATGACCAGCACATATACTTCTCCAACAATACACCCGCCCCAGGCTTTTCTGGTTTCATGCCAGATGACAGACCTTCCAACTCCATTATTTTAAGTATAGTCAAGATGGAGTGACAATCAAACTTGCTTTTCAATTCTATAGAAACCAGATGTCGCACCTCAACCCAGCTCAGAATAGCATGAATGGACCAAATGGTCTTTCTGCCAGACTTTTAACCACTGCTGTTTTTCTAGAAAAAGAAGTGCTGGAACTCACAATGAACACCTTCCTCATTCTCTTAGAATGGCAATGGTGTCCAAATGAAAGATGTCAGAACTGAGTTTTGGCAAGTTCCAGCTGAAAAAAAGCTCTGATTTGAACAATAGAGTCCTTGGGCCTTAGCACTGCCAGGTAGCAATAGGGAGACCAGCAAGCCTGTACTGTTCCCTCATAATGCATATCACCAGATATCATTTCCTTGGACACCAGATGCATAGGAAACTAAGATTAGTTCCATTCTATCAGCAGAAATGATGCTTCTTTGTTCTTTGGATTCCAAATGAGCATGTCCTTTTTCTTAATGAATCTCATTGCTCCAGAAAATTCAATAGTTCCAAACCTTTAGGCGAGCCAGTTATAACCTCTGAAAACAAAAACCAAATAAAACTGCTTGTATATGCATCACATAAGGAGTTGTATACCAAATTTGCATATCATGTTTTCTTTTGCAGAAGCCAACCACCATCAGTCATGTATATGCATGAATGCAGGCTGTGCTTAATGGTTATTGGATCAGTAATCTTCTAAATTGCATCTTCTAATGATGCTTTGCTCACCTGGTGAAACACTTGGACTGGAACAAAGCTAGGCAACTAACTCATAAGCCACAATTTATTTGATCTCTGTGTGGGCATTCATTGCTAGTGATCACTGCCAAGTTCTGGAACAGATCTTGGACAACATGTACTTCCTTGCCATCAATTTTCACTGCTTTCTCTGATCTCAGAGTCACAGCTCTATTCTTCTTTAAAAAGACACAAATATAGGCTAATTTCCCAGTCATGTTCCTCAGTATCCTAGCTATATTCACACCCATGCCACCCAGCACTTACTCTCACTCAAGTTACAACGTTGTTCTGGTTTTAGCATTGCAAGGATGGTCTGATACATCTTTGTCCATGCACAAACATGAGGTCTCAACCTGCAGTTCCCTTGTGGAAGCAATTTCATCTACAAGGGGGCTTGCCAGGAGCCACACCACACCCAAAGCAGGGCTGGCCCAAGATCAGAGTCCAAGCAAGTGGAGCACATAATAATAATAATAATAATAATAATAATAATAATAATAATAATAATTTATTTGTACCCAGCCCATCTGGCTGGGTTTCCCCAGCCACTCTGGGCGGCTTCCATAAAAACCAAAAATACACTAAAATATCACAGATTAAAAACTTCCCTGAACAGGGCTGCCTTAAGATGTCTTCTGAATGTCAGGTAGTTATTTATCGCTTTGACATCTGATGGGAGGGCGTTCCACAGGGCAGGCGCCACTACCGAGAAGGCCCTCTGCCTGGTTCCCTGTAGCTTTGCTTCTCGCAATGAGGGAACCGCCAGAAGGCCCTCAGCGCTGGACCTCAAAGAGTCAGGTGAGAGGCAAAGTCAGGGCAGTTCCGTGGTCATTTTTTACACAGGCAGGAGATTCAAAAGCAGGCAGAAGCACAGAGCCGGTAAATATACATTGTTCCAGAAGTTCTTCAAGCTCAGCACTGGGGGTTTTTAAGCTGGAGCTGGTGGACTGAGTCATGACAGTAGGGGAGGCCACTAAGATTTTGCATGGACTCACTTAGGCACTGTCAATGACTAGATCAACCATAGAACCTTCTTCATACCACATCCTTATGCTAAGGCCCAGCTGTTCATCTCATGTTCCTCATGAAAGCCTGTTCTGGACTCCCAAGATTCTTCCCAAAGTGATAATTCATTCTGTCTACAAAGGGCCCTCCTGAAACATTGAGTAGAGTTCAGGTTTCCTTTTTGGAGGTCAGTCATATTCCGGAGATGAACACATAACTGCTTTGGTGAATAGAGTTTCATTTGCTACTGCTGTGTGTAAATATAGTTTAAGACCTTTAGGTGTGTTTTTCTGCCCTGGAATGCAGAATTTGCAAAATTCAGCACTGTAAAGGACATCTTTCTCTTTCTCTTAGCCTCTTTCCTATCCAGGGGATCCACTGGTCACCAATGGAGGTGGAGGCCAGACCAAAGTTGGGGAGCAGCTGCAGTTGCATATATCACCACATGGGGCAACAGTCAGCAATTTCTGATATCTGCTTCTTAATGGTACCACTTGCAAAGCAGTAAATTGATGCAGTGGTACCTCTAGTTACAAACTTCATTCGTTCTGGAGGTCCATTCTTGTATATGATACACTTCAGTTAATAACTGAATTATTTGCATCCCCCATTTTAAAATGGAACAACAAAAACCAAATTAACCAGAAGTGTACTTTTAGATTTTATTCCCCCCCCCAAACATAGTTGTAGTCATATTCCAAAACTAGCACCTTGGTATAATAATAATAATAATAATAATAATAATAATAATAATAATAATAATATTTACACCCTGCCCATCTGGCTGGGTTTCCCCAGCCACTCTGGGCGGCTTCCAACAAAAGATTAAAAATACATTAAAACACCAGTCATCAGTATTAAAAAATAAAACCACAATATTATTTTAAAAATATATATAAACCGAGGTTAGAATTTCTCATTTGATATTACCCAAGTATCTATATTTCAGAAAACAAATGAGGCATAACATGCAGGAATAACAAATTAACCCCCAAAGCCTCATTTGAACCCATAACTTGGCGTTCAGGAGGTCAATGTTGAACAGCTTATTTTTCTGAACATTTTTGTATAGACACATTTGCACTGTCATTTTGTCTTTTCTGCCCTGGACTATTGTGTTAAGGGCTAGTTCTGCTGTTGGGGTCTGATCTAGAGACAACACACTTCCCAGCCAGCTGTTACTGCAAGCCCATCAATTTGTTGGAGATCTCAGAAGACAAACGCAAAAATGTTTGAATGCACTACTGGTCTCAGGTGTTCTGTTTCCTCCAAAAAGATATTGCCTCTTATCGGCATTGTTAGAATGATGCCTTTAGGTGTGAGAGTCACATTAAGCAATGAAGTCCTTTACCAATAATTCTCCCTCCCTAAGTGCTTAGAGAAGAACAAGACTGAGCAGAACTAACACGGTTACAAATTCCCTCAGTGGTACTCTGCTGTCATTCAGAACATCAATGGGCACAGCTGAAAAACTCAGATTTCCCTTCCATGAACAGTTCCAATGCCTTTAAATATATAATGTATCAATGAGTTTTAGATGTTTTAATCTATGTGTTTAATTAATTAATACGAATACTATTAATGTGCAATGCAAAAAATTCTTAAAGGCCTGGCAGCAAGGTGGCAGGCAGAATATTTTTATTCACTGATTTTCCAAGCGTGTGTTTCCAGACAGCTAGCCTTGGAGAAAGGCATATTTCATGTCAGGGGGTGGGGGTTGGTAGAAAGAATACTGGATTGTCAAACTGATTGTATTGGATACCTAAGACTTGTGGACAAATTATTCATTTAAAAAACCCCAGTTAGTTGAGGTCCTCCAGATTACAGTGGTGCCCCACAAGACGAATGCCTCGCAAGACGGAAAACTCGCTAAACAAAAGAGTTTTCCGTTTTGGAGGGCTTCGCAAAACGAATTTCCTTTGCAAGACGAAAATGTCTTGCGAGTTCCTGCAGGTTCCCCCCCTTCCCCCCTTTTTCTAAGCCGCTAAGCCGCTTATCCGCTAAGCCGCTAAAAGCCGCTAAAAGCGCTAATCCGCTAAGCCGCCAATGGGCTTGCTTCGCAAGACGAAAAAACCGCTAGACGAAGAGACTCGCGGAACGGATTAATTTTGTCTTGCGAGGCACCACTGTATATATTTCCCATGTGACCAATGGCTTTGAACGTAATCCATCCCAGATCTCGTGAATACATTTCTGTTCCTAGGAAGTGACTATTGAATGTCCTTGAAATATATCATACTTCCTCACCTGACTAAAGCCAGATATCATAATTGTCTCCTCATTCTTTTGGGTGATTATTTATTCATGCATACCTCTGATGTTTTATGCACATTGATCTGCATGCAAAGGAGTTAGAAGGACTTGAATTCTAGCACCTCCATTAAGAAATACTCAAGGATGGTTTGGAGCGGAGGGGGTGGGGAGCCTTCCGCCATGTAAGCAACATTTACTTGTATGCCAAACACAGGCTGAACATCATTTCAGGGAGAGAGAACTAGGGCAGGCAGTCCGTTGATGGAGGAGCACACTCTGTGCCAACACGGAATGCTTAAACTCTCTCCCCCCCGCCCTCTGCAAAGAGGAATCTGGGTACCTTCTGGCTGCAAAGTAGATAGTGGCACACACACACACACACACACACACACACGCACCCAAGAGAAATCCCAGCTGTTTTGTGATTACTTCTGAGGCAAGAGAATGGGATCGAGCCGCCGTAAACAATCCAGCAGAAGCAAGGCACTTCTAGAACTGGAGAACTGAAGCAAATCATGCTGGCATTATTCTCCTCACTTGCTCTTCCTTGGTGGAGAAGGGATCCATGTTGTCGCACAGAAAACAATTCAGGTGTCCCAGGATTTTAGTGCACTGTGACTATGGATTAGTGGGACATCCCAGGAACAAGAAAACTAGCTGCAAAGACTGGCGTTTATGAACTCTATAGATGAAGTTACAGATAGGTAGCCGTGTTGGTCTGCCATGGTCAAAATGCCAAAATGCCAACAGTGTCCTTCAGCTCTCTATATTGGACAAACAGGCCAAACCTTACGCCAAAGAATAAACGGACATAAATCCGACATCAGGAACCACAAGACAGAGAAACCAGTAGGAGAACACTTCAATCTCCCAGGACATTCTATACAAGATCTCAAAGTAGCTGTTCTATTACAAAGGAATTTCAGAAATAGACTGGAAAGAGAAGCTGCTGAATTGCAACTTATCACCAAACTTAAAACTATGGAGAGACCTGGTTTGAACAAAGACATTGGATTCTTATCTCATTATACATGACAAAGCCATTTTTCACCTTCTCACCCCTTGCTTTTTCCTGTTAGACCTATTGCAGTCGTTAAGAGTCGTCAACAGGCTCATCGCAGCTATCTGCCAATCACCCATTCCCACCACCCTTCTGAGTAATACCCCTCCCCACCTTCTCACTATATAGAAGGGTCCGGTGACTTCTGTTTCAGTGTATCTGAAGAAGTGTGCATGCACACGAAAGCTCATACCTAGAACTAACTCTATAGATGAAGTCATGTTTTAGCTAAAAAATGTGACCTCCCCTTTATTAGTTTGGAAGCTTCCTGAAATTTGTTCTGCCTGTGCCATTGCAGATATAGGTAATAATTACCATACCCCTATTTCAGGGAGCAGGGCGGGTGTTTGTTTTATTTCTTTATTAGATTTATATACCACCTTTACCTTCCAGGTTGCTCACTGTGGAGCATGTAGTCCTCCTCCTCCTCCCAATTTCACCCTCACAACTGTTCTGTGAGTTAGGTCAGGCTAAGAGATCACACTGACTGGCCCAAGGTCACCCAGTGAGTGCCATGGCTAAGTGGGCATTCAAACCCTGGTCTCTCAGATCATGGTCCAACACCCTAACCATTATGCAACACTGTGTCTCTGGATTTGAGAGGGTGTGGGTAATGCCAGCCTCCCTAATGTAGCCCAGTGCTGTTACACCAGATGGATGAGAACTTAGAGTAGAATGGGAGGGGGGGGGCAAAGACTGTGAAGCTGAGTTGTCCTCCATATTCTGCCCCCTTCCAATATTGGGATAGACTAAATCACTGCACAAAACACAGAGAACACCAGAGGCAGTTAAAGATGGTACTGAATCCTGCATTGCAGGGGCTTGGGCTAAAACTCTCAGCGTCCCTCCCAACTTTAGTTCTATGATTCTGTTTTTCTTTTTTAAAATGGCTATATTTATCTGGAAGCATTGGAAAGAAAACCATCCAGGCCAGGTGAAGAATGTAGCTTCAGAAATCAATTTCTAGCCCAATTCGCAAGCCATTTAAACTAACGTGATTCAGTTTAAGTGCTATTTTTTGAATCAAATAAAAATAAGCACTCATTGCGCTTGCCATCTTGCAAGTTTCCAAGAATGAGGAGGCAGAAGCTCTGCCCCTGGTGATAATGACATGTTAAATATGACCCTGGTGGGATGCAATGCTTGTCATAACGAAAAAGCTTGTTCAATTCTTTCTGGCACATCTAGTGGATCTCAGTGTGGAAATTAGTTCACTCACCTTTGCAGTAAAGGCCAAGGCAGGTTGCAGTGTAAAAGGTCATAGAATCATAGAATCATAGAGTTGGAAAAGACCACAAGGGCCATCGAGTCCAACCCCCTGCCAAGCAGGAAACACCATCAGAGCACTCCTGACATATGGTTGTCAAGCCTCTGCTTAAAGACCTCCAAAGAAGGAGACTCCACCACACTCCTTGGCAGCAAATTCCACTGTCAAACAGCTCTTACTGTCAGGAAGTTCTTCCTAATGTTTAGGTGGAATCTTCTTTCTTGTAGTTTGGAACCATTGCTCCGTGTCCGCTTCTCTGGAGCAGCAGAAAACAACCTTTCTCCCTCCTCTATGTGACATCCTTTTATATATTTGAACATGGCTATCATATCACCCCTTAACCTCCTCTTCTCCAGGCTAAACATGCCCAGCTCCCTTAGCCGTTCCTCATAAGGCATCGTTTCCAGGCCTTTGACCATTTTGGTTGCCCTCCTCTGGACACGTTCCAGTTTGTGTCCTTCTTGAACTGTGGTGCCCAGAACTGGACACAGTACTCCAGGTGAGGTCTGACCAGAGCAGAATACAGTGGCACTATTACTTCCCTTGATCTAGATGCAATACTCCTATTGATGCAGCCCAGAATTGCATTGGCTTTTTTAGCTGCCGCGTCACACTGTTGGCTCATGTCAACTCTCCTCTCCTGCTCTGACAAGCCGCTGGCTTTGAAAAGTCGTGTTCTGAGAACGGTCGCACAAATTATCTTTGGGATGTGAATTAATTGCTTCTATTTCAAGGGAGATAGAATCCCATGCAGAATTTAGTTCACAGTGTCAATGGAGCATGTTATTTTGATTGCCCCATTTCTTTTATGGATGCCATGAAGCTTGGCCATCAGTCCTGAGCTGAATCGGGAGCCGCTCTTAAATCTGTAAGAAAACTGCAAGTCTGGCTCAGCTGCCCCTTCCTGAAACACAGAATGGAGTGAAAATGCAACATAGGAATGCTAGGTGTTCCAGGAAGGGGCAGCTTTTGCAATTTCCCATCTAGCACAATACAGTGGTTACAGATGGTTCAGGTTACATACGCTTCAGGTTACAGACTCTGCTAACCCAGAAATACCATTTTTTTGCTCTATAAGACTGACTTTTTCCCTCCTAAAAAGTAAGGGGAAATGTGTGTGCGTCTTATGGAGTGAATGCAGGCTGTGCAGCTATCCCAGAAGCCAGAACAGCAAGAGAGATTGCTGCTTTCACTGCGCAGCAATCCCTCTTGCTGTTCTGGCTTCTGAGATTCAGAATATTTTTTTCTTGTTTTCCTCCTCCAAAAACTAGGTGCGTCTTGTGGTTTGGTGTGTCTTATAGAGCGAAAAATACGGTAGTACCTCGGGTTAAGAACTTTGCTTCAGGATGAGAACAGAAATCGTGCTCCGGCAGCATGGCAGCAGCGTGAGGCCCCATTAGCTAAAGTGGTGCTTCAGGTTAAGAACAGTTTCAGGTTATGAACGGACCTCTGGAACGAATTAAATACTTAACCTGAGATACCACTGTATGGTAGTATTGTCAACACTGGCTGGCAATAGCTTCCCAGGATTTCAGACCCAAAAATCTTTTCCCAGCCCTACCTTGAGATGCCAGGGATTGAATCCAATATCTTCTGCAAGCAAAGCGCTTGGTCTATTTTATTCATTTTTTATATTTATTCTTGCATATACACCCCACCTTTTCCTTCAAGGATCTCAAGGTGACATCATCATCAGTTATTATTATTGGTACCCCATCCATCTCATTGGGCTGCACCAGCCACTCTGGGCAGCTTTCAGCATATGTAAAAACATAGTAAAACATTAAATCTTAAAAAGATTCCCTGCCTTCAGATGCCTCCTAAATGTGATATAATTACTTTTCTCCTTGACATTTGATGGGACATCATTCTACAAGGTGGGTGCCACTACTGAGAAGGTCCTCTGTCTGGTTCCCTGTAGCTTCACATCTCGCCAGGTGGGAACCACCAAAAAGCCCTCAGTGCTGGTTCTCAGTGTCCAGGCTGGAGACATGGTTTGCCCCCTCTTCCGTTAATCCCCAGAACAACCCTATGAGGTAGGCTGAGGCTAGGCTGAGAGGCAGCAACAGTCCCAAGGTCACCCAGGGAGCTTCATGGCTGAGTGGGAGATATGAACCCTGGTCTCCCAGGTCTGGGTTTGACACTCTAACCATCACAGCAGGCAGGCTCTTGGAAGGGAGCTTCCAAGTTCTTCTGAGGCACATCTAAAAAAATCCACTCCCCACCCGGATGAATGGAGAAAGCGGCCTTTGCTCTACCTTAGTATTGCCTGCACTGACTGGCAGCAGCTCTCCAGGGTATCAGACAGGGAATCTCTTCCAGGCATATCTGAAGGTGCCAGGGATTGAACTTGAGGCCTTCTGTGTGCAAAGCAGATGGCTTGCCACTGAGCTACAGTCCCTCTTCTTTAATGAACGGGAACAAGAGTGCCATTCACTGCCCACAAGGGTGGTCCAGTCCTGCAACTGTGATGAAGCTCAGTTTGGAAGCAGGATCCCACCCCCCCAAACCGAGAAGGAAGAGGCTCCCTCTGTCTTCCACTCTGTTACACCTCTCCCACCACTAGACTGCCTAATGTTTGCAAAGCACGTGGATCCTTGGACAAAAGGTCTCACTGAACGGTACACAGCAATTGTGTAGCAGGGATCACGTGCAGCCAGAGAACTGCACATGGAGGGGACTGACAATGGGATTTAAAACCCCAGGAATACCTCCCCTCGTGTGCCTTTCATGTACCAGCTTGGCACCCTGCAGCACTCTGAATCACAGAAGCTAAAACCCAAGGAAACTCAAAAGCAATGGCAGAGCTGTGCCGGCTCCCACAGAGAGGTGACAAACACAGCACTTTTTCAGTCAGCCACATACTCAGAGCTCTTGCTACTGCTAACCTCCATGGGACTTGATCTTCATTAATGTTGTTAGCCGCTCTGAGCCCGGCTTTGGCTGGGGAGGGCGGGATATAAATAATAATAATAATAATAATAATAATAATAATAATACCCATGGCGTTCTAGCCTGTACCAAAAATAACTTTATCTTGGAGGCAGAGTGACCAAGTGATTTACCTCACTTCAACTAGGCTGCACTGGGTCACAGAATCATAGGCTTGGAGGATACCCCAAAGGTCATCTAGTCCAACCCCCTGCAATGCTCAAGAATCCCTGACAGGTGGCCATCCAACCTCTGGTTAAAATCTTCCAATGAAGGGGAGTCCACCACCTTCCCAGATAATCCATTCCACCGTCTAACAGCTCTTGCCCTCAAAAAGTTCTTCCTAATGCTTAGGTGGAATCTCCTTTCTTGTCATTTAAATCCATTGTTTCACTTCAAGCTTGCTCCATCTTTCATGTGGCAGCCTTCCAGTATTTGAAGATGGCTCTCAGTCTTCTCTTCTCTGGGTTAAACATACCCAACTCTCTCCAGCACTCCATGTAAGACATGGTTCTCAGACCCTTTATCATCTTGGTTGCCCACCTCTGAACACATTGCAGCTCATCATTGGACGCAATGAAGTTTACGTATTTTGGAGCATGGGGGTGGGGGGGGGCATATTTGCAGCCACATAGAAGTGCCAAAAATAAATAAGCAGTTTTCCTAATATGTACAAAGAATTAAGGAATAGAAAAAAACCCACCAATAGAACATTATAGGGAGGGAAGTACAATGGTCCTGTGCTTTGAAAAACAACTTAAATCTATTTATGATGGGACTATAAACAGTCATTGACAAGTTTCCCCCGTGTAGTTCTGGGCTGCTTCATCACCATTCTCCTGGTCATTGCAACTCCACAAGATGAGATCTTGCATGGAGCCCCAGACTGAGGGAGGTTGACAGTTATTTTGTGTTTCCTCCATTTGCGAATTATTGCACCAACTGTTGTCACCTTCTCACCAAGCTGCTTGGCAATAGTCTTGTAACCCAGTCCAGCCTTGGGCAGGTCTACAATCTTGTCCCTGACATCCTTGGACAGCTCTTTGGTCTTGGTCATGGTGGCTACTTTGGTGAACTGATCTGCTGGATTGATTGCTTCTGTCGACAGGTGTCTTTTGTACAGGTACTGTAACGAGCTGGGATTACAGGTAAGGCCTCTCCCTTACAGCAGGCGCTTCTAATCTCAGCTCCTTACATACAGTGAAGATACCAGGTAGCCTGACATCTGGCTGGTTGACAGGGGATCAAATACTTATTTCACTCATTATAATGCACATCACTATGTGACGTTTGTCTTCTGGGTTTCTGGGGGTTTTCCTGTTGTTATTCTGTCTCTCAGAGCTATAATAAACCTACCATTAAAATTACGGACTGGTCATTTCTTCGTCAGAGGGCAAACGGGCAAATTTAACAGGGGATCAAATACTCCCCCCCCCTCACTGTACAATACTGAGTGGATTTCAGAAAGTCAGTGGGGACCGAGTACCACATGGTCCAGAGGGCGCAATCTTAACTGATTAATTTTGAAGGCATTTCTTGAAACAAAAACAAACCACTGAACTCTCTGTGGCTGGAAGTTTTGTTTTGTTTTGTTTTTTAAGACCCAACCATTTCATGAAAGGTAACGATATCTGCAGATATCTGGCAGGGTGGTCTGAACTCCAATAACCCCTTTGGTAGTAACTGCAGCAACCCTCCCCTCCTCCAAGTATATCTTGCCTTGCCCTCAGGCGCCTAAGATCAATCATTATATTAAAAGCACAGTCTTATAAACAGCAGATAAAAGCAGCCAAGAATCAATAGTCATTCAAGGGGAAAGACTAAAACTATTAAAACAATGAAATGTCATTAAAAGCTTATGTGGATCACATCAAGTTCATATATATCAGCTTAATGTGCTTTGTCCCCGCTTTGTCCCCAAAAGCCATCAGATGAAGGATTTGGAATTGTTTTCAGGAGGGTTTGGTGGCATGGTGTGACACAGAAGAAGGAAGCAATTTTGAATACTGGATATAAAGGGACAAAGTGGCAGGAATCAGGCGGCTGCAGAGGAAGGGAAATGCCTCAGACAATGTGAGCTAGGCTGAGAATGTGGGGATCTTGGAGTTACTGGTTTCAGCATTCAGAGCTGGGCAATACTAGGAACAGCAGGACCCATCCCTTGTAAAAAACTATTTCATTCTGGAAGATCGATGTCACAGTTCATGGGGACAAATAAGTTATAAATACAGGTGAAGAGGGAAGAGAGGGGGAAGAAAATACACCTGAACTGTAAAAATCTATCTAGATGCTAGTCTTTTGGGGACAACTCACATTCACCAAACATGCTAAAACTTGACAAAGTTGAAGCATGTGATAATCACAGTCACTATGCCTGTTTAACTTCTCTCTCTCATGCATATATATTCTATGTACTGTATATGCATTCTATATACATAGAAATAAGGCTATTGTCATGCTGCAGTTCACATGGCTGCCAACAGGTGGCCACACCAACTGCAGCATGACAAATGGCAAGCAGACAAGCAAGGAAGCAGCATGGGGGGGGGGCAGGAGGCTCAGGTGAGCTGTTTAACGGAGGAGGGGGTGCCCTTTGCACAGTGGTTTAGCAAGCTGCTATGTGAAGCCCATCTTCCCTCCATTAAATGCAGGTGCAGCAAGGTTTAATGAAGAAGGTGGAGGCACCACATAAGGGCTAAGCAATTATGTGAAATGCCTCCTCTCTCCTTTAAAAGAATTGGGGTGAGCTGTGAGGAGAGGAGCAGGGAATAGGCAAGAAGGTGGCTGGGGTGTAAAGGGAAAAGGGTTCGGCCGGTTGTGTGGGAAGGGCAAATGCCAAAGCTGCAGGCAGAGTTGGACACTGTAGTGCATCTGTAGTACAATAATATACAGGCAACTCCCCATCTGTGTGCGATCAACATGTGTGCACCATTTTTGGCACTGCAAGGGGGTGGAACAGGTTGGCACACATGGTGCCTTGGAATGCAACCTCTGAAAATGGGGAGTTGCCTGTATTTATTAATCAACTGCCTCTCTCTTCACCCCTATCAGATTGGTGATGCTTCAGGGGGCCCTGTGGTTAGATGTGTATTGCTGGGGCTGTAACAGTACCTAGGGCTTCTGCCTGAAGTGAAGCAATGCAAGAAAGCCACCAGGAGTCTTCAGCAGGAGTGCTGGGTGCTTGCCAGAGACCCACAAAAAACTGTACCACTGCAGGAAGCCCATGACGTTGGAGAGAGGCCCACCTAACAACTTCCTTTTTCTTTTAGAAACTCAGTTTGCACTTCTTTCATCTCACCTTCTTGATACAGCATGTGTAGGGCACCCCACAGGAGAGAGGACCGCTGCTGTTGCAGGAATGGTATGGATTCACATGCCAGTCTCTGAATTCATCGCCTCCGCAGCAGGAAAACTGGGGGGGGGGGAGAAAGGAGATAATTGATAAGTACATGTGAAGAGCTCTGGGTGGATCAGACCAAAGGCCCATCCTGCCCTTACAGTGGCCAACCAGGTGCCCACTTTCAGAAGCCCACAAGCAGGGTATGAACACAATGCTCTCCTGACTCACAGAATTTTAGAAATGTGGAGTTGGAAGGGACACCAAGGGTCATCTAGTCCAACCCCCTGCAATGCAGGAACAAAAGCTAAAGAATCCCTGACAGGTCGCTATCCAACCTTTGTTTAAAAACCTCCAATGAAGGAGAGCCCACCACCTCCTGAGCCAGCCTGTTCCACTGTCAAACAGCTCATGCTGTTAGAAAGTTATTTCTAATGTTTAATTGGAACTCCCTTCTTGCAATTTGAATCCATTGGTTTGGGTCCTACCCTCCAGAGCAGCAGAAAACTAGCTGGCTCTCCCCCCCCCCAAGTAACAGCCCTTTAGATATTTGAAGAAGGCTATCAAATATTACCTCTCAGCCTCCTCTTTTCCTCAAATCCCTCAACCTTGTAAGGTCTGGTTTGTTTGTGTGCTTGTTTTACATCTCAGGAACAAGAGGACCCAACAAGAAGCTTGGAGCCAGTGCTATTCCCTTGTATTCTGCACCCATGTTCAGAGGCAGCTGGGGATTATGAGAGCTTTGTTGCCCTCACCCCTTGTTTGTGGGCTTCCCACCTGCATCTGGTGAGCAACTGTGGGAATCAGGATGGTGCACTAGGTAAGCCTTTTCATCCTCAAGCATCCCATCTCAGCTAACCTTTGCCACTGCTTATTTTATCATCATGGAGACCATAGTGGAACGGAGGCGGCTTTCTTTCTCTTTAGCAAATAGCTGCAGAAATGTGCAGAACTGAATTTAAAATGGGGGGAAATGAGTAACAGAGAGAACTAAAACTACAAAATTCTTCTATCCTTGGTCTCCAGTGAGCTCTTCTCCAAAAGAAGTCTTCTCACCTGCCAAAAGAAGTGGGGAGCACGTAACAGTATAATATATTTCAAGTACCATGGGCATGAATGGTGTTCCCAAGAAGAAATCCACAGCAATTACTTGGCTTGGCACTTTATCTGCGCTTCAGTGAGCATGGTTTAGATCAATTATATTCTGTACTGATTGTTTTTCCCTCCCTCCAGTCTTCATATGGCCTATCCCTTGACCTGGTACCCAGTTAATGCCATTATGTCCTTGCCATATTCAAAAACTTTGCAATGAGGTACAAGGGATCCAGAACGAGGGTTGCCACCCTTGTTCTGGCAAAATATAGGGCTGGGCAGGACGGGGGTTGGGGGCGATTTTTTAAAAAAATCTGATGCTGAAATTACTTCAAAGCAATCTGTTACAATCTATTGCTGCCTAACAGGATGGCCTCTCTAGAATTTGTCACATGAACACACAAATTTTTAAATCTCTTTGTGCTTCGCCACCCAGAGCTTAAATGCACAATCTTTCACACACATACAGTGGTACCTCTGGTTACGAACGCTTCAGGTTACAAGCTCCACTAACCCAGAAGTAGCTGTTCCTGGTTGCAAACTTTGCCCCAGGATGCAAATGGTAATCGCACAGCGGGAGACCCCATTAGCGAAAGCGCGCCTCATGTTAAGAACGGTTTCAGCTTAAAAACAGACCTCCGGAACGAATTAAGTTCGTAACCAGAGGTACCACTGTACATTTGGAGAAGATCCCTAACTTGGCCTAGAAAGTGGTGTGTGTGTGTGTGTGTGTGTGTGAGAGAGAGAGAGAGAGAGAGAGAGAGAAGAAGAAGAAGAAATACAGGACAAACTACATCCTTTATTGAATCAATACAGGATGTAGCGTTTTACATTGAAACACGGACGATTGATCCTCTATTATACAGGACAGGTGGCAAGCCTAAATGGGTGAACATCATTTGAGGCCGTTCTCCGTGTGCCTGCTCCACATCAGGTTCAGAGGGTGGCAACACAGGAAGAGGCCTTTTCTGTGGTGCTTTAGACTGATTAAACAAACAATCTATGGCCTTTCAAATGTGTTTGTGGGAGAGAGCTTATTGGTTTGTTTTTGTATTTTGCAATGTATTTTGTGTTCTCATTTTGTATTTGTAAACTGCCTTGTGATCTTTAGATGAAGGGTGGTATACGAATAATAACCCCAACTTGGTCCCCCCCCCCCCCAGACGGCTTGGACTACAACCTCCTTCAGTCTCAAGATCATATAGCTGTGCTGCTGCTTGGGGCTGATGGGAGTCACAGTCCAAAGTAATCTGGAGGGCACCAGGTTGGGGAAGGTTGCCTTGCGTCCTAATTTCCTCTTGCCACTCATCATTATGTCTTCACATCTGCAAAAAGAGGGAAATGTTTGCCTTCTCTCCTTTCCCCTCTCACCCCATGAAAATCCACACAAGCTATTAGCATGCAAAATCATTCATACTATATTGGTTCTCCGATTCACAGGGCTGAAATTCAATCTGCTTCATTTGCTTTGAGAATACATTATTTCTGCAGGCAATCAAGATATTTCAATGCTGGATGCAGAGACTTATCGCCTTCCACCTGTCTCTGTTCTCATTGGCCGGCGCTTGGGTACATCCATCCTCCTTGTAACTCACCTGCTGGGCTGCATTTAAACACCAGTTGTTTTATGGAGCTGGTGTAGTTGGGAAATTAGACTGAACCAGAGGCCTCTAGGGAGTATGTGGGAAATCAGCCACAGCGGTCACAGCAAATGAACAAAATGAGCACCCCTTTCTCCAGAAATGGTTTGTGGCAGGTAGATCCAGTTACCTGTTTCAATTCTGAAAGATAAACAGCTCACAACAGGCAGCAGACATTGGTGGAGACCAGCCAGTCTCCAAGGCATGTTTCCATGAGTGTATGAAGAAGTGAACCTATGGGACTCTGTTTGCAGGTGGTGAATTGGGGCAGCTGCTTCAGCTCCATTTGGGGGGACATGGTTCAACAGCTCTTGGGAAAGGACTGGCAGCTGTGGGCAGGTCTTCTCTATCCTCTTAAAAAAACAACAACAGCTGTGAAAGCTGCTACCTTCAGTGGTGGCAACAGCATGAACAGTGCTATGGCCACAGCCTGCCTGCCTACCTTCCTTCCTGAGCAGCTAAAGCTTTGCTGCCACCGCCACCCTATCTCTGTGGCCAGTAAGCCCTGTCCTGTCTCCACTGACATTGTTCCAAGGATGGAATTGCAACCCCTGAAACTGTCACCCCAATAGGAAAAATAGGGCAGCAAATTGGGAAATGGCTTTCTCAGTCCACTCCATCCTTGGACTTAATTCAAGGTGCCAGTACTGACCATTTCAAGCCCTTCACAGCTTGGGTCCCACTTAGAGGCTGCCTTTCCCTTTGCTCCGATGCTCTTCTAACTTTGTGCAAGGTGGAAATTGTCCCAGGGAGAAGCTGGACCTTCATGCCAATTGCCCCAAGGCAGTGAACTGCTTCCTGGAGCACATAATTCTACTCTTTCTCATTGGGCTTCCACAATTGTGTGTGTGCAAAGCACATCTCTTCTGCTTGGTTTTTGGTTTGACTGGATGGTTTGCTTAGGTTTTTGTTGGCAGTGCTGCTGCTGCTGTTTTTTTTGCTCCTTTTCACTAGTCTGTTGAATTTATTAAAAAAAAAACATTTTTATTTATTATGGTACCCCAGCATCAGTGCTGAAAAAGTGGTTGATAAATGTTTTAAATAAATAAAATGGCTGCAGGCTGGTCACCAGGGGGTCTGTTATACTGTCCTCTCCCTCAGACCGCACAGCCAAGGAGACATCCCCACAGTGCTCTGAAGGGGAGAATTATACAGCACAAACCAGAAAAGTGTCACAAGATGGATTTGGGAGTGGAATGAGGAGGGATGCGTTTGACACCCCAATCCTTGCCTCTCAATAAGAAAAGACATTTCAAATTCAGCCTGCTATGGACATGCACTGTGGAGTCTGCTTGATATGCAGATAAGAAGTCAGTCATCAAGGGAGACATCTCCCAAAATTGTAGCCATTAAGCTGTCTGGATAAAATAAGCAGAAATCAAGAAGATTTATGGACTCAAGACAACCACTCTCTCATTGGACTATAATTTGTACTATTTATTGCTTTTGAAATTGGTCTTTTCCTTTCATACTTGGCTCCTCAGTCAAAGGAACTGGAGATGGCCAAGATCCTTAGCAAAAGAATGATCTTAGAACTGCAAGAACCTGAGAATTTTGGTTTCAGATCTGCACTTTATCTTCTTGGTTTTTCAAACACCCAAATAAACTTTGATCCCTGACCAGTTTTTCTCAATATTAAGTCTCAACAGGAAAGCAAATATCATTTTGTTCACATAAATCTGCTCACCCCAACCTGTAGCCTTTCAGATATTTTCAGCTATAACTCTCATCTTGGTATATTATTTGCACAAAGTCCTGCAAAAATTGATTGTATACCTATGAGACTTAGCTCCTGCATCTTGTGTTTCAAATCAGGGTATGTTTTCCCATTGATATAAGAAGAATAATAATCTTGATTTATCTTACAAGTAAGCTTGTAAAATGATCTCTCTTCCATAGATGAAAGGGTCTATTTAAGCAGAGTAAGCTGAAATGAATAGCAATTGTAAAGGTATTAGCCTTTTAACAGAAAACTAATCAAAGGCTTAAGCTGTTCCATATGCAATAAGCACAATTAAAAAGTCCCCAAATCTCCAGTTCTCCCAAATGTTCATTTTCTAAGCTTGAATTAGGAAGCCTGCTCTGCCCCAGAGTTTCTGCAGTACTCCTGTGAGCCACACATATCTGGTACCAAAACCAATCTGGTGCCCTGTGATTAATTCCCAGTGTGATTAATTCCCGGATGTGCTGAGTGAGTGCTGCTAAACAACAGGAGGCCATCTTTTAAAAAGCATATCACCCAGACCCAACTTGCAGCATTTCTAGCCAACAGCAACTTACACACCTCTGAGAAGTAGCTGCCACCATGGAACTTTCTCACAATCTCCAAAAGATAAGAAGTGGTCTGACAATATCCCAGAAAAACCAGCTAGATGGTAGACCAAGAACATAAGAGCTATCCTGCTGGATAAGACTGGGTGGGTATCCTTCATGTCCAACAAGGGCCTGCCAGATTCCTCTAGGGAACTTATAATATGGACATAAAGGCAAGTACCCTTCCTGTTAGTTCTCTACAGCATCTAATGCTCACTGCCTTTGAATGTGGAAGGCTGCTTTGAGTTATCAGTCCATACTATGAAACCTATGAATTGTGGGGGCCAAGAGAGAAAGATGCCCAAAGTAAATGAGACAGCCCGAGGCAACTTCTAGTCCAGTTCTCCAAGTCATCTCTCAGCAAGGAGATTCCCATGATGAACAATGCTATTCCAATTTCTGGTGCAGTCTTGGGGCAACAGCAGGGGCTTCTCCAGCCAGGAGCAGCCGGGATTCATGGCAGTGGCATTGCCGCTGCTTCTTACCTGGATGGGGCAGGGCTGGGGTTGGGCGCCTCTGTGGGAGCACCAGATTGTCTCCACCATTGCTCCCACACAGTGTCCTGTCTCCCAGTTGCCGAAGAACAAAGACTGGACAAAAAGTTCTTTCCAAAAGCCTAAATGCTTATATTACTGTGGTACATGGGAACGGTTGGTTTAAGGCCCTTCAGAGGTAATCCTAAATACAGCTACAACAAAGGCAGGTTCTCTAGCTGGCAAGCTCTGAAAGTTGATATGACACTATCACAATCCTTGGCTTTCCTATAGATAGGAACAAGGAGGACTTTTCTTAAGGCTGTAAGCATTTCTGCAATCTCCTGCTACATTTGTGTTCCCTTCTCTTTTGACTCCTTCTCGACCTAGGTAACAGGACAGGTGTCTCCCACCCCCCAAGAGGTGGCTGGGACCATTGAAACATCCCCCTCTGGGCAGGCAGAGCTACTCCCAGGATAGGATGGTGCTGGACTGGGCATGCCAGAGAGCGGCTCTGCCAAGTTTGGAGAGGGTGGCAGGAACACAGAGGGAGGTGACACTCATGGCTCCCATTGTGGGGATGGTGGAGGCAAGAGAGTAGTTGAGGAAGGCTGCTCTCTGCCGCAGAATCCTAGCAGATTCCTCTACATCCCTACTCTTGGCCAAACCTCCCTCCGGAGTGTTCTGACTTGGCCAGCCCGTCGCGACTGCCAAGGTAAATACTGATGGTGCTGCTGTCACCAGCCCATCCGCCACTCCAGCCTGCCTCCAGCTCCTGTCTCCATTTACATGTGCATGTCCTGTTAAAATATCAAACTCTGCTCACTTCTGGATTCTGTCTCTTGGACATGCCAGAGTATGACGGGATGCTGGAGTTGGCTTTTATAAATAGGTTGTCACTGTCAAATTCCTGCATTGAGTTTTTAATGGCTGCCATGGCCGTGACCAGCTGTTTGGAAGATGGAGATGAAACAGAACGAGCCACAAAAGGAGACAGAGGGAGCCATGCATCCTGCTAGCTGGACTGTAAGAGAATCGTCTGGGATGTGTGTTAAGGATGCATTTCAATTATATTCCCGAGGAAAATTCTCCTGTAAGATGCAGAGCTCCAGAGGTGAACCTATTGACAAAGCAGTTTATATTTATGAGATACAGCAAAATAGTTTACTCAATTCAAAGGGTGAAACTGAATGCCGTTCTATTACTATTGTTCCATTACTGAAAGAATGTCAGTTTGCCAGACTGAATCATCTCATTGCACTGGTTCATGCTAGCACAACAGTTTACTTGAATCTGACCCAAAGTTTTTAAAATAATGGGTGGTATTCAATAGGTTTTACTCCAGGCAGACCCACTGAAATGAATATGACTAAAGTAGGTCCATTCATTTCAATGAGTCTACTCTGAGTAAATCTTAGTTGACTACCACTCATTATTTATTTATTTTTTTGCAATGAGGCATTCCCACTCCTTTGATTTGTTAAGAAATGAGTTTTGGAATGCAAAGTAATGAATAAGCATCATAAAGGGAAAATGTGTGTGTGAAATAAAATTTATTTCATTTTATTTATGAATCTCTTCCCATTAAATATCCTGAACTGATTTAACAGTAACAACCACCAAAACAAAAATGATTTCAAATCCAATACAGATACAAACAGGAATAATAAAATCTCCCCTTAAAAAAAACACACAACAAAAGTCTTCAAGAGAGTCTGAAAAGAAAACAGAGACAGCACGCTAAGGAAGTTTCAAGATGGTGTATACATCCATTCAAGGAGCAACCTGGCATGGCTCCACACCAAGACAAAACTGTGGCAGATCCTTATCTAAGAGATGTCATTTGCAGATGACGCAGCCATAACAGCGCACTCCGAGGAAGCTGTACAGAGACTCATCAACCATTTTGCCCAAGCCTGCATGGAGTTCAGCCTTACAATCTGCCTTACGTAGAGCAACATCCTGGGTCAGAACAGCGCCAGCACTCCATGCATCAGCACTGATGACCACATGCTTGAGGTGGTAGCTCCACCATAACCAGCAACTCCTCCATTGATACTGAGCTGGACAAGCATATTAGCAAGGCTGTTATGGCAATGGCTTGCCTCTCCAAAAGGGAGACTCTGATGCTAATATCCCATACCAAGATGAAGGTCTTGCAGGCTTACCTGATGAGCATATTGCTTTATGGAAGCGAGTCTTGGGCAACTTCCAACCCTCAGGAGTGACACCTCAATGCCTTCTACATGCGCTGTGTCAGGAAGAATTTGGGTAGCACATGGCAGGACAGAGTTTCAAACAAAGATGTGCTCTCCCAAGCCCACATTCCCAACACGTTCACACTCTTGTCTCAGTGAGGTCTACTCTGGCTTGGTCATGTCTACAGAAAGGAAGATGGCAGGATCCCCAAAAATGTGCTTTACAGGGAGATAGTTTCAGGCACGGACCAACTGTGACATGAAGGTTGGCAGCATTAACCCCTTGCAGACAACTACAGCACCTGGAGACAATCAGGTTGTGTATCCACAGCAGTGACCAGAGAAGGAATAACTGTTGGGAGGGGTGCGGAAAGAAGAAATGCCGTGGTGCATCTGTAACAGCAAAACTGGATCCCTTCACCTACCCCAGGTGCGACAAAACACGTCTCTCTCATATCAGTCTTTACAGCCAGAGCAGGCGCTGTTAACTCTCCAATGGTTTGACTTCACTCCCTAAGGCACAGTCCATAATATAACATGATGGACTTCTTGACGAGATGTTATTTGCAGGACCTTTTCTTCTGCAGAGTACAGTGACCAGTTGGGTATATAAGGGGTTATTCCTACATTGCAGGGGTCAGCAAACTTTTCCAGCAGGGTGCCAGTCCACTGTCCCTCAGATCTTGTAGGGGGCCAGACTATATTTTGGAGAGCAAAAATGAACGAATGCCTAGGCCCCACAATTTAGAAGGTGATTGGGCCGGATCCTGCCCCCAGGCCTTAGTTTGCCTACCCATGCACTAGACGACCCTTTGGGTCTCTTCCAACTCTGCAATCCTATTATTCCATGAGAATCTTCTAGGTATCCAGGTAACAAGCTGGTAACAAGCTTTGTACACCAGCACCTTGAACCTAAGCCCAGTAGCTAACAGGTAGCCTGTGCGAGTCTTTCAGTAGTGGTGTGACACTTAAAGGATTACTGAGAAGCAAATTGAGACTTCTAGTAACCGGCCTTGTTTTAGGAAGGCAGATTACCTCATCATCATCATCACTTTTAATTTGTATACCATCTTTCTATTTTACAATACCCAAGGCGGTTTACATGTGAAAAGGATCTAGGAGTCTTGGTTGACCACAAACTTGACATGAGCCAACAGTGTGACGTGGCAGCTAAAAACGCCAATGCAATTCTGGGCTGCATCAATAGAAGTATTGCATCTAGATCAAGGGAAGTAATAGTGCCACTGTATTCTGCTCTGGTCAGACCTCACCTGGAGTACTGTGTCCAGTTCTGGGCACCACAGTTCAAGAAGGACACTGACAAACTGGAACGTGTCCAGAGGAGGGCAACCAAAATGGTCAAAGGCCTGGAAACAATGCCTTATGAGGAACGGCTAAGGGAGCTGGGCATGTTTAGCCTGGAGAAGAGGAGGTTAAGGGGTGATATGATAGCCATGTTCAAATATATAAAAGGATGTCACATAGAGGAGGGAGAAAGGTTGTTTTCTGCTGCTCCAGAGAAGCGGACACGGAGCAATGGTTCCAAACTACAAGAAAGAAGATTCCACCTAAACATTAGGAAGAACTTCCTGACAGTAAGAGCTGTTTGACAGTGGAATTTGCTGCCAAGGAGTGTGGTGGAGTCTCCTTCTTTGGAGATCTTTAAGCAGAGGCTTGACAACCATATGTCAGGAGTGCTCTGATGGTGTTTCCTGCTTGGCAGGGGGTTGGACTCGATGGCCCTTGTGGTCTCTTCCAACTCTATGATTCTATGATTCTAAGCTGAAGAAATGAAGAATGTACACCTTATAACAATCTAATCCAATACAAAAAGGTGATAATAAAACATACCTTTAAAATAAGCAACTTATATCAAATAAAGAAATATTCAACAATCCATTAGAATAGTATAGAATAATATTAAATATCAGCATATAAAAAATTAAACAGAAATCCACTCTTAACAATTATAATAAATAATTTCTAAACTATAATCAATAAAACAACGGCAAATCACAGTGCATAAAATATACAATACAAATTGAGAAGCAGAGACTGGAGGGTGGCGCAAGGCAGGTGGAATAATTCAAATTCTGCTCATTTGAAAAGAAGAAACTCACACTGCAGAAAGATCAAACCTCTCCATTCTGAAGGAAATCGGCCCTGAGTGCTCACTGGAAGGACAGATCGTGAAGCTGAGGCTCCAAGACTTTGGCCACCTCATGAGAAGAGAAGACTCCCTGGAAAAGACCCTGATGCTGGGAAAGATGGAGGGCACAAGGAGAAGGGGACGACAGAGGACGAGATGGTGGGACAGTGTTCTCGAGGCTGCCAGCATGAGTCTGACCAAACTGCGGGAGGCAGTGGAAGACAGGAGTGCCTGGCGTGCTCTGGTCCAGGGGGTCACGAAGAGTTGGACACGACTAAATGACTAAACAACAACAACAACAACAACAACAACACCACACACACTTGCATTGGCAATCACAGGACTTTGTTTTTCCACAATATTTGCTCTACTGATGAAAGATGAAGATGTCAAACTTTATCATGTACTCAAGTGGTAATTAATGATATACACAAGAGCAAAACAAAGCATAATGTTTGCCTAGTTTTGTTGGCCAGTTTTGAACACAGCAGCAATTTGCAGCTGCAAAAAACATTGTTGGAGTAATCTGGAACATTTCCTCCCAAAATGCTTGATTGGCTTATCTCTTTGTAAAAGAGTGAAGGAATAGTCACTGGGAGTTGGGATGGAGAAATCGGACAATTTCAGTTTCTCTTGGTTTCTACTTTCCCCAGTTTTTAAGTCTGTTCCCTGAATTTCCATGTCAGCTTCCAATTTATGCTTTTGAAAATACCTGTCAGCATTCTAGTGCGCATCTTTCCTACTGTATACATTTCTGTGGATAATCTTGCAAGCAATTCCCCCAACAATGTTTTTGTATGTTATTTGGATGTGGAGTGTAAGGCAAGGCTTAGAAGTCCCCAGTTCACCTAATACACCCCTGGTGTGTGCACAGTTGACTACAACAACCTGGCACTGGGCTTAGAGGCCTCTAAGCATCAGTGGAAAACTGTGCACATCCCTGCCTCACCACACAACATTTGACGCCGCCTCTGTTATACCTGTGCTGGATACTCTACATGTGCAGAAAACATTTCAGAGCCCAGAATGGACCTCAGAATCCTTCCTAGATTGTACAGTCGACTCTAGAGGAACCGGCAGGCCCATCTCCATTTGTTCTGAGGTCAGTCAAAACACCTTGTACACAGCCTGCTAATAACAGAATTGTTATTAGTTATCTATTGTAACCTCATGTGATGACGGAAACATAGCTAAGGTTGGTAGATGGCCTTCCAATCTCTGTTTAAAAACTTCTAATGAAGGACAGTCCACCACCTTCCCAGGTCATCTGTTCCACTGTTGAACAGTTATTGCCGTCAGAAAGTTTCTCCTAATGTTTATTTGGAATCTCCTTTCTTGCAACTTAAATCCAGTTGTTCAGGTCCTACCCTCTGGGGAGCAGCAGAAAACAAGCTTGCTCCTTCAATGTGACAGCCCTTTAGAAATCAGAGGATGGCTCTCCTATCACCTCCCAGTCTCCTCTTTCCCAGCTAAACATACCCAACTCCCTCACCAGCCTTGGTTCCCAGACCCCACGCTACCCAGACCCACCAATACTTGATGCTCATACTGTGAAAAACAAAAACTTACCTTTTGCTGGACAAAGTCCAAAATATTCTTGAAGTCCAAATCATCATAGTAGTGTCTTATTCCATCCTGCACAGTGGAATGGAAAACT
Organism: Podarcis erhardii; assembly: GCF_964252035.2. Classification (NCBI taxonomy): domain Eukaryota; kingdom Metazoa; phylum Chordata; class Lepidosauria; order Squamata; family Lacertidae; genus Podarcis; species Podarcis erhardii. Next base: position 5,774,782 of record NC_138511.1, on the reverse strand, counting down.
GCATTCATCTGGAAAGAAGCAGAGTCCCAAATGTGAGAAATGCTCTCCAACAACAGATAGGAGGTTAGCAAGGAAAGGCCTTCACATAACACTGCAAGGCTTGGTGCAATCTCCCTTGCAGCGACACCAAATGATGTGCTGCCAGAGCATCAGTTGCTAAACAACTCCCACCCTCAGAAAGGAGTAGTGCAGTGGTACCTTGGTTTAAGAACAGCCCCGTTTACGAACTATTCGGTATATGAACTCTGCAAAACCGGAAGTAGTGTTCTGGTTAGCAAACTCTATCTTGTCTATGAACGGAATCCAAACGGTGGAAGGGCCCTGGCGGTGGGAGGCCTCATTAGGGAAAGCGCACCTTAGTTTAAGAATGGCTTTGGTTTAAGAGCGGACTTCTGGAACGGATTAAGTTTGTAAACCATGGTACCACTGTACTGGCTATAGAAAGGCAGTGCTTCGAAATAATCACGGTCCATTTCTCTTTGACCTTTCAGACAACAAGCATTTTCATAAACACGACAGGAAGAGATTTGGCACTTTCTACAGAGATGGGACATGGGCGGCGCTGTGGGTTAAACCACAGAGCCTAGGGCTTGCCAATCAGAAGGTCAGCGGTTCGAATCCCCGCGACGGGGTGAGCTCCCGTTGCTCGGTCCCAGCTCCTGCCAACCTAGCAGTTTGAAAGCACGTCAAAGTGCAAGTAGATAAATAGGTACCGCTCCGGTGGAAAGGTAAACGGCGTTTCCATGCACTGCTCTGGTTCGCCAAAAAGTGGCTTAGTCATGCTGGTCACATGACCCGGAAGCTGAACGCCGGCTCCCTCGGCCAATAAAGCGAGATGAGAGCACAACCCCAGAGTCGGCCACGACTGGACCTAATGGTCAGGGGTCCCTTTACTTTTACCTTTACAGAGATGGTGCCCCGAAGCCATCAGGGTGTATTCTTGGACAATGTATTCTTGGCAATGGACAAGTGCTGGAGTTGCAAGTGCTCAGCACAGCTCCTCTTCTGACCAGGCAGAGACTTTGTTATGTGCCCAGTGAGATTTGTGGGGAACAGAGCCTGGAACCGAGGACAGACAACTAGAGGCAGATAGGCTGCTGCCCTTCTGCCACTGACCAGGGCCAGCATCAGAGGACCTGGGAAAGGTCTCAGTACAGAGAGCTGGACTTCTTCCCATGAAGCCCAAAGCCCAGCTGCGCTCTTATATTCCCAAGCATGCCAGAGCCCCACCCAAAGAACTTAAAGCAGGGAAAGCTCTTTGGCCTGGAGCAATATATTTGTGGTGCTGTTCCCTCCAAAAACAGAAAGCTTTTCCTTTGTGAAGGGGTCTCCTTTGTGTTTGAAAAATGGGTCACAGGACACAGTGCCTCTGAAGAAAGCAGAGGGTCTCTCCTGTAACTGGGCACAACTAAGCAACTAAAACTCAGTCCCTCAAAGTTCTCATGTGAAGGACACCATCTTTTTTTTTTAAAAAAGACACCCCTATTCTGTCAACAGCCTTGATTCTGCAAAAGAGCCTCCTCTTTCCATGACATCCATGAACACATTTGTAAGAATCCACACAGTGTAGATCCTGTGCTGCATTTTGTGTCCTGAATCCAACCATGAAAATTAAGAAAAATATGCAAATGAATAAGCAAAATGATGGTTGGGCTGCTCTGCATGGGGCACTGACATTGCTTTTCAATTTTTAAGCAGTTGCTTTTGATAAATTTAATTATGCACATAGCAAGGTTTACTAGAAAAAAGATACATATATAGAGAAAAACCCAAGATGGGTGCAATCAAAGATTCTTCCCATATATTCCTAGAGAACATACCCTTGGGGTTATTTTGACACGGCAGATGCTTCAAATTAAGCAGTAATTGAATCTAAAATGCATTTCACAAATACTTCAGAAGGTTCCTGCATCCCTCAAAGCTGAGCCCCTCATGCCTGAGGAGTTACCTTCTGAAGGAACATTTGCCATCTGACTTCTGACAAAGCCCCACCAGACACAAACCCGAGAAATATTAATGAAAAGAAGCTGTTTGGGTTTTTTTTTTGCTTAAACACACAAACTCACCAACTTACTTGGCCTAATTAATTCTGACATGAAAATTACAGAGGTTGGGTGAGCAGGAGAATAAATGTGAATACAAAGAAGAGGAATCTGACAGAGCAAAGAAGGCAGAGCCAGGGAGAAGTGAAGGCATGTCAAGGTGGAAAACACAAAGAATATTTTTTTATGAACCCCCCCCCCAAAAAAAAACCCCTGTATCCCAAACACAAAACACAAAATGTCAGTTTCAACACTTCCATACTTCAGATGAGGCTGACAGGTATTCCCCCCCTTAAATCCCCAACATTAACTTAAAGGAAAACCACATACAAAAAAATTCAGTTGTCTCATAGCTGACAACCTTGCCAACCTTCTAAAAAGACAGTCAATCTCCTGCCCAAGCAGTTGACTCCCCCAGGGCAGTTCTTACATTCATCTGGAGAACAGAGCCATCACACATTTTGTTTCCTAGTCAGGCATGAACAGTGGGCAGCACAAAAGCTCAGTTGCAAATACAGGTTAGAAATCTGGATGGATGAGATTTAAAAAACACAAGAACCTAAGTTGAGTCTGCTGAATCAGGACAGTGGCCAGTCTAGTCCAGCATCTTTTTCTCACAGCAGCCAACCAGATCTGAGCACATGAGCCCTCTCACTTGCTGTGGCTTCCAGCAATTGGTATTCAGAAGCATTGCTGCCTCCGGCCACAGAGGCAGATCACAGCCATTGTGGCCAGTAGCCATCTGCAAGGGGAAAACCATGAAACCCTCCTTGCTGCCTTTCTAGATGTGTATTCCCAACATGCTGGGGCTTCTGAACATGGGAAGAGGAGCTGGCACCCTCCCACACTGCTTGCCTCACCTGAAGCAGAGCAGCTAGACTCTGGACTCCTGGACCTGTTTGCCACAAAATATGTCAGCTACCTAGAGCTATGTGGGGCTGGCTCTTAGTGCTGCTGCTTCCCCTCTCTAAGACTGTGTTTGTCATTAAAAATAAATAAATGCTGGTTAGGTAAAGGTAAAGGGACCCCTGACCATTAGGTCCAGTCGTGGCCGACTCTGGGGTTGTGGCGCTCATCTCGCTGCTGGCGTACAGCTTCCAGGTCATGTGGCCAGCATGACTAAGCTGCTTCTGGCGAACCAGAGCAGTGCACGGAAACGCCGCTTACCTTCTCGCCAGAGCGGTACCTATTTATCTACTTGCACTTTGACGTGCTTTCGAACTGCTAGGTGGGCAGGAGCAGGGACCGAGCAATGGGAGCTCACCCCGTCCCGGGGATTCGAACCGCTGACCTTCTGATTGGCAAGTCCTAGGCTCTGTGGTTTAACCCACAGTGCCACCGACGTCCCAAATGCTGGTTAGATTTACATTATTTAATTCAGTTAGAAAGCTAGGGTCTGAAAAGTAAATTAAAAGGTGGGGGGAGAAGTAACACCTTTAAATAAATGTTATTAATTGGAAAGAAAGCGTCAATGGGATGCTAAGCAGCAAGACTGGTCTGCCTGGCAAAATAGTATGTGCCTTGCACCTCTGTTTCTACAAAGGCAAGATGCTTCTAAAAACAACGAAAACCATCTAATGCCCTAAATAGGCACCAGGGAGCATGTCCAGAATCTGACCAAATTAATCTAACAACCCTAACCTGCAGATTCTGCTGTTCAGTGCTCACCTCTGCTCTGGGCAAATAGATATAAAACAAGCCATGTAATTTGCAGAATTATTAAGGACTTGAGAGTGAAAAGTAGCCTGTGATTGTTGCGGTCTCAGTATTTGTTACACATCCATGAGAAGCTGAAGCTCCTTGAGAAGAACATAAGCAGAGTCTGGTGGATCAGGCCAGTGGCTCATCTAGTCAAGCATCTGCTTCTCACAGTGGCTGACCAGATGCCTGGGGGAAACCAGCAAGAAGGATTTGAGCGCAAGAGCCCTCTCCCCTCCTGGGGTTTCCGGCAACTGGGGTTCAGAAGCATCGCTGCCTCTGAATGTGGAGTGCAGAGCGTAGCCATCATGGCTAGTAGCTACCAGTAGCCCTCTCCTCCGTGAATTTGTTTTATCCTCTTTTAAAGTCATTCAGATTGATGGCTCTCACTGTCTCCTGGGGAAGCCAGTTCCATGGTCTAACTCTGCATTGCGTGAAGATGGAAAACAATAAGTGCAACTTATGGAGTCATTTTGAGCTTGGGAGTGATTTTGGGAGTCACGGCATTTGTGACACACTTTGCACCCATGAGGACTTGGGGCTCCTTGTTCTTTTTGTTGCTTTTAAGAAGGAAGATGGGTTTCCATGGGCAGGGCAGGTGCTGTGCTATGGGAGCAGGATCTGTGCACCCCTGGTTGTGCAACACCTGCTGCTCCTGTCCATATCCTGGTGTCAGCCTGAAACAATGCAGAAATGATTTCTCCAAGTTCTGCAGTTTCATTGGGCAGAGATAAATTTCAGTCTGAAAGAAGAGGAGAACAAAGTGTGGAGAAAAGAGCTCGGCACTCAATCATACACCTAATTGCTCTGGCATGGCTGTTAAGTTATGCACACACAGAAAAATTACTTGGGTAAAAAAAACAAACCTGCCAGTCCTTCTGAACATTCACAGTCCACTGAACAAGATGATCTCCAGTCTCTCCCAAAGGGGTCAAAACACACATTGTAATAACTCATGTGGGAGGCTCACCTGCTTTTCAAAGATTATTTCGATACACAGCAGCAGCAGCTCAGTAATAAAGATGGCCAGCAGGACCCAGAAGAACTAGGCAGAAAAGAGAGAAGGGAGGGGAAGAGAAGGGGATTTTGTATTTCTTTAAAGGTAAAAGTAAGGGTACCCCTGACCGTTAGTCCAGTCGTGGATGCTTTAAGAGGTCACAAAAAACCATGAATAATTCCCCACTCCTGATGCTATAAGTCAGGCCAACACCAAACTGGATGTCCATCAGTCCTAGCTGGCATGGCTGTGCTCTCCCACCTGGCATCCTGTGGCCGTGCTGAAATATGAACTAGACACAGAACATTCTCCCCATCCCCCATCCCCCCTGGGGGGCAGTTCAGCTCCACACATTTCCCCTCCTACCCACCCTTGGCTTTTAAATCAGGTGACAGCAGAATAAGATAATTCAGCACGCAGTGTCAAGCCTTCATCAATGTGAAATAGGAGAGAGAGGGACTCAGGCAGTCATGCCTGGTATGAAAACTGGGGTAAAGGTAGGTCCACTTTCACCTGTGCAATGTTGGAGGACAGGGTTGTATCATCATTGTCACCCACCCAACCTGTACCAGCAGGTACAAGGGCATCTTACAACGATTTAAAATTCAGGATTAAAAACTGTTAAAACAGATTACAGTCATGGGAATATGATGGGCTGAGAAAGCTCTCATCATGGGAGTCAAAGGCCAGGGAAAAGAGGTTCAGCACCCCTAAACTCCTCAAGAAGGAACTGGTTCCCCCTTCTTATTTCATCCTTGTCAACCCATCCCAAACATGTTGCTTCCCTGCCCCCCCCCCCCAATCCTTCCTGGGCACAGGCAGGGACATCATTTTATTTGTGTCTTGGGCAAAGCTTGGGGCTTCTATCCTCCCACCAGCAGAGGAGGATTTAGGAGAACACAACCATTTTGGTCCACTGGGCACAGAGCCTCAGGGGCACTGCAATTATGATGCAGATTGAAAGGCAAGAGGTGGAGGGGGCGAATTTTGGCACTGCACAGGGTGCCCCTGAAATTTAAGACCCCCAAGGTCTGCCACTGCCATCAGCCCCAGCATTCTATGGTCATGCTGGTTGAGGCTTCTGGGAGTTGCACTGCAAAGGATCCACTAGGGATCCAGGTTGGGTATAAACTGGATATAAACAGATTAAGACAAACCAAATTGGTCACATTTTTCTTCTGCTTACATCAGACTAACATTCCTAAGACAATGCAAACATTAGCACAAGCCAAGACACATAAATTAGGGCACTCCCAAGTTACCTTCCCATTACTGCAAATTCAGCATGCTGTGGAATGAAAAGAAACCTCCTACATAAAACCCAAAATGAGATGTTGAAGCACCAAATTTCCAGATGACACCAAACTGGGAGGGGCGGCTAATGCTGCTTAAGGCAGAATCAGGATTCAAAATCACACTAACTGGAGAACTGGACCAAAACTAACAACAACAACTGGAGAACTGGACCAAAACTAACAACTGCCTTAAGCGGCTAATGCTGCTTAAGGCAGAATCAGGATTCAAAATCACACTAACTGGAGAACTGGACCAAAACTAACAACATAGGGGAAATGTAAGGTTCTTAGGAAGGAAGAAACAGCTGCACAAATATAAAATGGGGGACACCTGTATTGCCAGTAGTACATGTGAAAAGGATCTAAGGGTCTTGGTAGATTACAAGCTTAACATGAATCAACAGTGTGATGCAGCAGCAAAAACAGACAGACAGACAAACAAACAAACAAAAAAACATAGGCTATGACAAGGTTAAATCCCACAAAGGATTTTTAAATCATATTGTGAGAAGGGCATTATATGAAGTATGGGAGAGGAGTAAAAAATCAGTAGTAACCAAAACACCATGGTGGCTGTCACCAATGGAATCTATGTCGGTTCACAGGATGAATATGAACAGCAATTGGCTAACATATAAGGATTTAGTAGAGGAAACAAGTAGTGATCCGAAAATAAAGGACCTAAGTGAATTGAAACAGAAGGGAATAACCTGGCTGGGGTATTATCAATTAAAAGCTGCCCTTGAAAAGGATAAAAGAACCAAAGGATTTGACAAAAAAATATCCTATCTGGAGAAGGATATTTTATATAATAATCAAAAGACACTTTCTAAAATGTACAAACTACTTTTGAATTGGCAAAGAAAGGAGGAAGATATCAAAGAAATTACAGTAAAATGGGAGAGGGACCTGGGACATACGATCAAACCCAATATTTGGAACGAATTATGGACTAAAAATATAAAATTCACGGCTTCTTTCCTTATAAGGGAAAATCTTATGAAAATGTACTATAGGTGGTACCTGACCCCTGTAAAACTTGCAAAAATAAATAAATCAAAAAAATAACAAGTGCCGGCGATGTAAGGAACAGATAGGAACATATTACCATATGTGGTGGTCCTGTCTAGAGATACAAAGATTTTGGAATATGATTTATGAAGGGATAAAGAGATTGATAAAAACTACATTTAGCAAGAAACCGGAAGAATTTTTACTAGGAATGGTTTCAGATAATATTCCCCAAAACAAAACTAAGCTATTTATGTATGCAACGTCAGCAGCAAGGGTTATAGTGGCAAAACACTGGAAAGATAAAAATACACCCACTAAAGAGGAATGGGTAGTCAAATTGTGTGAGTACTTGGAGCTCGCAAAGCTGACAGATGCAATAAGAGATAAATCCAAAAAGTTTGTGAAAGAAGAATGGGAATGTTTAAATAATTATTTAGGGGACAAGGGCTCAGCAAGAAAGATCTGGCTATGTTTAGAATGATACCGCATAGAGAAATGCTCCCTGATACCAAGATGAGGGATTCCTTTGGAATGCAGATAGAGTTAATTGATAAGAATCTGTTTGTTGTCTGTTTGTTGTTTTTATTGGTGTGTTTTCTTTTTGTGTTATATTTGAAAATATAATAAATATCTTTTTAAAAAAAGAATAATGATCTGTTGTGAGCTTGACGGAAGTGTACAATTGATGAGCTTTCCTGCTTTGGCTCATCTTCCTCCCCCCCCCTTTCTTTTTTTCTTTCCTTTTTTTCCTTTTCTTTAATATTTCCCATAGTTGCTTATGTTCTGTGTCATGTACTTCAATATTTTTTGTAGTTTTTTTTTTCATTACTATTAAGGAATTTTCCTTTGTAATTTTTGGTTGTTTATATTTATATGTACCTGTTTAAGCAAAATAAAAGCTATTTAAAAAGAAGAAGAAGAAAAAGAAAAAGAAACCAAGCCTCATGAGGAATAGATAAGGGAAATGGGTGTATAAGAGGAGAATGAGAGGAGTTATGGTAGCCATCTTCAAATATCTTAAAGGCTGTCACATCAAAGGTGGAGCAAGCTTGTTTTCTCCTGCTCTGGAGGGTAGGACCCAAACCAACGCATTCAAGTTACAAGAAAGGAGATTCTGACTAAGCACCAGGAAATACTTTCTGACAGTGAGAGCTGATCAACAGTGGAACAGTTTCCCGCAGAAGGTGGTGGACTCTCCTTTGGAGGTTTTTAAGCAGAGATTGGATGGCTATCTGTCATGGATGCTTTAGTTGAGATTCCTCCCTTGCAGGGGGTTAAACTAGATCATGGGTAGGCAAACTAAGGCCCGGGGGGTGGATCCGGCCCAATCACCTTCTAAATCCGGCCCACGGATGGTCCGGGAATCAGCGTGTTTTTACATGATGTGTCCTTTTATTTTAAATGCATCTCTGGGTTATTTGTGGGGCACAGGAATTCATTCCCCCCCCCCAACAAAATATAGTCCAGCTCCCACAAGGTCTGAGGGACAGTGGACCGGCCCCCGGCTGAAAAAGTTTGCTGACCCCTGGACCAGATGATCATCAGGGTTCCTTCCAACTCTACAATTCTATGGTTCAAATGTTGTTTTAAACTGCATTGACTTTGCCTGAGGAAACCTTTTACTCTTCACTAGCTGAATTCTAGCATTATCATGGTCGGAACAGGGAGAGCTGAAAACATTCTTGCCTTCATAAGGCCATAGCTATAACTTGGGCTCCAGCTTCTTCCTGGACTTGACATAGTTTACAAACTGAGAGCTAGTTTTGAAAGCAGACTCCCTCATCCTTTTCCTTCCCCTCCTCCGGCACTGAGTCACATTACATGATGTGCACCAATCACAAATCACAGCTCCCCTCAAAGCCACAGATCCGAACCATGTTTTGAAGAGAGTTTGCAAACTATGGTTATGAGGAAACAAGGTATCTGTAACAAAATAGCTTGTTAACATGTACAGTTATACCTTGGTTTTTGAACAGCTTAGTTCTCGAACATTTTGACTCCTGAACGCCACAAGCCCGGAAGTGACTGTTCTGGTTTGCGAACTATTTTGGGAAGCTGAATGTCCGACAGGGCTTCAGCGGCTTCCAATTGGCTGCAGGAGCTTCTTGCAGCCAATCAGCAGCTGTGCTCTGGTTTCCAAATGTTTTGGAAGTCAAACAGACTTCCGGAACAGATTCCATTCAACTTCCGACTGTACTGGAAAGCTGTACTTAACGTTGGACCAAGAAAGAGGGTAAAGAGAGTACATGTTCATTAGGCTGATTCTTAATTGTTTGCTTCAACCCCACTTGACAGTGATTCTGCGTGACCTTCATATTTGGCTGGAACCCTCTAATCTTTGCATTCTTTTGGGACAAGAGACATCATCTTCTATTTGCTAAGGGCGCCAAATTCAACAGAGCTTCTTGGAGGATTAATTTGGCTCAAGTGCCTGGCAATAACGTCACCTGCTAAGTAAGGAAAAGAAATTTGGCTCAAGTTCAAAACAGACGAGATAGTTAATAAAGGGTTCAGCTACCAATTTATCACATTCTCAATGAGACAGGAGAACAAATCCCTCATTCCATTAAACACAAACTGCCATCCATCAGCCATCCTTAAGAAGCCCATCAGTTCCAGAGTCGACAATAAATTACTGTTCCAGCACTGAGTTCGGGGCCAAAATTAATCACTTTGTGGTGCCTGCTTCCACAATAACCCAGAGAGTATTTAACTGCTTACTTTTAATTTCATTTAACTTGGATGGGTTTACCACAGGAGAAAAGAATTCAGCAACGGGGAGAGAAGCTTGTTGTCAGACAGAGATGCAACTGAACATGGCTCAAGTAACATTTTGATATGAGAGTAAAAGCTTTTGCTTAGCCTTGGAAACGCATTTGTGTAAAGAACAGCAGGGGGTGGTCCCTTTACAGAACCTTCAGCTAGAAACAAACTGGATGAAGGGCCTTGGAAGTCCCCAGTTCACCTCCAGCCTCCATTGGAGCAAGTTGCTCACTGTGGAGATGCAAGCACCAGCTTGTCTTGCTGTGTAAAGGTAAAGGTAAAGGGACCCCTGATCATTAGGTCCAGTCGTGGCCGACTCTGGGGTTGCAGCGCTCATCTCGCTTTATTGGCCGAGGGAGCCAGCGTACAGCTTCCGGGTCATGTGGCCAGCATGACTAAGCCGCTTCTGGCGAACCAGAGCAGCGCACGGAAACACCGTTTACCTTCCCGCCGGAGAGGTACCTATTTATCTACTTGCACTTTGACGTGCTTTCGAACTGCTAGGTTGGCATGAGCAGGGACCGAGCAATGGGAGCTCACCCCGTCACAGGGATTAGAACCGCCGACCTTCTGATCGGCAAGCCAAAGAAGCTCAGTGGTTTAGACCACAGCGCCACCCGTGTCTTGCTGTGTAGGCACATGCAGAAGCCAAATCAGAACAGCACATTCCTTTGTGGGTGAAGTTTGATATCATGGAAGCAAAGGTGGGTGGGGACTGATTCTGACACAGAGACATACAGGGGGCTTCAAAGTCTTTCTGAAGATACATTTTATTAAAACAAGGAATACAGATGCAAGTCTGGAGGAGGGTTTAGCTGTTGGCAACTCAATGCCTTTAGTGGTGTTGCATTCAAGGTGCTCTACATCCAGCAGACACAACGTTACACTGTGTTGCAGCTGCTGGTGTTTGATTAGACTGGTGTTCTTTTAAAGTAAATATTGTACGTTTTCTAGTTCAGTTTGTCCCAGTAAATAGGCTGTGCTATTTTGTTCTTTTTGGATCTTCATGAAGGCTTCTGACACTATCATTTAAAGTGGTCTTTTCAACTTATTAAATGGATTCTGTAATTTTTTTACAGTGTCCCTGCAGAGTCTTCGACTCAGAATGTGTGCATCTGGGACCATTAAAAGCATCTTCAGAATCAAGACCAAACTCCTCTCCCTATTTAAAACCCATTGCACCCTTGTACTTTTTCCTTGCACCCATTCCACAGCCTTCCCCAAACCTGAAGCCCTTCGGCTGTTTTGTGCTAGGACTGCCATTATCAGCACCAGCCAGCTAGAGTTCTGCAGAGCAAACAGAAGGCAGTAAGGGGAGGACAGCCAATGCAATGCTTTGGGATGCCTTTTCTAGCCCTCTCAAGTCAAGTCACAGGCAACAAAGGCTCTGTGCCAGCAAGGCAGACCCACAGCCACGGATTGCCCTCTTCAGTTCCACCCACTGTTTTCAAGAGGAGAGCTGGACTGCTCAGTCTTCATTCAGCTGGAGGGAATCAGACATGCTGCTGCCACATGCTGCTGTGGGAATTCACATACGAAGCTGCCATTGGTCCATCTTGTCGAGCACGGCCTCCACTGATGGAAAGGAATTCTCCAGGGTCTCAGGAAGGGATCACAGATACATCAACAAAGGGCAGCCTAACTCATGGGTCACCCACGTGGCCCCTGCACGCACAAATGCGCCCTCAGAGACCTGCACTGGTGTAATTGATATACAGCTTTTTTTCAAGTCTGATTTGGTGGGACAGGTGTGTGAGAGATTGAGAGTGTGTGTGTGTGTGTGTGTGCGTGTGTGTGTGTGTGTGTGAGAGAGAGAGAGGGGGGGGGGGGTTGGGGGTGGGAGAGAGAGAGACTCTCTGTGCTTGTTGGTTGTACCTGTGTGCATGGCACCCATAACAGCTCCTTCAGTTTGCAAATGTGCCCCAGAAGGCTGACCTCTGAGATTGCAAGCCTCACTCTGTACTGACTTCAGGCCCTTAACCTTGGTACTTCTCACTTATTATTTGCCCCCTGCAACCACTTGTATGTTACATGATTATATGTGTACTCAATTTGCATCTAGCTTCTTTGCTAAACAGATACAGATCCCATCTTTTTTCAAAAGTGGTGGAGTACTTGTTTTCTACACAAAGGTGCCAATCCCCAAAATCTCCAGATATGGGTCAAATTCAAGGGCAGGCTGTTTCACCTTGCTGAAAATTGGGGCATAATTTCAGGAGGGTTGACTCCATGGACTATTTCATGATGCCTCCTTGGAAAGAAGTGCTTACGGCAGTGACAGGGGCCAGTCTTTCCCCACCTGGCATGTTCTCTGGCCTCAGAAGTGGTGGTGGGGGGGAGGTTTTGCCTGGTGAGCCACCATCCCTCATCCCTGGACCACCCAGGTCAGAAGTTGGGCCTGGGAGATACCTGGTTTTCAACATAATGATTTTTCACCAGCTAACCATCATGATATACGAGCAGTATATCTTGATGTCTGAAATAAGGAGGGGTCGCTGGGCTGTCCTTCCCAGCAATGTGCAGGATTGTGGTGCCTCAGCTGAGGAGGGAGGGAGGGAAGGAGCAACCAGGAGAAGAAAGGAAGGAAGGAAGGAAGGAAGGAAGGAAGGAAGGAAGGAAGGAAGGAAGGAAGGCACAGACACAGGGGCAGCACTCTTTCTTAAAGCACCAATATTGTGGTTTAGGGGAGGTGCTGAGGCTGGCACTGTTCTGCCATAGGAGGGATTGGGGAGGGGAAATGCAGCTGAAAGGGAATGCAGCCAGCTAGCCAGAGGGAGCCAGCTGTGACAGAGCATGGTCCATCTCAGCACTTCCCGCTCTCCTTTCCTTCCTGCCGCTTGGAAGGAAGCAGCCAGCCAATCACACTTTGGGGGAGGCAAAATGGTTTTTGGAAGGTGGCAGCCAGCAATCAGCACACACAGGGACAGGACTTCTCAAATTGCTTGCAATTATACCACCCTGTGGCGTTTTGAAGGCTGTTCACAATTCATTGCCGGTTAAATATAATGAAACGGTTATCATGATGTGGGCTTCAAACTGGTTTTGAATGATGCCTGCACAGGCCTAGCTGGGGCTTTGCTCTAGTCCTCTGACCATGCACTCCTCACTGCCCCCCTGCCACAAGAATGAATGGCTGCAGACCTGAGCAATGTCCCTTGAAAAAACAGGCAGTTTCTCCCCAGGGGCAGGTGGAACAACAGGTCCAGACCAGCCAGCCTTCAGAAGGCCTCAGGATGCTTCACGGTGCCCCTTGGGTGAGTACCAGCAGCATCTGCCAGAGTGCCCAATGCCTGCTGTTATCTGGCATGACCTACACTGACTTAACGTATTAGGCTCAAGCTGAATTAAGGCCACATTCACACAGTACATATATGGTGCCACTTTAAATAGTCATGGCTTCACCCAGAGAATTATGGGAGTTGTAGTTTAAAGGTGCTGAGAGTCATCAGGAGACCCCTAGTTCCCTCCCAGAGCTATGGTTCCTAGAGTTTCCTTTGATGTACGGTTAGTTGTCAGACGCTGGGAACTGTAGCTCGGGGAGCAGAATTAGGAGTTTCCTAATAACTCTCAGCATTCTTAACACACTACAGCTCCCAGAATTCTTTGAGGGAAGCCATGACTGTTTAAAGCGGTATCATAGCAGGAGTGCTGGAATGGCTCCGCTGGTTTGTTTGCACAGAGCCAGCCTCACCCTGCCTTAAGCAGGAGTTGCATTTCTTGTGGGAGACTATTGATGTGGCTCCATCACACCATTTCTGCCATTTCCACCAGTAACATGGTAAGCACATCCTTAGTTTGGGGCCCAAACAGTGTCTGACTTGAAACACACTTTCTCAATTCACCACTGAAGAACTGGGTAGCAATTTGGGCAGGTTCTTCTCTCAAACACACATCCCTTTCATGCCTTCCGTAGAAGCACATGGCAGCACTCACTTCATGAGAAAACAACTTCAATCCAAGGAAACTGAAGCTGAGTAAATTTCTGTAACCCCTGGAGTCTCTCACCGCTTGGAGGCTGGGGTGCTGTGTAACAACACTAATATAAGAAGCCCAAGAGACATCATCTGAGACTGATGACAATAAGGTACAAATTCAAATGTGGATGTGGAAAGGGCAGTGAGATCTTTCCACAACCAAGCAGAGAACGATGGGTGTTTATACTTTCAGCTGTCTTGAAGGATCAGAATCCTGTCTCCAAGATGTGCTTTAGGTTTGAAAAGGTGCCTATCACTAGCTCATTTCTGTCAGGCTTGTCTGTTGCTACACTTGACTTGGCTGTTGCAGCCTTTAGAAGGAATATTTGAGAGCGAAGGCAGGCAGGCAGGCAGGCTGCTGCCCATTTGCATATCACAGATCTCCACATTGAAATAACGAGTGAGGAACACTTTTCTCCTTCATTACACATTTGCAGCTGGAGGCCAGCTAGAATGAAGGAGGCGGGCCACATCAGACTGACAGCAAGGACAAGCAATGGAACTCTAAAATCCATTATTTATGAACAAGACACCGTGCTGCTTGCAGAAGCCAGATTCTCACAAGGTAGGAGCAATCCCATGACTTTACAAAGATCAACCACCTCTGAGATTTAACAACAAGATCAACTAAAAAAAAACCAACTAGGTTTGTTCTTGGTATAAGCTTTTGGGTACATGCACACTTCTTCAGATACACTGAAACTGATTGGCTGCATGAAGAAGTACTTTATTTTATCTGTCCAGAATCTTCCAGCATTCAGTTTCATTGCATGTCCATGAGTTCTAGCGTTATGAGAGAGGCAGAACAACTATCCACTTTTCTCATGTCATTGATAATTATCTAAACTTCTATCATGTCACCTCTTGCTCACCTTTCCTCTAAACTAAAAAGTCTCGAACGCTGCACCCTTTCTTCATAGGGAAGTTGCTCCACCTCCTTTATCATTTTGGTTGCCCTTTTCTGAACACTTCCCCAACTCTACAATAGTGAGGTGACCAGAAGTGTCATCCAAATGCAGCTACGGCACGGATTTGTATAATGGCATTATGATACTGGCAGTACCTTTCCTAATGATCCCTAGCACAGAATTTGCTCCCCTCACTTCTTCTCACTGACAAAATTTCCACCCAACCCCAAACTGTCATCCTTTGTTACATTAAACTGACCCTCCTGCTTGGCACACACCTCCTTCCTCCCAAATGTGGTTCACTCCAACTGGACGGCAAGGGGCACAAGAGAAAGCTCACCTGGAGGCAAGCAAGGCAAACACAAGGCAGCTCCTGAAGCCTGCCAGCTGCTAAACAGCAAGAGCATCTTCCATCTCATCAGTTCTCCAGAAGAACACAGTGACAAAACATGTCACACACAGCTCTCCTGCGGCTGCCGGGAGATGCAGTCACATCATCTCCACAGCATGTCAACAAAACCAACTCAAGGAACCCAGTCCCCCCACCCAACACAACTGAAAGCAGAGATTTGCAGTGTATACAAACACAGCTCAGCTTGCAGTGGAGCAGGGATGCTAGGAGACAGGAGGTGAAACAACCTCTTAGTATTGCTTACAAAAAAAAAAAAAAAAAGGAAAAGCAACAGCACAGAAATTGCAAAGCACAAAACACATTTTCAACATTTTTTAAGCCTGGGTTCTGGTGCTGGTCACTTTTCACTAGCATTGCTGAAAATTTCTCCTGTGTTTCCTCCTCCCACCCCTGACCATTCTCCATCACTTAATGAGAACATAAATTTAATTCAAAAATAATCAAAGGGGAGAGAGATAATTAATTCATGTTCTGGGTAGGTTGCAGTGTTTTTGTTTTGAGGTGGCCAAGAACTGTAGAGTTGGAAGGGACCCCAAGGGTCATCTAGTCCAACCCCCTGCAATGCAGAAATCACAGCTAGGTGTTTTTCTAGAAGTGAAGCAAGTCCCCAAGATGTTATGTCTCCAATATTCTCCCCCCCCCCCCGGCCTTCTCAAATCAGTCCATTTCAATGCTGCAGCTTTTAATTATTGTTGGCTTCACGTTTTTAACACTGTTTATTATTTGTAGTATTATTTATATCCAATTTTTGTACACTCAGTAGGTATTCTTTAAATGCAAAGTGATTCAAACATTCTGAAATAAACAGACTCTCTCACACACTGGCTTTTTTTGCTGCTGCAGAGACTGGTCAGTCTGGAGGACTTCCTAAGGCAGAGCAAGGATGTTGCAAGCGGGGACAGACAGCAGCTGTTTCCCAAATAATGCAAAATACTTCACCTAATTACAAGTAGGTGGTGCTGCTGGGGTTGGCGGGGGTGGGGAACTGCTGGTTATCACCATAGGTTGTTAATGATGTTTGTCTTAGACATGACAAAAACTCCATGAGCTGGTCCTTATTCAGCTGCTCAGCAGTGTTAGTCATATTCAACTGCTCAGCAGCCTGGGTACCAAACAAGACCGACTCCAGTCATACACTGGCTGTGGAGGTGAGTGTGGTGATCTAGGGAGCAGGGCTATCTGGAAGCGTTCTAGAGAGCCCACTCATGCATTTGGTATCCATGGTACTGAGTGGCCAAACAAGGCAATCATGTTCTCTGGATCCTAACATTAAATGGAATGGACAACCTCAGCAGGTGGTGGACTCTCTTTCACTGGAGGTTTTAAAAAAGAGACCGGATAGCCATTTGTCAGGGCTTCTTTAGCTGTGATTTCTGCACTGCAGGGGGTTGGATTAGATGACCCTTGAGGTACCTTCCAAGTCTACAATTCTATGAAACTATCAGCATCAATATGTCACAAGGACTGGTGTGGCTACTGGCATTTCGTTCCTCACCATATGCATATGTTTGCCTTCTATAATATTGCAATAAGAAAACCCCAAGCTGAGTAGTCCAAAAATTGAAATACCAGACACGGTAATCTTAAAGAGTTTTGTCAGATAGGCACAGAATATAATATTAAAGAGAACATGACAAATGCCAGTGTCATTCATAGAATCGCTCAGGCTGTTCCAGCAGCGCTGACAAAAGGAGAAACCCTAAAAAAAAATCAGTTTGGAAGTTCAATCTTATTTTGTAATGTCAGAACAGATCTTGTAAAAACACTGGACAAAATGGAAAGCCTCCCCTGGGAGACTGCATTCCAGCATTTCATTTGCAAGGATTAGAACGGAGAGTGGATTTAGCCTAATCCAAAAACAGCCCACGTTTGAGCTGTGGCAGGTGTGGATCTAGCCTTAACCAAACACAACCTAGGTGTGAGGGATGCCAGGTGTAACTTGTAACTCACCACTAATGGATCACTTGCCTCTCTCACGCAGCCACAGTATGGCTCACCAGTTTCTAAACTGCTGGAGGTGTGTGTGGACACAAGCAAGAGGATATCACACATTTGTCATTGAACTGACAAAAACTTTCAAGTCTTTCTGACATGTTAGAAGATGTGACTTGGAACAGCCAAGAAAGATCACCATAAGAACATAAGGTGAGCCATCTGGATGAGGCCGGCGGCCCATCTAGTTCAGCACCGTGTTCTCAATGGCCAACCAGCTGCCTGTGTGAAACCCTCAGGCAGGACCCAAGCCCAAGAGCGCTCTCCCTTCCTGTGGTTTCCAGCAACTGGAATCCAGAAGCGCTGCTACCTCTGACACTGGTGGCAGAGTACACTTGTAATGGCTAGTAGCCCTCAATAGCCCTCTCCTCCATGAATTTGCCCCATCGCCTTTTTAAGTCACCCAAGTTGGCGTCCATCACTACCTCCCTGTTGGAGCGAGTTCCATATTTTAACGACCTGCTGAGTGACAAGGGAAGCTCTCCAACTATTTTCCACACCAGGGTTTTACACTCCCTTCTTGCACCCTATTTACTAAGTAGCACCCAGACTGTGCTCTGAATGCTGGAAACCCCAGAAGAGAAGAGAGCTGTTGCACTCAGGTCCTGCTTTCAGGCTTCCCATGGGCATCCGGTTGGCCGTCATGACAACTGGATGCTGGACCTGACGGGCCACTGACCTGACCCAGCAGATACTTGTGGAGTAACTCTACGTTATACCAGGAGTGGTGGGTATTAGACCCAGGGGCTGAAATCAGGGCAGGGTTTCAGAACTAGCCTGCTCCTCCTCCGGTCAAATGGTCAAAAGAGGGGACATGGAAGAAGTTTATAAAATTATGCATGGCATGGAGAAAGTGGACATAGAAAAGCTTTTCTCCTTTTCTTGTAACACTAGAATTCGTGAACATGAAGCTGAAGGTTGGAAGATTCAGGAGACAGAGCTAATTTATGGAACTCACTCTCACAGGAGGCAGTAATGGCCACTAGCTTAGATGGGTTTAAAAGAGGATTAGTCAAATTGATGGAGGAGGAGAGGGCTATTGATGGGTATTAGCCAGGATGGCTCTACCTCCTCGGCTGGTGGAAGCACTGCTTCTGAATCCCAGTTGCTGGAAACCACAGAGGGAAGAGGGCTCATGGGGTCAAATCCTGCTTGCTGGTTTCTCCCAGGCATCTGGTCGTCCAAGGTGAGAGAAGGATGCTAGACTAGATGGACCACTGGCCTGATCCAGCAGGCTCTTCTTTTGTTCTTATGAGAAAGATACTGGGAAGAGAAGGACTCTGTTGTCCACAGGAAGTTGTTCTAACTGGTGGAATCCACACCGACCACAGTAGCCAGAGCAAACAACTGGGGAAAGCCACCTCCCACTTGAGAAAGCCTTTAACCCCACAATTCCTATGCGGCAAAACAAAGGCCACCTGTGGAGTCCCGAAGGATTTGCTGTCCCTGAATGAGTTCTGGACCTTGCCTCCTCCCAATAAACCTAAAATACAGAGATGCTGAATATCCATTGGAGAGTGCCCTTTGCCTCTCTGCTCCGGGTTCACCTTCTTCCAGTCATAACATATGGGAGGGCAAGAGCTGAGGTCTCCATGACATGGCAAAAGAATCCTGCTCAGCAGAAGAACAATCAGACTTGTGTAATGAAGACAATAAATTGAGAACAGAAGGAATTTGAGAGGAGCACATCAAGGGTTGAGCATCATCTACTGATGCCCCCATCAGATTTTGTTTTTGAAAATACAAGGCCTTGCTATTCCCTAAACATATCCATTTCATAACCTGGAACTATGAATACCCTGGTTCCCTACCTGCACCTAACCAAAGCATCCTGGAATTATAATTTGCCAGAGAGCCCCCAGAACTGCAGAGTAACAGTTTCAAGGGTTGGGAGGAGAATGGCTATTAAAGTTTTCATTCAGGCTTATAGGAAATGACAGAAACGAAGCACTTCCTTTTCTCACTATTGTAACATGGGGGGGGGGGATCTGCACCTGCCCACAAAAGAACATCAGGCTGCATCTATCTGTCTGATTTCGCTCACCAGTTCCCAAACTGTGTCAAAACAGCCCTGAGTTCTGCCACTTAGCCCTGGAGCGGTATTTGTCATCACCCGCTATCTTGGTTATGAAACAGTTTTATTAAACCTAAGACTTCCCGCAAAGGCCACTGAGAAATGCTACCCTTCCATCCTCAGCCAGAAAAATGCTTTTGTCCCTGTTGTTTAACTACGAAGCATCTGCCAGCTGTTTCATTCAACATCCTACTGCACAGAGCAGACAGGAGCCAAACCAAAGGGTGTGTGTGTGTGTGCCAGTTGTTCTGAAATGCCTGAATGCAGAAGAAAGACACCATAAGAATGGGAAGAGAGGGAAAGCATCTTTCTCCAGCTGCAATCTGAAGAAAGGCCAGCAAGAAGACTCCATTGCCTGGGCTTGTACTTCTAGGGCTGAGGAAATAAGGCCCTCTCACCTCGTCTGCTGGTGGCAAAATGGAAGGAATTTGGGGGCACCTTTCTCACTGGTGGTGATGGAGTGGGGGGACAGGAAGAAGTCAACGTTTGGGGGTTGGGTGCTTCCTGGTGAACGTGGGGGCACCCTCCCACTTCTCACTTTGAAGCAAAATTCCCGCCCCCGCCCCCAGCTCAAGTGGGCAGGAGCCACCAAGTTCCCTCACAATGTCTCACCTGGACAGCACTGCAACATGGAACAGCCATGCTCCAGCCAAGACTTTGCAGGGGGAATATGGCAGCCTGCCTGGTTTCCAGTTGCAGCAGCCCCCAGCCCATTGAAGGGGGGGGGGGGACTTTGTTGCAAAGCAAACAGGGGCCAGAAAAAAGTTTGTAGGATGAGAAGGGAGAAGATGGAACCACTACAGACTGGGGTTTTGTGTGTGGGGGAGTATTCTGCAACATTTTATTGATGTAGTTATTGATGCAGTGAAATAGAGCTGGATGTATCCTGAACAGTTCAGAAATTATTCCACTGACTAATTGTTTTGTCCCTAATGCATTATTATTGCATCAACAAGAAGTTGCAGAATATACCCGCAAAAAACCTCCCAATACTCTGGAGGGGGTTCTTGTTCTTCCTGAAAAATCATAAGAATAGAATAGTTGGAAGGGACTATGAGAGTCATCTAGTCTAACTCCATGCAATGCAGGAATTGTTTTGCCCAAAGTGGGGCTTGAACCCACATCCTGAGATTGAGTTTCTTGTTTTATCAACTTCAGTCTCTCTCTCTTCTCCAGACCCCCCCTATCTTCCCGAGGAGTCAGAAAAAGGTTCTGAAGGACGAGAAGGGAGAAGATGGAGAAAGAAGCCCTCATTCTGTCCAATTCTTAAAATTAAATTTCTTTAAAATTAAAATATTTTCCTCTGCACTTCATATGCAAAAATCATTTAAGAAACCCCACAGATGTTTATCCAAGAGTCATCCCCTGCACCCAAAAAGCAATTTGGAGTGAAAATAAATTAAGATTCACATCAAATGATGTTTACGTGGGCAATGAAGCAAACCCCTGTAGATGCTTCCCATCTTTTAGAGGTGCTCCTGTTGTGAGGCAATTTAGCAGCATATTTGGGGCTCTCAAAATAACTATCTGAAGCAAACAGAATAGGGTGGCATGCATATTCCACAGCAACTGGGGCTGCTTAGAGGTCCGCCATATTGAATCAATCACACAAGTTACTTAAATCCACCCATTTCAGTGGATCTACTTGGAGTATGACATGTCACCCCAAATCTCCCCATGTATAAAACCATATAAAGTATCAACCAACACAATAATAATAAAATAGCAACAGTAAAACATTTCACTTCCAAACCCAGTTCTGTCTTTTCCCACACCTTTGCTAAAAGCAGTAATGAATAGAAACATTGTTAGAGCCCACCTAGGCAAGGAGCTCCACAGCCATGGGGCCACCACGGAAAAGGCTGAATCTCTCGTGCCCAACAGCCTGACTTCTCCCTCCCCTCCTCACATCACCCATCTTGGCAGGTTTAACATGGGTGAAGGTGGTCCTTCAAGTAACTTGACTCCAAACTGTTAGGGGCCATAAATGTAACCAGCAGAACTATGAATTGAACCTGGAAGGATACAGATAGCCTCTTATACAAACAGAATTGGTGCAACATTGTCTGAGCATTTGGCGCCTGTCGACACCTGGCCCATGCAGACCCTCTCTGTGCCCACTGAACTGTCATATATCAGAGGGAAGTAGCAGCAGTAAATTCTCAAGACCTCGAGAACTACTAGCTGTTGAGGGAGTTGGATATGTTTAGTCTGGAGAAGACTGAGATGACAGCCACCATGAAATATCTGAAGGGCTGTTACTTGGGAGAGAGCGCCAGCTAGTTTTCTGCTGCTCCAGAGGGGAGGACCCAAACCAATGGATTCAAATGACAGAGGGGAGATTCTGACTGAACCTTAGGAAGAAGTTTCTGATGGCAAGAGCTGTTTGGTAGTGGAACAGAATCCCATGGAAAGTGGTGGACGGACTCCCCTTCATTGGAGGTTTTTAAGCAGAGGTTGGATGGCCATCAGGAATTATTTAGCTGTGACTCCTGCACTGCCGTGGGTTGGGCTGGATGACCCTTGGGGTCCTTCCACCTCTGCAATTCTATGATTCTATGAATTTTGGAGCTGGAAGAGTTCCAGGAGTGGAGGAAGGGGGGAAGCAGCCTTACTGTTTTCAGCAGCGTCCGGTTGTCTCGGAGGGAGCCCACCATCCCAATGAAGGAAACAGCAAACATTGTTATGCCGAGGAGGAGAAGAATCAGTGCTGGTGCAAGGAAGATCCCTTCCAGGGTCCGGTGCTTCTGCCTTTCCACTTCGGCATAGATGCCAATGCACAGTATCACGAGGCCAATGATCTGCAAAGAGGAAGGAAGGGGAAACATCTGTCACAAGGTTGCAGGGCTTTGGGAGTGAATGCCATTAAGAACATCAGAAGAGTCTGCAGGATCAGGCTATTGCTGCGTCTGACTGTGGAGGCAGAACAGAGCCACTGTGGCCAGTAGCCATCGATAGCTTTGCCCTCCATAGGTTTGTCTAATCCTCTTTTAAAGTCATCTAAGTTGGTGGTCATCACTGCCTCCTGTGGGAGTGAGTTCCATAGTTCAATAAGGTCTATTTTATCTGTCCCAAATCTTCCAACATTCACCTTCATTGGATTTCTAGCATTATGAGAGAGGAAGAAGAACTTTGCTCTATCTGCATCATTTTATAAGCTTCTATCATGCTGCTTTATTCACCTTGTCTTTAAACCTAAAAACCAAAAATGCTGCAACCCTTCCTCATAGGGGAGACTTTCCACCCTCTTGATCATTTGGTTGCTCTTTTCCGAACCTTTTCCAACTCAGTGGCAGACCTTGGGGTCTCAGGTTTCAGCGCCCCCTGTGTGATGCCATAATTAGGTATCCCTGCATCTCACGCTCCATTCTAAATCATTGTTGTAACATCCCCTGTGGTGTCACTGTGACCAAACCAGTCTTGGTCCCCTAAATCTGCCTCTGTCCAACTCTACAATATCCATTTTGAGGTGAGGAACCCATAACTGTACATGTTCTGGAGCCAAGACAAAATCGCCAAGTTCGCTGTTCTTGCTGCCCAGCGCAGTTCCATTTCCTCTTACATTATGCCTAAACCGAGCAAGAGAGGGAGGCAGAGAAAGGGTTCAGAACAGGGTGGATTTGATTTAAATCACTAGTCAGTAAGACTTGATTTAAATCTTTTTCTTTTCTTTTTTTACAGAAAGACTCGTTCTTGTTGGTATAATCTTAATATTTACAACCAGATCAAGATTTCATTTTTGGAATAATATATTTTCAGAGTAGTTTTTACAGTTATATCAAAAATTACTGATTTGGTTATACTATTAGAAATACAGACAGATAATTATGAAATTACTGTGAGGTTTAATAAGTTAACTGTTTGTATTTGGACAACTTTTCTGCTGTACTTTATTGAAGGAGAAAAATAATTATTTCCTTAATAACAATTTAAACAATTTATTTAACTAAAACAACAACATTATAGCATATGCATCCATGTTTGTTAACTGATGTGGTTAAACAGTTTAAAAAAAACAAAAAACTTTGAGTTTTAGCACACATGAAAAACATAAAACAAATCCTTATTTCCCGATGAATAGCCTTTGGACTATAATGTAACTTAAATAGAAAACTATCTTTAGAAAGATTTTCCCTCCAAAAGCATTTTATTTTAAAAATCCAATTTAAATAAAAGAAATCTGATTTAAATTAAAAAATCTGATTTTTTAATATACTTTTTAAAATCATTGGTTTTTTTCCACCCTGGTTCAGAAACATCATGAAGGGAGGAGGAAGCAGGTGCCCATGTGACCCACTAGGCATGCTGAGCCCTGGTCCCACTGCGGAGACGATGCAGGTTCCCTTGTACCCACCTGCCAGCATGGCTGCTACAGGGGTACAAGATGGCAGCTGCTTTGCCCTTTGCCTCAGCACCACAAGCAGCTGGTGTTGCAGAAAGGGCCTGAAGTGCCACTGAGTTGCCTCGGCGCTCTCAGTCTGTTTGGGAATCTCGGGGAGATGTTGGAAAGCTCTCCCTCCCCTTAGGTTGCATGAATTAATATTTTAAATGCTAGAGACTGTGTGGCTGAAACTCGAAGCTACAGGGGCTGACAATGGAGATTTAGCTGCGATGGGCTACCGGGAACTATCTGGAATCAAAGTCATTTTTAGCTTGGCCACCTGGAAAAAAAATAGAGGGGCACAGGAGGAGGAAAATGCCTCACTTGGGAATTTCTAGGTACCAAAGCGTCTTTTGGGTCAAGCTGGATGCACAGTTCCATTAAATGCCTCTAGGATTTGCCCCACTTCTAAACGGGGATACCCAGTTAGGGCTGATGCCATTATGCATGGGAAAGGGGGTGTCAATCCTTTTCCCCACAGTACTGATGAAGCCCCCTTCGCTGTGGTATTGGCCCTGCAAGGTAGGCTCCAGAAAGCGGCTGTTTAAGGCAAGCAGCTGCAGGAGTAGAGGAGGCAGCAGAGAGGGAGAGACCTCATTCAATGCAATTTGCACTGGGACTTTCTCCTGTAAAACCTGAGTCACACTGAACAGCAAGAACCTGCCCCCCCCAACCCTGCAGCCTTAATGTGCATCCGTGCTAGCTATTTGTTCAAAACTTTGCGTGACCTATTGGAGCTGCAACATTGAGCATGGAAGAGTTCCAGCAAGGTTGGAAACAAAATATTTTAAAAGGATGAACCAGAAGGTTAATGAAGTAATTGTTTTAATAAAAAAATTGAGATGAACAAAGAACAGTTAATTAGCTTCCAAAAGGCTACAGACATTACTCTTATTCATGGCACATTCACAGCTCACCTGCTGCCCAGTTCTCAAAAGCAAAGCAAAAATTATTGCCCAGTTTAAAATATGGCAGGACATCCCCAGCTCCTGGATACCTGCAACTGGCACTCAGGACAGACATCTGTTTCATCAGCAATGTGTGACACATTTTTCATTCCGTCCCTTTTTCTGGCTTATTCTGTCTCCCTTGCCGAAACCCTCAAATTTGTAATGGCTTGAAGCCTGGAGTGCCAGACTTGCAAAGGCAGTGCTGGGACACCCTCAGTCACTTACAGCAATGAGAGAACTTTTTGAATTTGGGAAATATTAAGTGGAGTGCAAACAATTTGAGGTGCTTGCAAAACACTCACACAGCCTGCTTGGGGATGGGCACCTTGGAGAGAGCTCTATGATAAGCCCTGCATTGGGAGCACCAACATTATCCCATTTCAGTTAAAGGCATGGAACTACAATTGTTCATTAGCAAGAATACAAAAGGAAGATTGTCTGAAAACTTGGAATGGATGGAACTGACTCCTCTGAGATCATACACATCAAGCTGGTCTTTGAGAAAATGTTCTTTACAAGAATAATTCTACCATAGCCACCATTATTGGAATAACAGGCCTCTCTTGACTTGAATACGGCATATTTTGAAGCAATTTGTTACAATCTGATGTGTTGCCTGCACATCTGTCAAGTCTGCTTAAATCTACCCCTGTATGTTGGCACCAACTGAAGCTGAATTTTTTTTCTCACACATGCCTTACCCATTTGTCCTAGCCTGAATTATCAGGAAGATGCTCTAAACAGCCTTCCCTGGTGCCCTCCAGATGCTGGCTGGGGCAGATGGGAAGAGAGAGTCCAAAACCTCTGGAGGGCACCAGGTTGGGGAAGGCTATTCTAAAGCCTGGCACGGTCACCCTCAAGGATGCATTTGATCCAACACTCTGCTTCCCACAGCAGTGAATCAGATGCATACTCAGGAAGTAGATGGTGGCTTGCCTGGTTTGTAACCATCACCTGGCTCCCAGATATTAGAAGTTGCATTGTCATAGCTGCCAAGACGATTTTTTTTACTTGTTCATATCCCATGTTGAGTAGGATCTGCAAGGTGAAGCCTAGAGTTGTCATTGTGTTTATCACTGTGCATTTACGTGTCGCTTGGAAACCATCTTTAATAGTTAAGAGAGCAAGGCCACACGGGATGAAGCATAGTCTTAGCCAGTAATTTAGTGTGGCGATCCATACTCTGGCCTCAATTCTTACAAATCCAGTTTTGAGATGTATGGTAGCATTGGAGACGTGTTTGGGAACTTCCGATATTTGCCCACTTTTCTCAAAAGCATAGTAGATGGAAAGAATGCAAGTTCCACAAATTTCTGTTCAAGAATTAGTTCTCAAAGCAGTTCACATAGGAAAATTGAGCAACAATTAAAACCTCCTTAACAATCACAGTTCTAAGTTTCCACCTCAGTGACCTCTGAACTCTTCCTTGAGTGTTTAGCACTGGAACTAGCAACTGCTCCACAGAACTTGGCTTTTGGATCTTTTTGTGGCTGGCTGTTGAAGCCCTGGGAGGAATGCTGGGATGCGCAATACCCCCCCCCCCCCGTTGCCCTGCTGGGCTCATAGTGCTCACAGGGGAGTAGCTCTGTAGGTACACTGGTGAGCATCAAGCCCACATAAGAAGACTATGGTGCCATAAGAGGGCAAAGGGCTTTTCTTCCGGTGGGCAGATACTATCAATTGATTTTGGCTCTCAGAAGGCAACATGTGGGGTGTTCTTGAAATGGCCAGGAAGCTAGAAGAGCAACTGGGCTGGGGGTGTCTGGGGTGAATACCAGACCTTCATGGATAAGCTAGAACTCTCTTCCCAGTGCACCTGGATTGCACCACCTCTCTCTCGCTTCCTCATTGTACCTTCTGAAATGTCACTACTTCCTTGCTTTCTTTAGCTCAACCTTAACTACACTTTTCTTCTCATCTTCAATTGAAATGAAGCTCAAGTAGGTACAAATTGATTAATTCATCACATCCACACACACACGCGCGCACACACACACACAGAGAGAGAGAGAGAGAGAGAGAGAGAGAGAAGTCTGGATAAAAAGATTCTCAAGGCAGGAACATTGGAGGAAGACTTTTCTCCATTTGCTCCATCTACAGCATTTGCTCTCGACTCTCATCCCAACAGCGATTAAGTTGATGGACGACAATTGGCCTCCTTCACTTGCATACATCTGACTGAAACTGGCAATTTGCTCTGAAGTGCCGTGCACTGTCAAAAAACCATGTACTTTATGTCTATCATCTCTGAACTGTGGTAATGAAGAAGGGCAAATGGCTTGCCTTTCAGCCATCTTAATCCAGCAAAGAAACAAACAAAGCAATGGAGCTTTGGACAAACAGCTTTCTAAGACTTCCACAAGGACTGCAAGAAAGAACCTCAAAGTAAATTCCAACACTCCCTCAGCATCTTGTATACAATTGGGCTAGTATTTCTAACAAACCTGTTCAATTTCACAAGGCCTGGAACATCATCTGCTCCTGGAAGGTCAACACCAATAAAGTCTTTGTGAACATGTGTCTGTCACCAGATTAGCTCTCAGAGGCTCACAGGACACTTGTAGGCTGTCAGTATTTGCAGAGGGGACCCACAAATGCACATTGTGCCATTGAAGTGGATTTGATCTTGCACCACAAACCTGCTTCCAAAAGCAAATGAAACAAAACATTTTGCAGGAAGGAGAGTGACAGAAAAGTGTGGGGTGATAATGGCTGGACATGAAGCTCACCATAAAACAAACCAGAATGTATACCGTATTTTTTGCTCTATAACACGCACCTGACCATAACACGCACATCGTTTTTAGAGGAGGAAAACAAGGGAAAAAACATTCTGAATGAAACAGTGGATGTATCATTTTTGGGCTTCATGCTGTGGCCACAGACATGTGATCTGATGGTGAATTTGGGGTGACCCAATGCAAAAATCCTGAGAATCCCTGTGGATCCATGCTTTGTAACCACATTTTTGCACCATTGCAGCCCCAGGCAACAGTGGGTGCGTGATTTTTTGGGGGCAGGCTGTAGCCATGGACATGCTATGTGATCTGATGGTGAATTTGGGCTGACCCAATGCAAAGATCCTGAGGATCCCTGTGGATCCCTGCTTTGTAACCACGTTTTTGCACCATTGCAGCCCCAGGCAACAGTGGGTGCGTGATTTTTTGGGGGCAGGCTGTAGCCATGGACATGCTATGTGATCTGATGGTGAATTTGGGCTGACCCAATGCAAAGATCCTGAGGATCCATGTGGATCCATGTTTTGTAACCACGTTTTTGCACCATTGCAGCCCCAGGCAACAGTGGGTGCGTGATTTTTGGGGGGCAGGCTGTAGCCATGGACATGCTATGTGATCTGATGGTGAATTTGGGCTGACCCAACGCAAAGATCCTGAGGATCCATGTGGATCCATGTTTTGTAACCACATTTTTGCACCACTGCAGCCCCAGGCAACAGTGGGTGCATGATTTTTTGGGGGCAGGCTGTAGCCATGGACATGCTATGTGATCTGATGGTGAATTTGGGGTGACCGAATGCAAAGATCCTGAGGATCCATGTAGATCCATGCTTTTTAACGACGTTTTTGCACCATTGCAGCCCCAGGCAACAGTGGGTGCGTGATTTTTTGGGGGCAGGCTGTAGCCATGGACATGTAATGTGATCTGATGGTGAATTTGGGCTGACCCAATGCAAAGATCCTGAGGATCCATGTGGATCCATGCTTTTTAACCACATTTTAAGTGGGGAGGGAAGGAAAAATACAGAACAGACAAGGAGCACGAGAGGGGTGTGCAGAGAAGCAGCTGGCTAAGAATGCAGGAGAGGGGTATAACGGGAGGGAGGAAAGGAAGGCAAAAGTTTTCCCTCACCTACCCACTCAAGCCAGCCAGCGCTCTCTCTCTCCCCCTCCTGCATGTTTTCAGCAGCACGGAGCACAGAGACGACACTCTGCTTTCCCCTCTGCTTGCCTGGAGGGGAGGGGCTTTCCCTGCTCTTTGTTCCATTTGAGCAAGCACAGCAAGGAAACAGAGGTGGGTGGGCAGTAAGACCCTGAGGCAGAATGCAGGAAAGCAGCCGCTTCCTCTTTTCAGGTTTCCCTTCTCCGAGACGCGCGATTTGATTTTTGCCTGATTTTTTTTTTGCCTACCCGCGCGCCATTTGGCTCCAGGGACCACACATTCGCTCAATAACACGCACAGACATTTCCCCTTCCTTTTTAGGAGAAAAAATCTGCGTGTTATAGAAGGAAAAATATGGTACTCAATAATTAACAGTGGATGTCCTTTAACATCTTCAGACATTTTGTGCAAACAAAAGTGGATGTATCAGTTGTCTGGATGCAACCACAGAGGCAAGTAGCCAAGTAGGACTAGTTCCACCTCACTATCAGTTCAGCCTCTCAAGAAGAAACAGTTTGACAATGGAATTCTGGCCAGTGAAGAAATAAGAGGGTGTTTTTTTACAAGCTGTGTCTGCAGTGAGAGAGAATCTGTTCTGTCTACGAAAGGCCCTAGATTTATCCCCCAGCATCTTCAGGTGGGGCTGGGAGAAACCAGGAGAACTCCAGCTAGCCAGTACAGACCCTCCAGGTGTCCCTAACTTCCAGGAACAGTCCCAGATTTACAGAAGCCACCACGGAATGTCCTGCTTTTCCTTCGGAGACGTCCCTATTTCCATTGGAGAAATGTTGGAAGCTTTGTGCTGTGTAGACAATACTGAGATTGACTAAGGCAGCTTCCTGTATTCCTGAGAATAAGGGTGGGAGGCTCCTGATGGCAGGCTTACTCAACAAGTCTGCTGGTAAATGAAAACACCACAAATCTCTGGTATTCTCTGCTCACAAGAAACTGAACCAGCACAGCAGCCTCTGCCAATGTGGTGCCCTCTAGACGTTGTTGGACTACAACTTCCATCAGGCCCAGCCAGCACATAGCCCAGGCCTACTCCTAGCACCCCCCCCCCAGGCAATCCCAATGCTCCCCAGAGGGTGCTACAGCCCACTTTCAGAACCACTGCAATAAATGCAAACAGGATAGAGGAGGGAGAAAGGTTGTTTTCTGCTGCTCCAGAGAAGCGGACACGGAGCAATGGTTCCAAACTACAAGAAAAAAGATTCCACCTAAACATTAGGAAGAACTTCCTGAACTTCCAGTAAGAGCTGTTCGACAGTGGAATTTGCTGCCAAGGTGTGTGGTGGAGTCTCCTTCTTTGGAGGTCTTTAAGCAGAGGCTTGACAACCATATGTCAGGAGTGCTCTGATGGTGTTTCCTGCTTGGCAGGGGGTTGGACTCGATGGCCCTTGTGGTCTCTTCCAACTCTATGATTCTATGATTCTATGATTCTAGGATGTTTACCATAGGCGTAGCCAGGATTTTTGTTGCGGGGGGGGGGACAGAACCTCAGTTTTGTATTGATTTGTATTGATTTTGATTTATTTAGGGCGGCAACTGCTCCTTGCCCCCCCCCCCCCCGGCTACATCCATGACGTTTACCCGCCTGGCTAGAAATGGCTTGCAAGGGGTGTAGAAAGACAGATAAGCTGGAATTCTGCAGAAGAAGCTTTCAGAGACATTAGGTGCCAGAAAAGGACAGCATTCCCTGCCATGATTGTACTCTAAGTCAGCCTTGCCAAGGCTAATACAGGAGCACAAGAACATCCCTTCGTTGCCCATTCTGAAGAGAGATGTGCCTTGCTCTGCTG
Organism: Podarcis erhardii; assembly: GCF_964252035.2. Taxonomy (NCBI): domain Eukaryota; kingdom Metazoa; phylum Chordata; class Lepidosauria; order Squamata; family Lacertidae; genus Podarcis; species Podarcis erhardii. The sequence goes on along the minus strand of NC_138511.1, from coordinate 5,744,580 downwards.
CACTGCACACGTCTGCTGCGTTTTAATTCAAGTACAAGCCAGCTAAGTAAATCATAGTTAGCAATTAGCGACATAACATACCACAGGGAAGGATGAAATGGTCTTCTGCCCAGCAGATGCCAGATTAATTCCATTTTTAAAAGGTCAGTTATTTTGACCAAGCAGCAGCAATTAACTGGCCATGCCTAATTAAATGGGCAGCTTTCGCTTTCTCTCTCTCTCATTTTGGCTACCAGACACCATGCTCTGCATCTCTCAGAATGTTTTCTCTAGACTAAAACACCTTGGGATGTGGTATGTGACTCTTGTCTCTGCAATGACTGTGGCTGCACAGAAACTCCATCCCATTTCAGCCTTGCTGGTGCTCTGCCTTACATCTGTCCTGTGCAAGTTTTATTTTAAAGGACAAGAAAGAAAGAAAGAAAGAAAGAAAGAAAGAAAGAAAGAAAGAAAGAAAGAAAGAAAGTCTACATCTAACTTGCATGCATTTTGAATACACCCCCCCCCAGCCCATTTCACATTTCACATACAAGTGTATGTGAAATATACATTTGTGTGCACCCTTTTTGCTCACCAAAGGTGCACGGCAAATCCAGGTAAGTGCACAATCTGGCTGGGAGCTGCATTCTAATCTGCAAGCAAGTTCAGAAGCATTGGATCGGCCTGGTCTGCTGAAAGAAGTAGGCCCAAAAATGTCTCCTTCAGAACTCTGAGCCCTCATCTATATAAACTGCAGCACAATATGCTCTAAAAAGTTGCACCAATTAAATCTGAAGGTGGAAGATGGGCAAAGTTACGTTTTTTTTACATTCCCCTTAAGAAGAACAAGATATGAACTACCTGCAAGTGGAGATCTAACACAGAATGGAAGAGGCTGGGTTAAAAACTACCTTTCTACCTGCAAGGCTTAACCCCCCCCCCAAAAAAAAACCATGTATGGCAAAAGTTTATTCTCCCTTCTCATCTGACACAGACCATCCTAGCACCCTAGTCTGCTGCATGTGTAAACCAATTCTAAGCTCCTACAGAAGTTTTAGTTAGACCCATAGCAGTTGCCAGGGCATTACCACATTCACCTCTACATAGTTCCAGCCTTATTTCAAACATCGTGATATATCGAAATATTGTGACGTTTATCTGGTGATATATCGTGATATGGAAAACCAGGTATCGCCCAGCCCTATAACGTGGCCATGTTGATGAAGGGTCTGGAAACCAAGCCTCATGAGGAGCGACTGAGGGAGTTAGGGATGTTTAGCCTGGAGAAGATGGAGTATGATAGCCCTCTTCAAATATCTAAAGTGCTGTCCCCTGGAAGATGGAGCAAGCTTGTTCTCTGCTGCTGCAGATGGTAGGACCCAAACCAATGGATTCAAATTACAAGAAAGGAAATTCCTACCAGACATTAGGAAGAACTTTCTGACCCTAAAAGCTCTTTGACAGTGGAACAGGCTCCCTTGGAAGGTGGTGGATTTTCCTTCATTGGACGTTTTTAAGCAGAAATTGGATGGCTATCTGCCTGCAGGAGGTGGGACTAAATGCCCCTTGTGGTCTCCACAATTCTATGATTCAGATTCCCTTGTGCATGGAAATATCTCTTTACCTGTTCGGCACAAAATGAACCATGAAGCCTCCTCAACGTCAGGAACCACAGGGAAGCTTCCACATGCCAAATGTGCCTAGAAGCCCCTGCAGACTTCTGTGCTAAATATGCAAAGGTCTGAAGATGACTCTTGACATGCAGACGTGTTGGGGAGACATGGCCCCAAACCGTCACCCCACTTTAAGCTGCTGGGTGTTCAGGCAAACACCTGAACAAGGCCACAATGGCTGTAACTCAGACCCATGCTAGGCTTGAGGGTGGGTGCTGCTGCCAGGATGGAGAGGCCACCTATCTGCCACATCTCCACTAGGCGTCCAATCTGGTGGCTGCTTTGGGTTGGAGGAGGAAATTACTAGGAGTTTAGCTCAGTGAAGACCTTACTTGGAAAATAAATACAACCCAGGTAGTTAAGAAAGCCCAACAGAGATTCCATCTCCTCAGAGTATTGCGGAAGAATGATGTCAATCAACATTTGATGATCTCCTTCTACCGGTCCACAATAGAAGGTGTCCTTTCATACTGCATCACAGTGTGGTACGCTGGTTTGACATCAACTGATAGGAAGTGCTTACAGAGGGTATGAATACTGCACAGGATATTATGGGCTGTCCCGTGAATCCGCTGGATGAAATAGCGGAAGAATGTTGCCTCAGGAGAGTGAGGAAAATTCTCAGGGATGATTCACACCCTGGCCGGCACTTTCTTCATCTCCTGCCCTCGGGCAGAAGATATAGAAGCATGATTAGTCGCACCAACAGGGTAAAGAACAGCTTCTCTCTGTGGGCTGTTAGGCTGCTGAATGAAAAGAGAACAACAGGGCAACTGACTTTCGGGTTTGGTGTGTCAGTAAACGAGGGGAATTAAGACTAAGAGAGCTGAGTGGGGGGGAGCTCGTGTAATCTCACTGTATACAAGTTGTACAAGTGACAATAAAGTATTTCAGTTTCAATTTCAATCTCCACTAAGCGTTCAATCTGGTGGCTGCTTTGGGTTGGACGAGGAAAAGCAAATGGAAAGACTTAATGGCTCAGTCCAGACAAAATGGCATGGGGCTCTGGTGACCTTGGGGCAAGGCAGCCTCCACTTCTGATTGTGGATATCTAGGCGGGGGTATTCAACGAGGGCCAGGGGGTCCAAGGATCACCTCAGCCACGAAGCTCACTATGTGGCCTTGGGACAGACAGGGCTCCTCAGCCATGTTTCCTGCACAGGCAAGACTGTGAAGGCAAGACTGACTGGGAGCTCCAACCCATCCACTCTGAAGCACCTTGGAGGGAGGGCCAAATGAAAACACAATGAGAAGAAAATGACTCTGAAGCTCATAGCTGGGGCTGGCTTGCTTCGTTTCCCACAAGCCTCCTCCCTGCCTTAGATTTTCTACAGCGGAACTTTTCTACGATGTGAATTTAATTAGTGCTCGGCTGTCAGAAGAACGATTTGGAAGATGTTGCTTCTCCCGGCACACACTCCATTATACTACTCCTCATAAAAGTTTGCCAGTAAACCCTCCATAATTGCACAGCAGTTGCACAGAGATCTTCTTTTATGTATTGCGAACAGAAGTTGCAGCAGCCTTTCAAGGCAGGAGATATATCACATTCATGACAAGATGCAGGCCTGCAGCAGGTTTCAATTTCCCTTGTCGCAAAATGGCAACGTCTGTGGAATTAACCAATCAACATTTACCTGGTTCTGGAAAGCCATCCTGTTTAGCAACCAGAGCTGTTCATGTTGCAGCTTGCCGTTCTCAAGTTTTGATTGCATCTGTTGTGTTTCTATGATATTGACAGCCATCTTTGGAGGCCTATGCCCACCCAACGGTGGCACATAAATAATTTTATAAATAAAAATAAAACACAACTGTAAGGCTTATCCAAAAGCCCAGAATTCAGAATCATATGAACATCTTTTAAAAAACACTGCTAAAGCCACTAAAAAGTTGACTAACCCAAACTTCACAGTTGCTATTGAAAATCACTCAAGTAAAATTAAACTGTACATACAATTTTAAATGCATGATAACCAAGCATTGTGTGCCAGGGATGGAGAAGAGGAGTAAAGAGAAGATAAGATGGATTTTTTTGCTGTCGGGGTCCTTGCTCTTAGCTAGCTGCATGGCAGGCAGCTGATTCAGCAGGTGAAGCTTTTCTGCCTCAAGGTCAGAAAAAAGAGCTGTATCTGCTGAATTTCTGCCTGCCTCATAGGCCAGTGGGGAAACAACAGCTTGATGGCTTCCGACCATTAATATCAACAGAGCTAACATAATGCAGTAGCTCATATGTAGCTGATACAGCTGTTAAGAGTAGAATTATGTTCAAATGCCTTTTGCTCCAGTTACCTTCCATTCCAAGCAACTTCCTGGTTCACAGTTCAGTCTCTAGGCCACAACACAACACATATGCAGCCACAACAGATACTTTGCTGCATTCCTGAAGGAAATGCAAACCAACCTTGCAGAGCTCTGTACAGATGAGACCAGGGCTGGGGGTAGTGAAGTGAACTTTCCACGTTCTCAGCTTCCCAGTTTGATGGCTTGCCTATATTTCTTTCTGAATACACATGTGCACACATGCATTCTCCCTCACCCTCAGTATTTAACTCTGGCAATCTCAAATGGTTTTTTAAAAGCCTTTCCCGACAACCACTCACAAGCTCTTTAGCCACCTTCCTTGCTTTCAAGCAGCAGCAATTAAGACCCAGGGCAGGAGGATTTGCTCTCCAGGCACCTCCACTCATTGGAAATGCTGCAGCTGAAAGTTGCCAGCAAGCACAAGTGGACCCACTGCCTCACAGGAAATTCCTCTTCTTGAATGCTACAGGCCTGCCCAAAGTTTTCCTAACCCTAACGCAAGAATTAAGCAGCATTATATTATAATCCCATCCTCGTCGGTGCATGTTGGCAGTTAGGGTGTCTTTTTGGGATGCGGGTGGCGCTGTGGGTAAAACCTCAGTGCCTAGGACTTGCCGATCGTATGGTCGGCGATTCAAATCCCTGTGGTGGGGTGAGCTCCCGTCTTTCGATCCCAGCTCCTGCCAACCTAGCAGTTCGAAAGCACCTCTAAGTGCAAGTAGATAAATAGGTACCACTTTATAGCGGGAAGGTAAACGGCATTTCCGTGTGCGGCGCTGGTGCTGGCTCGCCAGAGCAGCTTCGTCACGCTGGCCACGTGACCCGGAAGTGTCTGCGGACAGCGCTGGCCCCTGGCCTCTTAAGTGAGATGGACGCGCAACCCCAGAGTCGGACACGACTGGCCCGTACGGGCAGGGGTACCTTTACCTTTACCTTTACCTTTACTTTATATTATAATCAGCAACAGTCATCTGTGAAGAGGAGAAAGCAAGCAAATTCCTTCCCACAGCACCTGCATGGGGTCATTCCTCTCCTCCTTAATAATAATAATAAAACCAGGGTGGATTTGATTTAAATCAAATCGATTTAAATCACAATTTAAATCACTAGTCAGTAAAACTTGATTTAAATCTTTGTCTTTCTTTTTTTACAGAAAGACTCATTCTTGTTGGTATAATCTTAATATTTACAACCAGATCAAGGTTTCATTTTTGGAATAATGAATTTTCAGAGCAGTTTCTACAGTTATATCAAAAATTACTGATTTGGCTATACTGTTAGAAATACATAGACAGATAATTATGAAATTATTGTCAGGTTTAATAAGTTAACTGTTTGTATTTGGACAACTTTTCTGCTGTACTTTGTTGGCAGGAGAAAAATAATTATTTCCTTAATAACAATATAAACAATTTATTTAACAAAAACAAAAACATTATAGCATATGTATCCATATTTGTTAACTGATGTGGTTAAACGGTTTTTTTTTAAAAAACAAACAAACCTTAGACTGAGTTTTAGCACACATGAAAAACGTAAAAGAAATCCTTATTTCCTGATGAATAGCCTTTGGGGTATAATGTACCTTTAATAGAAAACTATCTTTAGAAAGATTTTCCCTCCAAAAGCATTTTATTTTAAAAATCCAAATTAAATTTTAAAAAATCTGATTTAAATAAAAAAATCCAATTTTTTTTCATTCCCCCCCCCCTAAAAAATCATTGATTTTTATCCACCCTGAATAAAACCTTACCCCTTCCTAGGGATGAGCAAACATGTCATTTTCAATTTCTCATTCTTCCAGTCTTAAGTTCAGCCTTCCACATTGCCACACCAGTTAGCAATCGTACAGCACAGTCACATCTTAGGCAACGGTTCTGTCCAAGAACCATATATGCCATATATGCAGAAACACATATACATATACACAAACTGCCCCTTTGGAACTGCCCCTGCATGAGCATCCCCAGCCTTACAGGGCTAGCGTGCTTAGTGGGACACACACACACACCCAGCAAGGCAGACAGCTTTAAAGCATTTTTCACACTGGGTTTGCTGGGATAGAGAATCAATATGAATCTGCTTGGGTACTAGCCAGCGTTGCCTCTGGCACCTCTGAACAGACATCAGCTGTAGTAGATAGCGGAACATTGACTGCTGGCTTCTTCACAGGTGCACCTCCATGAACAAGCTGTGTGGGTTTTAGGTAATATTGCAGCTACAGAGACTTGTTTGTTAAATATGGTGCACTTGACCAACTTTTGACTCTGCTTGATGTTCCCGATCCCTCGCTGTGGCTCCTGGTTACCTCCACAATGTAACCTGGACCCTGACAAACCACTTGTTGTAACCAGAATCCTGCACCACCCACAGAAGCTGCTGAGCAGATCTTGCCCACCTTGGTTTGCCCATTGCACAACCATGGCCGTGAAGTTTTGGCTAACACACACTTGGCTATTTCTTGACTGGTGGTTTGAATGACAAAAGTGAAACAGGGGTAAAAACAGAGCTGGTGCCACAGCTAGGAAAGCTCCTGAGCCAGCGTGGTGTAGCCAGTGTGGAGAGCCAGTGTGGTGTAGTGGTTAAGAGCGGTAGTCTCGCAATCTGGGGAACCGGGTTCGTGTCTCCGCTCCTCCACATGCAGCTGCTGGGTGACCTCAGGCCGGTCACACTTCTCTGAAGTCTCTCAGCCCCACTCACCTCACAGAGTGTTTGTTGTGGGGGAGGAAGGGAAAGGAGAATGTTAGCTGCTTTGAGACTCCTTAAAGGGAGTGAAAGGGGGGATTATCAAATCCAAACTCCTCTTCTTCTTCTGAGCTGTTGGGAAATTCCAATGGGAGTTATAGGAAACAAATGGACTTACACACAAGTCCATTCACTGGTGGCCTCAAGCACTGCAAACCATCTCAGCCTCAACTCTACAGAGGGTGATGATGAAGCTGACCTACAGGTTTGCTGGATGGATAAGCATCTTAAGTACATAGAGCTTTTAGGGAAAAAAGCCATTACTGAAAGTACCTATGATAATTAGGGTGATTCTATGAGATGTAAACAATGTTAATGTCCATTGGGATCGCTGGTCCACTTATAGGCATTATGGATTTAAAGTTTCAGAATGCTAAATTATATTTTGCCCAATATTCACACCATAGGTGCTTACTAATTGATTAAATTTATATAGCGTAGAATTTCACTTTCTGCTGGTTGTGTTTATTATATTCAAACAGAAGAGGGAAGCAAAAAACCCATTGCATCCTCCGAAAAGATCCTTTTCACTGTCCTGTCAACTGCACACACACACACACACACACACACACACACACACAACAATCACCAGGAAAATGAAATTCCAAGGTAACAGAATGCAAATGAAGTTCTCTGTGCAACAGTGCCCCACTGACCATGCTGAACTGCTCAAAACCACTGTGCAAACCACCTGCAGAACAGAGAGCATGTTTACATGATCAGAGGCTTATGTGGAACTTTCTTCCCTTAACGCTATTCCATGCCAGTGTTTGATAATCTGCAGTAAAACAGATGTTTGTTCAATTGGCATCTCTGTTTTCTGTGAGAGCTAATACAGCATTCTGCCATTATGTGGTGAGCATGTGTGCATACACGTGTGGGGTTTGTGCCTACATGTGTGGATGCTAGAGACAGTGGACACAGGGTGGACAAAGACGCTTTGGTGATGCCCACTTTTAGATTGTTGCTTTTTGAACACTGGTCAGCAGCAGTATGGAACAACTGATTGGTTCAAAATTGGGAAAGGAGTACGACAAGGTTGTATATTGTCTCCCTGCTTATTTAACTTATATGCAGAACTCATCATGCGAAAGGCTGGGCTGGATGAATCCCTAGCCAGAATTAAGATTGCTGGAAGAAATATCAACAACCTCAGATATGCAGATGACACAACCTTGATGGCAGAAAGTGAGGAGGAATTAAAGAATCTTTTAATGAGGGTGAAAGAGGAGAGCGCAAAATATGGTCTGAAGCTCAACATCAAAAAAACGAAGATCATGGCCACTGGGCCCATCACCTCCTGGCAAACAGAAGGGGAAGAAATGGAGGCAGTGAGAGATTTTACTTTCTTGGGCTCCACGATCACTGCAGATGGTGACAGCAGTCACGAAATTAAAAGACGCCTGCTTCTTGGGAGAAAAGCAATGACAAACCTAGACAGCATCTTAAAAAGCAGAGACATCACCTTGCCGACAAAGGTCCATATAGTTAAAGCTATGGTTTTCCCAGTAGTGATGTATGGAAGTGAGAGCTGGACCATAAAGAAGGCCGATCGCCGAAGAATTGATGCCTTTGAATTATGGTGCTGGAGGAGACTCTTGAGAGTCCCATGGACGGCAAGAAGATCAAACCTCTCCATTCTTAGGGAAACCAGCCCTGAGTTCTCACTGGAAGGACAGATCCTGAAGCTGAGGCTCCAATACTTTGGCTACCTCATGAGAAGAGAAGACTCCCTGGAAAAGACCCTGATGTTGGGAAAGATGGAGGGCACAAGGAGAAGGGGACAACAGAGGACGAGATGGTGGGACAGTGTTCTCGAAGCTACCAGCATGAGTTTGACCAAACTGCGGGAGGCAGTGGAAGACAGGAGTGCCTGGCGTGCTCTGGTCCAGGGGGGTCATGAAGAGTCAGACACAGCTAAACGACTAAACAGCAGCAGCAGTAGTTAGCCACCTAGGTTCTAAATACTTCTCTGTTGCAGTTTCTCACCACATTGAATCCTCAGAATCACTTTGTCCAATAAAGCAGATTCATGCCATTATTCACGAAGTCACAGAATGTGAATGTTACAAAGCCAGCTGAGAGAGAAAAGGCACCTTGACACGTTCCGAAGTACAGATAGCTTCTGCAGGTAACCAATCAGGCAGTGAAACAGGCCCATGTATCCATGGTACAACATCATTCTCATTTACTTCTACTAAAGGATTCAATAAGATTGAATGGGACCTGACTAGAATTTTCTCTTGAGAAAATTCCTCATGGAGCAGATTTCAACATTCAACTACAGCTCAAGGTACAAGTAGAATTATTAGGAGCGATCACAAAGAAGTACAGCATTTACTCAAAGGCTTCTGTTCCACTCCTTACCCGCATCCTTTCATGAAGTTCATGCAGACAAGCCTGTCATACTATTAAGCTTTGTACTATTAACAAAAGCTTCTTTGTCACCCATCCATATCAAGCAGTGACATGAATAACGGCATACAGCTGGTTTTACTGAACAGCGAGCTTCCGAAGAATACCTCACTCTTGCAAGAAACAAGAGACTTGCAATTTTCAGAGAAATGTTCAGAGGCGGCCTTCTTGACAAGGAGGGCATGACACCAGTTACTCTACATACCACTACCAGCTCACCTCCAAAGTTTTTACAGTCTCAACCAGCAGTGGACTGATTTATAACTGAAGTTTGTGATCAGCTGGCAGGCATGAAGCCGCCTCTGGACTGAACCACTTCAGTTTGCAGGGGAACAAATGCGTGTTTGGGTACATTCTGTTTGTGGGCATCCCATGGGCATCTGGTTGACTGTGGGAACAGAGCACTGGCCTGAGTGGGCTCTTCTAGTGCTCTTATGCTCATCTGCATGAGACAAGCAGGTCAGGGAGAAAGACTAGCCTATCCGCCTTCCAAAATGCTCGCTTCCTCAATTTGTACCCATAGTGGCTGGAGTTAATGGGAATCATAATCCAAAGCATCTGGGGGGCACCAGGCTGCCTGAATTACACCAACCTTGCAAAGGTGGGGCAGTTAAACTAGCAGGAAAAAAGCAGGGAGGGCAGGTCCACCTTCCAGTCCAGAAGCCAAGGAGGTGATAAGCCTCAACAGCTTCTGAAGGAAACAAGCTTGCTCAGCACCTCTTGACAGATTCACCTCCCTGCCTCTTCAGCCCTACCAGACCCATCAGACAAAGGAAGAGGTGATGTCCCCACTGTGGAAGGACATGTGGATCCAGAATTGGCCTCCACAGTCACTTACAGACTCATTGTTAAAACCGTGTTTATGGAAGACAACTTACTAGGCTATGAGGGATCACCAAAGGAGGAGGAGGAGGAGGAAAGGGGCTCAAACCTATGAAGAGCCATGACCCTTCTCCATCTGTAATCCCTGATGTGCAGCCCTCATCCGTAGGGCCATCAGCAAAGGGCAACCAAAAGGAGGAAAAGGATGGAAAGAGTCCTCTATGATGAAAGATTTAAGCATTTGGGACATTTTAGAGAAAAGCTGAGTAAGAGGTGACATGAAATAAGTTTTTAAAATTATGCATGGCATGGAGAAAGTGGAGAGAGCAAAGTTCTGCTCCCACTCTTGCAACACTAGAAATTGGGGACATCCAATGAAGCTGAATGTTGGGAATTTCAGGGCAGATATAACCAAGTTATATCACGCAGCACAGAGTTCAGCTATAGAGCTCACTCCCCCGGATGGCCACCAACTTAAATGGCTTTAAGGGCTATCCGTGGCTGAAGCCGGGATGACTATGCTCTGTTCCCACAGATGGAGGAAGTAATGCTTCCAAAACCACAAGAGGGGACAGTGCTTGGGTCCTGCTTGTGGGTTTCCCACAGGTACCTGGTTAGCCACCACGAGAACAGGGTGCTGAACTAGATGGGCTCTTGGCTTGATTACGTTCTTATGTTCAGTGAGGAGAAAAATGCACTCCACACCTGATCAGAGGCCATTTATCCTTTGCCCTGGCATTGAAACTGACACCAGGGGCAGAGGCAGAGGCAGAGAAAGGTGGGTGTGGTCCACCCCAGGTGCCATCCCTGAGGTGGGGGGACATCGCCCCCCCGCCCCAACACTTGCCGCTGTTGGCGCACCCCCAGGAGGCTCGCAGCGGTTGGCGCACCCCCAAGACGCACCCCCTGCATCCCTGGGACGCTTGCCCCGCTCCACGGGCAGCTAGTCCTGCCCCCAGAGTGCATGTCACTCTGGGCGCCGGAGCAGCTAGTTCCACCTCTGACCGGGGGCAAACCTTGGTAAAATTCGAGTGCAAATTAGATCCTGGACTTTCTTTACCAAAATCTTTGGCAAAGAAAATTCCCTTCCTTTGATAGCTCCAGTTGCCAGAAGGAGGTGTACAAGACACTATCCAACCACCTTAGGGACTCCACTCTGATTTGCATTACGTGAAGCAAACCTCAAATGTTGCAGTATGGTCTGAACATACACAAAGTTAGGCATGATTTTCTCAGCCAGTCTGTCGTTCTTCCCCAACAACTGGTACTCAGGATACTGCCCCTGTACACAGTTCCTTTTAGCAAAAAGCCCCATGAATTTTAAAACTTTTTCAAGCTCTCTAAGCCAGTGGCCATCAACACAGCTTAAGGCGGCAAATTCCACAAGTTGTTTATGTATTGTCTGAAGAGGAGCTGGTAGTTACACCATTGTTTTAATTACAGTTCCCTAGGCAAGGTGGGGCTGTTCTCCTACAAGTGCACACATGTTCAGTCAGAGGCTCAACTGCCTAAGAATCAGTCTAAGCTTTTTCCTGCCAGCCTTGACTGGGGTTTTTTGTTTACCTGGAGATCTGAGTCATGACCCAACTGCATTTTTACTGGAGATTACATTGGTGCATTTTATTATGGTACCCTCTCTGATATCACATGGCGATGAAAGGCGAAATAGAAAATACATTAAATAAATAAAAATAAAAATGAGCAGCTTTCCTTATAATGAGCTGGGGAAATGTGTTAGTGGAGGGGGTGAAACTGTGGCCAGCAGACCAAAGAGTAACTCATTTATTACAAAATACATTTTTTTGTGGACGTGCAGGGTTATCCTGAGTTGCAGGAATATATGCACACACCAGTACAGTGGTACCTCTGGATGTGAATGGGATCCATTCCGGAGCCCCGTTTGCATCCTGAAGCGAACGTAACACACGACTGTGAGTCTGCGTGTGTGGCATTTCGCCGCTTCCGCGCATGACATCACTTTGAGCGTCTGTGCATGCACAAGCAGAGAAACCCGGAAGTAACGCACTCCGTTACTTCCGGGTCACCGCGGAGCACAACCCGAAAATGCTTAACTTGAAGCGTATTCATCCTGAGGTATGACTGTATATGTGTAGAATAAAGGGTGGGTCAGAATGCAGAGGTAGAGCATGCAGAAGGTGCTTACACTTCACAGGGAGGGATGGAATAGAAGTAGCGCCACTTCCAGCGAGTGTGGGCAGTGCTGTGCTAAACACACCCAGTGGTGTTCACATCAGCATCTTGAAATGCAGGGAGGTTCTTTCCTCCTGCTGTGCTTCAAGCCACATCTGCATGGCACTGTTCACATCAGAGAAGGGGTGGGCAAGTATTCACTGGGTGCTCATGAGCTTTTTGGTTCCCCTGCCCTTGCAACATGCCCACCCCCCCAATCCTATTCAATAAACTATCATCTGCATAAGCAGGACGGCTGTTAGGGTATGTTCAGATTACAGTGGTACCTCGGGTTACATACACTTCAGGTTACAGACTCCGCTAACCCAGAAATATTACTTCGGGTTAAGAACTTTGCTTCAGGATGAGAACAGAAATCGTGTTCTGGCAGCGCAGCGGCAGCTGGAGGCCCCATTAGCTAAAGTGGTGCTTCAGGTTAAGAACAGTTTCAGGTTAAGAACGGACCTCCGGAACGAATTAAGTACTTAACCTGAGGTACCACTGTACTGCTTATTCCACATAGAGTTTTCTAGTTAGATTGCACCCGGGGGGTTTTTTGGTGGAGGGGGTTGAGGAGAAACCACACCAGGCAGCAGTATTTTCCAAAAAGCAACAGGATCCTTCTGGATTGTGGCTAATGCCGTGTAAATGCAGCCGCCCAAAAGATTCCTGTTTATATCTTTCTCATAAAGAGCTCAAACTGGTGATACTTAATTCTCCTCCTCCCCATTTTATCCTCACAACAACCCTGTGAAGCAGTGGCGTAGCGTGGGGGTGCAGGGGGGCTGGCCGCACCGGGCGCAACATCTGGGGGGGGCGCTCACCGCCTCCGGAGTTGCCGAAGAGCCTCGGGCGCAGGCTGTAGCAGAGCCCCATGTCTCGCGGAACCGACGAGCTGTGCGCGCGTCCGGGCTGAAGGCGTCCGGCAGGCAGCGGCTCTCAGCGCTGGCCGCGGAGGGCGCGCCAGGCAGCCCCTCCTCACAGCCCCGCCGCCGCCACTGCTGCTGCAGCTGTTGGGCCATGTTGCATTTTCCTCGCCTCTCTGCCCTCCTCCTCCTCCGGGCAAGCGGCGTCGTTTGGGCAGCAGCGCCAGCGGCAACTCGCCTCAGATCACCTGACACAGACCCGCCGCCGCCACCGTGGCTACCTTACCGTAAATACCCCAGCCCAGGCAGCAGCAAGAAGAAGCTGGCAGCGGCGGCAGGTTAGGGGTTAGGGGCACAAATTACTTGCCTTGCCCTGGGTTAGGGGGCGCAAATTACTTGCCTTGTCCCGGGTGCTGACAACCCACACTACGCCGCTGCTGTGAAGTAGGCGAGGTAGGCAGGGAGTGACTGGCCCAAAGGGAGCTTCATGGCAGGAGAGGATTTCGCCAACAACACAGAACGTGGACATATTTCTGCTTCAGTTTATTGCTGATTTGGATCTTTTATAAATGTTTCCAATGGCTGTTAACTGTTTCTACCAATAATGTCATCGTTTTATTCTTGTCTGCAAAACAATCCAACAGTATATAATTCTAAAGAACAGAGAAAATCAGCGCGGCTTCCAAGCCAGCCGTGGGAACGCACTGGCTGCCAGCGGTCGAAGGCCGCTTCTTTTCTTCTGCCCCCATGCAGAGGGGGCCGAGGGGGGGCGGCAGCGGCGCCAGAGGCCCACAAAGGCGATGCTGGAAGATGCAGAGACCAGAAACCCAACCCCCGGGGGCTGAGAGGCGGCGGCGGCGCGGGGGGGGGCGCATATACAGCAAAGCCCCCCCCCCCCCCGCGCGCGCTGCAGGCTGCAATGGAGGAGCGGCCTGCCCGAGACAAAGGGCTGGGTTTGGTCCCCGCCCTGGGGAGCCACGAGGCGGCGGCGGAGGAGGAGGAGGAGGGCGAGAGCCGCCCGGAGCCCGGCGCCGAGTCACCTACCGAGAAGAGGGTGGCGTACGCCGAGAGCGCGAACTTGAGGCAGTAGTAGTAGAGCAGCGAGTCTCGCCAGCCCTCGCCGCCCATGGCTCCGCCGGCGCGCCTTTCCGCGGGAGGCCGGCCAGCGGCGCGCCTCCATCCAGCCGGGAAAGGGACCTGGGTCGCCGCCGCCGCCCCCTCGCCCCCTCCCGCCCCGGCCGCTCCACTTTCTCTTTCGCCTCGGCCGCCGCGCGCCCCGCCCACTTCCGCCCCGCAAAAGTGAAAGCAATTAAAGGGCCCGGCGCGGCGGGTCCCTGGGCTCCCTTGCGCCCTTGGCCCTTAAGGCGCTGTGTCGGCGCTACCCGCCCAAATAGGCGCAGAGGGAGAAGGACCGGAAGCTTCTCTCCCCATGAAGCACACACAAAAATCAAGTTGTGTGTTGTTGTTGTTTTTTTAAAAAAAAATTATTGAAATTTCCAAGAAAAAAGAAAAGAGAAAAAAAGAAAATTACATAGTCCAAAAAAGGAAAAAAGTACAAAATACAGAAAAAAAAAGAAAAATAAGAACAAGTTAAAAACAAATCCCCTTTTCTCTGTCTTATAATTCATTTACTTATTTACATGACTTCCTCACACCTCCCTCCTTTGTATTCCAATTCAAATAATTAGTTCAGCAAATTTTTCCCTCTTTGTTTTATCTTAGTTCTTTATCTTAAACATATTATATCATTCTATTTTTCATCTATCAAGCCATTTTTTGCATATTCCTTTTTAACCCTATTGTTAGAAATTACTTCATTTCATTCCTACTTCATTTTAACATCCATTGATTTTACACTGATTCTGCAAATAGTCCTTAAATTCCTTCCCATAAAGTTTCAAAATTTAAACCATATTTATGCCTAACTTCTTCAAACCTTTCTACTAATGCCAATTATTTCCTTTCCAACAAATTCCCTGTAATTTCATTAATATCAAACTAATTCCAAAAATAAATAGAAATTCTCAAATTTTTATCCAACGTCCCTTCTTCCTGGTTTCGGGATATGTCAGTCCTTTCAAGTCTCACGTCCAGTCCAAAAAAAATCAAGTTGTGTTTTGTGCCCTCTGGAACTTTTACGGGTTGCCTGCGTTTAGCATTTCAATTTTGACACCACCACAACAGTGTTTCAGCTACACTTTTATGCAGGTTCTGCTGGCAGGCGCAAACTTCTGACGCGCTCCGCACTACACGTGTAGATGTCCAGAGAAAAATGTCTGAATGTGAATGGCTCCATAGAGCAAAGGGCCTTTCCATGGAGGCTGTCAGGGATGGTATTAGCTATGTTCCTTCCTGATGGGAAAATTCCCACTAGAAGGCCACAGAATTATCTTCCAGCAGCAGGTGAATACAATGTATCAGTTGAAGATGGTTGCAAAAAGTCTGTGCTAGAACAGCCGCATCTTCCTATTTGCACTTTTGTCTCTCCGTTTTGCATCCACTCTGGAATGAGGTTAGTCTTCCAATAAATTGAATCAGATGTCTTTCATTTACTTCTATCCGTGCAACGTTTTTCTTTGCCTTGCTCAAACTGTTTCAAAGACCAGCACATATTTCCTGGGTTCATAGTTTCTTTTCTCTCCCCCCCCCTCTTTTTCTTGTTTTCTTCATTCTTCTTCTTTTTTTGAGTGACTGAAAGCACATGGCACCTGTCCGAGCTCCCATGTCTACATTGAGATTAAAAGAATCTCCTGGACTGAACAGTGAACCCTGAAGGAACTTTGATGCAAGACAGGACCAGTTCCAATTCTGAAAGCATTTCCCCTTTTTTGCCAAAACAAAACAAATTCCTTCCAGTAGCACCTTAAAGACCAACTAAGTCAGTTCTTGGTATGAGCTTTCGTGTGCATGCACACTTCTTCAGATACCACGAAAGCTCATACCAAGAACTGACTTAGTTGGTCTTTAAGGTGCTACTGGAAGGAATTTGTTTTGTTTTGACTATGGCAGACCAACACGGCTACCTATCTGTAACCCCTTTTTTGCGTTTGGCTTTCTTTGTAAGATATGTGAATGAAGTGCTGGGAATCCTCTTGAGGATAGAGGTAGCAGCTTAAGGGGTTCCTCACAGGAAATTAAATGTATAGACCCTTGTGTACAGACCAATGTATAAACATCTTTTTGTATATATATATATTCTCCACCAGATAGCTTTTTTTGAAACCTTATGCAGCTGTACATAAGAGTAGCTAGTAAAAAGTTACGCTTTAGTTTGTGTGCCTATGATTTGGGATCTTTTCACTGTACATGTGGGACTTGTTTAAGATTAAAGGTGCTGCATAGTTACATAAGAAACTGCCTTCTAGCAAGTCAGACCATGTTCCTTAAAGCTCAGTGTCATTTGCTGAGTGGCTAAATCTGCAAAATGCTAAAGCCCTAAGCTATGTCAGCCTTAAGGGGCCCCATAGCACTGCCCTCCCTAAAATGTGCAAGAAAGGTCAATGCAAATAGCAACTGAATGGCAAGAATGATCTAGCTGTGGGAAATAGATAGATAGATAGATAGATAGATAGATAGATAGAGGGAGAGACTTAAAAATGCAATATGACAAATGATTGTGAAGCCATTAGATATTTATTTCTCCTATCAGAGCAATAATGTCTGTTTTAGAGCCTATTTTCCCTGTTTTTTACTTTTCATTTTTTAAATGAATCATGGTAAGGCTTTCAGGGAGGAGGTGTATTTACGTAGATGCCTTTCATACTCTGATGGCCTAAACAATAGATTATTTAGCTTTCCCATAAATCTAGCACTACTGGCAGTAACTCTAGAGGGTCCTGGGACAGAGGTCCTTCCGAGCCCAACTTGGAGATTCTACAGCTTGAACCTGGCAGCTTCTGCATGCAAAGCAAGGCACCCTCCACCAAGATTTGCCCCCTGGACTTTTCCCCTGCAGGAAAAAAGGCATTGGTAGTACTGAGTATGCTGCAAAGGCATGAGAAACTCAGATTCCATTTTTTATGTATATGTCAGGTTCTCTAACAAATCAGAACTGGTTAAAGAACACGAAGCAGAAAGCAGTAATAAACAAACATTTCTCATAATGCAGGTGTGTACCTTCAGCAGTCAGTATTGCAACCTGGGCTTTTCAACATAGAATCATAGAATCACAGAGTTGGAAGGGACTCCAAGGGTCATCTAGTCCAACCTCCTGCAATGCAGGAAACTCAGCTTAAGGATCCATGGCAGGTGGCCAACCTCTGCTTATAAACCTCCAAGAAAGGATAGTCTACAACCTCCGGAGGGAGACCATTTCACTATCAAACAGCTCTTGCTGTCAGAAAGTTTTTCTAAATGTTTAGTCAGAGCCTCCTTTCTTGGAGCTTGAAGCCATTGGTTCGAGTCCTACCTCACAGAGCAGGAAAAAACTACCGTATTTTTTGCTCTATAAGACTCACTTTTTCTCTCCTAAAAATTAAGGGGAAATGTGTGTGCGTCTTATGGAGTGAATGCAGGCTGCGCAGCTATCCCAGAAGCCAGAACAGCAAGAGGGATTGCTGCTTTCACTGCACAGCAATCCCTCTTGCTGTTCTGGCTTCTGAGATTCAGATTTTTTCTCTCTTGTTTTCCTCCTCCAAAAACTAGGTGCGTCTTGTGGTCTGGCTATAGAGCAAAAAATACGGTAGCTTGCTCCATCTTCCATGTGACAGCCCTTAAGATCAGGCTTCCTCAAACTCGGCCCTCCAGGTGTTTTGGGGCTACAACTCCCATCATCCCTAGCTAGCAGGACCAGTGGTCAGGGTTGATGGGAATTGTAGTCTCAAAACATCTGGAGGGCCTTGAGGAAGCCTGCTTTAGATATTTGAAGATGGCTATTATATCTCCTCTCAGTCTCCTCTTTTCTAGGCTAAACATACACAGCTGCTTCAAGTGCTCCTCATAAGGTTTGGCTTCAAGACCCTTGATCATCCTAGTTGCCCTCTCCTGCAGACATTCCAGTTTGTCAACATCCTTCTTAAATTGTGGTGGCCAGAAATGGACACAGTATTCCAGGTGTGGTTTGACCCAGGCAGAATACAGTGGTACTATTACTTCCCTTGATATGGGCACTAGACTTCTGTTGATGCAGCCTAGGATAGCATTCACTTTTTTCCTGCTGTTGAATTACACTGTTGATTCATGTTAAGCTTGTAGTCCACCAAGACCCCGTGATCCTTTTCACATGTACTCCTAGTAAGCCTGGTGTCCCCCATTCTATATTTGTGCATCTGGTTCTTCCTGCCTAAGTGCAGAAACTTACATTTGTCCCTGTTGAAATTCATTTTGTTAGCTTGCACCCAGTTCTGGGGCCCCTCCAGGTAGGGTGGGTGTATATATATATATATATATATATATATATATATATATATATATGGGTGGCAGGTGTATTCTGCAACATGGCATTGATACAACACACTAGAGCTAGGTTTACACTGGACCATATCACTTTCTTAGTTGTTCTGCAATGCTTTCCTACTGTTATTACATTACTGCTTTCTGAAGGGGCACAACAAATGTGGGGCAAAAAAGAAGTAAACTGGAAGATTTGTGATGTACTGTAAAAGGATTTCAGCAGGAAGTTACAGGACGTACACTGATTAGAAACAAAGCAGTGAATCGGGCTAGGGAAGAGGCATAGGTGTCTCCCCTCCTCCATGTTCTCTCAGAACCAGAATAGGCATGAAGCAGGAGGAGCAAAGACAGACATGCGGGCACAGTCTCCAATTGCTCAGAAAAAAACCCTGGGGAGGAGGAGACATAGGGGAGGAGGGGAACATTAGGCTTGGCAACTGATCAATAAGGCAAGACCTACCAGGGATGAGTTCCTGTGTTCGTTAGGCCTGTGCAGACCCTGTTCTTGCTAATAAAGAGTTAACTCCAAAGTGTGTGGTGTGATTTACTGCTGGCTTGCTCCTGCCACAGGAGGTGTGGATGAGGTCTATTCCTACTGGAATCTGCAAAGAACAAATGCCTCAAGCAGGGGTGCCAACTTGAATAAAATATGGGGTGGGCAGGTAATCCCAAGATGTGGTGTGCACACACCATTTGAATGGCAATGCCCATAAACTTGGGGGGGGGAGCCCCCTCAAATATTTTACTGGGGAGGCAAAGGGACCTTGACCCCTGTGAGTTGGCTCCTATGGCCTCAATCATTCTCACCTGGAGCAAATGGATTTGTATGGACTATGCATCTCTCTTTTTCAGGAGACAAAATTCACTCACATTACCTCCTCTTAGGCAACTAAGGACTTCACCTGAGAGGGAAAAGGCAATTTTCATCAAAATGAATTTGGACTGGATGAGCATATTAAGGGAATAACACCCACCTAGAAGATTTCACTGGAAATAGCAAGTTTGCCTTTTCCCCTTGTTGTCTAAGAGGAAGCTGGCATCATTGCAATGACGCAAGGATTATTTAGGGCTAGTTTCTTCTACTTAAATGCTACCTTTGGGGAGGGGACAGGAGGGAGAAAAACAAGCTCAGCTAGATTTCCTTTAATCAAAATGTAATTGTAGCTTTCAGTCATGATTGGAGCAGGCGCAAGACTGTCCCTGGCATTCACAGGCAGAGTCTCAGGCATTTGATCAGTAAATGCCACCAAGCCTGGTATACTATATGGAACAGGAGCTGTAAAGTGGTGGTTTGCTATCTGCACCTGGCATCCAGGTGTAAAGGAGGAAACCATGGGGGACTGTGTTGCATTTGAAGGAAATGCTGCACGTGTGATGCCACCTGAATATGGATGTAGACAGTGATTCCTAACAGAAAAAAACAATGGTTGAAATGGGCAGCGGGTGGCACCTTGTCAGATCTGAATTCTGCTGAACTGTGAATGAGCACACAGCCTTTGTCCCTCCTGGCTCAGCACATGTGGAGGGAATGTCCTGTACAGTTTTGCTGAGATTTCTCTCTTCCCTCCCTCTCCTGTGCAAGGTCCCAGAGCCTTGGGAGGGACCAACAGCACCATCTCCTAGCAAGTTGGAATTGAGAAGCAACTGTGACCACGGCTGCCAGTGGAAATCAGACTGCCTGGCACACTTGGGGAGGATACATCCCCTTCCCCTCGGCCTCGGTCCAGTATACCTGAAGGAGCGTCTCCACCCCCACCATTCAGCCCAGACACCGAGGTCCAGCGCCGAGGGCCTTCTGGTGGTTCCCTCGCTGCGAGAAGCCAAGTTACAGGGAACCAGGCAGAGGGCCTTCTCGGTAGTGGCGCCCGCCCTGTGGAACACCCTCCCATCAGATGTCAAGGCAATAAGCAACTATCTTATCTTTAAAAAACATCTGAAGGCAGCCCTGTTTAGGGAAGTTTTTAATATTTAATGCTGTATTGTTTTTAACACTTGATTGGAAGCTGCCCACAGTGGCTGGGGAAACTCAGCCAGATAGGCAGGGTATAAATAATAAATTATTATTATTATTATTATTATTATTATTATTATTATTATTATTATTATTCCCTCTGTCACACTCTTCCACATCACCCAGAGGGGTGTATGGTTTGAGTGCTGGGCTAGTGCAGCTGGGAGATCAGGGTTCCAGTCCCCACTGAGCCAGGCACTGCCTTGCCCTACCTCACAGGGTTGTTGTGGGGATTAAATGAGGGGGGATAGAACCATGTACACCACCTTGAATGGCTTGGAGAAAAGGTGGGCTATAAATTGCAATAATAAATAAGGTAGGTGGGTGAATGACTTGAGCTTGCTTCTTGCCCCATCACTCACCTGCTAGCTTGGCAGGCATGGGAGAGGTGTGGGTGGGCCTGGACTCTGAGTAGTAGGGGGGTCCCACCAAGGGCATGTCCCCAAAGAATCCTGGAAGCGAAGCAGTAATTTGTTAAGGGCCTCCCAACAGCTTGGTGTAAGTCAAGGTGTGAATGTGACCCTAGAAAAAGCAGCTCCCCTGACTTTCTAAATGGTTAAATGCCATGCCAAAATTCAAAATGAGAGGATTCCTGCCCACTCCAATGATTAAAAGTGCTCCCCTTACCTTAGTCTTCATTGCAGAAAGCAGAAAGAGAAGAACTTCAAATTTATTTTTAAATGACTTCCCATTAATTCCACTTTTATTGCTTTTAAACCTCAGATGGCAGAAACACAATCAATTTTGTTCTAACTGAGTTTGGTAAAGTTATTTCCAATCCAATGATCTTAAAAAATTAGTCATTCTAGGTTTTTTTTTTCTTTTATAAAAAAATATTGTTGGAGTCTGAGCTTTATTGGCTTGCACATTTTGGTCAGAGTAATATGAAGCTTTGGTAGATAAAATCTGAATGCTTCTGATCCATTAAAGCTCAGTTATTATATTAAACTGTGAGACAGAGTAACTATTGTCTGACTTGAATGGTGCATATTGAGTTTTCGTAAGCTCTCTAGTGAAATACAAACGCAAAACAGCTTCAAAGGTGTAATTCTATGCAAGTTTCCTCTTGTGTTTAGGCAGTGAGCCGTGTTCCAAGCATCTTCTTCGGACTTGCAAAAGGTTGAAGCTGCTTCTTGCTCAATGGTTGAGCTTCACCTATTAAAAAGGATGCCTGGTGATGAGTCATTGATAGGGTAACAAGGTGGACTTCCCTGGGGAGAAAGTTCCAGAGCATCAGCGTGGCCATGAAGAATGGCTTCTCCAGAAAGGACTGGAGACACTCATCGTGCCATGCCCCCCCCCGACCCATTTCCCTACAAGATGCCTCAAAAGGACACCATGGTTTATGTATCGAAGCTGCTCAGATATCCAGATGTTCCTGGCCTAGATCATCTACCAGAGTGACTAAGGTGCTGTTTCATAACTGGGCCTGGAGCCAGATTAAAATGGATATACTTTTAATTCATGGAGGAGAAGGCTATCAATGGCTACTAGCCATGATGGCGATATTCTGCCTCCACAGTTGGAGGCAGCAATGCTTCTGATACCAATTGCTGGAAACTGCAGAAGAGGGGAGGGCTATTGTACTCAGTTCCTGCTTGCAAGTGTCTCTTCAGGGCCCCTGGTTGGCCACTCTGAGAACAGCATGCTGAACGACATGGGGCATTGGCCTGACTGAGCAGAGTTCTTCTTATGTTATGAACCACTGATTCCTAGCACACACCTTTCCCGTTCTCTTCTCTAACACTCTTATGTGCATGTGCCCACCCACCACCTATCACAGTCTTCCAGTCGCTGTCCCGTCCACTCTGTGACTTTTTCTCCATCTCTCCTCCCTACTGGCTTGCTCTCTCCACAGCTTCCTTACCTGCATTCCATCTTGATGTCTGGCTCCTTGGCTTTCAAGTCTGGGATGGGTCACATGCTGCTGTCAGGTCTCCCAAAGGCATCTGATTGGCTGCTATGAAAATAGCATGCTGGATGAGAACGGGCCTCTGGTCTGATCCGGAAGGCTTTTCCGACATTAACATGTTCAGTGATGAATAGGCGGCACCACCATTACAGCCTCACCCCAGCTCCCCAGAAGGCTCCTAGTGCTTTCTCATTACAAGGAAAAATAAAACCCTGTAGTAGCTGTGCATTAGACCACTGCTGAAAAGAACATGAAACATGATGTTCCTACGGGTGAGAGGAGATATTTGCTCTTCTAGGTTTCTGAAGGGGGGGGGGAGTGAGATGAGAAAAAGGGGTGTTTTGGATCCAGGCAGGTTTGCTACTCTAATTAAGAAGAGTGCTGAGCTAAAAGCATTTAGTGTTTCTAGCTGTCATCAGGAAGTATTTATGAGTAGGAAATATGAGGTTGCTTTTTTTCCAGAAGATGCAAGTTACGAAAACCTAATGGCTCCTGCTGATACAGAGTCAACAACTGAGATCTTGCATATATGATAGTGTTATGCTTTTCCTAATTCTCTGAGTGGTGAAACAATCCAACAACCCTTACCCAGGTTTGGTTTTCTGTGGAATGAGGTATTTGGAGGTTTATTGGCATTTTATAACAATGTATATACAGATGGGAGGCACACAGCTTAATCAGGCCTCCAAAATCCTTTGTCTCAGCATTAGGATGAGACCCTGGGGTTGTAAAGGACAGCTCAATGAAGATGTTGACCTACTGGGTAGCAGCTATGAAAAAGGCAGATCCCATGCCACGGATTATTAGGAAAGGAGTTATAAAGCCGCCTTCCAACTTTTGCAGAATAAGTTGCTTGCTAGGTGCTCTCCATGGTGCTGCAATGACCAACATGAACTTGCTGCCTTGCTCAGTGGATTCCTGTGCTGATCAGAGCAGCACAAACCCTAAGGCCCCTCAGCTGATATAACTTCATTAGAGGTCTGCACCCAAAACAACTTAAAATGCATTGATTCAGCTGTCAGCATTCTGAATCCCTATCCATTTAGCACAACATTTCTCAAGATGAGTCTCTGATTGGCTCAGCCCCTTCCTCCAAAAATCCCAGAGGTCCTTGCTACATGGACATAAAGATGGATGGTCTACTACTAGAATGGAATGTTTAGAAGATATTATACATCAAAAGTAAAACCACAGAGGACAACTTTAAGGATATAAATTATTGGCCACACTTTGTTAATTCGTCATTTGGCTAACAGCTATCAGTCATTCCCATAATTTCTGTGTCCCTTTATCTCAAAAGTGACATTTTACCTCTGGGCTGCCTCCAAAACCAAGCACACGCCACCAGCATCTGTAAGTGGTTTCCCCCATCACACCACTTACAACAGAGCAGTCATGAAGCCCAAATGTCCTCAGTATATTCTCTTTCCTGCAGCATATTTTCTTCCATAACAAATATTGCTTTGACATGAGTGGTTGTGCTATCAAGAGGCCTTGACAAAGTCTTCCTGACATTCTAATTTAATTTCTAAAATTAAGAGTAACAATGTAACTGGTAAGCCATCAGCTAAGACAGCAGCTCAGGGATATATATGCTGCTGCCAGACCTCTTTGTATGGATTTTGTTTCCAAATAACTAATTTCCCTTCCATTACATTTTTGGCACTTGATTGCTATATTAGAAGAGGCAGTGATGTGTTAGTAGTACATGCAAATACAACAGACAATTTGCTAGTAATTTCAACACCCTGGTCAGGCTACTGAGTCTACTCCTCCCTTTCCCTCCCCAGGGGAAAACAAAAATCACTGAAATATGAAATAAGCAAAGGAATTTAAAGCAAAAAACAAAAACCCAAGTTAAAAACCCCATGTATTGCTGGTGGAGAAATTTGGTTCAGGTTGGATTTTAATGCAAACCCTTCAGATGACATCAAAACTATCTCCCCCAACTTGCAAAAATGCATAATATGATGCCAATTTTTAACCCATGCCCAGGTAGCTGCTGGGCAGATGCCCCCACCATCCCATTCTTGTTACTGCTTGGCCAATCTCAACCCCGGATGGGCAATATTAGGATGGCAAGGGCAATAACCTCTTGTCCATCATGTCAAGGCAGCAATGTAACAAATGTGCTATGAGCCCACTGTACTATCTGGCCTGGAGGTTGGATTGAAATAGATTGAATAACATTTTTTTAATTCCTTTCCAAAACATGATGCAAATAATAATTCTTTTAGAGGTCTGTACAACGAGGTGGACCTGAACTGGAGATGCACAGTGAAAATGGTTCTTCTGTGTATCAAAGGAGCCTGTCCAGGGCCTGAGCAGAAGCTGGCCAGCTCCCACCCCAAGACAGGAGGCCTCTGTGAAGAAAACCCCAGCCTGCTGTAGAAACATGTTCTGCCTAATGCCTTCAATCATTTAGCTTTTATACACAATGGGGCAGGCTAGACATAAATCCTGGCTTCTCTTATCCACAGATCAATCTGGCCCAGTGTGGGGCCCTGCCTGTGTACTGACAACAGCTGAGTTAAATGAAGTGATTAGGAAGAAGGAAGAGGCCCATCGGCCAGGCGGTTCTTCAGGCTGAATTTGAAAGATTTCCACCTCCCTCTTGGATTATTTTCTGAGTGCTTTGCAGGCAGAATGAGTCACTTCAGGAGGGCTCCCCTCACGCTGTGCTCAGGAAAGCATTAATACCAGTCATTCAGATGCTTAGAAGAGATGCCACAGTGCCAAAAAGCTCTGTTATCTTGCAGAGGAAAAACAGTGGCATTACTGTGCAATGATCAGAGACAGGGGTGCCAACATGAATAAAATTGGGGGGGGGGGGACAGATAAGCTCCGCCCTGCATAATCAATCACATGATGTGATGCACACATGATATTTGAATGGCAATACCCATCAACTTGGGGGGGGGCTAGCTCCCCTCAAATATTTTATGGGGAGGCTGGAGACCCCTCTGCCCTAGGAGTGGGGCACACCAAGGAAGGCTCCCTGATGGAGGCCACCCCCTCCTTCCACAATGATCACACATTGCAGAAAGCACTTCATAGGCCACAATCACACCATACATTTAAAGCACTATCATGCCACTTTAAACAGCCATGGCTTTTCCCAGTGAATTCTGGGAACTGTAGTTTGTTTAGGGTGCTGAGAGTTATATGGAAACCCCTGTACCCTTCACAGAGCTGCAATTCCCAGAATTCCCTGGGAAGAGGGATTGCTTATTAAACCATTCTGTAATGGTTACACCAGAAGGGACATGGGCTCCACTGGCTTTCACAGCATCCAGGTCAAGTAACAACCGGTCCTTTGTGAATCATTTTCCTTTACCTTGAACTTAATTACCAGGATAGTTATTTCATTACCAGGAGAGGTATTTTCTCTGCTCACCAAAGGAGCAGAAAAAGATGTGCATATGTACACAAAATTTATATACCTTTATCCCACCCTTCCTCCAAGGAACTCAGGGCACCAGCTAGTGCCCTAACCCATTTGCCCTCACAACAACCTTGTGAGGTTGGCTATGCTGAGAGACAATGACTGGCCCAAGGCCACCTGGTGGGCTTCATGGCTGGAGAACTTGCCCTTTGGGGGATTACTCTAGGGGCATCAAAGTTGGACATCAAGGACCTGAATGCAAACCAGATCTAAATTGACTCAGTGGGGCTGGGGACTGCTGCCCTGGACCTAAACAATGCAGAAAAACACAATGATCTGTGATGGTTGGTTTCACCTGGCACTACATGGGAATGCATACTTCTGAACTCATCTGCCCGAAATGGGGAATTTTAGTAATTTCTGTAGGCACACAGAAAGCCACCAGTTCCTGCTTCTGCTTCCCTTACACCAAATTAACTTTTGGGTGGCAGAAGAGATGGAGGACTGGAATGAAGGCAAGAGAGGCTTCCAGAAGCATCAGAACTAGGCTGAGTTAATAGAAGTCAGCCAAATGCGAGTGTAAGGTGACCAAAAGAATCTCTCTCAACTGTGTGTGTGGGCAGTAAAATGGCAAATGGAATTCAATGCAAACAAGTTATGCTCGTTGTGGCAAAAATATACCCCAATTTCACATATAGGCTCATGAGGTCTGAACTGAAAGGAGTGATGGCCCCCAACTCAGATGGCCCCCAACTCAGATGGCTTTGAAGCAGGATTTGACTAATTCATGGAGGAAAAATATATCCAGCAGCCTCTAGTCCTAATGGCTGTGTACCATCTCCAGCATCAAAGGCAGTAGACCTCTGAATGCCAGTCGCTGGAGGTCTCAAGTGGGAAGAGGGCTGTGGCACTCCTGTGTTGCTTATGGGCTTCCCATAAGTATCTAGTTAGCCACTGATTCAAAGATCCCTTTTGATAAAGAATGGCTTTGCTCACTTCTTGCTCACAAAGCCACACTGAACATTTTCATAAAATTAATTTAGAATTCACAGCAGCGTGTGTGCCTTGGTTCTGCAGGGGGTGTAACAAAAAATGATTAGTGGTGGGGTTGTATTAAGGTAACACAATTGTAGGACAGTTTTTTCAGAGATTGCTAAAATCACGGGTCAAAAATTGGCCAAGTCAGAGCAACTGGTGCTACTAAATTTATTTTGTAGAGAGAAAAAAGAGACTTATACTTTAAATCCTTAATTGGACTTTTATTGGTGCCAGTGAGGTTGCTAATTGCTAGATTTCGGAGGGGATTTGTCATTGATGGTGTAGGGCTGGAAAATCTGGCTAATTGCCCTAAATTAAAAGCGTAATGAAAACTGTGAAAGGGTGTGTGTGAGAGATGTAAGGACACATTTGCTATGAATAGCTTTACAGTATTGCTTACATGATATCTACAGCAAATGAAGCAGGGAACCCCATCGCTTGCAGGATTTTTTTGTTGGTTCAGATTTGATATTGTAATGTCTCCTTTTTCTTGTTTTTGCATAATCTGGAAAGGAATTTAAGACATATATATTATTGTTTGCACCCTGTTGCATCCTGGGTTTTGTAGTGGAGGTGGGCTATTTGGTTGTAAATATTGAAAACCTCAATAAAAGACACTTGTTTTTTTTAAAAAGAATTCATAGATGTGTGGGTGTGTATCTTCATTCCAACTGTAAAATGTTGCCTAATTTATTATGCCATTTCATTAGCCCTGCTTGAAATGCAGCGCTGGGACTTGGAAGTCAGCATATGGACTTAAAAGTTTCATTTTATTAAAAGGGTTTAAAAACAAAATTGAAGTGACTTCTGCTGTTACGTTCACAAGGCACTAAATTTTATTTCAAAGAAAAGACTTAACTGCTGTGTCAGAGTATTGTGTTAAGCTAAGCAGTAACACAGCATACTGCTATACAGTCATTTGCTCCTTATCATTTTTAGCAAAGGAGAAGTTATGCCCACATTCAGACAAAGAGCTGAAACTGAGACCCAAACTGCTCAGGGGCTCATTCTGCCCATGTAGCTAACACGCCATCCAAGGCAAAGGTCTTTGGGGGGGGGGTAGGTTGTCCAAGTGGAATGTTTGACTTGCTTCCCTTTGAACAGTAGACCCTCCACTACCACTCCACAAACTGCTCTGGAAAATCTCTAGAGTACCATGGGATTGCTGCTGAAAATGGCAACTGCGTGTTGCGGCTATCCCTCCTCTCCCTTCTGAACACTGGTGCCAACTCCAGGGGGCCCTGGGGGTATGGGTACCCACAAAAAATTGTTGTGGGTGTTCAGCACCCATACCACAGGGCCTTCGATGTGACTTCCGGGGCTTCCAGGCACCGCTGCGGCATGCGCGATGTAACGTCACGTCATGACATCACATTATGTTGCGCATGCCACTGGGCACCCATAATCTGGGTCGGCTCTGCTCCTTCCGAATGCCAATTGTTGGGGGTCCCAAGTGAGGAGAGGGTTGTTGTGCTCAGGTCCTGCTTGCATCTGGTTGGCCACTATGACAACAGGATGCTGGACTAGATGGTCTGATCCAGCAGCATCCTTCCTATTTTCTTAACCCCTTGATGTGAAGGGTTTCCTCAGTAGCTCTATATTAATGTATGTGAGAACTATTTGGTTTAAAAAATTGGTTTATAGCAGAGTTAAAAGTGCTTGGAATTTGGAGCTACTCAGTGTCACTACCACTCATTCTGTCTCAGTTGCACATCACTAGCATTGCTTAAGGGCAGGTGGCAGGTGGTGCTGTGGGTTAAACCACTGAGCCTAGGGCTTGCCGATCAGAAGTTTGGCGGTTCGAATCCCCGCGACGCGGTGAGCTCCTGTTGCTCGGTCCCTGCTCCTGCCAACCTAGCAGTTTGAAAGCACGTCAAAGTGCAAGTAGAGAAATAGGTACCGCTCTGGTGGGAAGGTAAACGGCGTTTCCGTGCGCTGCTCTGGTTCGCCAGAAGCGGCTTAGTCATGCTGGCCACATGACCCGGAAGCTGTATGCCGGCTCCCTCGGCCAGTAAAGCGAGATGAGCGCTGCAACCCCAGAGTTGTCCACGACTTGACCTGATGGTCAGGGGTCCCTTTACCTTTACCTAGCATAGCTTAAAAGAATAAATAAAATGCACAGAGGTCCCATTTGTTCTTACAGTTTCTTCATATTTCTAAGGATGACTTCAGATTCTAAGACTACATAGTACAAGCTAGTTTCATGGTTGCTTCATGCAGGAAGAGAGGCATTGGGGGGGGGGGACAAGATAAAGTTTATTCCTCCCTGACTATCTTTTAGTCCCAACGCTGATGACTGCTCACTGGAGGCGTGCAAAGCTGCTTATACCCAAAAGAACCTTGGGGAGAAATTTTTGCCAGTCCCACTGAAACTGTTTCTCATTAAATTCTTCAGATGTTCTGTCTAGGAATGGGCCTCCAAATTCCCTCAATATTTCATTTAAGGTGAAAGGTGATAGCAGCTCTAAGAAAAACAGAATAGCAAAGAATTTCAAACAATGAGTAGATGGCTAGAGGATGAAATGGAAACTAGGAAGATGAAATATTGATGTCTTCTCCACTCAGTCCTACTAACATTCATCTAATTACAATACTACAACCCATCCTCCCCAAATCTTTGAGGCTGGCTTCTATTAAGATCTGTAGCTTTTTGAAGCCAGTGCAAATATTAGCAGAAAAAGCAATCTTCTCTACTGTGTTGTTCAGCTTGCTTTCCCACTTGCTCTGGATATTTAATAATCTTGATTGCTTCCTTCTAAATAGATTTGGTGCATTTAAACCTTGCCTCTTTAACCACTGCCAAGCTAAAACGATAAAGCAAAGTTAGTTAACAATCTCATTTCTGGATACAAAGTTGATGATCTACCGGTAATTAATGTGGGCAAATTAATGAGAAGAGGAAATGGCAAAGGTCAGAGAGAAGGATTGGGGAGAAATTAGCTTCAGTTCAATTTAGATGTGATTCTAACTCCTTTACACAATACATGAACCCAAACGCAGCTGTCTTTCAAAACACACATTTGTTCAAATTTTGAAGTGCAGTTCTTCCACCAAATAACACATTCGAAAATGCATACTTAGGAGAAAGTAAGCTAACGCTTCAGAAGGCAATATGAGACTAGGACATGAACCACACCCTCCTCATCTGGATTTGGGCCTGAAAGGTCAAGGAAAAACGTGGGTGCAAAGAGGGTAAGTCCTTAGCAAGTACAATTAGTGACATTGTGCAAGATCAGCAATGGTTCTTGCTTACAATCAGCCTTAACCTCCAGTTGCCAAATTTGCGGAATGCAAGTCAGTGTGAGATAGCCTTGAACTAGGTTATTGAATAATAGTGAGGAGCGCCTAGGGCTGTCCAGGAATTTGTGGAAACCAAAAACTATTGCGATTTTTAAATGGATGCAATTTGTGAGTTTGAACCTGTCACACTAAAAATCAGGCGAAGCCAAACCAAGTCAGGTTTCAGCCTGCTATTTTGATTCAGAATGATGCCCTGCACCCCACTGTTGCCAAAGACTGCTTTCCGCACCTTGGGAACCTCCGTGCTGAGTTTGAAATTGATGCGGTTTGGAGTTGTCATGCCCCAAATCGGGTGAAGTTATACGAAAGTCACATTTGGGTCTGCCATATTCAAAAGGGGAGCCAGCCTCCCAACATTAACCAAAAGAGCCAGTCCCAGCTCAGGAGCCCTCGTGCCAAGCTTAGTGTTCCTAGTTTGAGAGGCAGTCAAGCTTTTCAAGTCCGAAGGGAGAGACTAACCACTTTCCAAAATGTATTGTAATAGATATGTGGGTGTTAAATGTCGGGGTTCAGTAAACATTAGAATTTAATTGGAGCTTGTGCGTTAAACACACCTGAGTCTAGTTATTTCCCAGTTCTAAGAGAGATCCAGGTGTGTATTTAAGTTGTTGGAGTGTAATTCTCATGTGTGAAGGCTAATTAAGTCAGACCCGTGTGCTGGACTGTGTGCCAGATGTCCTTAATCCTGTGAAATCAACATGGGTTCAAAGGTAATGGAGTCAGCCTAATTTCCTTTGAGATGAAAGCCTGGGGGTAATGAGCCATTAGCACAACAAAACATCAAAGAACTAGATGTGAGGATGCAGTTGAATGAGGTCTCTCTCTGTGTTAGAAAAGGGCTTAGGTTAGCAAGGCTAGAACAGATGGTATGTGACTGTGCTTGGGGAAAGGCAAGCTGCAGGGGAAGGATGCTACTGCCTTTGAAAGAAGCTGGCATTGCTCAGGCTCAGGCTGTAAATGTGTGTAAATAAATCATATATAATATATCATTGAAATATACTACATATCATATATCATAGAAATAAACCACATATCATAACCAGCCCTGAGTGCTCACTGGAAGGACAGATCCTGAAGCTGAGGCTCCAATACTCTGGCCAACTCATGAGAAGAGAAGACTCCCTGGAAAAGACCCTGATGTTGGGAAAGATGGAGGGCACAAGGAGAAGGGGACGACAGATGACGTGATGATGGGACAGTGTTTTTGAAGCTACCAGCATGAGTTTGACCAAATTGTGGGAGGCAGTGGAAGACAGGAGTGCCTGGCGTGCTCTGGTCCATGGGGTCATGAAGAGTCAGACATGACTCAACGGCTAAACAACAATCATAGACACACCACAGTCTTTGCTGTGCCGCATTTGTCCAAAAGGCATGCCGGCAACTGCTGGAATCTCACACCACTCATGGAGATTGGAGAGGTGTGGAAGGGCTTTGTGTGCAACAAGATAGCAGGCTAATACTGATTTGAGACTTACCACCTGCCCAGTTCCATGGGGACTTGAAACTCATAGGGGAACAGGGTTGTGTGCAAGTCTAGGACCTTGGACAGTTCCAAGAGGGCCCTGTGGACTGAGGCATTCTCCTCCTAAGGCAGCTGCAGAATATGTTGTCTCCAGAGGGAACCAGAGTCAAGTGAAGCCTTAGTTAGGTGGACAAGACCTGGAGTAGGGTAGGCTCCACCATCCTGGGAGGCCGGCTCACAGGCTAGTTAAAGGTCTTCACCTTCTTTTCTAGTCTTTTTGTTCTGCAGTACTAGGGAAATCATTATTTCAGGGACATGTCCTCTAGTGGCAAAGCTGTATCTTCTGGCTGGGAGGAGCTCAAATAAAATACAAATAAATGGTTATCCCCCCCCCCCGAGGAAGCATTGGAGTCCTCATGGTACCACCTATGCACACAAGAGAGGTGTACACTCAAGTACAAAAATGTGCAAAGGAAAAGCCTATGGAGAGGAACTCTAAAATGGCCCCATAATATTTCAATAGCATGGAGTGTTAAACGAGTAAATGGGGAGCATTTGTGACCCTGACAACTGGGTTGTGGAGAGGAATAGGATTGAGTGGTTGGAGCTGGAGGACATGTGAATACATTTCAAAAGCAGAAAGAGCCATATGATTGTCTGGATACATCAATTTATGGTTCACACAAAGACACTATTTTTTAATGTTCCCACAGATGGAAGAGAGTGTTGTTCTCTCTAGACCTATGTGTCAAATGAAAGAGTTTTAAGCTGGGAATGGACACAGGTAGATCCACCCCATCCTCACCCCCCAAAAAAACCCAACAACCCCAAAATGAGAGAGGGAAAGCACTACAGCCAAGGGTGGACTGAGCATGCTCATGCATGCCACATGGAAGAATGTTTCAGGTACTACTTGCAAGTCTTTATTTTCAGGTTATTCGCCTATACTGAGGTTGAAATGATGATAAAATGTGGGAGCAATCTCACATGTGTGTGAGCAATCTTCTGATATTCCCCCACCACCACCCTGAAAAACAGAAGACAGAGAGCTGTGAATAGGACTGAAGAAGTGGCAATGCTGTGTGTGTGCTTAACCCTTACAAGCTTTACACATCAATCTTCTGGCCGTTTATCCCCCTGCAGGGTTTAAATTCAAGAGTATCTCATTTATTTCCACCTCTGTGAAAGCTTGGGAAGTGGCTTTGATCCAAGAAAAACTGCAGGAAAAGGTCAAGCATCCTCTCCCTGCTGCTGCTGTTACTGTGCCAATGAAATTTTCATCTTCTCCCTCCTGTGACTTCACTCCAATTAAAAGGGGGGGGGGACTCCCCAGTGGAGATGGATTGTGGTTCTCCTGTGCTTAGTTTGGCTCTGCGTCACTTGCTTTCCCTGTTGGAGGTGGAAGCAAGCGGATCCCATTTCGACGATTATTCACAAGAGACTCTAAGATCTCTGGCTCCCATCTTACCTTTGCATTCAGTCTAATGAACTGAGGCACCAAGATGAACCACTTCCCAAAGCTGAAAAGGAGCTGCACGTGCTGCGCTCATTTTGTGCCTTTTGAAGAAGTGTCTACCCAGGTGTGTGTTACAATGTCACTTGATTGAAGTACGGCAGCTGAATGGCCAGAAATCAATGTCTTGATTGGGATATAACTGCTTTTCAAGAGCAAAAACTTCCAAGCAACAGTAGAGGCAAAGTGTTCAAAATATATTGCAGGAGATGCCCTGCTCTGTGTGAGGCCCAGGTGGTTTTGTGGACCTTTGCAGGAATAAAGATGATTGCTGCTCCATATACTTGTGAGACTGGGGGTGGCGGCTCATTCAGGTCTCATTGCCTGTGTAGCAAAGGCAGAGCAGAGGCAAAGGAAAGGAAAGGTGGAAGCATCCTAGACATTGTGACCTGCCATGTGATCTTCGGATGAAGGGTGGTATACAAATTTTAATCATCATCATCAACCCAGGCATGTGTCTTTATGTAGGAGATGAATTGAGGATTAAATCTGTAGATTAAAATTTAAGCCTCCTATCCCATGTATGTGGGAGAAATACAAAAAGCAGTGCCGTAGCTACAGCGGTAGGGTGGGGGTGGGGGGGTAGGACAGGCTAGCCAATTTTTTTGACCCAGATGAAGCCTACAGAGGGGCACCATTCAGGCTCCCAGCCTCTCTCTCTCTCTCTCTCTCTGTGTGTGTATGCAAATGTGTGGGGGTCTTTGTGTGCCAAAATGGGACTTTGACCCGGGTGAAATAAAGCCTAGTTTCACCCCTGTGAAAAGGAAGTGGGCCGTGAAGCCTTTTTAGAAGAATAAAGCACTTATATGGTTTGCAACTTACTAGAGTTTATGAATATGGCAATTATACCTTTTTATCCCTTTTATTTGTGGTCTGCTGACTTCTCCTCTTCACACCCATTGCAGAGAATAAACCACAATTTTTAGGAAGATAAAAAAAAAAACAGGTCTATTTACACTTCAATGCAGGCAGCAAATATAATACAGCTAAGAAAACTTCTGAGATACAAAATACAAAAGGTGGCTTCAGAGCAGGCTGCATGTGGCTGAAGAGGCAAGGTTCTGAGAGAGCTGGATTTCATGCCCCTGTCCTGTGCTTGCCTGCTTTTTCTTTAGGGGGATTGCCGTGGGATTGTAGAATCCACACAGACCATGCCCAGCCTAGCATTTGAACAGTCCTACTTCCTATACTGACCAGGTCTGAACCTGTAAAATAGCATGATGCAGTGCATTACTAAAGAAGAAACTCATTCTAGCCTTTGATTCATTTACCTTCAGTTATTAAAATGTAATCTCCTATGGGTGGCTCTCAAACTTGAAAATTTCTCTCTTACCCACTGCCACTTTTAATCCTGCTCATAGCTTCTCAAACCCCACCTTCCAGCAGTTGCTGGTCTCCTACTGCAAAGTCTTCTCCCATCCATACTCATGTGGCCTTTTGCAGCTACTGCATTTGCAAGCTGATTGGTAACAGCTGTTCCGTCACTTCGCCACTATTGCAGGCAAACATTCAGAACTTTAATCAGTGCTTGCCTCTAAAGCTCCAGGCAGCCATCTCAGAACACCAGTATAATTGCCTCTCCAAAGTCTCTTTCATTCAGCTGTGTACTAAATGCCCTAATTCATTCATTAAACTTGCATGGCAAAGAATGTCAGGTTTGGAAAACATTGTGGAAGGGTCTGTGTTGGGGACCTGCTTTAAAACACACAGAGTCATGATTTGCAGTATAAGAACCAATTCATTCATTTGCTTCCATTCCAGTTTGGAATGACTTGGGCAACAAATGGAAGAACATGGCGCTTGGTCAAAAGGAAGATTAGGGGGTGTTAGGTACCAATGAGAAGAATGGCTTAAGGGAGAAAGTACCGTACTTTCCCATTTATAAGACTATGTTTCTTTACTCTAAAATAATGTCCAAAATCTGGGCTCGTCTTATACACGGATAGTATCTCCTCCCATTTTCTTAAATTGGAGTCCCCCAAAACAGGGGGCATCTTATACATGCAGCCGTCTTATAGACGGAAAAATACGGTACTTCTTCACACAATGCATAGTAAAACTGTGGAAATTGCTCCCACAGGACACAGCAATGGCCACCAACTTGGATGGCTTTAAAAGAGGATTAGACAAATTCATGGAGGAGAGGCAGTGTCCTTTTGTACACAAACATTCCAGGCACAGGGTAGAAGCGAGTCCTTATTTACATCTGATCCCTAAGAGCACAGAAGAAGAGCCTACTGGACCAAGAGAATGGCCCCTCTTGTCCACCATCCTGTTCTCACAGCAGACAACCATCTCAGTTAGGGGCTCAGTTAGTGCCAGCGCCTTCTGTCAAGAGCTTGGGTGTAACCTTCGATGCCTCCCTTTCCATGGAGGCGCAGGTTGCAGCCACTGCAAAGGTGGCATTTTTCCATCTCCACTGTATCAAGCAGTTGATCCCTTACCTTTCTCACCCTGATCTGGCCAGAGTGATCCATGCGACGGTCACCTCCAGACTGGATTATTGTAACTCGCTCTACGTGGGGCTGCCCTTGAAGATGACCCAGAAACTCCAGCGGGTGGAGAATGCCGCGGCAAGACTCCTTACGGGGTCCTTGCTGTGGGATCACATTTATCCAGTGCTATACCAGCTACACTGGCTCCTGGTGGAGTACAGCGTCAGGTTTAAGGTGCTGGTTTTGACCTTTAAAGCCCTATGTGGCCTAGGACCCTCGTACCTAAGGGACCACCTCTCCTGGTATGCCCTGCGGAGGACCAAGGTCGAGAAATAACAACACTTTGGAAGTCCCAAGCCACAAGGTGGTCAGATTGGTCTCAACTAGGGCCAGGGCCTTTTCAGTACTGGCCCCGACTTGGTGGAACACTCTGTCACAAGAGACTAGGGCCCTGTGGGACTTGACAGCTTTCCACAGGGCCTGCAAGTCAGAGCTGTTCCAGCTGGCCTTTGGTTTGGATTCGGTCTGACGCTTTTGTTTCCCGCCCCTTATGGTTTTGATTTATCGGCTACTTTAAAATGAGGCTGCATTTTAAACTGCATTTTAACCTGTATTTTAAATTGGGGTTTTTTCCTATTATATTTTTACTGTAATTTTATGGTGTTAGCTGCCCTGAGCCCAGGTCTGGCCGGGGAGCGCGGGGTATAAATAAATAAATATTATTATTATTATTATTATTATTATTATTATTATTATGCATGTAGGAAACCTGCAAGCAGGACCAGAACACAAGAGCTCCCTTACCTCCGGTGGTTCAACTGGTATTCAACAATTGCCTCCAATTGCAGAGGCACCAAATAGTTAGTAGCCATCAAGAGCTCACTCCTCTATGAATTCGTCTAATCATCTTTTAAAGCAATTCATGCTGCTGACCCCAATGCCTTCTGTGGGAGTCCACATTTTAACTATGTACCATGTGAAGAAGCACTTTCTTTTATTTGTCCTAAAGCAGTGATCCATCTTTACAAAAAGACCACTTGCTGTAGTTTATTTTAAACCTGGTGAATTCATGTATATTTTAAACATGATAAGATTAACAAACAACAACATGCAAGCCTTTTTTCTGTGTGTCTTCCTTCACTTTGCCGGACTAGCTAAGCCTGAATTGCATCATAAGCCAGGGAGACTGTCTCAGAGTCAGGGATACTGAAGATCTGATAGCTAAACCACATTTGACACATAACCAATCTACAACGCAAGAGATAATCAGTTTTGCTCAGATGGCATGTCAAGAGTTGGGAGCTGTAACTGATTTAAAAAATCTTTAGAGAAATAAGGTAATGACTGCTAAATACATGAAGGAGTTGATGTTGCTCTTTTGCCATTAGAATTATTGGAGTGTTGAAATAAGCCAGGGCTTCAAATCTGTATCTTAGACACACAGGCATCGCCTCCAGCCAAGCCAACATATTTGATGCCAACGCAGCCTTGATGTTTGAAGTTTACAGACAGATTTAATGCAGCTTTGGATGGGCAAAAGCAAGGGGGAAATGGCTTGATCTCTATCTAGACCATCTTTCCCCTATCATACCCAGCAAAAAAAACACAAAACATTTTGTCAGTGCTAGTGGAAATACAAAAGGGTTGCCAAAACTGTGCAAGATAAGGCACGAGTGATGAAGGGGGAAATGCAGATTGGACAGACTTTGATAATATGGTGCCCTGAGTGAGGGCAAAATTTGGCACCCTCTCCTAGATATTTCTTATTTTCACAATAATTTCATTTTGGTAAAGTTGCTTTTTTATGGATCTTATCAGGAGGAACCCATATAAATACAGATGTTGTTGTTGTTGTTGTTGTTGTTGTTGTTGTTGTTAGTCTCCTTGGCTCAGCACCCTGCGCAGAGGAATCTGGCACTGATTAGATTGATTCCAAAACTGGAAATAAACCCAAGCAAGAGCCAGTATGCACATGTGGGTGAGAGAGGAGGGATGAGAGAAGGCAGATTCTAAGGTTGTGTATGCATTAGGTACATGCTTAGAACATAGCTAGGTCATTCCTTTTTCTCAATTCAGTTCAAATCTAATGGGGGGGAACCTCCCAAACCCAATATTTTATAGGAAATGACAGGGTGGCTATGGATTGTGTTTCACGTCATATGCACACTGCTTCCTGAATGTGTGGTGGGAATGCACTGGATGCAGAGAAAGACTGTGTGTGCAAAGCCCTTCCTGAACTTTTCTCTGTGTTTTCTCTCTCTCTCTCTCTCTCTCTCTCTCTCTCTCTCTCTCTCTCAGCATACAGGCACTATCTGCTCTCCTGTTAGGGCTGAACCACAATGAACCAAAAACAAACCCCTGTGTTGCAATAAGAACCAATCACAACAATACAAACACAACACCTAGGCTAATAGTTAATAGAGAATATATAATAGAATAATAAGGTAAAGGTAAAGGGACCCCTCCCCTTCATGGATCACTGCCTTGCCATGGCGAAGGGGCTTGAATAACTCAGAGAAGCTATGAGGGCCACCCAAGATGGACAGGTCATAGTGGAGAGTTTTGACCAAACGTGATCCACCTGGAGGAGGAACCGGCAAGCCACTCCAGTATCCCTGCCAAGAAAACTCCATGGACAAAGACAAAAGGCATATAAAAGTTATGACTCTGGAAGATGAACCAACCCCTCAGGTTGGAAGGCGTCCAACAGGCTACTGAGGAAGAGCAGAGGACAAGTACAAGTAGATTCAGAGCTGATGAAGCGGCTGGGCCAAAGCCGAAAGGATACTCAGTTGTGGATATGCCTGGAAGCGAAAGGAAAGTCCGATGCTGTAAAGAAAAATATTGCATAGGAACCTGGAATGTAAGAACCATGAACCTTGGTAAGTTGGATGTGGTCAAAAATGAGATGGCAAGAATAAATATTGACATCCTGGGCATCAGTGAACTAAAATGGACGGGAATGGGCGAATTCAGTTCGGATGACTATCATATCTACTACTGTGGGCAAGAAACCCATAAAAGAAATGGAGTGGCCCTCATAGTCAACAAAAGAGTGGCAAAAGCTGTACTGGGATGCAATCTCAAAAATAATAGAATGATCTCGATACGAATCCAAGGCAGACCTTTTAACATCACAGTAATCCAAGTTTATGCACCAACTACTGGTGCTGAAGAAACTGAAATTGACCAATTCTATGAAGACTTACAACACCTTTCAGAAATGACACCAAAGAAGGATGTTCATCTCATTATAGGGGATTGGAATGCTAAACTAGGGAATCAAGAGATAAAAGGAACAACTGGCAAGTTTGGCCTTGGAATTCAAAACGAAGCAGGGCAAAGGCTAATAGAGTTCTGCCAAGAGAACAAGCTGGTCATCATAAACACTCTTTTCCAACAACACAAGAGACACATGGACATCACCATATGGGCAGCATCAAAATCAGATTGATTATATTCTCTGCAGCCAAAGATGGAGAAGCTCTATACAGTCAGCAAAAACAAGACCTGAAGCTGACTGTGGCTCAGATCATCAGCTTCTTATAGCAAAAATCAAGCTTAAACTGAAGAAAGTAGGAAAAACCACTGGGCTGGTAAGATACAATCTAAATCAAATCCCTTATGAATACACAGTGGAAGTGAGGAAAGATTTAAGGATTTAGATTTGGTGGACAGAGTGTCTGAAAAACTATGGATGAAGGCTCGCAACATTATACAGGAGGCAGCAACGAAAACCATCCCAATGAAAAGGAAATGCAAGAAAGCAAAGTGGCTGTCCAACGAGGCCTTACAAATAGCGGGGGAGAGAAGGCAAGCAAAGTGCAAGGGAGACAGTGAAAGATACAGGAAATTGAATGTAGATATCCAAAAAATAGCAAGGAGAGACAAGAAGGCCTTCTTAAACGAGCAATGCAAGAAATAGAGGAAAACAACAGAATGGGAAAAACCAGAGATCTGTTCAAGAAAATTGGAGATATGAAAGGAACATTTTGTACAAAGATAACCATAATAAAGGAGAAAAGTGGTAAGGACTTAACAGAAGCGGAAGACATCAAGAAGAGGTGGCCAGAATACACAGAGGAATTATACCAGAATGATATGGATGTTTTGTACACCCCAGGTAGTGTGGTTGCTGACCTTGAGCCAGACATCCTGGAGAGTGAAGTCAAATGGGCCTTAGAAAGCACTGCTAATAACAAGGCCAGTGGAAGTGATGGTATGATGGTATTCCAGCTGAACTATTTAAAATTTTAAAAGATGGTGCTGTTAAGGTGCTACACTCAATATGCCAGCAAGTTTGGAAAACTCAGCAGTGGCCAGAGGATTGGAGAAGATCAGTCTACATCCCAATCCCAAAGAAGGGCAGTGGCAAAGAATGCTCCAACTACAGTGGTGCCTCACAAGACGAAAAGAATCCGTTCCGCGATTCTCTTCGTCTAGCGGTTTTTTCGTCTTGTGAAGCAAGCCCATTGACAGCTTAGCAGATTAGCGCTATTAGCGGTCTAGCGGCTTTTAGCGATCAGCTGTTAAGCGGCTTATCAGCTTAGGAAAGGGGGGGGAGCGAAAAAACCCGTGGGAACTCGCAAGATTTTTTTCGTCTTGCGAAGCAACCCCATAGAGAAATTTGTTTAGCGAAGCACCTCCAAAACGGAAAACCCTTTTGTCTAGCAGGTTTTCCGTCTTGCGAGGCGTTCGTCTTGCGGGGCACCACTATACCGCACAATTGCACTCATTTCACACACTAGCAAGGTTATGCTTAAAATTCTACAAGACAGGCTTAAGCAGTATGTGGACCGAGAACTCCCAGACGTGCAAGCTGGATTTCGAAGGGGCAGAGGAACCAGAGACCAAATTGCAAACATGCACTGGATTATGGAGAAAGCTAGAGAGTCCCAGAAAGACATCTACTTCTGCTTCAATGACTATGGGCAGTGACAAGATGACATTGACATTCCATCTCCACGGACATGGCATTTGTTGCCAGAGGCTGGCCAACCATCCCCCAGAGGTGCTGCAATTGCATCCTTCAGAGAAGACCACCAAAGTCTATTTCCAGTTATACGATTTTATGCTTGTATATGTGAAGTTGATGTTTTTAAGTGGTTTATTTGCCATTTTAAAGCCCATTTCCCTGGTTTGAAGAGATCACTTTGGAGCACCTTGCAATCCCTTAAATGATGTGGTGTCTTATCCCCAAGTGCAGATCATTTATGAACAAGCTCCAATTGATTTCGGAAAGGATCCCCATGCAGAACTTCCATGTTCAGAGGCAAACAGGAGGAATGGAAAAAGAGGCTCGACTGGCATTTAAGAATTCAATTGTGGCTTTGTTTGTTCTTTGTTTACACAAGTGATAAAATTGACCCACCTGCTTCTCCATGTTCTTTAAATTTTGATGTGACTGAGAAATTGTCTACTGTAGAACAGGGAATTTGAGGGCAGCCTCCAAGTTATGAGTTGTTAACTTCTGGATAAATATCCACTCTGTACCTTCAGCCCTAAAGACATTTATGGCATGTTCATTCACATCTCCATCTGCCATTGACCTGCAATCTCCTGCTCTGGGTCCAAGCCAGCTCAGCTCAATTAAATCGTCTTCTATTCATCCTAATGCGTTAATTACATTACTGCAGTAACTTGGGACACAAACGAACATTACTGCGGATATGTGGGATATGGGCCTCCCACCACTTCCTTTCAACACATTAATTGTAGCAGGGAATTGTTGCATACAGCAGAATAAATTTTCAGATTAATTATCTTGCTCATTGTCAAAGAATAATGAGCTGCGTATACATCTGTCTTGCTGTTCCTCTGTCACTTACCAAGCCACTGTTATAGCAAAAGGCCGCCTGCCTCCTGCAGAACAGCTCTTCTTAGCTTCCCAGTTTGAGATTGCTGTTGTACAAATCTATGGTACAACTGCATTCCAAATAATGTGTACAGTTCTGGTTGCCTCACCTCAAAAAGGATAATGTAGAGTTGGAAAAAGTTCAAAAATGGGCAACCAAAGTGATCAAGGCTGAGGGCCTTCTGGCGGTTCCCTCACTGCGAGAAGCCAAGTTACAGGGAACCAGGCAGAGGGCCTTCTTGGTAGTGGCACCCGCCCTGTGGAACGCCCTCCCAACAGATGTCAAAGAGAAAAACAACTACCAGACTTTTAGAAGACATCTGAAGGCAGCCCTGTTCAGGGAAGCTTTTAATGTTTAATAGGTTTTTGTATTTTAATATTCTGTTGGAAGCCACCCAGAGTGGCTAGGGAAACCCAGCCAGATGTGCGGGGTATAAATAATAAATTATTATTATTATTATTATTATTATTATTATTATTATTATTATTTGGAGTAAGGGTGCAGAGCTCAGACTTTATAGTTTGGAGAAAAAGGGAGAGGTGACATGATATATGTTTATAACATTATGCATGGTATGGATAAAGTGGATAAAGGTTTCTCTCTCTCTCTCTCTCTCTTCTCTCTCTCATAACATGAGAAGTCATGGACATGAAAGGAAGCTGAATGTTGTAAGATTCAGAGCAGATAAAGGAAAGGACTTCTTCACACAGAGCCTAGTTAAACCATGGATCTCCTTCTCACAGAGGCTGTGGTGGCAACCAGCCTGGATGGGTTTAAAAGAGGACTGGACAAATTCATGGAGGACAAGGAGTCTCTTGCCCAGTCTCTTTTTTGCCCTCACAATTTTCAAAAGTGAGAATTAAGTGTATCTCTAATGTTCCAAATTATCTGTATCTCTCTGTGATTAGATCAAATATTTCAGATTTCAGAGAATGCATGACGGTTTCAGAAGGGAGGCAGTGACACCGAAGTGCAGAAAATATGGTGAGGAGAATCATAAGGCAAGCGTTCCAGCTCCTCCCATAGGTATGATTTAGTTTGTATCCACTTACCATGTACAGCATGTATACGTAACTTGTTTTCCAAGAGAACCCAAAGAAGTGAGAATTGGGCTCTCTGTTTGTAGAGCATTTCAAATAAGCAGTTCACCTACTCAGTCAAGGCAAAACATAATCTTTTTTAGTTCCTTCACAAAAGAAGAAAATATACCGGTATTTTTTATTGAAGTGTTTGTTATTTTGAAAAGAGTTAACAAACATGAACTTCCTCTTAGAAAGAAATACATCTACAGCTGCAGATCAATGCAGTAGAGAAAGCGAGTCTCTTTTCTGGAGTGCTACTTAGGATTTCAAAATATCTTAAGGTCGCTAAATAATTAAACTATCAAGTGCTTAAGAGGCTGAGGAGTTTTCAAAAGCCTCATATGACAACTCAAGGAAAAAATCAGCCCGTCACGATGCCTTAGACAGAAGAGTGCAAAGAGCTCTCCCTTTGCGGTGATAACAAAAGCTCAGGTTGGACGTAATGCTGAACCATTATTTGACACTAATTGGCTGAGCCTGCTGAAGCCTTGGACTTGGGCACTCCCTGTAGCAGCTGCAAGGAAAATATCAGAAATGCCAGGTTCTGTTTCCCAGTGAACCTTGAGCTTGTGATTCCATCTACACTGGGAACTGTACTGTACTGGAAACACAGGTTAGTTTTAAAGGGTTAAAAGAAGCCAGGATCAGAAACTAACCATAGTTTGGCTCTGGATTATTTCATCAAACTATAGCTTACACCAGAAGTGGGCAACCTGTGGGTCATGGACAGCCTTCAGCCCAATTTCAGGCATTACTTAGCTTGATTTCAATAGCTCTCTGCAAGCAAGCAACCCAGCCCTCTCTTTTGGTGGAGAGGGGTGAGAAAGAGAGAGAAGATTTGGTAACTTAGTGGGATGGACCAATGGTGTGACTTTACATCATGCTTCTTCAGATGTTTGCATAATTCATACCCCATTATTAACAGATCTGTGAAAGGAAACACCGTATTTGGAACAATGGAATGAGCTGGGAAATGTGGATATTCCCCTATTCAGTTATGCAGTCTTACACTCTGGTTAAGCAAACAGCAAATAAAATGACCACCTCGCCAGGGCTCTAATGTGCCATGGAAGATGGAGGTTGTTTTGTTTGATCAATGTTTTCTATGCAAGGTTGTTACAGAGACAGAACAAGCCGGGACTGTTCTTCCTATCTCTGCTGCTTTTATTAAAGCTTCAAGAAGCGAGTTCATTTCCATCCGTGTCTCTGGGGTGAGCACATCCTTTGAGCTTGGATTGTTTTCTTCCTCGGCTGCTAAGGAAGGATTCCTTTTTTCATGTGTGCTTTTTGTATATGTTTCTCTTTCCACATGCATTTCTCTATATTAAATTTTCATTATGTCTTTTATCAGAGGCATCAATCTCCCAGCTGCTGCTATCAGGATGGCTTTTCATTTCTGAACTAATGGTGGAAGGAGCCTTTATTGTTCTCCTCATCCTTAGGTTTCTCCCCAATTCATTTCTCACTTAGATCAGAGCAAAATATGGCTGAAAGAGGGATGAAGAAAGAGGATGGCTGCAAGAAGGCATAGAAAGCTTAGGAGCAGAAATTAATGTTACATGCCACTTCGATATCTGGGTGGTGAGACATTACAGGGGTTCCAAGAACTTACTCAAGGTTCAGTTTCCTTGGAATGAAGGTCAGCAGAGACTATGGTGTCTTTAAGATATATGGTTTTATTTACATAATATATACAACCTGAGCCTAAGATGGAGGGGCTCGCAGCGTTAACGCCCCAAGAGATCTTGCTTCTCCATTAGTCACAGCTTGGATCTGCACAAATGAAGCATGGGTTTCTCTCTCCAGCTTCTCAGCCTGCAGCCTGCTTTTAGCTCAGCTCTTACCCAACTATCAAGCCTATCAGGCAGGATGGTGCTTTCTAAGCCCTAAGGACCACTTCCCTTAAGCTCAG
This sequence comes from Podarcis erhardii, assembly GCF_964252035.2. Taxonomy (NCBI): domain Eukaryota; kingdom Metazoa; phylum Chordata; class Lepidosauria; order Squamata; family Lacertidae; genus Podarcis; species Podarcis erhardii. The sequence continues at coordinate 5,700,293 of NC_138511.1, read as the reverse complement.
ATCTATACATGATCCTTTATAGAAATAAGGGAGCTTTAGATTTACTTTCTCAAAGCACAATGGAGACAGAATTTAACAAAACCTTGTGGGATACCCTAGAGCACAAGGGTAGCTTAATAAGCATGTAGTATAGCATGTGGGAAACACTTTAGTGACAATTTCTAGAGAAATAACATTTTTAAACTGATTAAACCACCAATGTATAAATGGGTTTATTTGAGAAAAGAAGGGGAAAGGGAGAACAACAGATAATATACAGACGTTCCAATAAACAATAAAGAGCCAATTAACTTAGGTAGCTATATTTTACCTACTTGAGTCGACTCTAGGGTTTCAGAGCATGTGCAGTGTTCCTTGTAGAAAAGATGTTCAAACAGAGCATCACAAGGCATCTTGATCACCTGATTTGAATGGTTCCAAGGAGATAAGTAGAGGAATTTGAAACCAATAAAAGCTGGCTTCATTTCTTAGATGGAATCAAAGGAGAAAGAAGCTCCATCTCTGCTGTCACTGGTCTAGGTAGCCAGTCAGATATTTACTTTGGAGGCTGATTCAACCTTCTGAACTTCTATTATGAAGTATAGCCAGTTCTGACCAGCCAAGCTTATTATTATTATTATTAAGAATTAAACTGGGGAAATGGATTCGGAATAAAATCTCAGGAAGTTTATCAATTCAGGAATGGGGTGCCAAGTCCCAGGTGCTCTATATGGCACTGTTGGTCTACAGAGGAATCTTGGGGTGGGGTGATGTTGTGGGTGATGTGGGGTGATGTGCAGTCGACATACCAGCCTAAGCTGGTAAAGGCACTACACCTAAGCATTTCTGCCAACTGTTCTTCCACAGAGAGCACCAAATGACCAGAGCTGTTTCTGTCCCATATCCAGATTGAAAACGATATAAATACTCAGTTTCCTCCAAGATAACCTGCAGTTGAAGGGCTCCATAACCACATGACCAGATAGTGTCCTAGCTACACCCATCTCTAACTAACAAAACTATACTATCCAAATCAGCATGAATGCAAGCCATTTTACCCACACAGTGCCATGCAAGCGGCTCACACCCAGCCTTTGAGGATTCAAGCACATCCACATTAAGGAGTCCAGAAGAAGCCTCTGGGCCGCTGTTCCTACAACAGAAGCAATGAAAATCAATAATCATCATACAGTAAATATAAATTAATTTCAGTTTATGATTTCAGCAGCAACACCAAAAAATCCAGCAGTTAAGGGGTAATTATCATAGAGGAAAGGGAAGCATCTTTAAAAGTATACATACAAAGGAATAAAATTTAAGGGGATTCAGACATTCACCGGGCAAATAAAAAAGGGACTTTGGCTGGCACCAGAGAAGGTGCCAGGCAACCTTTTTTGGAAGGGCATTGCATCATCAGAGCAAAGGGTTTCAAGGGCTTTGAGGTGTCACTGTCCATGGTGCTGCTTTTGGAGGATTTCATAGTATGCCTGTTGCCCCCTTAGGAGGTGCAGAGGATTGGTGGGCTTCTGGGGAGATGAAGCAGAGCTTCCAGATTCCTTTAATGCGATATTGAAAGCTCCAGTCCGAGATATAGCAATGGACCACTTGTCGTTTTCCTCCTCCTTCAGTGGGATTCATCCTCAGAGTCTGTTTCAGGTGGGCCCCGGGGTCCCCAGGATGTGTCACTCTGGCTCAGTGTCTTTATTAAAGAGGTCCAGGCATTGGCGTACGGGGGGGGGGGGGGCAGAGGGAGTGCACCGCACCAGGTACCATTTGGGGAAAGGGTGCCATTGTGGCCGCCCCCCGGGACGCGCACCAGCCACGCCCCCGCCTGTTCTCCGCTCCGGGGGCTGCAGCATCTTGCTCCGCCACTGGGTCCAGGGACTGAGCCACAAACTTTGCCTTTCTTGGAAGAGGATTTCTGAATGGCTGTGTCTGCCTGCCAGTGAGCATGAGGCAGAATCATTTCTGGGCCCTGTTTTTCAGCCTAAAACAGGCCCCTCAGGAACAACATCACTTCGGAGAAATGTGTTGAAAATATGCAGAGCCAAGAGGGTGCATTAACACCATATGCATTAGCTTATTTGGGAGATAGCTCAGGTCAGCTTTTTATCCAAAGTGTCAAGGCTCCTTTCCAGTCAAGGAGATTTGATTGCACATAGGCTGCATCACACCAAGTGTCTCATTATACTTAACTGCGGTGTGATTTTGTAGCTTGATTTCTTCCTGTTGGTATATTAAACATTGTTCCATTCTTGGCTCAGAGCCATATGTTCTAAATTATCAAGTGATCTGTGATGCTAAGGTAATTTCCTCTGACACTCAGGTAATACGTTTGTTGTTGTTGCCAATGTGTTTGGTGGGTTTCCCACCTAGTAGGCAGCACAAGTTGTTTGATTAGACCTTCCTCCCCTCCATCCAGGTGCACTTGTCACAATGTTATGTTTCATTTCACTTTTAATCAAAGGGCAGGTAAAGCCAAGAGAGGAAGGTTGCATATTCCTGGGTTTGTAAATACTATTTCTAGAATTTCTGGGAACTTCTCTGTATGCACATTCCCATTTACATCCAATGCGTTCCAAGCACTGGTTTGGAAAGCAGTGAGCACAAGATGTTAGCCACAATCCATATCTATTCTCTGCATCTACCTATCATATTTCTTAGGAAATATTGTGTTTTGATGCATTTCCTCCCAAAGCAGTTTCAATCCAAATGGAGGAAAACAGTGACTAGGGTGTGTTTTAAGTTGGCAATATGTACACAGCTATTGTTTCCATAACTCAGGGGTGGGGAACAGGATCTAGTGGGAAGGCTGGATCTCTAACCCCCCCTCCCAAAAACTCCTGGACCAATTTTGACAGAGGATAGGGCTAACTCCTGGGAGGGGTGGCTCAAACTGGGAGGGGTGGCTAACACCCCAGAGGACAGGATCACACTTCAAAACGACCTTGACAGATTAGAGAACTGGGCCAAAACAAAGAAGATGAATTTTAACAGGGAGAAATGTAAAGTATTGCACTTGGGCAAAAAAAAAAATGAGAGGCACAAATACAAGATGGGTGACACCTGGCTTGAAAGCAGTACATGTGAAAAGGATCTAGGAGTCTTGGTTGACCACAAACTTGACATGAGCCAACAGTGTGACACGGCAGCTAAAAAAGCCAATGCAATTCTGGGCTGCATCAATAGGAGTATAGCATCTAGATCAAGGGAAGTAATAGTGCCACTGTATTCTGCTCTGGTCAGACCTCACCTGGAGTACTGTGTCCAGTTCTGGGCACCACAGTTCAAGAAGGACACTGACAAGCTGGAACGTGTCCAGAGGAGAGCAACCAAAATGGTCAAAGGCCTGGAAACGATGCCTTATGAGGAACGGCTAAGGGAGCTGGGCATGTTTAGCCTGGAGAAGAGGAGGTTAAGGGGTGATACGATAGCCATGTTCAAATATATAAAAGGATGTCACATAGAGGAGGGAGAAAGGTTGTTTTCTGCTGCTCCAGAGAAGCGGACACGGAGCAGTGGTTCCAAATTACAAGAAAGAAGATTCCACCTAAACATTAGGAAGAACTTCCTGACAGTAAGAGCTGTTCGACAGTGGAATTTGCTGCCAAGGAGTGTGGTGGAGTCTCCTTCTTTGGAGGTCTTTAAGCAGAGGCTTGACAACCATATGTCAGGAGTGCTCTGATGGTGTTTCCTGCTTGGCAGGGGGTTGGACTCGATGGCCCTTGTGGTCTCTTCCAACTCTATGATTCTATGATTCTATGATTCCTGCCAATCAATGGACATCATAATAATGTCAGCTGATCAATTGTGTCAGCTGATAATTCACTGTGGATAAGACAAGTGTCAGGAGTGAGGCAGCAGTAACTCACACCATGCAAGTTGGAGTTAACTTTTTAATAGCAAAAACATGATCTGTGCAGGAGCGTCAGGCCTGATGAGCACAGCAACTCATCTCTGCTAGGTCTTGCCCCCATGAAGCAGTTGCTGAGACTGAAGTCCCTGCCTCTCCACAACTGCTTAAGTCCCCTCCTCTCCAGGATTTTCCCCAAGCAATCAGAGGCTGCACCTGCATGCCACTAATCTCTCCTCCGCCACTCCTGGTTCTGGTGGGGAGGAGAGCTGGTTGCAGCAAGTAGTCATCGAGAGCCTTCTCCTCAATGAATTTGTCTGGTCCAAGTTGGTGGCCTCCTGTGAGTGAAAGTTCCATCATTTGACTTTGCCCTGCATGAAGAAGGACTTCCTTTTATATGTCCTGAATTTTCCAGCCTTCAGCTTCATTTGATGTCCATAAATTCTGGTGTTATGAGGGTGGGAGAAAAACTTCGCAGATTACCAGTTGTGGGAACTACAGGAGGGAACAGAGCTCCTGAGCTCAGATTCTGCTTGCAAGCTTCCCATAGGCACCTGGTTGTCCACTGTGAGAACAGGATGCTGGACTGTAAGGGCCATTGGCCTGATCCAGCAGGCTTTAATGTTCTTAATGATGTCAGTTGATTAGTGGTTGCAGTAACCTCCTTTGAAAATGCACTGGAAGCACACCTTCAAAGTGGCTGAGTATAATTTAAATCTGACTGCCAACCCAGTGCTACCCAGATATTTTGGGCTACAAATTCCATCACTTCTCACTGGGGCTGATTGAAGCTTTGGCCCAAAATACCATTATCTGGAGAGCACCAAGTTGGTGAAGGCTGATTTAAGTTATATAGTACATCTAATTTACTTATTTTCCCCAGTTGGGGATAATTTTGTATTCTGCCCAGAAGATAGATGAGAACTGTAAGCAGGTTGGTAAGCAAATTACAGAACAGAGCTTGGAAACAATTGATCCAGTGATCCAGAGCCAGTGTGGTGTAGTGGTCAAGAGCGCTAGACTCGTAATCTGGGGAACCGGGTTCGCTTCCCCGTTCCTCCACATGCAGCTGCTGGGTGACCTTGGGCCAGTCACACTTCTCTGAAGTCTCTCAGCCCCACTCACCTCACAGAGTGTTTGTTGGGGGGGAGGAAGGGAAAGGAGAATGTTAGCCGCTTTGAGACTCCTTTGGGTAGTGATAAAGCGGGATATCAAATCCAAACTCTTCTTCATTCTGCTGTGGCAGAATTATCTACAACTTTTGCACTGTGGAAAGGAAGAGAGTCACCTCCTTACACAAACCCCTGTAGCACAGAAGATGGTGGCAGTTTCCGCAGTAAAAGTGTGGAAGAAGAAATGTAATTCCTTCCAGATGCCCCATTTCACCATAGGATCGGTCTTGTTCCAGCATTCAAAGGCTTTCACTGTGTTCTCACAATGTTTGTTGGCACCAAAATACCAGGCTGTGCTCCCCCCCTTAAATCTGGATTTATCCTTTCTGCAGAAAATTTGATAAGTTATACAAACAAAGCCTGTTGCCAACAATTCATTTGTGATATCTGAATGACTCACTTGCAGTCTTAAGCCTCCCTCTGGAAGAATCCCAAGAGCCAAACTGCAAATCCTCAAGCCTAGTTCTGCTCTCTCACAACTGATTGGTCAATTGGCCAAAATCCTCTAAAGTGTTGACCCAAAGTTGAGCAGGTTCTGTCTGCCTCTGTGACTGCTCATACAATCATTTATCCTGCGATAACAATTTGATATAGAGAGAGAGAGAGAGAGAGAGAGAGAGAGAGAGAGAGAGAGAGATTGGAAAGTGGTGAAAAGGAGTTGCACAACACCCAGAAAGGCTGGAGGAAATCAAGGAAATGAGTTTTTGCTGCCAAACTTGTTTTTATTATCTAAATGCCCAACAACATAGCCAAAAAAAGCACTTGCAAAATCAGAAATGGGCGTCTTTTTGATGAATTGGTCCCCATTGTTTGGTTGTATAAATAGGGAAAGTTATATAAGCAGTGCTGGATTTACGTATAAATTAAACAAGCTATAGCTTAGGGCCCCACTCTCTTGGGGCCCCCCAAAAAAATTTAACGGGAAAAAACCGGATATACATTTCCAAAGTATAAGAAAAATATAAATAAAATAAAACGTACATACTGTTAGAGCTTAATAATTATTTCACTATTAATATACTTCTTCTTAATTTTATTTCACTATTAATATACTTCTTCTTAATTGTACTTCAATTCAATAATTACTTTGATAAAATACATATTTTGTTATGTGCAAATGGCTTTATATACCTATTAGGTAAATAAATTACCATATAGCATATATTCAACACAAAAAACAGTGACAATTTGTTTTTGACAAAGGACAGCTGGACATATAAAGGGCCCCATTACCTTCAGTAGCTTAGGGCCTCATCAAACCTAAATCTGGCCCTGCATATAAGCACTTCTCCCATGACTCTTGTTAGAGGTTGGTTCTATAGACTCCTTTTAAGAATTTTGCTACAGGTAACTTCATCTCTGTAATTTGTTTTTTGTACTGAATATGCTCCATGTATGGTTCTGTTATTATTTGTATGGTTATGTGTTAGTGTGTACATAGGAATGGGCATCATTTGCATGACATCTGTGTGCCTTTTGTGAAGCCTTCATTGCCGAGTCCATTGCTTCCTCTGCTGCAGGATATTTGCAGAGCCGTCTTTCCCATAGGGTTTAGTGGTGTGTTGCGCCAGGGCGCCCCAGTGAGTGGGGGAGCTTTGCCGGTGGCCTCCTCTCTTCCTGCACGCCTGCCAGCTGCTCCCCATCAACCATATGGCTGGCAGGCGTGCAGCTTCCTTCCCAAGCCTCTGAGGGGATTGCTCCCCCGCAGCGGCATAGGGGAGAGTTGCGCCCCCCCGATGGCTGGCAGTGTGCAGCTTTGCCCCCCCCCCATCCATGGTAGTTTGGGGGCACTGAGAGGATATTTGCACCCCGGCGCTGCATCTGCTAAAGACGTCCCTGGGTATTTGTTACATCTAAGGCATAGTAGCAAAGGCCCTGCAGTATCAGAGTCTTGCTTTTTTGATTGAATCCTTCTTGTGAGTTTCCCACAGGCGTCCAGCTCGCCACTGTGAGATCAGGATGCTGGGTTATGGGCCAGTGGCGTGTTCCAGCTGACTCTTATTATGTTCATATCAGTCTGCTGAGATGTACAGAGGAACCCTCAGCTGCAGGATTCTCCCTAAGTGGGAGAACAGAGTCCCCAAACTATAGAGGAATAGGAAGTTAGCCCCAGAAGGGCGGGTTGGGAGCCCTGTAAGCAGGGCTGCTCTGAGCTGGGAGCAGAGAGGATCTGAACCTTTCTGCTATTCCTTCTCCCCACCTGCCAACTTTGGCAGGCATTTATTTCCCTAGCAAGGCATGAATTAAGAATAAATTATTGTATCAATCGGAAGGCTTCCCATGACTCCAAAAGTATCACTAGAAAATACTTTGGCTGAAATATGTTTGTGACTGCAGCTTAGATGGCTATAAAAATGGCACATGGACAGGAACACTGAGCACTTAGCTGAAAATAACAAGAAATACATTGATTAAACAACTGGTAATTACAACACCAGAGACATTTACAGTCTTATCTGAACAGTTTATCCAGGTTAGTCATGTATGGATAGGGCCCATCTTTTCACCATCATTTACCAGTCTTGTCTCTGGTAATTGTTTCTTTGATGGTCCTTGAACCTTCCTGCCACACCAGGCTGGTGCACCCTCTGAGAACCACTGGCTTAGGAAGGGACTTGGTAGCTGAATTGTTTGGATATGTTGCTGTTTGTTTGGTTTGTTGCCATGTACAGTGGTACCTCGGGTTAAGTACTTAATTCGTTCCGGGGGTCCGTACTTAACCTGAAACTGTTCTTAACCTGAAGCACCACTTTAGCTAATGGGGCCTCCCACTGCTGCTGCGCTGCCGGAGCATGATTTCTGTTCTTATCCTGAAGCAAAGTTCTTAACCTGAAACACTATTTCTGGGTTAGCGGAGTCTGTAACCTGAAGCGTATGTAACCCGAGGTACCACTGTATTGTTATTTCATTGTTTTTACTCCTTTATTTTCTATATTATAATCTGATGGACTAATTGCATTTATAGCCCACCTTTTTCTCCAAGGAACTGAAGGTGGTGCACATCGTTCTCCCCCTCCTCATTTAATCCCCCCCCCCAACAACCCTGTGAGGTATGTTAGGCTGAGAGACAATGACTGGCGCAAGGTCACCCAGGGAGCTTCATGGCCATGTGAGGATTTGAACCCTCATCTTCCAGATCCTAGTCCAACACTCGAATCACCATACCACACTGCTTTTGGCACCATTCTGAGGCAAAGCAGTGTACTATAAATGAATAATGTTGCTTAGCTCGACACAGATCTTCCACATCTTATCTGCCTTATCTTATCTGGGCTTATTTATTTTACCAGTGTGTGGTGTGGGAGGGGGTGAGGGTGCAAAGGCAGAACTTCTTAAATTCACTTTTTAAAAATCTAAACTGAATCCAAACCAGTATGTTTCACCCAGGTGCCAAAGTGGAGGACCTCTTGGACTTCCGGGTTAGCGCCATTGGCGAATGGCGGAGTTCCTCCGATCGGAGGAACGGGCTCCGTGGAAACTTGGTCTTCCCACCGCGGCGAAGGTGGGGACCCGCTAGAAATCCCAGGTGGAGAAGCCTGGGAACGTGGGGTTCGGCAGAGCACCAAGAGCGCCTCCCCCACTCGCGGGGAAACCCCTCTTTGGGGCTCCGGAGCAGAGTGGGGGGAGCAGCGCGGTGCTGTGAACCGATTGCTACTTTCACAGAGGGAAGCCGCACAGCCATCGCCGGAGAGCGCTGACTTTTTCCTGATGACAATTGGACTCTAGAACAAGTACCCATGAGTAAAAATGGAAGATTTGATTAAGAAACTTATGAAATTTATGAATTAGGCAACGAAGCGGGAAGGTCTAAACAGGAAGTCCGCCTTCCGCTTTTTGTAAACAGACTGAAGTAAAGATTTTGCAAGCTAAATAGCCTCGAAAATTGATCCAAAGATTGAAATTCCCTGCATTTATAACCAACAAAACCCCCTTGACAGCAGGAGAAAAAGGGGGGGGGGGGACTTTGACCGTCTAATCCTGCAGAGAGAGAGTAAAGGAATATAAGTTTCTATCGTCCCAAACCTGGGGACGGGGTGTCAGGACAGAAATTGTTGGAGATGTCCATTGATTGAAAACGGAACACTTTTGACAAATAGTTAAAAAAGAGAAACAAATTAACTTCAACTCTGCCTTCTGCATTTTTTATTTTAAGGAAACAAAGTATTTGAAAATCGAAAGTAAATTTCCCTTTGTTGGATGCTTTTAAAAGATGGACGTTAATAGAAACTGTGTCCCCTAGAGGGAGCTTGTCAGTTTGTTGCTGCAGTTTACAGGGAAACTTTACAGCTGCGAGAATTAGATCGTGGGACCAGCTATTTGACCTTGAACAGAAATGTGCAGGGAGGAAGTTCTAACATCTGCCCTTGGCAAAACAATTGTTATGCTGCAGCAGTTGCATGAGAAAATGAACTTGATGAATGAAAAGTTGGACTTCACGACTGCTGTAGCCAGTAAATATGAACTAACAGGAAACAAAGACAAAGAAACTCTACAACAACTAACTCAGGAAACTGGCTCGATAAGGCAAGTCCAAGGGCAGATGAAGATGGAAGAGGTCGCGATTGCGCCTCAAAAGATACAAAGTGAGAGATCCAAAGTCCTGCATGACCAAAAGCCGCAACATTGGAAGATTGAATTTGGAGTGTGTCTGGAACTGTCTGGAGTTAAGAAAGCTCTTAGCTCTGGTGGGACTGTGAAACAAGTTGACAACTATTTCTGGAATAACTATTTTTTGGATTACAAAATTAAAATAGGGGAGGGGGATTGTGGGGAATGGGCTAACTTGATGAAAGAAAATAAAGACTATTACCGCTTGGAATTCCCCGGAGACCCTCTCCTCAAGGAGAAAGGGAAGAAACTACGAAAGAAACCAACAAGGGACAGGGAAGGGTGCAAGTATAAACAGGAACAAGAAAACCTGCAGAGGGAGCATAGAAGAGACCTGAGAGCCTCGGACATTAGAACACCAGATTGATGGACAGGATGTAATGGTTAGAAAAGACTGACATAACCCGAAACCAGGAAGAAGGGACGTTGGATTAAATTAGAAGAGAATTTCTTTTTATATATTTTCTTTATTTTTATTTGGAATTAGTGTGATACTAATGAAATATCAGAATATGTTGGAAAGGAATTAATTGGCTTTAGTAGAAAGGTTTGAAGGAGTTATGCATAAATATGGTTTAAATTTTGAAATTTTATGGTTTTTAAGGTAAGATAAGGTTAAAGAAATCAACGGTAAATTGAATAACAGAATATAGTAAAAGTTGGAAAGGATATGTGGAGTTAACGAGAAAAAAAAGAGACAGATTGTTAAGACAAATTATTTAAATAAAAATTGTGAAGTATGGGAAGAATTTGCTGAAATAATGAATTAAGATAGAATACAAAAAGGGAGGTGTGAGGAGGTCCAAGAAATAAGTAAACGAAAGGATGTGATTTGGATTTGTACTTTTCTTTGTTATCTATGTTTTTTTATTCTTTTTTCTGTTTTTTTTTTGTTGTATTTTTGTATTTTCTTGTATTTTTTGAAATTTTGAATAAATATCATTTTTTAAAAAACAAAAAAACAAAGTGTAGGACCTCTTATTCTCCCATAGTTCAAGTATGAGGTTGTCCAACGGTGTCCTTCTAGTGTAAATGAGGTTAAAGCAGCCCACTGAATATAAAACAACCTGGGGAAATGTATTTGATTACCAAAGGGCTATTAGACTGGAGAAGCTCCAGGAGATTAGGCGATAAATCAAACAGCAAGGCCTACATGAAGGACAAACGTGGAGACAAACACTTGGGGCATGGAAACCGGAAGACAAAGGGGAAATATTTTGCACCACAGCTTAACAGAACGTTTCCGTGCAGACTGTTCAAAAAGAAAAATGGGAGGATGTCACAACTTGGGTGCCAACTTTTAAATTAAAAATCCTGGTGCCATTTGGAGGTGGAGGCAGGGCTGTTATTGTTTAGTGGTGTCCGACTCTTCGTGACCCCCTGGACCAGAGCACGCCAGGCACTTCTGTCTTCCACTGCCTCCCGCAGTTTGGTCAAACTCATGCTGGTAGCTTCGAGAACACTGTCCCACCATCTCATCCTCTGTCGTGTCCTTCTCCTTGTGCCCTCATCAAGCAAATTCCAGCTGAAGTTGGGGCATAATCCCAACCAATGCCTGGCAGAATCTGGATTTCACAGGCTTCCTGGCACTTGTTTCCTGGTACTTGTTACCCCAGCATTTCCTATTCCTACCAGGGAAACAGAAACAAAGCAATAGAGTTGAGTGGCTTCAGGAACTGGGCAACCTTTAAAGTTGAAGTAAGAAGATGCATTTTACAAGGGAGCAAAACTCAAGCATGCATTGGGGGTTCAGCTTGTATGGATAGGGCCCATCTTTTCACCATCATTTACCAGTCTTGTTTCTGGTAATTGTTTCTTTGATGGTCCTTGAACCTTCCTGCCACACCAGGCTGGTGCACCCTCTGAGAACCACTGGCTTAGTGTTACAATCTGTAACCCATCCCCTTTGAGTATTTATTATCTTGTAGGTCAACAACAGCTAAGGACCTAAGCAACCCAGAATATGGCAGCCTTCACCTTATCTCAAGACAGCAGACTCTCTGGCAAGAGTGTAATCCTATGAAGCTGTCTTATTCAGAGTCAGCTTGACAGAACATATATTCCACTACTGTCTGTGCCAGACTCCCTCAACCTGGTGCCTTCCATATGTTTTGGACTAATCAGCTCCAGTCAGCTAGGACTCATGGGAGCACAGCCAGGTAGTCCAAAACATCTGGAGAGCACCAAGTTGGAGAAGATTGAGGTGCCAGACAAGAATCTACATTATAGGAGCAGGCAGAAGTCTGTTGGCTCCTGACCCCTGCTAAGTCAGTATCTGCACCACAATCTGCAATACCCCCTCTGGCCTTCTGCCGTGGTGGCAATGAAGAGCAGCAAGCAGCCTCTCATCAGCTCCTTCTTCTAGCAAGCTGCCACGTTGAGTCTAATTCAAGTCTGCTGGTGCTTTGTAGCAGGAATAATTGGAGGCAATAAGAATGCCTAGAAGCAAGAATTTCCCGTTCTCTTTTTCCAAGTATTGCAAGCATGATAATTCCAAAAGCAAGGTCCCAGGAGAGGAAGCTCTCGTGTCAGCTGTGTGCCATCTCCCTAATACTTCTCTTATTGCGTCAATTCTTTTCTTCCCCTCCTCTTTGATGAACATGACCTCAATTTCCTCTTCTCACCTCTCCGAGAAATCATTTTTCAAGTGCTCATTTTCATCTTCAGTAGCAAAATTCCACTTGATGTAGTTTTATTCCTTTCATTTTTTTCCAGAGACAAGGGGCGGGGGGAGTATCTTTATTGTTTTGCCCTGCGGGGGCTCTTTAGCTTTCACATTGCAAATTCAAATATTATTTTGTCTCTCACCTTGCTCTCCATCAGTTGTTGCTTGAATTACCGTAATCCATGCCTTGAGTTCTCTCCCCTACAGTCGGGGAGCCAATGGGGGCAGGTTGCTTAAAAACATGATTGGAATGCATTTCAGAAAGGAGGCCCTGGGGTTGACATGCAAATCTGAAAATTAATTTCACTGGTTGCTAAGGATAAACTGGGCAGAGATGCAGCACATTTGTTTATTTGTCAGTTTGGCTTTAGGTGAAGTTAGATACCCCCAAAGGTATATTTCCATTCCACTTGCCACAGTTGTTCAATTGGATTTTTTTTTCTGAACTTCACGTTATAAAATTAGTGATGGGCAAATTCCCTTCAGAGCAGGATTTTGAAGTGGGTCCACAAATCATGGATGTCTTGGGAGAACTGCTGGGGGGGGGGAGGCAGAGTTCAGTTCTTTATCATTATGATCACAGATCACCTACTAAATTATAGTCAGACAGATACAATTTGCAGGCCAACAGAAGACTATTAAAAGCTGATTGACCATTGCTGCAAAATACTAGGATACGGCCCTGTGCTCACAGTCCTGCTTAGGAGAGATTACTGAGTGCTGGTATAGCTCCTATTCCTTTTTAACTACTTCTGAAGTCACAGCTGAGATGAGCCTCCAAGGGCAGCCCTCAACAGTCTAAAGTCCAGCCTTTCTCAACCTGTGGGTCTCCAGAAGTTGTTGAATTACAACTCCCATCACCCCTAGCTAGCAAGGCCAGAGCTCAGGGATGATGGGAGTTGTAGTCCAACAACATCTGGGGACCCACAGGTTGAGAACCACTGGACGTTATTGGGAAGAGCAAAGATTTTCAAGGCATTAAGGAAGGGTTGTTGTCTTTTTAAAGAAACTAATAAAAGGAAGTGAAAGGAAAGATCCCTCTGGTAAAATGTACTTGATTTCGTACAGTTGAACAGGGATGCAGGAGAGGATATATTGTCTGATTATATCCTTTTCCAACTTGTGTTAACAAGTTCACAATTTAGCAGAGTAACATTCCCCTTCTTAAACTTGCAGCGGATGCGTTTGCTCAGGCTCGCTAAAGCCTCTATAATAACTGTTCTGGTATTTCCCCCTTATTCCCTCATAAAAGATAAGACACGACACAGTCTTCTTTTTTAAAAAAACATAATTTTTATTAACAGGCCAATCATATCACATTATTTTCAAATCACATTAATTCCAAATTATACAGCCAAATTTTTCAATTTTGTTGGGGGTCCCCATACATCAAGCTCCGAACGAGGATCCAAACATCACTTCTATTACTGCTTTAATTAAACAGTTCTATCCAGTTCTATCCAGATAGTCTCTTTACTACTTTCTTCATCTTCTTGTTGTTGTCATATATTCCTTTCTTTGAGATCTCTGATAATCTTCACAGGCAGGTTGGAAGCAAACATCGTCTGTGTGGCTTTTACACACTCCACAAGTCATATCTCATAGGGACAGCCGCCATTCCCCTCCTCCTTCAAAAGTTTATCTTCGGTCTGCCCTTTAGTTTTCCCAGGCTTGTAAAGTATCTCATAGAGGGCTCTGCCAGGTTAAGATCAAATTCCAATCATCATTCACATTCCAATAGTCCTGGTTCTCCTCCCCCTGTCTTTCTTAGACAAGCCTGTCTTGCAAGACGCCATTTTAAAACTGTGCCATAGAATTTTTCCATTCTCTGATATTTACCAATCCTCTCTTCATTCATCATTAATTCATCCCACACAGTTTTTAAATTCCTGCTTGTGATTAATAAAATACGGCGATTCTTCTTTCTTTGGGGTGGAGGATTATTAATACTCACATAAGGCAAAGAAAAGAAAAGTTTTTTCCTCCACCCCCCTTCTTCACTCCAGATATACCAATCTCTTAATGGCGCTTCATCGGTTGATTTATTTGTCCTCGCCCGCTGCTCCGATCCCAAAGATCCATTAATCAGCAGTCTTATCTCCCGAACTTTGCTTGATGTATGTGCTTTAGCTTCTTCCAATTATATATTTCCAATTGTACTTTCGAGCTAAAGCGAACCAGCACGGGCAGATTGGAGACAGCGTCTGGGAAGAGCTGAGGGCACTGAGGGCTGGTGCCAAGTGACCGGGGCACCCCCTTCTCTCGAATCCGGGGGTGCATTATGGCCACCACTGGCAAGGCAGTCCCCCCATCTCCTTGGGGGGTCGGGAAGACTGCATACTTCCCATAGCAGCCTCTTAATTACCTCGTGTGGGTCGGAGAGATGTTATTGTCGGCCATCTTCCAATGCGCCACCTGGTGGCCCCCTGACACAGTCTTCTATAAAAGTATAAAAAAGGTTTACTTACACATTCTGTTCACAATCGGCTCCCAGAAGGCAGACTTAGCTTAGAAAAGTAACATATACTTGGAAACTATTCCATAAGAAGAAGATAGTCCCTTTGTCCTCTCTTGGCTGGAAGCCAAGAGGGCATCTTTGGCTAAGCAGATGTTGCTTCCTTGATGCATGTGAAGAAAGAGAGAGAGGTGGCTGCTCTGCCCTCTGCTTTTGTCATTACCTGCACAGGTGAGGCCACACCCACCTCTAGTCACATGCAGAGGAAGTCTGTCCCAGCCCCGAAGGAAAGAGGAAGTTTACCTGCTGGCTGGACAAACATTCCTCCCCATGTGTAAACATGTTCACTCTAGGAATGTTGTACAGTGGTACCTCGGGTTACATACTCTTCAGGTTACACATGCCACTAAGCCAGAAATAGTGATTCAGGATAAGAACAGAAATCAGGCTCTGGTGGTGCAGCGGCAGCAGGAGGCCCCATTAGCTAAAGTGGTGCTTCAGGTTAAGAACAGTTTCAGGTTAAGTACGGACCTCCGTAACGAATTAAGTACTTAACCCAAGGTACCCCTGTACTTGACTGCTCTTGTGTTTCACATCCCACATGAACATGAACACAAGCTCCACATACTTGAGTTCCATAATGCTAGACTGACAATTAAAATGAAAGGAATTGAAAGCATTCCTTTCTCTGGGGTGAGTCTTCCTCAGCACGCCCCCCCCCCCGGCTCCTGCACTGAAAGTGGAAATGACTGATAACCAGAAAAGGGTGGGTGGCTGAGCAGCAGTAGATTTCTTGGGAACAAAGAGCGCTTTGCCTTCCTGAGGTTCCCGGCAACTGGAACTCAGAAGCATTACTTCTTCCAGCAATGAGGGCAGAGCACAGCCGTTGTGGCTACTAGTCTTGATAAGCCTCTCCTCCATGAATCTGAAGGCACATTTTGAAGCCATCCAAGTGGGTGGCCATGACTGCCTCCTGTGGGAGTGAGTTCCGTGGTTTAACTCTGCATTGCATGAAGAAGTCCTTTATTTTATCTGTCCCCAATTGTCTAACATTCAGCTTCTTTGGATGCCCAAAACGATTTGGACTACATCAGCAGGGCTCTGTGTTACTGAGACTTATGGAAGTATGGTCCTGCTGGCTGGCCTTGAATTATTATTATTATTATTATTATTATTATTATTATTAATTTATTTATACCCCACCCATCTGGCTGGGTTTCTCCAGCCACTCTGGGCAGCTTCCAACAGAATATTAAAATACAATAACCTATTAAACATCAAAAGCTTCCCTAAACAGATGTTGTCTAAAAATCTGGTAGTTGTTTTTCTCTTTGACATCTGGTGGAAGGGCGTTCCAGAGGGCAGGTGCCACTTGATGGAAGTCCAAACATCTAGGGCCACTAGGCTGGCAAAGACTGTCTTGCTGCATTAGATATACCAATCCTATATAATAAAAAAGGGAAATAGGCATGCCAGCCTGAATGTTGGAAGATTCCGAACTGATAAAAGGAAGGACTTCTTCACGCCGTGCAGAATTAAACTATGGAACTCCCTCCCACCGGAGGAAGTGATGACCACCAACATGGATGGCTTTAAAAGAGGATTGGTCAGATTCATGGGGGAGAATCATAGAATTGTAGAGTTGGAAAGGATCCTGGGGGTCATCTAGCCTAACCCCCCAGAATGGCTATGTTCTGCCTTAGGTAGCAATGCTTCTGAATACCTGTCGCTGGGAGCTATAGGAGGGAAGAGTGCTCATGTGCCTGGGTCCTGTGTTTCCCAAAAGAAGCACCTTTGAGAACAGGATGCTAGACTAGACGCTCCACTGGCCTGATCCAGCAAGCCTGTTCCTGTGTCCTTACAGTCTACTTCCCAGTGAATTTGTGAACTCTGAGGGGACTTCAGTGCCCAGAGGTGGTCATTGTGAGTAAATCTGTGAGTCACACAGGACGCAAAAAGCAGCCAGACTAAAGAGTTAATGTTAATTGGCCAGGAACACTGGAGATGTTCTCTTGAAGCCAGAAAATGCTATCCTGCTGCCCACTCACTGTTTTCCAAGGTGTTTATTGCCTTTTGGAGAAAAAACCCCCTGTTCTAATGAACTTGCTCTGTCCCAAGAGGAATTTCCTTTTGTTTACAAAATCAGTGCTCATTCTAAAGAACCAGTCAGAGCTTGATGCTGTCTGGGGCAAGGGGAAACAGCAGTGGGAAATTTAGACACTGGTGAACTCACTCAGCAAGGCTCCACCTTACACCAGGCAGCGGCATCAGAGAAGCAAGGTCTTCTCCGTTCCGGAGGAGGAAAGGTGCTGGAGTTTGGCTGCAAAAGCTGCTGATCATTGAATCATAGAATTGTAAAACTGGAAGGGATTCCAAGAGTCATCTAGTCCAACCCACTGCAATGCAGGAATCACAGCTGAAGACTTTGGCAGGTGGCCATCCAACCTTCTGTGAAAAAACCTCCAATAGAGGAGAGTCGGCAAACTTCGAGGGTACTCAGTTCCACAGTCAAACACCTCTTGCCGTCAGAAAGTTCTTCCTAATGGACAGTGCATTAAGATAATTTTGCATGTGCAATTGTGTGTGTGGGTCCTAGCACAACTTCAAACTCTAATTTGGAAAAAAAGAGACAAAACATATATATTTCTCCCTAATACAGAGATTATTTTCACAAACAGTTCTCAAATCAAAACTTGTACAGTAGAATGTAGGAATATTCAGAACAGACAGAAGAAAGTATGACATCCTTTTATAGCCATGTTCAAATATATAAAAGGATGTCACATAGAGGGGGGAGAAAGGTTGTTTTCTGCTGCTCCAGAGAAGCGGACACGGAGCAATGGTTCCAAACTACAAGAAAGAAGATTCCACCTAAACATTAGGAAGAACTTCCTGACAGTAAGAACTGTTCGACAGTGGAATTTGCTGCCAAGGAGTGTGGTGGAGTCTCCTTCTTTGGAGGTCTTTAAGCAGAGGCTTGACAACCATATGTCAGGAGTGCTCTGATGGTGTTTCCTGCTTGGCAGGGGGTTGGACTCGATGGCCCTTGTGGTCTCTTCCAACTCTATGATTCTATGATTCTATGTCTTCATGCAAAGCATACCATATTTTTTGCTCTATAAGACTCACTTTTTCCCTCCTAAAAAGTAAGGGGAAATGTGTGTGCGTCTTATGGAGCGAACACAGGCTGCGCAGCTTTCCCAGAAGCCAGAATAGCAAGAGGGATTGCTGTTTTCACTGTGCAGCGATCCCTCTTGCTGTTCTGGCTTCTGAGATTCAGAATATTTTTTTTCTTGTTTTCCTCCTCCAAAAACTAGGTGTGTCTTGTGGTCTGGTACGTTTTATAGAGCGAAAAATATGGTATTTAAGATTTGGAATTCACTCCCACAAGAAGGATTGATGGCCGCCAAATATAAAAATGGATTAGACAAATTGATGGAGGATAAGGCTACTGAAAGCCTGCTAGCCATGATGGCTATGTTTTACCTCCCCTGTTAGAAGCAGTATGCATCTGAATGCCATTCGCTTGGCACTGCAAATGAGGAGATTGTTATCACACTCAGGTCCTACATGCTGGTTTCCCACAGGCATCTCGTTGGCCACCATGAGAACAGGAGACGGGGCTAGACAGACCTTTGGTCTGATCCAGTGGGGCTTTTCTTATATTCTTAAAACATAGCACAGGTTTCTTCCAGCACTGAAAATGAGAGCACAGCTAAACAGGGACTGTGTTGACCAGGACCACGTTGGACAGGCTTTGCTTGTGCTTTCTGCTGCCCCCCAACCCCTCCTCAAGCCCACCTTCAATGGGCTACAAGGATGGTCAAAGGTTTGGAAACCAAGCCTTCGAGGAATTGTGGAGGGAGTTGGGCATGTTTAGCCTGGAGAAGAGAAGATGGAGAGGTGATAGGAGAGCCATCTTCAACTGTTTGAAGGGCTGTCCCATGGAAGGTGGAGCAAGCTTGTTTTCTGCTGCTCCAGAAGATAGGGCCCGAACCAATGGATTCAAAGAAAGGAAATTCCTACCAAACATTAGGAAGAACTTTTTGATCGTTAGAGCTGTTTGCCAGTGGAGAGGACTCCCTCGGAAGGCAGGGATTCTCCTTCATTGGAGGTTTTTAAAGCGAGGTTGGATGGACACCTGTCTGGGATTCTTTAGTTGTGATTCTTGCATTGCAAGGGGTTGTGTGATGGCCTGGGATTCAGATTCAGATGCTGAACCTGAGGAATCCCAGCCTGCACAGGGTTTCCTGCCTCCAGGACCAGCTGAGCCAGGGCTGGGGCATGAGCCTGAAGGCTCCTCACCTGTGCTGGATCCTCAGGTGCAGGCACCAGCTGAGTCTGCTCGGGCTCCTGAGGTGATGGAGGACCCATTGCCTGCAGGTGGTCCACTCTCAGCCCCATCAGAGGAAGCTAAGGTTGCCTCTGGGTCCGGTAACCCTCCAGCCTCTCCTGAGCTGCAGAGGCTCAGGGAAGAGAGGCGGAGGGAACTAAGTTCCTGCAGGAGGAGTGCTCACCTCCAGGCCAGGAGGGGTGAGTCACCTGAGGATCGGGGCTGCCCTATGCCTTGGGGCAGATAAAAGCCAGCCAGCCCCAGTCCCAAGTGAGGGAGCAACTTTGTAGGTTGCCAGTTCCTGCCTGAACCCTGTCCTGCTCCCCTGACCTCACCTGGTTTCCTGCCCTGCACCCAGCTTCAGCTTTTACAGACTGCCTCCATATTGCTCCTTCGACCTTGGACTGGACTTGGACTTTGCCACTCATTTGACCCACGGAACCAGCATAGGTTGGGCAAGATGGCAATTCTTTAATTCTATGAAATCAAAGAAGATGGGAAGGAGCACTGTGGCAAACTGCCAAAGGAAGATCCAGCTCCTTTTCTTTCCAACATGTGCCAGAAGGATTGCCAAGTTTTGAACCACTCTCTCTTCCTGGGTTGTGATGAGCAGCTTGATCTGCTGGCATGAGGAGGTGGTGATAATGCTTCTCTCTGTATCTTGCATTGTTCCTGCAGAGCAAGCTAACAGTCAGCCAACCATGCCACTTCCTTCCTTCCTTCCTTCCTTCCTTCCTTCCTTCCTTCCTTCCTTCCTTCCTTCCTTCCTTCCCCCCTCCCTCCCTTCCTGTCAGTTGGCATGGTTAGCCACAAGCAACATAGCTTCCCTGTGTGTCTGTGTAACTGAAGAACCTCTCAACAGATTGAACTATGGACAGTAGCTGTCTGTTGGCTGCTCTGGAATCTTTAATGCTGCCTGAAGTCCATTGCTTGAAGTAGTTATCTCACCTCACCTGGGGTTCCCTGCAAA
This sequence comes from Podarcis erhardii, assembly GCF_964252035.2. Lineage (NCBI taxonomy): Eukaryota > Metazoa > Chordata > Lepidosauria > Squamata > Lacertidae > Podarcis > Podarcis erhardii. Next base: position 5,680,258 of record NC_138511.1, on the reverse strand, counting down.
CGATTTCTTCAAAATGGGAGAGGCGGAGAGTGCAGATGTTTAGGAGGATAGAACATGGAAATGGATAATGAATTCCAGCTTGTCAATCAAGTTTTGCGCAATGACAAATATTCAGCTCCAGTGTTAGCAGCAAAGTGTTGATTACTTTAAGGAATTACTTCCATGAGTAATACAAGCTAATGAGAGATTGCAGTATTTAAAATAGGATTTTATTTAAACAGTGGCTGTGTGACTAGAGTGTCAGCCACCGTTACTAACCATCAGTGTTTGAGCCAGATGTAACAATTAAACTGCTGCAGAGACTTTATAAAGGCCCATCACTGATGGACTCAAACTAATGCCTTGAAAAGTTCAAAGCACTCGCAATTAATATAAGAAGGATCTTGAATCCAGTGGATTGGCTCCAGAATGAAATTTCACTTTAGATGCAATTTGGCAGCAAATGTGTGCCTTCAGGTCATAACTAGACACGTGGAGTAAGTGAGAAGTGGATAACAAACCCAGAGCATGGCTTAACTCATAAAACTGAGCCAGGTTCAGGACATTCAAGACAACTTGGGACCAGCATGCCTCATAGACTGCCTCTCCTGGGACAGGCAAGGCTGAACTTTGAGCTCTTTTGATGAGAAGTAATTTTATTGACTGTTGTTTGCATTTCATTGCCATTATTGTACTTTTGCTGTAAGCCATTCAAAGTTTTTTTATTGTATTAAGTCACAGAAAACTAACAAACATGCACAGACACTTTCTGTGGATTCCCAGACTGCACTACTGTACAGAAATTCTCATTCTTCAAACATTGAAACCCCCCCCCCCAACATGTCTTTCAATGTCAATTGTAGTGAGAGAGAAAATTTAGTAGTCGGCTCCTGGTGCATTTTTGCAAGTTGTTAGGAAGACCATTGTCCTGTAGCATCTCCTTCCATCTTCAAAAGTATGTCCTGTTTTGGATAGCCCCCTGTCTCTTCTGGGGATAGGCGTCAATGGGAACTCTGTTAACTACCGGTAATTACCTTTGCTTCCTCTCTTGAATCAACAAAGGTTTGATGTTACCCTTGGCATATAAATGGAATATCTTTGCTTTATCTTCCTGGGGAATACTCTTAGCTGGAAACAGGCAGAGTATGGATGGCCTCCTAGGGCTGCAAGACATCCTCCGTTGGCCCAGAAAGTGGGCTTCCTGTTTGAGAAGGCAATGGGCAGGCAGATCAAAGGTCAGTCCTCAAATGGATGCTGGCTGCTTTCCAATATTTTGCCAGCAGCAAACCTCAAAGTGATTCTTCCTTAGGCCCAACACTTGAGGAAAGTGAAAAATATTCAGATACAACCAGTGTGATTTCTCCAATGGGTTCAACGTGTCCCTAGACTTAGGTTTGGGAGCCCTCCTAGGTGCTTTGTAAATTGGCACCATGGGTGGCGCTGTGGGTTAAACCACAGAGCCTAGGACTTGCCGATCAGAAGGTTGGCGGTTCGAATCCCCGCGACAGGGTGAGCTCCCGTTGCTCGGTCCCTGCTCCTGCCAACCTAGCAGTTCGAAAGCACATCAAAGTGCAAGTAGAGAAATAGGTACCACTCCAGCGGGAAGGTAAACGACGTTTCTGTACACTGCTCTGGTTCGCCAGAAGCGGCTTAGTCATGCTGGCCACATGACCCGGAAGCTGTACGCTGGCTCTCTTGGCCAATAAAGCGAGATGAGCGCCGCAACCTCAGAGTTGGCCACGACTGGACCTAATGGTCAGGGGTCCCTTTACCTTTACCTTTAAGGCCATGCCAGGGGATAGAACCATATAATTGCAGAATTGGAAGGGATCCCAAGGGTCATCTAGTCCAGTGTTTCCCAACCGGTGTTCCGCGGCACACTAGTGTGCCGCGAGACGTTGCCTGGTGTGCCGTGGGAGGGAGGCGGGCGAGTCGGGCGGCGAGAGGCCTTAGGCACCCTGCAGAAAGGCGTCCTCTTTGTGGGTGGGTTCTCCCCCCTCCCTTAGCGCATCGTATTTAGTTGGGGATTCTGGAGAGGGGGGCAGGGGCGCGCTGGCCCCGAGCGGAACAGACACGCCGTCGTCCCCACCTCCCTCTCCTCAGTAGCTCCGAGCTGACTGACTGAGGGTGGGACGCGGCCAGCGGCGTCCTCTCTCTCTCTCTCTCCACCTCCCAGCACCGCTTTTCCCGAGGCGTGCGCGCGCCTAAGGCTGAATGGGAGCAGCCTGGAGGCTTGGCGGCCTCTCAGCGGCTCATGACGGGCGTCCCCGAGGCGGGAGGTGCTGAGCAGGGGCTCTGCGAGAGGGCGCGAGGGATGCGTGGTGGTGCCAGCGCGCGCGTGACTTAAGAGGGCGACCTGCTGCCTCTCCTCTCTCTCCCCTCCCTCCCCTCATGGGCACGGAGTCCCCGCCTCATGGGCACGGAGTCCCCGGCACAGCTTGGCGCTACTACAGCTACAGCTGCTGCTGCTCCTGCTTGGATGAAGGCGGCTGCTTCTTCCTAACGCTCAGCCTCTGAGGGACCGCAGTCTCCCGCCCTCTTTTTTTTTTTTTTTGGCGGGATGCTGAGGTAAAGGATCCCCTCGCGCGCGGGCGGGCATCTCTTTGGGCAGGGTGCATGTGGAGGCTTAAGGTGGGGAGTGTGGAGGGGTTGCCACTTGCGAGGGGAGGGTTCATATTGTATTGGGCTGCGGTGTGGGCGACACGGCTCTCCAATGGCCAGCCCGCGGAGGAACATTGAGTTGGAGCATTTCGAGGAGAGGGACAAAAGGCGCACTGAATAAAGTATTTTATAATTTTTCATATTTCTGTTTACTTACTATTTCATAATAAAGTAATTATAAAATACTTTCTTTGTGTTTATTTGATTCCTATTAAAGAGAGTTACTTTATATATAGTCAATATAGGCACAGAGTTAATTTTTTAAACATTTTCTAATGGTGGTGTGCCTCGAGATTTTTTTCATGAAACAAGTGTGCCTTTGCCCAAAAAAGGTTGGGAAACACTGATCTAGTCCAACTTCCTGTAATGTAGGAATCACAACTGGTGAATCCCTGACAGGTGGCCACCCAACCTCTGTTTAAAGTCCACCACTTTCCGAGGGAGTCTGCTGGACTGACTTAGTGGGATGGGTATCGAAGACACTGTATTGTGACAGTTTTGTTTTTATCTTCAGTTGTGTCCTGAGTGTAGTACTGGTTGAGTGTTACTGGGCCCCCTGCACTTGGACTATCTGGTATCTATCTGGAGCCATTGGGAGTGACCATTAGGAGTTTTGGAACAAGGCATTTCCACCAGTACAGTGATGGCACACAGTGCCCTCTGTGGCTCAGAGTGCCTTTTAACAGCTTCATTGGGTTCTGCAGCTATGGCTGTTCCTAGATAGGGATTCCCTGACCAATGGATTCTATGTTTTGGTATTGTAATGCACTCTACTGGAGCTGTCCTTGGGTCTGGCTTGGAAGCTCCAGCTGGTGCAGAATGCAGTGGCCAGACTGCTGGTGGGGGCATTGGGCCAAAAACATGGGACACCTTTGTTAAACCTTCTGTAGGTTGCCCATCTGCTACTGAGCCAGTTCAAGGTCCATGTATTAGTTTACAAATGCCTGCAGTGTTTAGGTCCGGAGGTCCAGAGTTGAACGACGTGGCCCAGGGAGAGAGGGAAAAATAGTGGAAGTGAACAGCTGGCTTCGCAAATGGTGTAAACAGGAACGGTTTGGATTCTTAGATCACGGACTGCAGTTTCTTGAAGATGGACTTCTGGCAAGCGATGGGCTGCACCTCACAATGGTTGGGAGGAATGTTTTTGCCAAAAATCTCAGAAACCTCATCAGGAGGGCTTTAAACTGACTAATGTGGGGGAGGAAGACAGTGCTCCTGAAGGTAGGAGTCTATCAGTTGATGAAGATGATCATCCAAATGTCATAGACCAAATGGAGCAAACAGCATGCAGACCTAGTGGTGGGAGGAAAAAATCCTTAAATAAGAGTCACGGGGGAATGATTAATGGACTTCAATGTCTGTACACTAATGCGCAAAGCATGGGTAATAAACAAGATGAGCTTGAGCTCTTGGTACAGCAATCTAAATATGACATAATAGGCATCACTGAAACCTGGTGGGATAAGTCCCACGACTGGAATGTAATAATGGAGGGATACAATGTATTTCAGAGAAACAGACCAGACAAGAAAGGAGGAGGAGTGGTGTTATATGTCAGGGATGTGTATACCTGTGAAGAGATCCAAGATTTAGAACCTCAAAGCCAAAGTGAGAGCATTTGGGTCAAAATTAAGGGAGAGAAGAATAACAGTGACCTCATTGTGGGAGTTTACTATAGATCCCCAAGCCAAACAGAGGACATAGATGATGCCTTCCTGGAACAGATGGCCAAGCATGCAAAAGGAAGGGAGATAGTAGTAATGGGGGACTTCAATTACCCGGATATTTGCTGGATGTCAAACTCAGCCAAGAGCATAAGGTCAAACAGATTCCTCACTGGCCTTGCAGACAACTTCATTGTCCAGAAAGTGGGAGAAGCAACAAGAGGAACAGCCATTTTAGATCTGGTCCTAACCAATGTTGATGACCTGGTTAGTGGGGTAGAAGTGGAAGGATCATTAGGCGCGAGTGATCATGCTCTTCTGAAGTTTACTATACAGCAGAAAGGAGCAGCCAAGCATACTAGGACTCAATTTCTTGACTTTAAGAAAGCCGACTTCATAAAACTTAGGGAAGTGCTGGGTGAGATCCCATGGACAGTAATACTAAAAGGAAAGGGAGTTCATGATGGCTGGGAGTTTGTTAAGAGGGAGATAGTAAAAGCACAACTTCAGGCAATACCAATGAGACGGAAACATGGAAGGTGCCTAAAGAAGCCAGGGTGGCTATCTAAATAACTTTTAACTGAGTTAAGATTAAAAAAGGATGTGTACAAAAAATGGAAAAAGGGGGAAACCACCAAAGAGGAATTCAAACAAATAGCCAGCACGTGTAGACACAAAGTCAGAAAAGCTAAAGCACAGAATGAACTCAGGCTTGGTAGAGAGGTTAAAAGCAACAAAAAAGGCTTTTATGGGTATGTTCGTAGCAAAAGGAAGAAGAAAGAAACAGTGGGGTCACTCACTCAGAGGAGAAGATGGTGAAATGCAAACAGGGGACACAGAAAGGGCTGAACTCAGTGTCTTCTTTGCCTCAGTCTTCTCCGATAAAGAAAACAATGCCTGACCTGAAGAATTTGGAGCAAATGATTCAGCAGAGGAAACACAGCCCAGAATAACTAAGGAGATGGTACAAGAATACTTGGCTAGTTTAGATGTATTCAAGTCTCCAGGGCCAGATGAACTGCATCCAAGAGTATTAAAATAACTGGCAGATGTGATCTCAGAACCACTGGCAGTCATCTTTGAGAATTCCTGGAGAACAGGTGAAGTCCCGGCAGACTGGAGGAGGGCAAATGTTGTCCCTATTTTCAAAAAGGGGAAAAGAGAGGACCCAAATAATTACCACCCAGTCAGTCTGACATCAATACCAGGGAAGATTCTGGAGCAGATCATTAAGCAAACAGTCTGTGAGCACCTAGAAAGGAATGCTGTGATCACCAATAGTCAGCATGGATTTCTGAAAAATAAGTCATGTCAGACGAACCTGATCTCGTTTTTTGACAGAATTACAAGCCTGGTAGATGAAGGGAACGCAGTGGATGTAGCCTACCTTGATTTCAGCAAGGCATTTGACAAGGTGCCCCATGATATTCTTGTAAAGAAGCTGGTAAAATGCGGACTTGACTATGCTACCACTCAGTGGATTTGTAACTGGCTGACTGACCGAACCCAAAGGGTGCTCATCAATGGTTCCTCTTCATCCTGGAGAAGAGTGACTAGTGGGGTGCCACAGGGTTCTGTCTTGGGCCCCGTCTTATTCAACATCTTTATCAACGACTTGGATGATGGACTCAAGGGCATCCTGATCAAATTTGCAGATGACACCAAACTGGGAGGGGTGGCTAACACCCCAGAGGACAGGATTACACTTCAAAATGACCTTGACAGATTAGAGAACTGGGCCAAAACAAACAAGATGAATTTTAACAGGGAGAAATGTAAAGTATTGCACTTGGGCAAAAAAAATGAGAGGCACAAATACAAGATGGGTGACACCTGGCTTGAGAGCAGTACATGTGCAAAGGATCTAGGAGTCTTGGTTGACCACAAACTTGACATGAGCCAACAGTGTGACGCGGCAGCTAAAAAAGCCAATGCAATTCTGGGCTGCATCAATAGGAGCATTGCATCTAGATCAAGGGAAGTAATAGTGCCACTGTATTCTGCTCTGGTCAGACCTCACCTGGAGTACTGTGTCCAGTTCTGGGCCCCACAGTTCAAGAAGGACACTGACAAACTGGAACGTGTCCAGAGGAGGGCAACCAAAATGGTCAAAGGCCTGGAAACGATGCCTTATGAGGAACGGCTAAGGGAGCTGGGCATGTTTAGCCTGGAGAAGAGGAGGTTAAGGGGTGATATGATAGCCATGTTCAAATATATAAAAGGATGTCACATAGAGGAGGGAGAAAGGTTGTTTTCTGCTGCTCCAGAGAAGCGGACATGGAGCAATGGTTCCAAACTACAAGAAAGAAGATTCCACCTAAACATTAGGAAGAACTTCCTGACAGGAAGAGCTGTTTGACAGTGGAATTTGCTGCCAAGGAGTGTGGTGGAGTCTCCTTCTTTGGAGGTCTTTAAGCAGAGGCTTGACAACCATATGTCAGGAGTGCTCTGATGGTGTTTCCTGCTTGGCAGGGGGTTGGACTCGATGGCCCTTGGGGTCTCTTCCAACTCTTCTATGATTCTATGATTCTATGATTCTATGACTTCAGGGACCATCTGACCAAAGCTTGATCACTGAGATCACCTACAGTCTTCCCCTGAGTGGGTGAGGCTCACTTGGCAGCAGCAAGAAATAGAGCCTTTAGTGTCATTGGCCAAGTCCTGTGGACCACCCTGCCACTGGAGATTCAGCAGGCATCTTCTGTGCCAACTTTTAAACACCTTCTGGAACTTTTCTATTCCACCAGGCCTCTACAGGCAATTAAGAATAGCTAATAGTTGTCTGTGATTTTTACATGATTTTTATTTTACTGGTTTATGTTTTATTGCCGTAAACCACTTTGATTTTTTATGACACAGCAGTATATACATAGCTATAAAACAATAAATATATAGATATATACATAAATTTATACATTTATTATTAAATGTATTTATAGCCCTCCTTTCTCCCAAGTTGGGATTCAAGGCCACTTCCGACATTTCAAAATATAATTCTATAAAACAAAGTAATAAAAGCAAGCTAATCAAAAACGATAGTTAAAATACATCAGGACACATATAGAGTCTGCAATTAAAACACAGTTTGCCCTGACAGCAGCCGAGTGATCTGCATCCTCTGCTGCTTGGTTTCCAAATACTTGTCTGCATAGGAAGGTCATAGTCACCTGGCAGAAGGAAAATAAAGAGGGAATCAGTCTGATCTCTCTTGAGAAGGAATTCTGCAATATGGGAGCAGCCACAAAAAGGGTTCCCTCTTTTGTCACTACAGACCATGCTTCTGATGTTGATGGGACCAAGAGTAGGTGCTCACCAGAAAATCTTAGCACCTGGGCAGCTTCATATAGGGAGATACAATCCTTCAGGCCATCCTCTGAGTGTCCCTATCTTCCAGGGACAGCCCTGGATTTACAGAAGCCATCCCGGTTTCTGATTAGATCCCAGAATGTCCCACTTTTCCTTAGGACACCTCTATTTTCATGGAAGAAATGTTGGAGGGTATGGAGTTTGCCACCCCCAAACCAAGGAGATAAGTAAACTATACAACCTTTAGAAGACATCTGAAGGCAGCCCTGTGTAGGGAATTTTTAATGTTTAATGTTTTATTATGTTTTTATATATTTTGGAAGCCACCCAGAGTGGCTGGGGCAACCCAGTCAGATGTGTGGGGTATAAATATTACTATTATTATTGTTGTTGTTGTTAAATAGTACATCCCTATTTCCATCACTGGAAGGACAGATCCTGAAGCTGAGGCTCCAATACTTTGGCCACCTCATGAGAAGAGAAGACTCCCTGGAAAAGACCCTGATGTTGGGAAGGATGGAGGGCACAAGGCGAAGGGGACGACAGAGGACAAGATGGTGGGACAGTGTTCTCGAAGACACAAACATGAGTCTGACCAAACTGCAGGAGGCAGTGGAAGACAGGAGTGCCTGGCGTGCTCTGGTCCATGGGGTCACGAAGAGTTGGACACGACTAAACAACAACAACATTTCCATCAGAGAAATGTTGGCGGGTATGTCCAGGTAGCCTTGGCTCAAGCCATACACTAGTATCTTGGCAGAAGTTTTGGGAAGGTGGTTTGTTGCAGAGGAACAATATTTCTGTCCTATAAAGTTTTTGAGTCTTGGAAAATGTGAGGTCGTCCATACATGCCTATAGCCTGTTGACTGGCAAATTCAGCTCTGTTTAGATTTAAGCACTCCAAACATGGTCTAGAACAGACTCCAAGTATTTGGGTGGGGAGGGGGTTGTTTGTGTTTTGCCATTGTATTTTTTTTCTCCCACAGATCTATTTCCTCTTCTAGATTAATGGCTCACAGATTTGGTAACCTGCCTGCCTTGAGGAACACAGCAGGAAACTTACCTCCGAGCACAAAGCGCAGCTTCCAGTAATTTTCTTAGAAAATATGATGCCACGCCATAGAGGAGGGAACATGTGTGCACACAGATTGTTGAAAACATACTGTATTCGGTCTGGAAAACTTGATGTTTGTCCTCGGCTTTGTTTTTGATGTGTTGTCCTTGAAAATGCTATCTATTGGAACGTCGGGTGACGCCTTTCTCCATATGTGAGAACAAAGGAAGAGAGATTGGCATCACTGCTGGGCATCCCAGAGGATGACAAAGAGGGAGTGCCAGCCGGGGGTGTGGGCTTAGGGACGTCATTCAAGGCCTCACAAACAGAAGTGCTTGGCGGGGGGGGGGGGCAAATTGAAAAAAAGAGCAAGCATCAATGGCTTTGTGATGGGCTTCTGGTTGAGTTCAAGACATGAAGGGAGTGGGATCAGATTCTCCAGTTGCTTTGTTCTTATCTTAAAAGCAGTTATGGAAAGGCCTGAATTGTACCCACCCTGAACACACTCAACTCTAGGGGCTGCCAAACCATCGTTCCCACATTATGGTTGATGAGATTCCTTTAGGTGGTCCACAGTGTGCCTGCATTAAATAGTCATATTTATTTTTAGTTGTACTTTATTGCTTATTTTATTGCATTTATATTATATTTATATTGCTTTTATTGCTTATTTTATTGCATTTATATTATATATTATTTTAAATTGTTTATTTTATCATATTTATATTGTATTGTATTACAACTAGAATTCCATAGAAGAGAAGGAGAGTTGAGCTGCATTTGAGCTGCCAGCCTCCTCCCTTGGGCAGCTCGTAGCAGCTGCTGGAGAGTGGGCAAGGAGGAAGAGAAGCTGCTGCTCTTTAAGGGCAGGCAAGAGGGGATGGCCACCCTGGGCAGAAAAAAAGGGGGAGTCAAGCAGAGTCCAAGCATCTGGATTTTTAAAAAATGCTTTGTGCCTCCGTGTCTAATCCTGCCCCTTTCTAAAATCTATTTATCGGTGTGTCTTATTCTTTTTGCAAATCTACCAAAGAATAACATAAAATAAAACTGGGATTAACGGGTTTTCTCAGGATGGTGGAGGCAGTGTATGCTGTGTCCCATTGGTGTACTGGTGATGGTACTTGCCCTTGCTCTGGTAGGAAATGCTGTGCAGGGAGCTGGGGGGACCAAAAAAGTGGGGGCTAAAGAGGATCAGTTGGGGGGGGGGTGAGAACTCAGTGGGGCAGAAACACAGATGCCAAAGGACCAGCATACCCTCCAACATTCCTCAAATGAAAATGTTCCTATTTTCATATGAGGAATGTTGGAGGGTATGCTATTGATGGTTATGAGCCAAGATGGTTCTGCTCTGCCTCCACAGTTGGAGGCAGCAATGTTTCTGAAGACCAGTTGCTTGAAACCATGGGAGGGAAGAGCGTCCTTGGGTCCTGCGTGTGGACTTCCTATTGGGGCATCTGGTTAGCCACTGTGGGAAAAGGATGCTGGACTAGATGGGCTACTGGCATGAACCAACAGGCTCTCCGTATGAAGCTACTCCAAAGTGATGAAGCTTCTGGAACTGGACTTTTCATGGGACTTTGGGCCAGGGCCACTTGCAGTACGAATGCCCCACCCAGTTTTTGCTTCTAGCTCTAAATGAGATAAAGCCTTCCAAGGAAGAGGGTCTGCTTTCTATTGAGCATGTGTTTTCCTTTGATCAGCTTAACTCCTCCACCTTCCTTTCTCTGCTATGCTGCTGCCTGCTGGCAGAAATGTGGTCAGATCCTGAAACAGCAAGAAGCTTGTCTGACATGCGTAGGGTAGGAATGCCAGCCTGGAATACTCCAAGCCACCTTCGTTTTCATGCATCCAAAGCAAGCACTTTCCAACAAAGTCCATCACTTCCATTGACTTGACCACTCCTATTGCTTGAGCATTAAACACAAAAATGGATTTCAGTGGGACTTACTTCCAGAGAAGCAGGCACATATATTTTATACTAACATACCTTCATCAGAGGACATATTCCTTTCAGCCACAGTTGCACAAGCTCTTTGGGCTCTCCTCTCCATTTAATGCAGCACCACTGAGCCTAAGGAGCACCCAGATGGCATGTTCACAACCAGAGACAATAACAAGGGGAAGGGCTGGAGCTTAGTGTTACAACATTAGTGCAGAAGGTCCCAGGTTTAATCTCTGGGCTCTCTAGATAGAGCTGGGGGAAAGCCCTGGGTCTGAAATGCTGGAGAGCTGCTGGAGTGTTGACAATCCTAAGCTTCCTAACAAGTCCTAAATATCAGTAAGGTCTGATGCCTAGCTCCTGACAGCATATGTGTGGCTCTCCTATTAAAGTGAAGTTAGGGTTGCCATATTCGCAAAAAAAGTGATTTTTCTATTGACTTGCCTAAGATCCAGGACAAAGCACCACACTCCAGAAATTCCTCCCAGACATCAATTCCGCCTTTGATATCCTGGTAATGTCCAGGAAAATCCGTATATATGGCAGCCCTAAGTGAATTGCTTCCTCTGCTTAACAACATGCAAAATTTGCACACACATTTTCCCATACAAACAATGCATTCTAAATTTTATTACACATTGTTCTTAGTTCATTATATTCTAGGCCCCTGAAGATTATGCCATAATAAACATGTTGTCTTTATGGTGCCAAAAGTCTCCTTATTGCCTTTGCTGCACAGACCAACACAATTCTCTCTCTGGAAATTCTGGGAATTTCCAGACAAAAATAAAAGTGAACAGGATCATTATTTATTGCATTTACAAACCACATATTAACTCAGTGCTTGGCTTATTTAAAATACAGTAATGACAAAAACTAAACCCTCCTTATTACCGTATGTGAAAAGCTAAGCTGTGTACTCACAATTAATCTGTGTTAGTTTTCTCATTGCAATACTGGGAAATATTGTTCTCTGACTGATTGTTGCCACATGTGTTTTGTTTACAGCAGAAGATCAAAATGGAACAAGCAGAGCTGGTGAGAGGCAGGTACAGATGTTCTGGTCCCCAGAGACAACCACTCTGTTCAGATACTCATGCTTGGATACATTCAAGATTTGAATAGTTTACAAGCAGGCACTGTATTCTTTTGTTGTAGTTAATTATTAATACTTTACAATAATCACAGCAATTTTCCCCATTTTTAAAAAAACAGTATTTTTATTGAATTTTATCCCTGTAACTCAAATAACAAAACTGAACTTCTTAAAACAAACACATAAAAAATAAACTGAACTGAATCAAGTTCGGCTGACATTCACATGAAGAAATGATAAAGCTGGTTATCCAGATATTTGTGATAAGAGTCAGGCAGGAAGGTGAAGAGTACCGTCATAAGAAATGAAAGAACAGGAGGAGAGGAGCACATGACTTGCAAGATATACAGAAACACAAACCTGTCACTGAAACCATCAGATTCACAAGGCATACCAAGAACAAAAGGCTCTATATTACATCAAGAGAAAAGTCAACCAATTATATGTTGCTTATCCTAAATTTATTGAGAGACTTGTGCAAGAGACAAATGTAACTTTTCTTTTTATATGTGTTCAGTAAAATCCTGCCCAGCTTATCTGGATCAGAAGCTAACTCTCCCTTCAACAGCCCAGAGGAGCTTGCACTCCAATGCAATGCCCTATACATACATTAATAGATGCTGGGCCATCATCCAAAGAGAGTTCTCCTGACTGTATCAAAATTTTGAAGCAATTGCTCTCCATTGATTGAGAGGCTCAGATAATGTTTGGAACTGGGAGGGGGTAAGAGTGATTTCAGAGACGCAGGTGGCGCTGTGGGTTAAACACTGTGCCGCATGGGCTTGCCGATCGAAAGGTTGGCGGTTCGAATCCCCACGACGGGGTGAACTCCCGTTGCTCGGTCCCTGCTCTTGCCCACCTAGCAGTTCAAAAGCACGTCAAAGTGCAAGTAGATAAATAGGTACCGTTCCAGCGGGAAGGTAAATGGCGTTTCCGTGCACTGCTCTGGTTCGTCAGAAGTGGCTTAGTCATGCTGGCCACATGACCTGGAAAAACTGTCTGCGGACAAACACTGGCTCCCTTGGTCAGTATAGTTGTTCTGATTTTGAGTGGAATGCCCTACCTGGGTGGATGGAGCAGCCAAGTAATTTCGTTGTCCCCGAGAGGGGGCAATGACAATAAAGATATTATTATTATTATTATATTATTATCAGTAAAGCGAGATGAGTGTCGCAACCCCAACGTCATTCGCGACTGGACTTAATTGTCAGGAGTCCCTTAAGAGTAATTTCAAGACAGCCAAGATTGCAGCTATTTGTGAATCATACCATAGGATTATAGAACTGTAAAGTTGGAAGGGACCTTGGGGGTCACCTAGTCCAACCCCCCGCAAAGCAGGAATCACAGCAAAAGAATCCCAGACAGATTGCCATTCAACCTGTTTTAAAACCCACCAATAAAGGAGAGTCAACCACCTTCTGAAGGGGTCCATTTAATCAGAATCTCATTTGAATACATTGGTTTGGGTCCTACACCCTGGAGTTGCAGAAAACAAGCTTCCTCCATCTTCCGTGTGACAGAAGATGGGTATCATACCCTCATGTCAGATCACACTTTTCTTGTGTTGAATTCAATTTGTTTATAAAATAAATCGAATTTATTTATAAAATTAATTTATAAAATAAAATTAATTTATAAAGTTATTATAGATATGGAGATTTTAGCCCAGTTCCTAGCCCACTTAATATCTCTACATTTTATTCCACATTCTAGGGAAGAAAGATGCAGAAATGAATATGCTGGGGGGACAGGAAATAACATTTTCCCATAGGTCTGCAAATTTATGGAGTCCTTTGTTTAAGGTATGGTACCTTCAAGTCTAACCAATTTTGGCTGTAATCCTGTTCATGCAGATTAGGGAGCCATTTCCATGGATTCAGTGGGACTTGCCTCGGAGTAATGTGGCACACTAGTAATTGTGGCATCGGAGACCCTGAACCAAAATACACCCTGAGGTGCAAAGTATCAATAAACTGCAATGTTTAACTAGCCACTGTTTCTTTGCAAAGGAGGAGGATGCAGAGAGTACCAGAACAGGTGAGAAAGGATACAACTTTTCTGCCAACAGAGAAGAAAATGGTGAAAGTAGAGATTCCTTCAGATTCAAAGCAAGACATTTTTCAGTTCAACTACTTGGAAAATGGCAGTGCTTAAGCGTCCACAGTTGCCAACAAAGGTTCGTATAGTAAAAGCTATGGTTTTCCCATTAGTGATGTATGGAAGCGAGAGCTGGACCATAAAGAAGGCTGATCGCCGAAGAATGGATGCTTTTGAATTATGGTGCTGGAGGAGACTCTTGAGAGTCCCATGGACTGCAAGAAGATCAAACCTATCCATTCTTAGGGAAACCAGCCCTGAGTGCTCACTGGAAGGACAGATCCTGAAGCTGAGGCTCCAAGACTTTGGCCACCTCATGAGAAGACTGCCTGGAAAAGACCCTGATGTTGGGAAAGATGGAGGGCACAAGGAGAAGGGGATGACAGAGGACGAGATGGTGGGACAGTGTTCTTGAAGCGACAAACATGAGTCTGACCAAGCTGTGGAAGGCAGTGGAAGACAGGAGTGCCTGGCGTGCTCTGGTCCATGGGGTCACGAAGAGTTGGACACGACTAAACAACTAAACAACAACAACAACAAGCGTCCACAGTATCTTTGGAAAGAAAGAAGACAGAGAGAAAACCCAAACCAGTCTATGCCCCTGCCCTCGTGACCTCCATGGACCATGCCCAGCCTAGTGGGTACCAGCTGCCTCTACTCTAGTCTAAGTGGTTTTATAGGGGTCACGCTCTTTGGATGGTAGCGTGATTGTGGGAAGATTCAGAACAGAGGCAAGGAAGGACTTCTTCATGAAGCACACAGTTAAACTATGGAACTTGCTCCGTCACTGGAGGCAGTGATGGCCACCAACTTAGAAGGCTTTGAAAGAGGATTAAAGAAGGATTCCATGGGTTGAAGAAGATTGGAAGAAATTCAAGATTTATTAAAAAAAATACTGTAATTTGGTTGAATGCTAAGAAAGGATGCTAGATCATAAATAATTGTGCACCACTAAATTAGTGAGAATTAAGATGATAAGTAAATTTGAGAAAAAACTATAAACCTTTTGGAGAACTTATAGATTATATTTAAATGAATTTGACATAAGAGTGTAAACAAGATGATAAATTGCTGGCAAGAATTGGCAATGATGTAAATGGGAGCGGGAGGCGCGAGGGAGTCCAAAGATGTTATGAAAAGATGTTATGATATATGTTATACTTTTTTTTTTTTTTTTTTTTGCATTTATGTTTGAAAAATCCAAATAAAATATTATAAAAAAATAAAAATAAAAAAATAAAGGATTCCAATTCTGGTCTTCATTGTGGTGATTGATGCCTCTCCCATTTGCAGGAGAGACTCAAATGGAGGGGGGGTTACCTGAGCCTATAACACCCATGAAAACTCCCAAAGGTATTCAGGAGACCAGGGTACCCACGTATGTCTTTGTGCCTGCTCCTGCCACTGAAGAAACAGACAGGCTGTGTGTGAAGATGCTGGATCTTGAGCCCTCCACTGTTGAGGCAGTCTCCGTATCTGCCAATGCAAGAGACAGAGCTCCTTCACAATTCAGAATATTGATTCCAAATTAAAGGCGCCTCCAGAGGAGGTGTGGACAGTGAGCTGCAATCTGAATCAGACTATCAAAACTGAGGTAGGAGATTTGAGTGTCCTGCCGTAATTAAATATGGAGAGATGAGAGTAGATCTTCCTTTTTATTATTACTGTTATTGTTATTATTATTATTTAAAGCCTGTGAGGGTTTAATACCTACTCCCTCTGTGAGAACTGGAAGCTGGACTTGAGGGGCCATTGGCCTGATCCAGCAGGCTCTTCATATGTTCCCATTTTTGCAGACATACAGTCTACAGAAGGTGCCCAGAATTCTGTTTTGAACAACATGTTTTAAAGGGATTGTGTGTATGTAGCCTTAATCTGTCAGCAGCCAGCAGTTGTGCTAGCTGGGCCTGATGGGAATTGCAGTCTGTAACATCTGGAGGGTACAAGACTGGGGAAGGCTCCATTATGCTGCACAAGCCAAACTTTACAGCTCCATCTGCATGCTATAACGAAAAGTCTCAAACTTGGAACAGGTGATTTTCCTGTATGCCTGCAAATACATCTCTCCTGTAACAGGGTCATGTGTAATTGCAGGTTGGAAAATCAGATGTTAACTTGACTTTCTGGTACAAACTGTTTCCCAAAGATCTAGCACCCTCATGTATTATCTCAGCTTGAGTCTGTTTGCACAGAGCACAATAAGTATATACATGAAATTAACTGGCAGGCTTGCTGATATCAGCACTCTTTGCATCTGAAAAACTGAGTGATCAAAAACAAAAGCTGTTCAACTTTGGGAGGCCATATCCTGGCTCTAGTGACGTGTCAGGATTTAGCTCTGCACCAACAAGCTTGTTTGCTGTGATTATGCTCACCACATGGAGAGAATGTGTATGGAAATGGGATCATAGAGATGGGCTGCAGCTTAATGGGCTAGAACATTATTTTATTTATTGCATCTATATCCCACATTTTCCCCAAAGAGCTCAAGGTGGCACACACAGTTCTCTCCCCTCCCCATTTAATTCCCACAACAACCCTGTGAGGTAGGTTAGGCTGAGAGGCACTGGCTGGTTCAAGGTCACACTCAGTGAGTTTCTTCATGGCTGAGTGGGGATTTGAACCCTAGTCTCACCCTGGTCCTAGCACTCTAACCACTACACTATACAACCTTCCTTTGCCTTTGCTGCATTTCACCATTACCATGATCATCATTTACCTGTATCCTGCTTCTCCATGGAAAACCAAGCTCAAAATGGCCCACTGTCCTGTCTAGCCCTGACCTGAAGCCAGACATGGAGTCCTCAGAGAACAAGGCAGTCACCCCGGAGGTCAAGGGCTTTGAGGAGCAGGCAGGGCCCCCTCAATCTAATGCTGAGGATCCTGGTTGATACCTGATGGAGAACCCCAGGCACTGTCTGAGGAGCTGGACCTGTTTCTCCCCCTCCCCCCGTCCTCAGGTCCAGGCTGAAGAGCACAGCTTTAACAGAGGGACTCACAATTGCAAAACATATTCCCTCTCCCGCCCCCTTTTCCTGCCATTCTTTTAATCCTATTCTTTTTCTCTGTCTTTTAACACTTTTTAAAATGCCACCAGCTTTGGCAGCTCAGCAGTAGCAGTTTTTCCTGCCCAGAGTGCTTCTGGGGGGAATATTCTCTAATGTTTGCAGAATGGGGGTGGGCAGGCATCTGGATAGCACAGCAACAGGCAGCAAGAGGGCAGTTGTGGCAGTGCAGAGAGAGAGAGAGAGAGGCAGACCAGATTTCACACACACACACACACACACACACATGTGAGAAACTTTTCAGCATACAATACAATACAATAAAAACCAAACTAATCTAAATAAGAATAAAGAAGACAAGAAGGAACAAAGAAAAGAAAAGAAAAGAAAAGAAAAGAAAAGAAAAGAAAAGAAAAGAAAAGAAAAGAAAAGAAAAGAAAAACAGCCCTCTACCAGAGGTAGATCTTAACACTTGTCCAACACAGAAAGGGGGGACCCTCCCAGCTCTGTGTGGAGATCCTCTTCATTTCATCATCTGCTGCCTCCTACTTTACCATTCCACTCTCATATTCAGGCAAATCTTGATCAATATCCCCCTGCCCCCCAAGGTCTTGTGTATTCTTTACTCTGATCATTCTCTGATTCCTTTTCATTCAATTGCTCATCCAATAATTGCTGCATGATACCAACAATCAGTGGGGTGCTTGACAATATCTTTGCCATATTGGGTTCTGTTAGTCTCCCCCATAACAGTCTCAGGCAGGCCAGATTTCATTGTGGAGACGCATTATTTTTGCTGCTATCTGGATTATGTTTTTGAATCTGTTTTTTCACTGTTAAACCTTATTATGAATCATCAGTGGATTCCATTGCATCTGAAGCTGTTGTTTACAATTTTAAATTCTGTTGTGCCTCTCTTATGTAACTTACGTTGCAAGTGTTGTGCTCCAGGTGATGGCCTTGGGGGGCTGAGGTCCAAGTTCCAGAGGATATCAACCTTGGCCAAAGATCTCACCCATGAGGGCAGGCTTGCAGTTGCAGCAGAGTCCAAACAAACCAAAATCAAGGGTAGAGAATCAGTCTAGGTACTAACATGACCCAGAGGCAAAGTCAGGCAGCAGATGAATGTCAATATCACAGAGAGATGGGGCAAAGTACAACACAGCAAGGTAGCGCAACCAGGATGAGCAACAAGAATGAAGATTACTGTTCAGCAAGAGCTTCTGTCCTTGTGTTTTGGAGTGGGAGCATGACATTCTGTCCACCTCGGATGCCATCATTTTACAAGTGCCTCTTACCCTTAGCGGAGTAAGGGGAGGAGTTGGGAGTGGTGTCAATTTCAGCCTCTGGGCTTCATGCCCTTGACTAGTTGTTGTGTTGCAAGTCAGGGCAAATTACTATCTTTAGAACTTACATATACTGTAGTTCTGCTTGCTGCCTTAACCACCATGATTGATAATAACACTGAATACCTGTGTTATTTTCAACAGCTGGAGGGCTCAAGAGGAAGGCCTTAGATGCCCTGGCCTCCTAAACCACATCCTTACCATAGCTGCTGGCAGTGAAATACTATCAAGAATTGCTTGCTCACTAGTTGAGCAAAGCAACCATTCATTGTAAGAACAACTAAAAACTGATGCCCAAATTTGAATTCCCTCTCTCTTAGCTCCCCGTCTCTTTTTCCTTGCATTTCCCAAACTGGACCTAAAGTGGCCAGTCCCAATTTGCCATCCATAAATTGGGCTCGTCCCTCACATTTGCTTTTTCATCCAGAGCTCTCCTCGAAAAGCGCCCCCCCCAATTTTGGCAAACCTTCAGACAAAAGGCCAGTCCTCATTGGAGACTCTCTCTCAACTTTCTCTCAAGTCCTCTGCTGTCCATCTGCTATGTTTCCAGACAGCAGGTTCTTAGAATCATAGAAGCATAGAGTTGGAAAGGACCCAAAGGATCATCTAGTCCAACCCCCTGCAATGCAAGAATCACAGCCCATCTTGGTCCTTAAATCCCAGGACCTTTGAGCATGGCAAGCCTCTGTCCCTTTCCTTAGTGGGAGGCTATTTTTAAAACATTTATTTGTTTCTGATGTTTCCCCCTTTGCTTTTAGCTAAAAGACGTCAGAGGCAGCTTACAAAACCCAGTAGCAGGAGTCCCTGCCCTCCAAGTGGACAATCTAAAAGGCATGATGCATATGGTGACAGGACTGTTATGTACTGAGTTGAATAGGATCCAAACTGCAGCAGTCTGATTGGTCCTAGAACAATAGGATTCAGAATGCAGCAGTCTGATTGGTCCTAGAACAATGCAGCAGTATGATTGGTCGGCAGGAGCCACCCAATCCAGCTCCAGATAGAAGTGATTCCACAACCTGATTGGCCTACAGGAGACTTCCAGAATTAGCCAATCACGTGCAGCCCATTGTGTAAATAATGTATATAAAGCAGATACTTTGAGGGGACTTCCATTCCTCCTCACCACTATGAGCTGAATAAAGAGCATGAAATCACTTTGCGACTCTGAGTATATTTCAAGGACCTTGAGGCAGAAGTTCAAGGTCCCACTCAAGAGAATGAGCAGAGGCCCCAAAACATGTCATCACTCCTAAGAACATAAGAAGAGCAGGATTCTGGAAGCTGGATACGAGCACAAGAGCCCTCTCCCCTCCTGCAATTTCCAGCGACTGTTATTCAGAAGTACTGCTGCCTCCAACTGTGGAAGCAAAGCAGAGAACACCAGGGCAGGGAGACCTCTCTTGTGACTTCTGGGTCTAGCTACCTATTAGAGGGAATTATTATACAGAGGCTTTCCAATCACTGTGCTTTGGGAAAGTAATACACCACCTTGTTCTCCTCTGTTCTGTGCTCCTGGCTACTTCTGCTGGTGATGCTTGCTTGAGAAAAGAACTCTGGAGTCCTTCTGCCTCTGTACCTCATGCCCACACCCCCACACATCAATTTGGCTTTGCACTTTGGGTGCCAGCTGAGGAGCAGAACAGAAGCCTGAAGCTGTCTTTCCTAGTTTTATCCTAACTCCCCAGGCCCCTGCCTCGATCCTTCTGAAATTTCACAGCTTACTTTCCTCATGGCACCTCTACATTTTCATAATAAAGTAATTGCCCACAAATCAGGAGGAGGGAAGCAGCCCCCTTTTAGATCCCAGCAGCTGGGCTTTCAAAGTCCCTAACAGAAGAACTTCTGCATCAATGGTCTGTAATTTGGCAGGTTTCTTACCTAAGGGCACGTCTCTTATGTTTGCTGTTTTCATACAAATTGCACATAAAAAGCAATAGGGCAGATT
The DNA here is from genome assembly GCF_964252035.2 of Podarcis erhardii. Lineage (NCBI taxonomy): Eukaryota > Metazoa > Chordata > Lepidosauria > Squamata > Lacertidae > Podarcis > Podarcis erhardii. The sequence goes on along the minus strand of NC_138511.1, from coordinate 5,660,163 downwards.
TCCTTTTGATCCACACCAAAATGGTAAAGGCTGTCCTTGCAGGGAAACCACTGCAGCTGTTTTTGGAATTAGGCAAGATTTATCCCCTCAGAATATTTATCCCCTTAGTTGAAAAAAAATCTACTTCTGCCATTAAAAAAATAATAATTATACACACCTTCTTTTGAATGGAGGACCCCTTTAAAAGTGCCTACCACAAAATGCAAAGGACTTATTCATGGGTGTAGCCAGGAGTTTGGTTAGGGGGACAGGCTTTTGTTAAGGGGAGCAGAACCTCAGATATGTATTGTTTTTTATTGATTTGGGGGGCAGCTGCCCCTGAGGCGTTCCCAAAGTAGAGGATCCCCTAGAACTTTTTTTAAAGCATGACAAACCAAAATCCATTTTTTAAAAAAACAGGGGGGTGTTGAGAGTGCCTCTGGGCATGCCTGGAGTGCAGCTATGCTTCATGCACTCCTTGGCTGCCATCTGGCCTTTCCCTCCCGTCACCTTCTCTCCCCCCTGCCCTCCGCCTGTCACACCCGAGTGTGATTTCTGATCTGGGGAAAGTGAAGCTCCTGGCACTCTGCACATGCTTGCTCCAACCTTTGCAGGTTTTTAGAGCTCAAAACCATTTCAGAGCTTAAACAAAAAGTTTAAAAGTGGTGGACTCTTCTTCCTTGAAGGTTTTTAAGCAGAGGTTGAATACCCATCTGGCATGGATGCTTGAGTTGAGATTCCTGCCTTGCAGGACGTTGGACTAGTTGACCCGTGGGACTCCTTTCAACTCTACAACTCTAGGAGTCTATGATTTCTGGGCTGGCTTCACAAATGCTTCATTCCTGAGGTGAGACGGTACCTGAAGGAGAAACACTTGTTGCCTAAAATGTTTCTGCTTGTGCGCAATGCTCCTAGGCACCCTGAGGAACCCTGCTTTGCACATAGAATCATAGAATCATAGAGTTGTAAGAGACCACAAGGGCCATCGAGTCCAACCCCCTGCCAAGCAGGAAACACCATCAGAGCACTCCTGACATATGGTTGTCAAGCCTCTGCTTAAAGACCTCCAAAGAAGGAGACTCCACCACACTCCTTGGCAGCAAATTCCACTGTGGCAAGGCTGAGGTTGCATCTCCCGCCACCAGCCTCTCGATCAAGGTTTGATTCACTGCTTCCAGCTGCTTACACAAAGCTCACTTCCTTCTGGATGATGGATGTTGAGCCAGATCTTGATCTCACAGCATTCTGGGAGTCCTTCAATATTGCTCACTGTATCACTTACATCAAACAGGCAGTGGATCGTAGAATTGTATGCAACCAAGCCTGAAACGGTGGGTGCATGTTTGGTGGAACCTTTGGAAGGAAAGTGTGCACAATTTCAAGGGATTTCTAAACCCTGACACTGAGGTGGAGTACCTAGTGCACATTGCCAGGCATGTGGGCAGGGATGGCTTTGTTGGCCTCATCCAGGAAGAAGTGAAAGAGCTCATTGTGGCAGCGCTGGGGAAACAGGTCAGATTGAGTTCAGAATGTGAGGATGAGGGTGGTGAGCAGGAGCCAGAAAGCTGGCAACTGCAGAATTTTCCCCAACTCTTCCAAGTCATAAAGCACAGAAATGATCTGATTGCAGAGTTTGAACCCCTCATGGAATACAGCTTGAAGATAATCTATGGTATTACAGACACCAGGAGACCCTACAAGAAAATGTTTGATGAGCTGGAGGTGTAAATGACTATCAGACTTTGCAAAGCTGATCTCACTGGAACAAGTTTGAATTAATTGAACCAAATAGTCTTAATTGGATTTTGAATAAATGTGCCATTGATTATTACTGTTTTGAATTTTAGTGTTATCTTCCTTAGGAGGTCAGGCAAACCACGGTTCTGAATAATGCTTTTTATAGGGTAGGAACTCTTTCTGCCCCACACCCCTTCCCAGCAGACCCACTCTCCCCAGGTGATCCCCCCCCCCCGCCTGCTGTATTTGACAGGTTTTTGCCTGGCTAGAATGAATTATTGAACTCTGGTCATGCCGCTGGCTAGCCTGGATGGAGGAAAGATGAGGCAGTGGTGAGCGTGTGTCAGGGTTTTTTAAAAGCAGGTTTTCAAACTACACAAATTCCCCATCAGACACCCACAGCAGGAAAACAAACAAGAACCTCAAAGGCACACAAAGCCCGCTCTGCTCCATTGTCTTCCAGCCTCTGTCCGTGGTAGTTCTGCTCCACCATGCAGTGAGTATTCATTAATGGACCCGACTTAGTTCAGGAACCAGAACCAGAAGGACTTGTAAGGGTTTTTAGGAGGCTGCGATGCAACCTGCCCTGCCCAAAGTGCCAACCCCAGAGAAGAAAGTTTGGGCAGTTTGTCTGAAGCATTCTTAATACTGATATAATTTATGCAATCCTTGATTTAATTCTACCCCTATTTCTCTTTTGTGGATACAGCTGCTGACACGTCTGTCTGCCACTGAACCACTTAATAAACACACAAGCCTAAGCTGTCCAATGTTACCGGTATTTAACTGTGATTCCTACATTGCGGGGCCCCTTTGGGTTCCCTCCAGTTCTCCGATTTTTCAAACTGCACATTATCAGCTTTTCAGCTGCACCCGCCCCACAACTCCACATTTTGCACGCTAAAAGCAGCGTGGGTCTGGGTCAAACCAGCCAAGTCTAGGAAGGGCAAATGGCTCTGCCTGCCTCTTCCCCCCCCCGCCCCCGGCCCCCGGCCCCCGGCCCCCGGCCCCACTCACCCTCGGCCCCCGGCAGGTTACCTAGAAAACATGTGGCAAAAGATTCCCCATCGCGGGGCTGGACGGAGAGGCACTGCGGGGCGCCGAGAGTTAAGGCGGCCCGGCTGGACGGTCCTGGTTGAGGGGCCCCCGGGGCCCTCGCCGAGCAGACGCCTCCACTTCTGCCGCAGCTGCATCCCCCGCGCGGGAGCGCGCCCGGCCGCCTGCGCGCCGCCTCCGCTGCCCACCTTCCCTGACGCGCCGCCGCTGCCGGGCTATAAAAAGCCGCTTCGCCGCCGCCACGCAGCCGGGCGCTCCACTCGGGCGGTGCGAGAGCCGAAGCGAGCCTCGACGGGGCGGCTCCCCGCGCTGCCTGCCGCCGCAGAGAGCGAGGCGAGGGACCGGTTGCGGAGAACACCTGGGCCCCCTCCCGTTGCCCGACGGGCGCGGCAGCCTCGACGCAAACCCCGCGCAAGTTTCCGCGCGAGGGCCCCAGCCGCCACCCCCCCCCCGCCCCGTCTGCTGCTGAGGCAGCCCCCATGCTGCTCCCGCTGGCGCTCCCCGAGTTACCCTGAAGGCGATGGAGGGGACCCCGTCGAACGGTTCCAACGCCTCGACGAACGCCTCCCTCGACGAAAACCAGTTCGTGCAGCCGGGCTGGCAGGTCGCGCTCTGGGCGGTGGCGTACGCGCTGATCGTGCTGGTCTCGGTGGTGGGCAACCTGGTGGTGATGTGGATCATCCTGGCGCACAAGCGGATGCGCACCGTCACCAACTATTTCCTGGTCAACCTGGCCTTCGCCGAAGCCTCCATGGCTGCCTTCAACACCTTGGTCAATTTCACCTACGCCGTCCACAGCGTCTGGTACTACGGCCTCTTCTACTGCCGTTTCCAGAACTTCTTCCCCGTCGCCGCCGTCTTCTCCAGCATCTATTCCATGATGGCCATCGCCGTGGACAGGTGAGGAAGATACACCGGCGCGCGGGGGCTGGACGCCGGAACCTGGGTTCTGAGCGTCGGGATGCGATGGGAAGACGCACGTCGAAGCGGGAAGAGAGCCCGAAGAAACGTGCTAGGGAAAAACAGGGGAGGTGGCTGAAGAGGCTGGAGTGAAAAGTGAGAGGTTGGCCAGCTTGGGATCAAGTCCTGACAAAAGTTGGGGAGCTGGTTTGTTTGTTGCCTGCAGGGCACAGCCGTAGTGGAGAGTGTCCCTGAGCAAGTGCAGAGTGTATTTTCCCAGGTTGACTGACTGCCTCTCCCCCTGTTCCTTCCGTGTTTAAAAAGGTCACCTGCCAGGACTTGGGAGAGGCCCTTCTGGAGCAGAGGGTGCTTTTGGACTAGGGATAAAAAACCTGAGGGTCAGATGTGGCCCTCCATGTCTCTCTGTTGGCCCAGGCGGCCTTTACCAGCCCCACTTTTTAGCTGCCTGGAAAGTGTTCTTGAACTCTGGTTGTGTTTCTTGCAAGGCAAGATGGAAGATGGAGAGGCATATGCATGTGTGTGATATAAGGAGAAAGTGGCTGATCACTCTTAGAAACAGTGCTGGACTAGAATGGAGCTCTGGGCTGACCCAGCAAAGCAGTTCTTGCTGCTGCTGCTGCTGCTGCTGCTTTTAAGGTATTAGAATTTATTGGATTTCTTATGCGCCTTCTACAAGCAGTCTCAGCCTGACTTACAAATGGTGCAAAAACACAGAAGGTAAATAAAAACATCATGCTAAACAGCTTGCCTCAGGATGAAATGGATATAGATTGGATATGAATATGGTGTTTTCAAATCAACCCTGACAAAGATTCAAAAGCCTTACATGCAGCAGAAAGGTAATGTTGGAAGTGCACATAAGAACATCAGAAGAGCCCCTCCGGATCAGGCAAAAGCGAACCCGTTTTTAGTCTAGCATCCTCTTCTTACAGTGGACAACCAGATGTCCAGATGTGAAACAGGACATGAGCACAACAGCACACGCTGCCCACTTGCGATTCCCAGCAGCTGCTATTCAGAGGCATATTAATCTCCGAGAGTGAAGGTGGAACCTAGTTATCATGGCTAGTTGCTGTTGAGAGCCTTGCCCTCCATGTATTTATCTAAAGTCCACTCTTTTGGGTTACATTCCTTTTATAATAATAATAATTTTATTATTTATACCCACCCATCTGGCTGGGTTTCCCCAGCCACTTTTGGGTCCTGCTGTACCATGGAGATATGGCTTCAAATCCCTCCCTGGTCTCACACATGCCTGGGGCAAACTAGCACCTCCCACATTCAGTTCCACACCTGTGAAATGGCAGGCTTTGCATCATTGCCCTAAAATGAAGAAACCAAAGACTGATCACAGCTTGTTGTACTCTTATGAGACTCAACGGAGTCGTTAAGAGCGACTAGAACATCTCTGGTTGGAATTTCACCTCAACCAAGACCACACTTGGTGACTCTTTCAACCTCATCCCCCTGCGGGGATGATTTATACTATAGGATTGAAATAGTACAAGGAAAGTACGTCAAACACTAAAAAAAGCATTGCAAAAATGCGAGGTGTCTTTTAACCTTTCATCCAAGGAGCTCCAAGAGCCACATATATCATGATTCCATTTTATCTTTGCAAAAACCTTACAAAGTAGGCAAAGCAAGCAAGGTGTCTATCCTGTGGCCCTCCATAAGTTATTGGACGCCAGCTCCCACCAGCCCTAGCCAGCATGGCCAATGGGCATGGCTGATGTGAGCTGGAGTCCAACAACATCTGTTTTTTTTAAAATAATATTTATTAAGAGTTTAAAAAATACAAGAAGAAAAAAAAATGAAAATTAAACATAACAATATAATAAAATACAAAAACAAAAACACTACATAACACATTGAATTAATAAAGTAGAACAAAAACAATTAAAAACAATTCCAATATTTTCAATCTTAACTTTCATTCACTTGTTTCATTGACTTCCTCACGCCTCCCTTTTTGTATTCCACTTCAATTAACTATTTCAGCAAGTCCTTTCCATCTTCATCTATTTTCTGTCCTATAATTAATCTTAACATATTCTAACCTGATTTTTTCCCTTTAATACATTAACAATCTATCTGTACCTAGTTCCTTATAACATTTCTGCCAAAGCCATATTGTTTCATTCCACCATTTTCTAAAGCTCATTAATTTTACAATATTTCTGTAAGTAATCTTTAAATTTTTTCCAATCTTCTTCCACTGACTCTTCTCCCTGGTCTTGGATTCTGCCAGTCATTTCCACCAGTTCCATATAGTCCATCACCTTCATCTGCCATTCTTCCCGGGTGGGTAAATCTTGTGTCTTCCAATACTTCGCGATGAGTATTCTTGCTGCTGTTGTTGCATACATAAAAAATGTTCTATCCTTCTTTGGCACCAATTGGCCGACCATGCCCAGGAGAAAGGCCTGGAGTCCAACAACATCTGGACCAGTCACCACCTGGACCACTCTGGCTACGTCCAAGAATATCACTGTGTTCAGTATACCCCACTGATTCTTGAAAATAACTCATCTTTTTGTTGTGGTGGTATTACTGTTTTAGTTTATGACTGTCCTTCACTCTACAGACCCAGAGTGGGTTGCAATGATTTAAAACATGGTGTTAAAAACGGGTTTTTAAAAAGGCGCACCACACATTCCTATGCCAGTTTACTCAGAGGGAAGTCCCACTAGGCTCAATGGTTCTTTAGCTGTGGTTCTTGCACTGCAGAGTGCTGGATTGGATGCATGGGCGTAGCCAAGGGGGGTGAGTAATCAAAATCAATGCAAATCAATACAAATATGAGGTTCTCCCCCCCAAAAAAAATCCTGGCTAGGCCCAAGATTAGATGACCCTTTGGACCATCCTCACCTTCCATCTGTTTCAGAAGAGCTTGGGAGAAAGAATCATAGAACTGTAGAGTTGGAGTGGTGGTGGCAGAATAATAGTACCTGCTGCCTTAATGAAAAGAATCCTCTTTAATAGTTCCCATGGGAAGAGAGTTGTTAGCCACCCATACATTGTAAACATCTCTCTGTAACCTGGTGGAATTCAAAGCTTTCTGTTTATCAGTGGTGAGGCTTTTCTTGGCTTTAGCATTCTTCTTCTTTTTAATTTAAAAAAGGTCTCCACTTTCCAATATTCCTCATGTAAGAGGTTCTTGTGTGCATGCATATATGCATTTTGAAGCACAATATCGTTTTGTGAAATGAAAACCATTTGTTCTTGCAGAGCAGTAGCAGAATAGAATACACACTGCCCTTCACAATTGGAGCTATATTGGAAAACAGTGTAGTTTCCCCGTTGACGACTATAAAACATTCCCAAGGTATAAAGTAAGGAATTCTCGTTATCTCTGGAAAAGATTCGTTTCTAGAGTGTTGCTCATTCCATTCTCCAAGTTAACTAGTTTTCACTTAGAGAGTTAATTGAAAAGGAGGCATGTTGTGTTGGAAAAGGCTCATCTGCAGTGTCATCAGAATGAGACAACAGAATTAGTCCTTATATACGGATCCTATGTGGGATGTGTAAGAGAGTGGGTTGCCTTTGTGACACCAAATGGAAGCATTTAGATGGTTTCTGTATATGCCATAAATCTATGAAGATTCAGCAAAGATGCAAAATATGGCCATTTTGGCTCCAGAAACTTGTATCCATGAACACGAGTCATATTCCTCCATGGATTGTGACTAATGTTAAACCTGCCCAGTTACAGATAAATAGTTCCCAATGAGATCTTTCCTTGGGCTGGTTTACTCATCCATATGCATATCTTGCTATTCTGATACTTGCAGCTGAATACACATGAGCATGTGAAAAGTTTTGTTTTGTTTTAAGTCACTTTGGAGGGTATGAAAGTTCCTCTTTGTGAGAACATATTTGCAGCAGCCCATTTGCATGTTCCAAGTCACCCCTTAATGGTAAAAGGGTAAAGGTACCCCTGACAGTTAAGTCCAGTTGCAAACGACTCTGGGGTTGCGGCGCTCATCTCGTTTTATAGACCAAGGGAGCCGTTGTTTGTCCACAGACAGTTTTTCCAGGTCATGTGGCCAGCATGACTAAGCTGCTTTTGGTGCAATGGAACACCAAAACCAGAGCAGTGCACAGAAACACCATTTACCTTCTCACCGGAGCGGTACCTATTAATCTACTTGCACTTTTTGGGTGCTTTCAAAATGCTAGGTGGGCAGGAGCTGGGACCGAGCAATGGGAGCTCACCCCATCGTGGGGATTCGAACTGCTGACCTTTTGATCGGCATGTCCAAGGCTCAGTGGTTTAGACCACCGTGCCACCCGTGTCCCTCCACTTGATGGTAATAGGCATCAAATAATGATCATGCAGATGCAAGGCAGGTTTTTGTCACACACTGAGGTCTCATACTCGGGCATAAGGTGGCAACCGATAGCAAGGCGTCTGTTGCAGATCTTGGTGTGCTGGCTGAGAGAGAGAAGAAGAGTGGAGTGTGGAGGAGCAGAATGCAGAATAAGGGATAAAACAAGGGGGAAAGGAGGTGAAGGGCTGTCTCCCTTCTCATACCCTTCTGATGAGATTTCATAGAAGTGTTAACTGATGGAATCCATGTCTAATTCTTTCTCCTCAAAGACTCCTTGCATTTCCCCTCCCCTCCCTTTCATAGTCCTTCAGCTTCCTAATTTAGCCAATAGAGAGTCCCAAATTATATTGTGTGGCTTGGAATAATTGTCTGAACGTTGTAATGATGGGCTGTGCTGGATTCAGGCTCACTCAGCCTGATCTTTGTGTGTGTTGTGGAAACAAAGAACTTGCCAGGATGAGAAAGAGGAAGCTGGCAGTGTGGTGCAGGGGAGATTTGGGCAATGACAACACATCACACGGCCTTCCCCAGCCTGGTGCCCTCCAGATGTTTGGGACTACAGCTCTCACCAGTCCCAGCCAGCACAACTGTGCAAAATACACATTAGAGCAAAATTTACTGTTGGAGTAGCAGATGTACTTGTCAGCATCAGTCAGCAAAGGCTTTGCTCCCAGATTTGGAAGGAAGACATGGAACAGGGCCGGCATTAGCTGAGGAATAAAACAAGCAAGATATGGGAGGTTCCTGATAGGAACTTCTGATTCCTCTCCCTCTCCCTTTCTTTCCGTGTCTCTCTGTCTCTCTTTAGAGCAGCCATGGGGGATTCTGATCAAAGGAGCAGTGCTGGGAGGGAGACTTTTAAGCCATTCCCTCCTGCACCATTTCCCCAATCTAAATCATTTCCACATCTCCCAAGCTGCTATCAGTCCTGCAACAGAAAAAAAATTGCAGGCATGTTACAAGAACATGTATTCCTGCCCACCCCCAACCCTGTGCGAATAACAGCAGTTGGGAGTTAGATCAGGGAATGGCAGAGGGGAGAAGGATTAAACATCCCCTTTATAAGAGCCCAAGAACATCAGAAGAGTTCTGCTGGGTCAGGCCAAACGTAATAATAAGAATTTATTATTTACACCCTACCCATCTGGGTGGGTTTCCCCAGCCACTCTGGGCAGCTTCCAACAAAACATTAAAAATACAATAAAACATCAGACATTGAAAACTTCCCTAAACAGGGCTGCCTTCAGTTCATATAGGTTGGCATTCTGTTCTTACACTGGCCAACCAGAGGCACAGGAAAAGCCCCAGAGCAGGAGCTGAGTGCAGTTGCCTTCTGCCTTTGCCCTGGGAGGTGGGACAGGATGATGCTCTGATGAAAACCGGAGCCCCTCCCCAGCTTTGCTTCTGTATTAAAATAAAAGGGGAGGAAAGTGGGGCAATCTGCTCTGCCATGGTTGCTTTGGTCTTCTTGAGGACACAACTTTTTATTGACAAACTGCAAGAGAGAAGATCAGATGGGCTTAATGTGAAATTCCCCTTGGCCCTGAACTGTCCGTCTGCATCTCACCCACAAGCCCTGATGTCGTAATGCTTAAGGCCTAGATCCAAAGAACTGCAAAATGGGGGGGGGGTGCTGATGGGGGTCTCCTGTTTCTCAGGCAACCATCTCTCATGGCAAACTTTTATTGAAACCTATGGGAGTTTCTACACTGACTTTAGACTGGGAGGGGGAGGCTGCTCTTTGTGGAAAGGAAACAAATATGTGACAAAAATCCATTCATAATGCCCAGGCCCTCAAAATGTGCCAAAAATAGTTCTTTGGATGCCAGCCACAGCATTTGCATGGGGTTTGAGAGTGTTGGAATTGTTTCACATTCTCTTCATGATCTTTTTGAAAGGCCAGTGGGTTAGCTCAGTATTATTCTCCCCACATTGCAGAGGGAAGAGGAAAAAGCCGCTAGGAGAGTGACTTGCTTATTTGAGTTTGCAGCACAGTTGAGATTGGAAAGGAAGACGTAGCAGAGCATTCCTTCTGCTGCTCTGTTTCTCCACTGCCTGTCAGATCATCTGCAACTTCTTATTTTGATCAGCTTTAAGCAGATAATATCTCTGAGCAGCCTTCACCAACTGAGACTCTCCAGAGGCTTTAGAGTAGACTATACTCCCTTTGGAGCTGTGTTACTCGCACGTGTGCAAAGGGGCTGTGTGTTTAGCCCTGTCTGTGAGGTTGTGAAGGGATAAACTCTGCCTCCACAGTCAGAGGTTGACAAACTGCAATTAAAACATATGAATCTCTGTGATCCACGTGCTGGGTAAATAACAAAAGAATTGGCAGGAGAATAAAGTTTAAGATTTTAACTGATGCAAAAGATAGAGGGGGGTTTGCTCTGCCGGACTTAAGATTATATTACGAAGCAGCAGCTTTTTGCTGGCTGAAAGACTGGCTACTTCTTGAGAACACAGACATCTTAGACTTGGAAGGATATGATAATTGTTTTGGTTGGCATGCATACTTATGGTACAACAAGGCAGTGGTGTACAAAGGTTTTAAAAATCATATTGTTAGAAAAGCACTATATAATGTTTGGAGCAGATACAAAGACCTATTGGAAACTAAAACTCCCAGGTGGTTGTCACCAATGGAAGCCAAGGGGGTGAAAAAACTTAATATGGATTCTAAATGGCCAAAATATTGTGAAATCTTAGAATATGAAGGTGAAAGGGTGAAGCTTCAGAGTTATGAAAAACTAAAGTCCAAAGTTCGAGATTGGTTGCATTACTACCAGATAAATGAGACATTTAAAGAGGACAGGAAAATAGGATTCCAGAAGGAGAGGTCAAAGTTAGAAACGGAACTGTTAGAACCCAATACTAAGAATCTGTCAAGAATGTATAATTTGCTGCTTAAGTGGAATACACAGGAGGAAACGGTGAAATCAGCCATGATTAAATGGGCACAGGATATCGGTCATGACATTATGTTTGCTGACAGGGAACAGTTATGGACCACTGGTGTTAAGTTCACGGCATGTAATGCCTTAAAAGAAAATATAATGAAAATGATTTACAGGTGGTACATGACCCCAGTCAAGCTTGCAAAAATTTACCATTTGCCCAATAATAAATGTTGGAAATGTAATGAGAATGAAGGTACCTTTTATCACCTATGGTGGACCTGCCCGAGGGTGAAAGCATTCTGGGAAATGATCTATAATGAAATTAAGAAAGTCCTTAAATGGACATTTACCAAGAAACCAGAGGCTTTTCTCCTGGGCATGGTTGGCCAATTGGTGCCAAAGAAGGATAGGATTTTCTTTATGTATGCTACTACTGCAGCAAGAATTCTTCTGGCAAAGTATTGGAAGATGCAAGAACTTCCTACTCTTGAAGAATGGCAGACAAAGGTGATTGACTTCATGGGACTGGCAGAGATGACCGGCAGAATTCGTGACCAGGGGAAAGAGGCAGTGGAAGAAGACTGGAAGAAATTTAAAATATATCTTCATTATTTTTTTTTTAAATAAATATTTATTAAAGTTTTTAAATATAAATGCACAAATAATAAACGATCTTACTTCTATCACAACAATTTCATCACTTCTTTGGACTCCCTCACGTCTCCCGCTCCCATTTACATCGTTAAAAATTTTTTCCAAACAAATTATCAACTTGTTTACAATCTCATGTCCACTCATTCAAATATAATCTAGCACTTCTTCCAAAAAATTTTATATTTTCTTTAGTCTCACTTATCATCAAATTTAAATCTAGTTTAGTGGTGGCCAATTTTTTATAATCTAGCATCCTTCTTAACATTCAACCAAATTACAATGTTTTTGTAGATACATCTTGAATTTCTCCCAGTCTTCCTCCATCTTCTCTTCTCCCAGATCACGGATTCTGCCAGTCATCTCGGCCAGTTGCATATAGTCCATCAGCTGCATCTGCCACTCTTCCAGTGTGGGTAGATCTTGAGTTTTCCAGTTTTTTGCGATGAGAATCCTTGCTGCCGTTGTTGCATACATAAAAAATGTTCGATCCTTCTTTAACACCTTCTGGCCGACAATACCCAGAAGGAAGGCCTCTGGTTTCTTTGTGAAGGTATACTTAAATACCTTTTTCAGCTCATTATATATCATTTCCCAGAAGACCTTCACCTTAGGGCATGTCCACCAGAGGTGAAAGAATGTTCCTTCATTTTCTTTACATTTCCAACATTTATTATCAGACGAATGGTATATTTTGGCAAGTTTAACTGGGGTCATGTACCATCTATATATCATTTTCATTACATTTTCCTTCAGAGCATTACATGCAGTGAAGTTCAGCCCAGTGGTCCACAACGTTTCCCAGTCCTCAAACATAATGTTATGCCCAATGTCCTGTGCCCATTTTATCATAGCCGATTTAACCATTTCGTCTTGTGTATTCCATTTTAGCAGCAAGTTATACATTCTAGATAGTACCTTGGTCTTTGGTTCTAACAATTCTGTTTCTAACTTCGAGAAATTTAAAATATATCTTCAAAACTGTTGTAAAATTGATGAGTGTTAAGATGTCAAGGGGTAAGAAGCAGAGAATTACAGCTGTAATCAACAAATTTATGGGAATTTAATGAAGGGATCTAAATGGGTAATTTGACTAAAGGGTTGCTAAAAAATTCTTTTTAAAATAAGGATGCAGCGAAAGGGAGGTATGGGGAAGTCGACTGAAAGAAGTTACAGGAAAATAAGATTATGAAATTATATATGTTTAAATGTTTTGTATGTTTTTGTCTTGTGTTTTGTTTGTTTTTATTATGTGTTTGAAAAATGAATAAAAATTATTTTAAAAAAAACCCAAAAGAATTGGCAGGGTCAGTCTAGATTCAAAACATGCGGTTAAAACATAACTGCAATTAAAACATATGAATCTCTGTGATCCACGTGCTGGGTAAATAACAAAAGAATTGGCAGGGTCAGTCTAGATTCAAAACATGCGGCTAAACTTCTGGGGACTAGTAGTAGAGTTTAATTTCAAAGTCAAGCTGCAGTATAGCATGGGAATTTAGGCTGTTAAACCTTTTGCATTTCCTGTTTCTTCCACTGGCAAAGTGCTTCTCCCTTTTTACTCCTCCTGCAATGAACAGACCACACACTCCTAAGCCAAAGATCAGAGTCATGCATTTATCCAAGCAGCAGCAAGGAGAACACAGGCAGAATACCCTTGGGTAGAAAATACAGAAAGATAGCTTCAAACAGGTGTTCTAAGCTTGGAGCTTAGCTTGGACACACCTTCCTCGGTCAGTTACATGGTGCAGAGAGAAACAGAGCAGAACCTCCAAGTGTCCCTATTTTCCAGGGACATCCCTGATTTAGAGAAGCTGTCCCAGTTTCTGATTTGATCCCGGAATGTCCCGCTTTTCCTTAGGACGTCTCTATTTTCACTGGAGGGTATGGAGTTATCTGACCCCCCCCCAAGCTGTATAGGGAAGTTTTAAAAAAAATGTTTAATGTTTTATTATGTTTTATATATGTTAGAAGCTACCCAGAATGCTGGGGCAACCCAGTAAGATGTGTGGGGTATAAATAGTAAAATTATCATTAAGGAATGAGATGTCCCTATTTTCATCAGAGAAATGTTGGAGGATATATGAGAGAGGGAACAGGAAGAGAAGGCTTGACTTCCTCCCTCATCGGAAAAGAGGGGGTGTGACATAGCCAACTCTAGGAATCTAACTCTGTGGTCTTAACCCTTTCGTGCACTAACTAACACTCATGCATAGTTATGTTTGAATGCCATTTCAAACAAGAGGCAGGAATGCTTCTGAACACCAGTTTCCAGGAACCACAAGTTGGGAAAGAGCTGCTGTATTCAGGTCCTGCTTGCAGGTTTCCCACAGGTTGGCAATGGTGAGAACAGGATGCTGGACTAGATGGGCCATTGGCCTGATCCAGTAGGCTCTACTTATGTTCTTAAGCTGGGAGACTCTTCTATCTCTTTAGGTTCCTTCATGTGCTTTAAAACCATAGAAGAATAGAGCTCTAAATTGCACAGGGTGTGTATCCTGAGATTTGTTTTTATGTATCTCTTTAAAAGATTTTTAGCCCACCTTCCTGGGCATGCTGCCCTCACAAGGAGTCTTGCAAGTCTCAAAATGCATGGAAAGACAATTAGAAAATAAGACATGCGCTCTCTCTCTCTCTCTCTCTCTCTCACACACACACACACACACATATGCTAACAGCACAATTCAGCCAAAGACTCCCCACTTCAGAAGGGGGACTTGCACTGCCCAATGGCAGGGCTAAATGTGCAGCCACTGTGTGTCTTCCCCCGACTGAGAGCTCTTCTGATGTTTGAACTACATCAGCCCCCATGTCATGTAGACATGCTGGCTGGGGCTGATGGGGATTGTAGTCCAAAACTTCTAGAGGTCATTGGGTTGCAGAAAGCTCCTCTAAGGTCATGTTTAGAGGTTCTGTCATTGGTCTCTGGGAAACATTTGCTGTTCCAGTTAGTAACTTAATTTTCTGGACAAACGCACCATGCACATAAATATGCTCAGCGTACAAGACAACAAGCTCAAAGCTCACAACACTGACACATCCCAGCAAATGCAAGGATCAGAGATTGCAAACTGCAAATCTGAAATTAGCGCTTGCATCAAAGGGAGAAGAGTGTTTCCAATGTTGAAGTGCCCTAGAAGATTAACACCTCTCCCACTGACTCAGATGGGCAGACACACAACAGCTGTGTAAAAGCTGCTATGAAAATACCGAACCAGTATCAAAGACAACTGCATTTGCTACTCATCCACAGCAGGAAAAATGGCAAAGAAACACAGAATAGCACATCACCGATGCTCTCCTAGTGCAAGTGATTAATCTCTGTCAATAGCAGCCGTGTTTGTATTCTGAAAGCTTCTTGAAGTTTGAGCCAGGCAGTTGTTCTCTGGAATAATATTCCATCGCAGGGGGCTGGGTGATTTTGAGCTTTCAAAATCTACTCTTTCAAAATGGTTTCCTATAATTCATATCCCAAATAATGATGACAATGAGGTGAACAAATCCCCTGATGAGGACCAAAATTTTTCATTGAATTACTCCAACTTTTGACAAGCATTTTCAAAGTAATTCTCTAAACAATGCTCTCTGATGCTCTACAAAAAGGGCAATAGCATTGTTTTAAAAAATATCTTGATTTGCTTTAGGAGAGTAGCAGCTGCAAGTAGTGACGGCCTCTGGTGCTTCCAAATTTTCTTTTAAGCATACAAGCAGAGCTAGAAATTTATTAATGTTTCTTGGAACAAAAGTTCCTTGGCCAACCTTTCACAGGAACAAAATCAGGATCCGTCTGAGGAGAGACTCACCATTGGATGTTGTTTTTTAGGGGTGGGGAGGAATATGTGTTTATTTAGAAGATCAGGCAAAGCTGATCTTTAAAGCAGCATTGGTTCCCTCCCAAGCAAACACCAGCTCCTTCTTTTGTCTCCTTTGTGAGCCATATTAAAATTCCCAAATTGTTTCTGCCTTCCCCTGAGGAAGTAGGGTTTGTGCCCAGGTTAGCATCTACCAGCCATCAAAGCCACCAAGCAGATGGACCTGTGATCATCTTATGAGGCCCTTCTTTGTGTGCTTCCTCCACAAGAGGTCCAAAGGGTGGCAGCACAAGAACTGACCTCTTATGTGGTGAGCCCCATGGAGATTTGCACATTCCTCTATCCGTGGGGGTAAAGGTGGGGTTCCCCAGACTGGCAGAGCAAAAAGCCCCTGTGATTCCCCTTCAGCTCCTCGTAAGCATCCCTTGTGCTACAACCCCGTCCTTCATCCCAGAAATGCAGGAGGTGTGCACCTTAGGAACTCGCAATGGTACTCTGTGTGTCGTGATAAATAGGTGGAAATACAGTATGCTGTTCATGTGCTTGAACTGATATGTTCTAATGAGTGTCTGAATCACTTCTCAACAAGATGTTTGGTCTGCCGTGAACATCTGTAAGGTCTCAGCTGGCTGCGCACAAGAGCTCCTCTGAATATCAAGTAAAGAATGAAGGTTTTCCATACCCAAATGGCAAACGCTTTGCAAAACAAGGCAGTACAATACAGGCTAACACCGCAGTTTAACTCTGGCAATTTCATAGGTCCGTTTCCTTTTGGCTTTGCTTTTTGGGATTAGCTGCCTGTCCTTCTGGGTTTCATGGTGCTCTGGAACCTGGTGGTATCCCAACCTAATGCCCTCCAGTGCTTTGTGGACTGCAACTCCCATCAGCCCCCAGCCAGCACAATCATATGATCTCGGTGCTGATGGGAGCATGGTCATGCTGGGGGGAGATGCCAGGTTCAGCCCCAGCATTTCCAGGTAGGGCTGGAAGAGACACTCACCTGAAATGCTGGAGAACAGCTGCGAGCCATTGTGCACAAGGGTGGTGGATTGTGCTGGATTAGTGGGCTGATGGTATAAGGCAGCTTAATTCTACTAAGCAACTGTCCACAGTGCAAAGAAGTTGTTCCTTTTGTCTGACCAGAATCTCATGAAAATCAGTTTCATCTGATGACCTGCACTGCAGGGGGTTGGATGTCTTGTAATTTTTAAAATAGACCTCTATCATGCTCCTCCAATTGTCTTTTTGACCCCCTCCCCAACCAAAAAGTTGCAAACGCTTTATCTTTTCCTTATACAGAAGGTTTACCAACCCCTATCTTGTTTTGGTGGCCCATTTCTGAACACCCCAAAGCTCTAGGGCATCATTTTGGAGATAGATGGAGCACTGTGTTGGGAAAACTGGGCTTCCGAAGGGTATGTACTAAGGACCAAGGAAAGCAAAATGATGAGCTTTGGTGCCATTTCCAAGGTCTCATGCCTTAGAAGGGCAACTAAGGATCACAGCTCCCAGGTTGTCTCACAACATATAAAAAAGATAAAACAGATTCATTACAGAACTGCAAACCATAAAACCACTTTCAACAAAATGCTAAAACATCTAAAAACATTATAATGGCAGCAATAAAGCAGTATAAGCAGAAAACCCATATAAATATAAATGCTACCAATAAATCCAATAAGTTTACAAACTGCAGCAGGAAAATGCAAACTAACTAAAATATCAAGTTGAAGGCACTTTGCTTTCTTGTTGCAAAGTCTCTGGAGTCCATTTAAGAAACCATCAGTGTAGGGTCCACATATACCTGCCATGGGAAGGGGCTCCATAAAGATGGGGACATGATTGAAAATGAGCCAGTTTTTATGCCTACCAATGCAATACTTCTGATAGAATCACAGAATTGTAGAGTTGAAAGGGCTACCAAGGACCATCTAGTCCAGCCCCCTGCAATGCAGAAATCACAGCTAAATCATCCCTATCTGACCTCCCTGGTTGTGGGCTCTTGAGGAGTCACAGGAGGCAATGCTAAAGAGCAGGCAGGTTTGTTCAGGCACAGGCAGTCCTTTCAAATAATTTGTTTTGAGCTTAAAATTTTAAAAGCTTTTAAATTGGTCCCAGAAACAAACTGGCAACTCATGCCCAATAAATGTTATATACTCCAATTGCCTTCAAATGAACAGCTTCAGGTAGGCAGCCCCACGTAGAGACATAACACCCGTCTAATCTGGACATAATCAAGATTGTGGCAAGCTCTGCTTTTTCTTGATAAGGTTGCAACTGGCAAATCAGCCTAAGCAGATAAAAGGCCCCAGCCCCTCCTGTGCTTCTACTGACAGTGCCAAGCCTAGGAATTGCTTGTCATATTGATGTTGCTGAGATTTTTAGCCCTCTGCTCAGCTAAAAAAGGCTCACAGTGAAGATTTAGACCCTTCAGAAGCCTTTGTTTGAACTCGCCTCCTTAGGAATCTTGACTTTGCAGCAATCTCCAGCACAACAGCATCTTTGACATCATGGGCTCAGTTTCAGCTGATGCAGCCTGAGGATGCGGACAAGGCGCCTCCCTCAAACTTATCCCCTCTTGGTTTATTAAGGCATGTCTTCGGGGGGGGGGGGTGTGGCTGCTGTCTGGGTCCAGGATCAACACATTCTTTTTTAAAAGTATCTTTATATTGCTTTTTCACATGTAATAAACAACAACAATAGCAAGTAAGTAGTCTTACTTCTTAGGAAACAAGCGTAACAGCAACTTAAAGGTGGGACTAAGTTTATGATAAATATTAAGGTTTCTAATGCAATAAGTGTCTCTCTAGGGTGGTGATTGGTTGTTGTGTCTCATATGGGAGATAAATGGATGCCAAGTGTTGCAAAAGAATCAAGTCAGGGCAGCCCCGTGGGATTCTTCTGCCTGAAGTGTGCTGCTTCACCCGGTCTTATGAGTGGGCTGGCCCTGGATCTTGCCTCTGGCTGCCGGACAGGTCAGTTTCTCAACCAGAGCAGCAGGGCTACACCTGAGCAGAACATGAGTCTGTCGACAGGCCTGTTATAGAAAGCCAACATTTAATGAGCAGTGACCAGCAAAAATGTCAGTATATCCTGATGAGTTACATGTTGACATCTTAAAAGATGTGTTGATTCAACCACCTTGAATCAACATTCAGCCACCTTGGACTTACTGGTTTGTGACAACTAATGCCCAGTCACAGGCTCCCCCTTTATGGAGAAGGTGACTGAGAGGGTTGCGCCAGCACAGTTGCAAGCATTCTTGGCTGAAATTGATTACCTCAGGGTTCAGAGCAGATTATATTCAGAGCAGAAATAGTGACCACTCTGCAGAGTTGTTGTGAGATACCATCTGCGAATCTCACACTAAACACACTAAAGCATAGCGTCATTGCCACTTGATTATTACTGCATTTTTACACACAAAAAGGGGAGGTGACTATTTTCCTTAGACAAATGCAGGAAGCAGAAGCCTTCCCCCAGCTTTTGTTGAAGGAAACCAAGAGCACTGTGTATGCCATCCTGCTTGGTTCTCTTTGGCCTCGAAGGGCCAGTGACAGATTGGTTTATTGCTCCCACTGGATTAGGGATCAGGGTATTTGGGGATCTTTCCTCTGTACTGCTGCTTGGAAATAAGGAAGGACAAGGAAACATGCTAGTTGTGAGAAACAGTTTCCCCTCTTCATCTCTGGGGGTTCCAAGTGTCTCCAGAGCACTGGCATGTCTCTTCTATGCCAGGGACAACTAGTGACCCTCTCACTCTGATGAGATCAAGGCTCTTCTCATCACCAGGCGCCAGAGACATGCTCTTACATGCCACCCCAATCTCTGAGTGGTGAGAGAATCCAGGGGTTCCAGCTACTTACCCAGTTCTGGTTTCCTTGGAATGAGGAGACTATGGTTGTTTTTAGGATTTATGGTTTTATTTAAACACATATAAGGTGGAGGGACTCACAGCATTAACACCCCAACAGATCTTGCCTCTCCATTGGTCACAACTTTGGATCCAGCACACAGCAAGCAGGTCTCTGTGTCTCCAGCTCCCAGCCTTCTTCCAGTTTATATGCACACACACCAGCTATTTCTCTCCTAGGTAGCAGCTGGAGGAGGAGGGTGGAGGAAAGGCCCACCCCTTGGCCTTGAGGGCACCATCACTGACTCCTTTTGGAAATGAAGCATTGTCCAGACCCATTAGATATTACTGAAATCTCCAGAACGAAACAGAAACATCAAATGACACATCCAACATATCCATACAATGTATTGGGCTGTCCAGCACAGATCCAGAATCTTAGAAATAAAATACAACTCCAATAATTAAAAGGTCTCTCTCTCTCTCTCTCTCTCTCCCCTATTCCAGCCTGCCTTACCCTGCTTAAGGCTATGCAGCTCTTGGAGAGCCATTGTCATCCTTTTGTTCTGTGTGGCATTCAGAGAAAGAAAAGCCGCCACCCTGTCAAGATGGCGAATTTGCAAGTCAACAGCTTCATCACATGATCAAAAGTTGCATTCAGTTTAGAGCTAGAAAACAACCAACACGTAATCATTAACCCTTTAAGGAGCTTAGCAACTACTTAGAAAGCTACTGTGGAAAGATCCAAATGGTAGCAATATACATTTAGTTATTCTTCATGTTAAACCTTCATTAATACACATAAGCATTTTCCCATTTCTGTGTGAATTAAACTGTGTGAGATCAATACAGGATCTCAAAGCAGCTGTCTTATTACAAAAGAATTTCAGAAACAGACTTGAAAGGGAAGTTGCTGAATTACGGTACAACTTATCACTAAACTGAAAACCATGGAAAGACCTGGTCTTAATAGAGATATTGAATTCCTGTCTCATTACATATGCTAATCATCTACATACTATCCCTTGCTTTTTCCTGTAGGACTAATTGCAGTGTTAACAGTCATCAACAGGTTTACCATACCCATTGAGTCAATCACCCATCGCCTACTACCCTCCTGAGAAAAACCCCACCCCACCCCACCCTCCCACCTATATATAAGGGTCTGGTGACTTCTGTTTCAGTGTATATGAAGAAGTGTACATGCACACGAAAGCTTATACCAAGAACAAACTTAGTTGGTCTTTAAGGTGCTACTGGACATTTATACACACACACCACACACACATATATAGACTGCGTCAGACCAACCCAGTTACCTACCTGAATTAATCCAATTATACTTAACTGACCATGTAGAAATGGCCCTCAGACCCGTCAGTGTTCCCTTAGGACTCTTCTATCCTAGTCAGAGCTTGCCAAATGACTCCTCTGACAGCTCCTCCAATCAGTCACAGTTCTTTCACTGCCGCCACCTGAATTCCATTCTTTTCACTCAAGTGTTTATAGCACCGCGACACTTTTTTACTCTCCTCCATGATATTTCCATCACCCCCTTTCTTTCCCACATATTCACCCTCCTCCACCTTCTCCCAGTAAAAGAAAGCACTTCTTCATGCTGCACAGACTATGGAACTCCCTCCCACAGGAGGCGTTGATGGCCACCAACTTTAGAAGAGGATGAGACAAATTCTTGGAGGAGAGGGCCATCGATGGCTCCTAGCCAGGATGGCTCTGCTCTGCCTCCTCAGTGTCAGTTCCCCCTACAGGAGGCAAGAGTGCTTGCATGCTCAGTTTCTCTTCTGGTTGGCCCGTGTGAGAACAAGATACTGGGCTAGATGGCACACTGGCCTGATCCAGCAGGCTCTTTTGTTCTGAACCATTTCTTCATAGCACACACTCTTCCCTTTCTCCTCTCTATCACTCTTAATTCCCTTGTGTTCAGCTCCCCAACCCGCAGTCCTATCCACTCTGTGACCTTTTCTCCATCTCTCCTCCCGACTACCTTGCTTATTGCACTCTTGCTTGATTTCTGACTCCTGACTTTCCAAGTGTTTCTGCTATGTTGTTTTAGCTTGTAAGCTCCTCAGGCCTCTTGGCTCTCCTTTGGTTCTCTGCTTGGGGACGCCCCCACACCCCATACCTCTGTGGCTTTTTCTCCCTGCCAATTGGGCATGGATCCTTTGTCGCCATTGAGTCCGCCCCCACATTTCTGGGGTGTGCAGAGCTCCTCTAGGAGATGCTCTGCCCGCCCACTGGAGCTCTGAGGAGGCAGCAGCAGCAGAAGAGAAGGATGTGAGTCATCATGGACCTTTTGGATGGAAGAAAAGGGAGCCGAGGAAAGAGAGGGTGCCCTTTTATTTCTCAAGCACCTATCATGAAAACATCTTGGGGGGGGGATTAAAATAAGCCCCGTTCACAATACAATAATTCCAGCTGCATTAACTGTCAGTACAAAAAGTAGCCTAAACGGTCAAAACAAATGGCTCACATCTGAAGCCTTGGATGGCTTTAAAAGAGGATTGGACAGACTCATGGAGGAGAAGGCTATCAGTGTCCACTAGCCATGAGGCCTGTGTTCTGCCTCCATGGCCAGAGAAGGTGAGGCTTCTGAATGCCAGTGGCTGGAAGCTGCAGGAGGAGACAGTGGCTCTTGTGCTTGTGGGCTTCCCAGTGGGGCATCTGGTTGGCCCCTGAGAGAACAGGGTGCTGGGTGAGGTGGGCCATTGGCCTGATCCAGCAGGGGCTCTTCTTATTTTATTAAAGGCCTCGGTAAACAATAAAAATATGTAAATGAAAGACAAATATGAAGGAGGAAAAACCAGAGGGGAAAAGTCTTGAAGAACATTTCAAAAGGTGCAAGAGGAAACCTGAGGTTGAGAATCCCAGCAGGAGAGGCGGAAGAGGGCAGCAGAGGAGAGGGAAGGGTTGAAACTCGGAGTACATGTGAAAAGGGTCTTGGTGGACCACAAGCTTAACACGAGTCAACAGGGTAATGCAGCAGCAAAAAAAGCTAATGTGATTTTAGGCTGCATCAACAGAAGTCTAGTGTCCAGATCCAGGGAAGTAATAGACCCACTCTATTCTGCCTGGGTCAAACCACACCTGGGATACTGTGTCCAGTTCTGGGCACCACAATTTAAGAAGGACGTTGACAAGCTGGAAGGAGTGCAGAGGAGGGCAACCAAGATGATCAAGGGTCTGGAAACTAAGCCTTACGAGGATCTTTTGAAGGAGCTGGGTATGTTTAGCTTGGAAAAGAGGAGACTGAGAGGAGATATGATGGCCATCTTCAAATATCTTAAGGGCTGTCACATGGAAGAGGGAGTATACTTGATTTCTCCTGCTCTGGAGGGGAGGACTCGAACCAATGGCTTCAAGTTGCAAGAAAGGAGATTCCGACTCAACATTCAGAAAAACTTTCTGACAGTAAGAGCCGTTCAGCAGTGGAACAGACTCCCACGAGAGGTGGTGGACTCTCCTTCCTTGGATGTTTTCAAACAGAGGTTGGATGGCCATCTGTCATGGATGCTTGAGCTGAGATGCCAGCATTGCAGGGGGCTGGACTAGATGACCCTAGGGGTCCCTTCCAACTACAGTATATGAGTCTATGAAAGCAGCATTCAGGACGTGGGCACGTCTGGATTGTGCGGTCTCTTGGCCTAATGGAGTCTGAGCTTGTTGTGAGAGGTTTTTTTCTTCTTTTGCAAGGCCCTGGCAAGAGAATGAAAAATGCTTCAGGGTTCAGCTGTGTGCTGTGACTTCTCTCCCCAAATATCCAGAGAACATTTCAAGCGGCAGACATACCGGTAATTAAATGATGCACAGCTGGTGTGGAATATGCCTCGGGAGTGTTTGACTGTGATTCCCAGTGCACTTCCTCTTGAGTCAACACCATGGAAATCAAGGGGACTTACAACTAAGTCCATTTAGGGCTGGGCTTTCATAATTTAATTGGATCGCTGCTGCGTGAGGCTGTTCCCCAGTTTGATAGCCTATAAATCTGACATGGGACTCAGGCTGCAAAAATTCTCCCAGTGGCTTAAAAAGGCTGTTTATCACAGCTGACTTTCAATTGCTTCCTTTTCTGTAGTTTGCACACAAGCGATGGCCCATTCCACAACTCGTAACTTTCACGAGAAACTGATTGCATGACAAGGGAAAAGGGACTTGCTCCATTTGTGCTCTCCCTCTCCTGACATTTCAGCAATAACCTCTAATGAAGCATCACACAGTTTCCTCGTGAAGATTTTATTCTCCTAATGTTTTATATTTTCAAGGCTCCTCTGGGTGTGTACATCCAGCACCACAGGCATAGAAAACCATAGGTCAGCCTTTGGCAACCTGGTGCCCTCCAGATGTTTTTAGACATCAACTCCCATCAGCCCCAGCCAGCACAACCATAAGGAAGGAGGGCCAATGGGAGCACAGCCGTGCTGCCTGGGGCTGATGGGAATTGGAAGCAGAAATACCTAGAGGGCACCAGGTTGGGGAAGGCTGCTGCAAATACTTGCTAAATTTCTCACACAATCTCGGGCCTCTCCTTTTGCAGCTGGAGGCAGAAATGCTTCTGAATACCAGCCGCCAGAAACCACAGGAGGGGACGGGGCTCTTGTGAATCCTCCTTGAGGTTTCCCATAGGCATCTGGCTGGCCACTGTGAGAACAGGATGCTGGTCTAGATGGGTCATTGGCCTGATCCAGCTCTTATGATGGGTGTGGTGGAGTTTAGTCTGCTTATTCCTGATCACCCTTGTGAACAAATAGCCTTTACATGTGGCCTTTTGTCTGTGAACATTTCAGGACCCTTTGGGATGGATAGCATCTCATAAAAATGTCAGATGTGCTTATTGCGCCACTCTCCTTGCCTCCATTGAGGCTGGAATGAGGCCCCTTCTTTTAGCTCTACAGTCACCCTTCGGAAAACAACAAACAACTCAGTTCCTTCCACTTGTTTTCCTCTTGTGCGAAGGACCATCTGGGTGCCATGTTGAACTTGAGAAATGCTTTGTTGTCATGGAAATATCTGAAAAGCCACAATGTAATAGTAAAATAAGAAAAAGTGGTGTCGCTTTATGTGTCGTTCCTCTTTTACTTGAGGAGGAAGTATTGTATATGGAGTGTTAAGTTTTCTTGCTTGGCAGTGGGCCCATTCTCTTTCAGTGCTGCTGATAAATACAGCTCTGTTCACTCCTAGCTCAAGATCTGGAGTCCTCTGGAAGGTGGGGCTCTGCCTGTTCCCATCACTGAGCAGGTTCAGGTCACTGCTGAGGTGGGCGGACTGGGAACGGTCACCACAACTGTGTGTTCCAAACCATCACCCAACATGAGCCTGACACCTAAGCTCCCACCATCTATTAAGGTCCAATGGAAGATTCTTGCTCAGAGTCACTCTGTTTAGATCAGGGGTCAGCAAATCTTTTCAGCAGGGGGCCGGTCCACTGTCCCTCAGACCTTGTGGGGGGCCGAACTATATATTTTTGGGCGGCGGGGAATGAATGAATTCCTATGCCCCACAAATAATCCAGAGATGCATTTTAAATAAATAAAGGACACATTCTACTCATGTAAAAACACGCTGATTCCCAGACCATCTGCGGGCCGGATTTAGAAGGCAATTGGGCCAGATCTGGGCCCCGGGCCTTAGTTTGCCTACACATGGTTTAGAAAGTGGGTTTGCAAACCTGTTATTGTGTTTAGAATGCTTTTTTTAAAAAAAGTTTTATTGTGGATGTGTTTGCCACCCTGGGCAGATTGCAGAGGAACAGCTGGGTATGATGGAAGACCGAGGACAAATAATAAAAAAGTACTTCTTCACACAACACATAGTTAAACTATGGGACTCATTCTCACAGGAGGCAATGATGATGACCAAATAGAGGGCTGGACAAATTTATGGAGGATACAGCTAACAGTGGCTGCTAGCCATGACGGCTCTGCTATGTCTCCATGGTCAGATGCAGGAATGCTTCTGAATACCAGTTGCTGGAAGCCAGAGGAAGGGAGAGGGCTGCTCTTGTGCTCAGGTCTTGCTTTCCAATTTCCAAAAAGGCATCTGGTTGGGCACTATGAGGGCAGGTTTCTGGACCACATGGGCTGTTGGCTTGATCCAGCCAGCTCCTCTGATGTTCTTGGTGCTGACCTTTAAAGCCCTAAATGGCCTCAGCTTTGTATACCTGGTCTCCACCTCCATCGTTCAGCCTGGAGACCGAGGTCCGGCTCTGAAGGTCTTCACCCATTGTGAGATGTGAAGTTACAGGTAACCAGGCAGAGGGCCTTCTTGGCAGTGGCCCCCGCCTTTCTTTGACATCTCACTCATGTGACTCTTTGGCCTTTGCTTGGGTATCACACGAGCTGCCAAGGCAAGGAAAGCAACAACTGGCTAAGCTGACACATTGCCAAGGAGGATTCGGAAGGTTATACCACTGCACAGCACATCAGCTCAGAAAAGCTTTATTTTCTAAAATGCAGTCAGCAACACAATGCCCACAAATCCTCATGCTGTGCTTTGGTCTGCTGAGCTGCACAGCTGGCCATTGGTTAGGGTGAGTCAGTTGGCTCAGGTGGTATCTGCTGGGGGTCAGCTGCCCCCTGCTTGCTCCTCCTGAGCTCCCCTCAGCCACCCCCCCCCCTGTTGGAGGGGAGACCTGGGAATGCTGCATGGACTGTGCTGACCACCCTGAACTCACCTGCTGCCTCAGGTGAGGTAGCAGATGCTGCTTGTTCAACAATGTTGAAGTTAGAGTCAGCTGCCGGTCTGCTTGACTCCTCTGCATGGAGCGGAGAGAGGTGCCTTGGGCTGGCCCTGCTGAGCTGTGACTCACCTGTCCTTTTTATGTGGGGTTCCAGAGGCATCTGGCTCCCTACTCTCAAAAAGCACACTCTAGGCTTCAGCTTGATACAAATTAAGTATAGTGGTACCTCAGGTTACAGACACTTCAGGTTAGATGCTTCAGGTTACAGACTCCGCTAACCCAGAAATAATACCTTGGGTTAAGAACTTTGCTTCAGGATGAGAACAGAAATCATGTGGTGGCGGCGCAGCGGCAGCGGGAGGCCCCATTAGCTAAAGTGGTACCTCAGGTTAAGAACAGTTTCAGATTAAGAACAGACCTCCGGAACGAATTAAGTTCTTAACCCAAGGTACCACTGTAGATGGTTTTGGTTTTTTCTTTTGGGGGGTATGAAAGCTGCTGCTGCTCCTTCTAAAGAGACCTTTGGGCAGATACAGATGATGCACAACCAGTCATTTTTGTCTCTTTACTTCTGCTCCTTACTTCCTTTCATCTAGCCTGATGAAGAGTTCTGGGGAACTGAAAAGCTTGCACACAATTCTAGGACATTTTGGTTGTTCTCGGAAAGGTATTGGCTTCATAAAGATTTTGGAACATTTTAAAAACAGGTAACCTTTCCAATCTGACAGCATAGGTGGAATTGGTGCACTAACTTTCTGCTGCCTCTGTCAGGATCAGGAAACACTGATATTTAATAAATAAGCATCATGGGTGCCAACACAGAAAAGATCCTACTCCATGTTACCTTGGATTTCCCCTCAGGAAATAGAGGGTGACTGAGGAAGGCTGCATCATAACAACACTATGAGCCTGCTGGATCAGGCCAAGGGCCCATCTAGTCCAGCATCCTGCTCTCACAGGGGCCAACCAGGAGCTCCAGTGGGAAACTTGCTATCAGGACCTGAGTCCTCTCCCCTCCTGTGGTTTCCAGCAACTGGTATTCAGAAGCATTGCTGCCTCCTGCTGTGGAGGCAGAGCAGAGCCACTTGCTAGTAGCTATGGAAAGCCTTCTCCTCCCTGAATTTGTTCAATCCTCCTTTGAAGCCATCCAGGTTGGCAGCCATCGCTGCCTCCTATGGGAACAAGTGCCATAGTTTAACTATGTGCTGTGTGAAGAAGGACTTCCTTCTATCTGTTGTGAAACTTCCAACATCACCATTTCTTAGGTCAGCCTTCCACAACCTGGTGCCCTCCAGGTGCTTTAGACTACAGTTCCCATCAATCCCAACTTCATATGGCCACGCTGTCCTGGAGTGGAGAGCAGTTGTAGTGTGACACATCTGGGGGGCACCTGGGTGGCAAAGTTGGCCTTAAAGAATTGGGGGAAACATATGGGGGTGAGGAGCCCCTTCTCCTTTTTTACTTTCTGCTCCTACATTTTAATTTCTCCCTCTTCCAGGTATATGGCCATTATCCGCCCGCTGCAACCAAGGCTATCGGCCTCAGCCACCAAGGTCGTCATCTGTGTCATCTGGTTACTGGCTTTATTGCTGTCATTCCCACAAGGCTACTACGCAACTACAGCCGAGCTCCCTGGCCGAGTGGTGTGTCTGGTGGACTGGCCAGAAAATACAACTCATACCTATCAAATAACGTGAGTTCTTATGTTTCCTTTGCAACAGAATCATCCTTGGGTTGTGAAGAGAACTCATGACATTGTCCCATTCCAGCAGTGTCCTGATTATCCCAGAAGATGCAAAGAACATGACATAAGAGCATGAGAAGACTTTGCTGGATCAGACCAATGGCCCATCTGGTGCAGCATCCTGTACTCACAGTGGCCAACCAGATGTCCCAAAGGGACATCAGCAAGCAGGATCCGGGTACAAGAGCACACTCCCCTCTTGTGGTTTCCAGAAGCTGGTATTCGGGAGCATTACGGCCTCCGACCAAGAAGGCAGAGCAGAGCCATCTTGACTTATAGCCATTGATAGCCCTCTCCTCCTCCATGAATTTGTCTCATCCTCTTTTAAAGCCATCCAAGTTGGGGGCCATCACTGCTTCCTGTAGGAGGGAGTTCCATAGTTTAACTGTGTGCTGCATGAAGAAGTCCTAGCATGGAATCATGCTCAGGTTCCCAATGTCAACTGGAGGAAGGCTCCAATCCATATAATTCTATAGTCACTTTACCTTTTGAGGGGGTGGGGGAGCCCTCAGCACCTCCTCCTGCACTTCCTGGCCTGAGGATGTGATTCTCCATCCACCTCCAAAGTCTGAAGATGCTACCTCAGATGCTGCATTTGTTCTACAGGCATGCAGAACCATGTGGCTGCAGAATTGACCACAGGCCCTTTAAAGATGGCACACAGTTTTTCTCAGGGGTGGGGAGCCCTCAGATAAGTCTGAGAAAGCAGCATCTTCCAAACCACAGCCAAGAGGGCCTGGCAGAATTGTGGTCCCTTCCCCTGTGCCCATCAGAGCAGCATAGCCATAGAATTACAGAATTGCAGAGCTGGAAAGGATGCCAAAGATCATTTAGTCCAGTGTTGGCCAAACCTGGCCCTCCAGCTGTTTTGGGACTACAATTCCCATCATCCCTGACCACTGCTCCTGTTAGCTAGGGATGATGGGAGTTGTAGACCAAAACAGTTGGAGGGCCAAGTTTGGCCAACACTGATTTAGTCCAACCCCCTGCAATGTTGGATCACAGCTAAAGAATCCCTGACAGATGGCCATCGAAACTCTGTTTAAAAAGCTCCAATGAAAAAGAGTCCACCACCTTCTGAGACAGTCAGAAAGTTCTTAATTTTTAGTCAGAATCTCCTTTCTTGCCATTTGATTCCATTGGTTCAGGCCCTGCCCTCTGGAGCCACAGAAAACGAGCTCGTTCCATCTTCCATGAGACAGCCCTTCAGATATTTGGTTCTCATATTTCCTCTCAGTCTTTTCTTCTCCTGTCTAAACATGCTCAATTCCCTCAACTGTTTCTCATAAGGCTTGGTTTTCAGACCCCTTATCGCCTTGGTTACCCTCCAGTCATGTTGCAGTGCCTCAGTTTCCCCTGAGTAATGAATATTGCTACATCTAGTTCAGCCCTTTGTTTCCTGCAGTTACTCTGGTGGTATCCAGCAGCTTGCGTGACAAGTCCCCTCCCCCATGTGAAATGAAGACACAGGACACATTATTTAAGGTTAATGGGCATAAAAAGGCCACAACTTTATTGATTACAGGAATAGGAAGGTATTGGCCTTAGGCACTGGCTCCTATCGACTACCCGGCATGGAGACCGGGAAGGGTTATCCACAAGCCGTGGGGGTCCTGTTGAAGTACGCCGACTAGGATCCCACGGGTGTCACCGCTCGGGGGCGTGCCGGAGGCCCTTACCTCCCTAGGTTTCGGACAAGGCAACGCCCCCCGGAGTCCTCTACCGGACTACCCTTTTCATTGGGGGAAGGTGATGGCGCTTCCTTCCCCCCCTTCATTTGCATAACAATTAACCCCTGCCAATGCCTAACCGCCAATACCGAAGAAGTTGTGACGTTTGCTACGAGGTAGGCGAAAAAACCAAAAGGCTGGAAGTGTGCCAAGTTGGAAAAATTCCTACCAGGCCCCTTACGGCGACCAAACGAAGTCCATAGCAAGGTCATAGCTAGCTAAGCCTAAAGGGTGGGTGGGATGGGGAAACTGGTCAGCTGGAACGGGGCAAAGAGGGCGGTCCCCGGTCGTGCCTGGCCTTAAATGGGCCAGGCCACGCCTCCCTACCCTGCCGATTGGTGGGCAGGGTTGCAGGCAGGCCCGGGGATTCCCTTCTCCTCGCCGGGGCAAAAAGGCCAGCCCCCGCATGTGTGGGAGGGGGTAGCCCGCAACACCCTCTCCTCTCCAGTTCGGAAATGGCTTTCTCTGAAATCCCAAATCTTCTCTGAAATCCATTGGGTTCAAACAGTACTGTCACTCTCCACAAAGAGGTCTGTTCCCATTTGGATCCAAAGTCTGTTTAGCAATGTTGCATATTCCCTGTGATTGCTTTACCTGACCTGATTGGGAATCTGTGGGAGCATCACTTTGTCTGACATGCAGTTCCATGTCAATACGGTGCCATCTTAGACACTGAGGTCATCCTTGCAACAATAACACTTTCTGGGGGTTTGGCAGTCCTGCTAGAATGGCAGATATCAGGATTTGTAGCTCATTGTCCAGTTATGTAGCTTTATAAATCTTGTCCTGGTAAGAGACTTTGGGGTGTTTTGATTAATGCCTTCTTTCTCCTCTGGAACTTCTTTTGCTTCATGTAAGTTGAATATTTCACAGTCTCGTTTGTCTGTCTATATTTCCTGCAGCCAGTGTGACTTTTACAGCAAATTCTCTGTAAACATCTGATTTCTTTTCTTTTCTTTTTTTAAGATGGTGCTTCTAAGCCTAATGGATAGTGTTGCATGTGTTGGGAGCATTTTGGACTGGACAATAACAGCTTCTTTAAAATGGCTCTCAGTGGTTTATGAGCATTGTGTCAACTGAGATAGAAATTTGGCCTCTTTTATGCTGGTTGATTCCAAGGAAAAGACGATTGCTAGACATTCTTTTCCCCATTTGGACACACTGCTGCTAATTCAGTGATAAATTTCTTGACACAAACATGGCAAGCTGTGCATTTTGCAAAAGGAGGTTCACCAGGGCCACTTTCACTGGCAGTGGATATGTCATAATATTTTGAAGCAGGGTGATGGATAAGTAAAGCACATGGTTGCAGAGAGCTGGTGAAAGGGTTGCATTTATTTATTTATTTATTATTTATTTATATGAAATATTTTCTTGTTTTACAAAAGTACATGCCTTCTCTCTCTTTTTCAGGTTGTGCAGTCTTTCTTACACATCAGTTACGTTTGCTGTGAGACAATAGTGTTGAGTACAGTATAAGGTTGGGGAAGAAGAGGGGAGAGAGGAGAGGTGGGGTGGTGAGGCTTTGTGTAGTGTATGTGTGGGGTTTTGTCAACCGGGTAGCTTCTCTTTCTATTTGCTTATTACATTTCCTTGGTAGTGAGAGGGATTGGGGGGGGGGTCCAGGGTGTGGTTGGTTGTCTGTAGTTGGCTGCATTTGTGAGTGGGGGGAGGGCTTGTTGGGTCAGGGAAGCCAGATTGATTCATATGCTGTCGGTGGATTCTTGCTGTCTTGTTGGGCTGTGTATATGATAAAGGGGAGCCATACTGGGGTGTCAGTTTCAGGTTATTGGTTAGCTTTTCTAGTAAGGCCGTTTCCCATACAATTTGAGACCATTGGGCCATGTTTACTCCTGACAGGTCTCTCCAGCGTCTGACTATGAGGCTTTTGGCTGCTGAGAGTAGATAGGTTATAAGCTCTGTATAATGTGAGTGGTCGTTATGATCTTGGAAGATGTTCAGTAGGGTCAGTTCTGGGATGAGTTCTAATACCTGTTTAGTTATTTTGCATATCTCTTGTAGGACTGCTCTCCAGAAGGGTTGGATTTTAGGGCATTCCCACCTTTGCATGTTTTAGCCTTGCTCCCAAACTGCAGGTTTATTTGACTGTCTTTATACAGTACCAACTTTTCAAAGTCTGCTAGTCATTTGTACGTCCAGCACCTTCCTGCTGCCTCCTTGCCTCTTAACACTCCCTAGGTGAATTCCACTGGTCCCCAAGGACCACCTAGGGAATCAGTGGGTTTAGAGTGTTGGACTATGACCTGGAAGACCAGGGTTCAAATTCAGCCAACTTGCTGGGTGACCTTGAGGCTGTCACTGTCTGTTGGGTACCTGAGGATAAAATAAATAATAAAATTATGATTATTAGTTTGATGTTTTATTATGTCAAGAGTGGCTGGGGAAACCCAGCCAGATGAGCAGGTTGTTGTTGTTTGTTTGTTTGTTATTAAACAGGAAAAGAGAGCCATTTATACGATCTTGAGCTTCTCAGTGGTAAGATGCAATGGAATGAATGTATGTATGAATAAATGAATACTATTAAAAATAAATTTAGATGGCCCATTAAATCAACATAAAATCATGCTTGGGATCTCTGGCTACTTCTCAGAGGACCTGCCCCACCATCCATAACTTGTGGCGCACTGGTTTGGATGCCGAAACAACTCTGCTCTTGCCTTGCCTTGGAGACAAGTGCCCCCTGACACCCGCCCCCCAGGAATGGAGATATTACCAGTTTTCATTACCAGAAGGTCATTTGCTTTGACATCATATTTTCATTCAGCTCAGAGAAATTGGCTCGTTTCCTCGGCAGCCAATTTATTACCGTCATGATCCATCTTTCTGTGCTTAGCAAACATTGTTCCCATAACCAATCTGATTATCTGCCTTAGTTGAAGCATTTTAGTGAGTCCGCAGCTTGCATTTTAGATGTTGGTTTTTATAACTGGATTTCAGATGTCACTGTGGATATTGCAATGCTTTCCAGCATTCTATTTCCTGCCTCTCTGATTTGCTGTAGTGAAATATGAGGCATATAAATCAACTGGTCGGTGGGGACAGGGAATGTCGGGAGATGGTTGTTAAATGTGAAGCCTGCTGCTCTCATTCAGGGGCCCCTTCTCTGTTGTCTTCACGGAGCCCGGAGCCCCCATTTACAAGAGCTTCCCATGCATTATAATGGAGAGAACTGCTTGGGATGTACAAGCTGCTGCGTCCCAATACTGAAGGCTAGTTTAACAGCTGATCTATGTGTGCTCCCAGAAGCATACAGAGGTCTGGACTGAAGCCATGTACTCTCCTTTTGCAGGCTGAGCTTTATAATGTGATCTTTATTAGGGGTAGGTGAAACCTGTCTCATTATTCCCAGGAGTAGCTTCATCTTGCCAACTATGGGCACTGCATGTTCAGGACACACAGCCACAGAAGTAGTTATGTGCCTTATGTTAAGTGAATCCAGGTAGGTTTGCATGGGGGTCAGACGAGATGACCCTTTGGTTCCCTTCCAACTCCACAATTCTATGTTTCTAACCTGTAAGGCACCACAATGGTAGCATTGGAAGAAATAATCATTCTTCTTCCTCCTCCTCCTCCTCTTCTTCTTCTTCTTCTTCTTCTTCTTCTTCTTCTTCTTCTTCTTCTTCTTCTTGTGATTCACTGTGAGGAAAATGAGGGCAACCTAATGTGTTCCCTGGAAAATGTTTCTTGGGCCAAGTGTTCATATAACGAGTTCATTATTTCCAATGATTCCTATGCAAAACAAACAAACAAACAAACAAACAAACAAACAAACAGGAAAGCCCAGGAAAATGCTCTCTGATTTGTCCAAATACTTACCCTCCCTCCCTCCTTTCCTCAGCTAACCAGGAAATGGTCTCCGCATTTCTGAATTTACGGTGCGTTTAGCAAGGTTTGCGTACTAATTCCTTGTGTTCAGATTAACTGAATTTTCATATAGCAAATGTTCGTAAAGCAGAACTTGAGTGAGGTAGTTGTTTTTTCTTAGATTTATACACTGCACATTCCCCCAAAGGAGTCATCCTTTGCCAACTTCCTGGTTAGACTGCTGCAATGTGTTATACACTAGGCTGCCTTTGGAGACTGTTTGGCAACTGCAGATTATTCCCAGTGCAGCCCCCAGGCCACTAACTGGGACTAAGCATTTTGATCCAATGCTTATGTGACTTTCTTTGGCTCAGGGTCCATTTTCAAGTCCAGCTCAAAGTGAGGATGGGGGAGAAAGTAGTTCAGTTTGCACACCTTCTGAACCGCTATGCAGACTGAATCAGAGCTATCCTGTGAAATTTGTACTTCTTAAATTTTTATGACGTAGTTATCCAACCAGAAATGCATCTTTAAAAACGTATATTGGGGGGGGGGAGTTCATATATTAGTGTAAATAGCATACAGAGATATAAAAATTTGAAGAAATGGCTTATAAAACTGTTTTAGAGGGGAAGATGCACACAAAAATGAGTATATTAAGAGAAATATATTCTTGCTACAGTACTGCTGTTGGGAGTAACTTAGGGATCTAGGCAGAAAGTGTGAGTCATGTACTCAGGTTCCCATTGTGAGTTTTGGAGACTGGCTGTTCTGTGCAAAGCACTCCCCTGTTGTACAACATATCCTTTCCTCCGGTTCCCTCTTGTGAGCTCTAAGTGTGCAGGACACAGAGCCAAAGAGATAGAACCCCATCATCTGAGGCTGTGTACAAACCATACCTTTAAAGCACATTCAGAACACATCCTTTCCTTCAAAGAATCCTAGGAATTGTAAGTTGTTAAGGGTGCTGAGAGTCGTTAGAAAAACCACCACCCTATTCCCCTCACAGAGCTACAATTCCCAGAGTGGTTTAATAATATTTTTTCCCGGGGAACTCTGGGAATTGTAGCTCAGTACAGCTCCCAGGATTCTTTGGGTGAATCCATGGCTGTTAAAGTGGTATGAGAGCACTTCCAGTGTAGGAGACAGGTGCTGGATGGTTGCTGGTCCAGAGATAAGTCAACTCACTGAACTCACTGTTCATTTCAGCAGGGGCCGTTCCAGGCCAGGGGCTGGAGTCAGGGGATAGTGCCATAGAGACAAGATCAAGTTCCAAAGAAAGACAGCTCAGGCTCTCAGGGACTGGGGCACATGCATTGCAGAGGGTTGGACTAGATGGCCCTTGGGACCCATTCGAGCTGTACAGTTGTATCACTCTACATAGTGAGAACCGGGAACGAGGTCAAGATGTGAGGCAGAAGGAGTGTGTGCGTTATCAACTAAATATATGGCACGTAGGAGAAACAGCTATAATCCAGGAGGGCAGCTCTTCCAAGTCAGTTCTTCAGGATAAGTTTGTTGCCCTGCTAAGCAGGCTCCCAGATCTCAGCAGAAATCACATTTGTGTTAACCATCAACTCCGATTGTAGTGAGTATTTACTTATTTATTTCATTTATACCCCACCATCTTTCTCCTAAGGAGTCAAAGCAGTGCACAGGGCTCTCGCCTTCCTCATTTAATCCCCAGAACATCCCTGTGAGGTAGGTTAGACTAAGAGGCAGTGATTTGCCTAAGGTCACCCACCCAGGAGCTTCATGGCCAAATGGGGATTCGAACCCTGATCTCTCCCAGGTCCTAGTCTATCTGCTACAGCACGCTGGCTCTCATAAACAGAACAGCAGCAGAAGAGGTCTGGGAGCCCAGGAGTAGAGCTGAGCTCAAAGTATGAGGTGGGTCCCAATTCAAGGCAACAGTCGGGGAAAGGAGGCTGGTGTAGACAGGGTCCACGCATTGGCAATTGTAGGAATGTTCAGGGATGCAGGAGAGGATATATTGTTTGATTATAGCCTTTCCAACTTGTGTTAACAAGTTCCACAATTTAGCAGAGTAACATTCCCCTTTTTAAACTCGCAGCGGATGTGTTTGCTCAGGCTCACTAAAGCCTCTATAATAACTGTTCTGGTATTTTCCCCTTATTCCCTCATAAAAGATAAGACACAACACAGTCTTCTATAAAAGTATAAAAAGAGTTTACTCACTCACATTCTGTTTACAATCGGATCCCAGAAGGCAGACTTAGTTTCCAGGTGTATGTTACTTTTCTAAGCTATCTCATATGGAGACAGTCCCTTTGTCCTCTCTTGGCTGGAGAGCATCTTTGGCTAAGCAAATGTTGCTTCTTTGATGCATGTGGAGAAAAAGAGATGGCTACCCTGCCCTGTGTTTTTGTCATTACCTGCACAGGTGAGGCCATGCCCACCTCTAGTCACATGCAGAGGAAGTTTGTCTCAGCTCAGAAGGAAACAGGAAGTTTACCTGCTGGCTGGACAAAAATTCATCCCCATGTGCAAACATGTTCACTCTAGGAATGTTGTATTTGACTGCTCTTGTGTTTCACATCCCACAGCAATATGTTGTTTAGCTTGAAGGGCAGGTTCTGAGGCCTTGGATTTCTATAGCCAGGTGCCCTGGAGACGGGCCCTTGGGGTCAGCTTCCAACTCTATGATTCTATGATTCTATGATTCTATGATTCTATGATTCTATGATTCTATGATTCTATGATTCTATGATTCTATGATTCTATGAATGCTGAGGCTGACAGATATGGCAGGACCCAGACCAGGCATTCTCCCGGGCTTGTAGGTGAACAGAGCAGTGGGGTTGCAGGAGGCAAGATGTGGGAGTCTGTCTGCTGGAAATCCTGGTTTGAGAAACACCCTCTCCCTTCCACAATTCGACTGCACAGAGAGAGATGCCGTCACCACAAACAGGTTCCATTCAGGCAGGAAGTGTACACTGAGAGAGAGCTTGGCGCTCATTTCATAGAAACCTGATCAAGAACTTGTAGGATTTTGATTGCGGGATCATTTCAGGCAAAGGCGGCTCTGAAAGGAAGGCTGGTTTTAAAAAGAAGAAAAATCTACATCTCATTTGAATCACATTTTATTTTTTTAAAAAAATCTCTGCTTGTTTAGCATGGCAGCCAAGAAGAATAGAATTAGGAAGCTACCTTGAAGTACCTGAAGACAGGTGTTCAGGGCTATTCAAGCTCATTTCATGATGACCTTGAATCATGACATGGGTATGAAACACTTCTTCACAGATGAGATTCAGCCCATGTTACAAGCTGTACGTCTGAACCTACATGTGTCTTGGACCCTACAATTCTATGCTTCTATCTATATTGCTACACACACTCCTGAGAGGTTGGGATCTTTTTGGTGGAGTTAGTGTGTGTGTCTGTTATGAATACGTGTTTGCCCTTAAGCTTGTGCCCCAAGAAGTTCATGCACAAGAGGAAAGGAGAGAGGCTGGTTTATTACATGAAATGAAAGTGAGAGTATGTGGATGGTGCTTTTGTTTGAGAGGTGATAATTAAAATTTGCTGATAACACAAGATTAGTATGCTGATCTTTGCTTTAAGTGTTAAGAGGTCAGAATATTTACCTATCCCTTCCAGAACACATTTATGATCAAGACTTGTACCAGAGCTAAAATAGTTTAACAACTGGGGGGATATTATATATCATGCCAACTTTGCTGATACGATGATGTGCAGAAATAAGCCCCATGGAAGTCTAGACTGGCACACCACTGCACCCATTCCTCCTGTGCTCTCTATAAAATATTATTTGCAAATAAAGATGAAATTTGGTGTAACTTTTGGAAATGACATAGGATCAGAAAAATGTTGGCTACTCAGTTTCCTGTCATGTCATCATAACTCCTGTACAGTGGTACCTCGGGTTAAAAACTTAATTAGTTCCAGAGCTCCGTTCTTAACCTGAAACTGTTCTTAACCTGAGGTACCACTTTAGGTAATGGGGGCTCCTGCTGCTGCCACACCGCCGGAGCACGATTTCTGTTCTCATCCTGAAGCAAAGTTCTTAACCCAAGGTACTATTTCTGGGTTAGTGGAGTCTGTAACCTGAAGCATCTGTAACCTGAAGCGTTTGTAACCAGTGGTACCACTGTACAAGAAAACATTCTATTGAAGTGAATTGGCACAGTTATTTACTCAACTCAAAGGGGATTTTGTCTCAACATGCACAGAGCTAGTACGTTCCTCGTGCCACATACATCACTCACTTCAGGAAATTCTCTCATCGCTTGCTGATTCTGAGTTGGATGTGTGACCAGACTGCAGTTAAAGTCCTGTATCTGAAAGCAGTGTCAAATGATTTGAAATTTCCACATGTGGTCCTTGATTTTAGATGCAGGTCACCAGGAAGGCCAGTGCAGGGTGTAGGAGCCCTTCAGAAAGACACAGATGAGGACATTCTGGGGTTGAAATTCATGACATGCCCCCCGCTGTGACCTGCACATACTCATTACTTCCTCAGTTTGATCGGAGGACAAGATGAAGAACATCTCTGCCATGTGGAGGAGGCTGAAGTCATTGCAGTGTCCTTTCATTACATATTTATGAATGCAAAGCATAATCTGTTTGTTGATGTGACGATGAAGGCCTCCAGCTTGATAACAGGCATTAGATTCACACTCTGCCTCCAAGCAGAGACTGAGACTAATAACTTGCTGAAATCTAAAAAACCCATTGGTTTAATTAAGGTATCACATTTTCTTACACAGAAAGGAGAAAGCTGGCTGCACTGGATGCCATGTCAATAAGGTGGTCAATGAAAGCATAAGACTTGTTGATTTAGAGCACAGCAACCCGTCCCTGGAAATTGATATGCTTCCTTTTGGCAATCTCCATTCTCCCCCAAGGGAGTGTATTAGAATCAGGAGCGCAGGTAGAATCTAGTACAAAAAATGAATTATGTAGGTTAGAATTTGAATAAAGTTTTTTTTAAAAAAAATCCTCATTGACTTCAGTAGCTTTTTACTGTTGCTTAGATGAGAGTCCAGGTCTTGCTTTACTGAGACCCCAAGTAGCATTCTTCACTCCTCTGTGTCCTCCTTTATTTTTGCCTGTGCTGATAATTGATACTGTGCTAGGGAAGCCTCTGACATGGACTGGCTGCACTGGTATGACAGTCTGGAGGGCTTGTTTCCAGGGAACAAAGCTGTCAGAATGCTTGTAGTCAGATTTGTGTGAGGGAAGGGAAAGTTGTCTGACTGGCTAAGAGCCAAACTTTACATGGGTCCTTGAGAAAGAAAGGTTTGCAACATGCCAAGGACAGGTAAGATGTCTTGGGCAGTAGGGTCCCAGAGTCAAGGTGGCTGAAAGAATTTCAGATACAGATTGGAGGGGGAAGGGCGGGAGGCTGCAGAAATTATACATTACTCCAAGAACTGACAGCTCTAAGTTACACAATATAAGGTAGCATTCATATTCACTCTGTAGCATCTTCCATGGCCATATTTTACTAGCTTTTAGCTGCTGGTTCTCTTTGGATACATCTACATTATGGAATCGTAGAGTTAGAAGGGACCCAAAAGGGTCTTTTATTCGCTGCAATGCATTCTGAATAGCAAACCCTTCCCTTTAATCCAATGTTTCTCAAACTTGGGTAGCCAGCTGTTGTTGGACTTCAACTCCCATCATCCCTGACCACTGGTCCTGCTAACTAGGGATGATGGGAGTTGTAGTCCAACAAACCCAAGTTTGTTGAGCTTTTTTAAAAGATTTAACACCAAAATTGTTGACTTTTTTAGGATTGAAGTTATGCAGCTTTTTAAAAAACTATACACCAGGAAATAAATTGCCACAGGGGCTGAATTAAATTGACCAGTGGGCCGGATTAGGCCCCCAGGCTGGACTTTGGACATGCCTGGTCTATAGGAAGATA
This sequence comes from Podarcis erhardii, assembly GCF_964252035.2. Classification (NCBI taxonomy): domain Eukaryota; kingdom Metazoa; phylum Chordata; class Lepidosauria; order Squamata; family Lacertidae; genus Podarcis; species Podarcis erhardii. The sequence goes on along the minus strand of NC_138511.1, from coordinate 5,621,016 downwards.
AATGGGAACTGAAATGCTTATGGATGTACCTTGAAGACCAGCTGACCAGGGGGAGGAGGAAACCCGATCAGTTCAGTGCCTGCCCTGGCACTTGGAGGCAGGATGTAAGGTAGGCAGAATACAGACCTTCTTGGCTTCCTCCTGGTATGCTAGATTTGCCCCCTTAACCACAGCTGGAAAGGCCTTGCAAGCAGAAGTTCCCAGGTTCCATCCCCACCATCTCCAAGAGAAATGGCCTGAAATCCTAGTGAGCTGCTGCAAGTTTGGGTAGACAGTGCTGAGCTAGATGGGCCAGTGGTCTGACTCCATAAGGCAGCTTCCTGGGTTCCACAGCTGAGTTATTGTGGCTGCTAAAGTTTCGTCTCAGTGCAGATCCTTGCCAGCTGGAGCAGGTCATGGTTTCTGTGAAACCCATCAGGATCTCTCCTGCCTCCCTTCCAGGCTCTGTGGACAAAGCAAACTTCCAAGCCTGGAGGTCTTTTCTTTGTATTTAAACCTTTCCATGCCATCTGTGAGAACCTGTGTGGTGTAGTTCCTGTGCTTTCCAGGACTGGGAAATCTGCATTGTGGACATTAAAATGAGAACTGTCATGCTTAATTAGTGCAAGTCATTTTCAATCAACAAAACAGGTATCTGCAATTAATGGTAGCAGATTTTATTTTATTGTTTACCATTACTTATAAAAACTGCAGGTGGCAAGAAGCTGTCTCTCTCCCCCTCTGAAGAAAAACAAGTATTTTCTTTTGTTAGATTTGTCGTCATCTTAGCAGAGGGCAAGCTTTGCTCTCATCTTCCAAGGTGACAGCAAATCTAGAAAGACAATTTTTCCTCCCTTCAGACTATTTTACACCTATGCAAATTCAATAATTCATACAATCAAGAGACCACTATTTCTTTAATATGATGACAGCCATAATTTTTAAAATGTTCTGAGTAAAGCAGGGTTTATTCATGCAGTCATTTTTAATGGAACAAGGTGTTATATTTCCACAAGCTCAATAAAATAGAACAAGTTACACAAAGCGCCATGTTCACACGTCACAGTGTGGGGCATGAGCAAATTGTGCCTGCTTCACTCTGGGCATCCAGTGACGCATAGGATGGGAGTATGAAGGCTGATTCAGAAGCCAGCTGATTCAGAGTGGTGGATCTGCAGCCTTGGAGGAGCCCATGCCTTGTCCATCCACTTAGTCTACCTTATATTTTGGAAAGTTGTTCGCTTTGCATTCGGACACCTCTTGAGACCCCACTCTCCAAGCAGAGACAGAATCCAGCTGTTTCAGGCCCTTACTCAAGTCCAGTTTCCTTGGAATGAAGGTCAGCGGAGACTGTGGTGTCTTTAGGATGTATGATTTCATTTACAAATATCTACAACCTGAGCATCAAGTGGAGGGACTCACAGCATTAACACCCCAAAAGATATTGCTTCTCCATTAGTCACAGCTTTGGCTCCAGCACAGAGCAAGCAGGTATCTGTTTCTCCATCCTTCAGCCTGCTTACAGCTTGGCCCCCACATGCTATGCATGCCATTGTTCTCCTAGTTAGCAGCTAGGTGGTACAGGATGGAGGAAAGGCCCACCCATTAGCTTGGGGGGGGGGCATCACTTAGTTGTAGCTCATTGCAACTGATCTCCTTCTTTTGGATGCTGATGAGGGCATATAAGTGGCCAGCTAAGGTAATTGTCTTACTAGGAAACTTAGCTGACTAGTTCAGCAACCTCCTCTGTTAAATTCTAACCCTCCCTGGGTGAAGGACCCCAAGAATTGGAAGGATCGGGCATCATCCAGACCCCACAAACCCACATCTTTGTAAGTAACTTTTGCATGATGGTTCCTGAGAACAAGGAGCTGGTTTTATGCCTGTGTTTGGATACAATTGGATCCCATTTTGAATTGCGATGATGGACTGAACGTTTCAAAATGGCACTGATTTGTTTTGTTTTGTATCTTAGAATTACTGAGCAATGTTGGGTATGAGGCTGCGGCTATTTGTAAATAAAGAGACTATTACTCCCCTCCAAAGAAATATTCCTAATAAATATTGCAAAAATACCATGAGGATAACCCACAGCAGCAAAAGAACAAATGTCTTCCCTCCCTCCCCCATATCCCTTCTAACCAGTGCTGCTTTCATGACCTCCTTCCAAAGTTCCCTCCAAGTCCCAGCCCTGTCATTCAGCATCATATCAGATAAGGAAGATTCTGGGGGCATGGAGTCTGAGGCCTCTGGCTTTTTCAACAAGGGTGAGTTTTGCATCCAGCCTGTTGTTTCCATTGTGATAGCCAGACACTTCTGTGTCTAAACTTTAGCCTCTGAAACAATATACGCCAACCCACCAAACAACCCAAAGGGGAAGGGTGTGTGTGTGTGTGTGTGCTATGACAGCACAATCATGTAACAATGCAGATAGAAAAGCTCTCATTATCGTATGCATTCATTTATTCTTTTTTATTAGTTTCATCCTGCTTTTCTACAAATGCTTACAAAACAGCATAGTAATATATTTAAAAAAGCAGGAAAGAAAACCCACTGAAAAACTACCAGTTGTCATGCAAAGCAGTGCTAAAATAGCACAAAAGCAATAAAATGTGAAACCCAGTTGCAAGTCGGGTGGTGAGTGCCACTGGCTATGTAGAGCCACCACGAAACAAGATGGTGGTATTGGCATGGTCAGAGCAGGTGCAGATTTTGGTAATATGATGTCCTGAGCCAGGACAACTTTTGGCACTCCTCCTAAATATTTATTATTTTCACAATATTTATTTATTTATTATTATTTTGAGCTCCCTCGACTTGGCACCCTGTGCGGGGAAACTGCCCACATTCTCCTAAATCCAGAGCTGGTGAGAGGAACCCTGACGTTTGCAAAAGTACAAATAAACACCTACAAAGAGTGTGTATTGGGGAGGGAGGGACACAGCCCAATGAAGGTAAAGCATGCTCATCATATATGCATCTTTTGCCTTGAGCCAATTACAACCTCTGTTCATCTTCCTTGCCTTGTCACCAGCTTCTTCCCTCTCTCCATCTCAGAAGATGTTGCTGCTTCCGCTGGTCCTGCAATTCATGTGCCCTGTGTACAGGTCCAATCCTTAAGATGAACAGCTTCTTGGGCACAGGGGACCTTCGACTCACCACCACCACTGTGGTTAGTTTTGCTGTGTTGCCAAGTCTATGTCTTATGCAGGATTGCAAACCCTAGCATGTGTAGCCAGTCCTACAGCTCCTAGGCTTTCCTAGCAATCTCCATTGAAAGAGCTAACCACCCACTCATTTTGCCCTTGTACTGCATACAGAATGTGGGTTTCTGGACACCATACTCCTGTTGATGCAGTCTAGAATTGCATTAGTGTTTTTTTGCTGCTGCATCACACTGTTGACTCATGTTAAGCTTGTGGTCTACTAAGACCCCTAGATCCTTTTCACAATGTACTGTATTTTTCGCTCTATAACACACACCCGACCATAACACGCACATAGTTTTTAGAGGAGGAAAATCCGTAGGCATGCCACCCGTAGGCATTCCCTCCATAACACGCACAGACATTTCCCCTTACTTTCTAGGAGGAAAAAAGTGTGTGTTATGGTGCAAAAAATACAGTACTGCTGGCAAGCCTGGTGTCCCCCATCCTTTATTTGTGCATCTGGTTCTTCCTGCCTAACCTTACATTTGTCCCCACGGAAATTCATTTTGTTAGCTTACATTCAGTTCTCCAATCTGTTAAGGTCGTTTTGAATACTGATTCTATTTACTGAGCTATCAGCTACCCCTCCAGTTTGGTGTCACCTGCAAATTTGATAAACATCAAGTACCAACTGAACGTCAGCCAACTGTCTTGAGCCAAAGGATTAGGGTGAATGTTTTGGTTGAAGTAGGTACTGGGTGGCCTAGATGGCCTCTGCAATAAATTGTGTCTAATCACTGTGCTCCTGTGAGATCTAAAATGCTGACCTAGGTTATGAAACAGAGAAGATTGTGAAAATTTTCAAGCACAGAGACTTTAGATTAGAGCAGCATCTGTGAACTGTGTTCACCAGTCTTCCTGGTTATTATGGCCTTTGACTTCGTGATGTTTCTCCATTGCCTTGACATTTGATGAGTGATGTCTCACCAAGTAAACAAGCAAAACAAAACAGGCCACTGCCTGTATATCTAAAAGGTCAGGGCATTTGATAAAGGTGTCTGTTGAGCAGGTCTGTGGGTGAAAATGTCTCGGACAACCTCTCTTTCCCCTCCCCTAGTAGAAGAGAGGCAGAGTTGCATCCTTTTTCTCTTTAAAGGGCATTCTCTTGAAAGCTCTTTTCCAACACATGCAGTGAAACGCCTGTGGATGTCACTACAAATTAGCTCCATTTTGCCATCCCTTGATGATCTTGGTTATTTAGTGCCACTGCCTTTTAACATTTATCCCCCTGTTTTTCAAACTGAAGTCTAATCTGTCCCAATTTTATTAGCTGATCAAATGGTTTCAGTCCACCGTTTGCAGCTTGCTGCAATTAACTTGTCCTCCTCCCTTTTCATTTGCAAAATGAAAAAGAACACATCTAGACTAATCTGTAGTGTGCTATTTTGTGATTGCCAAACAACTTGATTAAGTTATGCTGTGGTATTTTCCTCTCACTCTGCAGCTTTGCAGGCTTAATAGATAGCCTAAAATAATAATAAAGCATGACACAGTATAACCTTTCACCTTTGGTAGTCTGAGTTTCTAGGGTATAATTCAGTGGATTTTTGTTTGTGACAATTCCTAATTTAGACCCATTTCAGGGCGGAGAACCCGGTTTATTACCAGGGCTACTCATGGGGTTTTGTATGAAAGTGCAATCAGTTTTTGTGAGGTGACTGGTTGATTGCATGGGTGGCTTTTTAGGTTTTCTGCGAAGGTGGCAAGCTTATTCATCACACCAGTACTTTGTCCTCAGGGATTCCTGTTTTCTAGGAAGGGATAGCTTGCATTTCTGACACTTAGGGATCATCTACACTCCCATTTGTCCCGTGATTTCTAGGCATGGATCCAGGAAGTTTTTCTTTTATCCTGCCACTTTCCCTGGGAAAGCCCACTGTTTAGTGTGAATAGGAACAATCATCAACCACATTTTCTACAGATTGATGTTTGTTCCGATTCAGCTATAAAGAGCTGATTTTCCCAGGGAAAGTGGCAGGACAAAAGAAAAACCTGCCTAGAAATCTCAGAGCAATAGCAGAATAAAGGGAAGTGTGGATCAGTGGCCTAGTGTGGGCACGGCTATGGAGGCAGTTGCCCTGGACACAAAGTTCTTAGGGATGCAAAATTTCAAAAGAAAAGAAAGTAGTAATAATGAATAAAAAATAGTGTGCCCTCTCCTTCACACAGAAAATCTCCCGAAGTTCATGCGGGCAGACTGAGGAGCGGATTTTGGCAATGCCCAGTTGCTAGGGAACCCTCCACTTTAGAAAGATACCCGCTGGCTGCTGAACAACCCTCTGTCCTGCTCTCCGCCATGCTCAACGCTCACGTGGCAACGCGGCTGCCACTTGGGTAGGTTGCTGAGCTATTGCCCCTTCTTCCTAGCCTATCAGCAGATGGGGCCGAGGAGCTCCACCCCATACCGCTCCCCCCTTGCCAGCTGGTGCTGCTGGTGGTGCCAGAGGCAACATGGAATAAGACAACAAGTATCAGCCACAGACCAATCAGAAGAGAGAGTTGGGGTAAGGAGGCAGTGCCAAGGAGAATGAAAGTTGTCATCGTCCCTCCCCCCCCCAAGTATATCTGCAAAGGGAAACTGATCCTGGCTCCGTAGAAGAAGCTGCTGGCCCCTAACATGGGTTAGGGGTGCAATACTTGCCTTGCCCTGGGTGTTGGCAACCCACACTATGCCACTGGTGTGAATGAGCCCTTATACTCAATAAATCCTTGTCCCTATAACTTTTCAGAATGGTTTCTTGTGGTGTTCCAGTGTGATGTAGTGGTTAGAATGTTGGACTAAGACCTGGGATACCAGGATTCAAATGCCCACCATGACTCTCGCTGGGTCACCTTGGGCCAATCACTTCCTCTCACTTCCTCTAGCCTACCTGGATAGGAGAAGGGGGGAAACTGTGTACACCACCTTGAGCTGCTTAACGAAGAAGGTGGGATATAAATGCAATGAATGAATGAATGTTGCTGTAAATTAAATATTCTGCAGTTTGCGGGGGGAGCGGGAGAGAAGCTTTGGATAATATATTTACAAAATGACTTGCTAACTGGGCATATATTTCTATTTTGGTGACAACCTGCTATCAGGGTGTCAGCAGCTTCCTTCCTGCATGTGTTTGAATGGCTTTTAGCACCAACCTTTCAAAGATAGCCTGTCAGCCAAGATGCAGAGCAGCAGCAGCAGCAGCTGTGAGAAGTGGTCATGGCTCATGTAACTCAGTTCTTCTCTTGACCCAGGAGAGCTCCAAGGAAGACTTGGCTTCTCTTCTGCAGAAAGGTGGTTAATTGGAAGTCAGCTGCCGAGAAGGAAAGCAGCAGGCGGGGGGGATTCCTAATAGCATCAACTCTACTCCTCTGCCTGTGTAAATGTTTCTGTCAGGCACATATGGAAGCTCTCTAAGTGCATTAAGTTCTTAATCACAATGAAAAGCATGATCCAGACCAGGGTGAGAGGAAATGGATTCAGCCAGCAGGCCAGAGCCAGACCTTCTCCACCCTTCCCCTCTTGCTCGGTTCCTCTGCTTGCACCAGTGGTCACAGTGAAGCTTTGCAGTGACACTGCTCAGCTGCTGGCTCATTTTCCTTTCATCTGTGGATGGGAGCAAAGTGTCCTTTTCCCCTTTCTTCTTCAGCAAGCCATTTGCAAATTACTCACAGTCAAAACAAAACAAATTCCTTCCAGTAGCACCTTAAAGACCAACTAAGTCAGTTCTTGGTATGACCTTTCGTGTGCATGCACACTTCTTCAGATACACACGAAAGCTCATACCGCTCCCCCCGCAAACTGCAGAATATTTAATTTACAGCAACATTCATTCATTCATTGCATTTATATCCCACCTTCTTCGTTAAGCAGCTCAAGGTGGTGTACACAGTTTCCCCCCTTCTCCTATCCAGGTAGGCGAGAGGAAGTGAGAGGAAGTGATTGGCCCAAGGTGACCCAGCGAGAGTCATGGTGGGCATTTGAATCCTGGTATCCCAGGTCTTAGTCCAACATTCTAACCACTACATCACACTGGAACACCACAAGATACCATCATACCAAGAACTGACTTAGTTGGTCTTTAAGGTGCTACTGGAAGGAATTTGTTTTGTTTTGACTATGGCAGACCAACACGGCTACCTATCTGTAACAACTACTCACAGTCAGTGATGGTTGACCTGCCTATGGGTCCACTCATCTGGGCTGTTCCAAAGGTTTCATCTCTCAGGAACTCTTGACACGGATGCTGGTGGCTGCCAGAATCTCAGTTGCCTCCAAATGGAAAACCTTACAGAATTTGCGACTTTTGCTTTGGTATATAAATATGTGGAGCTTAGCAATAGCTGCAAGAAATGACTCATAAATTATGTGTTGGCAAAGGCTTGGGAGACCCTGGAAAATCCTATGTTGTTTGGTGAGATTTTATATACAGCAAATACCGGCACACAGGACTTCCTTTCCACAATACGATGTCAAATTTGACTTTCCTAATGGTTTTAAGTACTTTACCAACCTAATATTAAGTCTCTTCCAGATATACTGTGCTGCTTTTTTGTACTTCTATTATTTTTATTGTATTGACTTGTTTTATTTGCCTCAATAAAATCTTTTTATAAGTATATTATAGGGCAGAAATTGAACATCAAAGTAAGCTAGCACTTTGCCCCTGCTTGCTCTCATTCCAATCCCAGGAGTGGAGAAAAAAGCAAACATGACAAGCTTATGGGCACTTTCTATCTTGCTCCTTATTTTGCATGTCTGAAGGCTGAATCTGGGCGCTGAAAATCCCATTCTGCGACTGTGGAGACGTAGCTCAGATTCATTCCTGGCAGAGTCTGACATTTGATGAGTCCAAGCAATTGTCAGCTGCTGCACAGCTCAGTCCGCTCCCAACCGCATGGCTCCAGGGAGTTCCTAAGTTCAGAATAACATCCGCTGAGCGTGACTTCAGGTTGGCCCCAAAATAACTTTTGGCACACTCCAATCCCACAGGGAGCTATTGTCTGAGCTCTGAGTGATGCCACCGTTTATTTATTCTTAACTTGATGCTAGTCAGTTTCACATTACGGCATTTGCTGTAGTCAAGGAGCTGCGGGTCCCAGGTGATGAGTAAAACGTGTTGCTGTATATTGTTCATGAATTCCCCATTGCCAGGTGAATCAGTTCAAGCCAAATTGATGTGGAGCATACTCTGGTTGTTTGGAGAGATAACTTTTAGAACTGAATTTGGCATATATTTTTCAGTTAAAAAACATGAGAGCATTCTATTTAGGGGTGTGATCAATTCTTGCAAGAGTTATATGGCTTACATGTTAAGCAGCTACCCATTTCACAGATTGCAACAGAGATTGAGTGAGGACTATGTGTTGCGTTTCCACCAGTGAGCCTAGGGAGCTGTTTAGTCCAGCAACAGATAAAGGAGCAAATAAGAAAAATCCTGCAGATGGATGAGGCCAATGGCCCATCAAGTCCAGCATCCTGTTCTCACAGCGGTCAGCCAGGTGCCTGTGGGAAGCCCACAAAAAGGACCTGCGTGCAAGAGTATTCCCCTTCCCTTGTGACTTCCAGCCACTGGCATTCAGAAGCAGACTGCCAGTGGAGGTGAGGTTGCTGAATCAGCATGGGAGCTGCTGCCCAGCTAAGGAAATGATGAAAAGAACAAGGAGATGGGCAGAAGGAGGTGTTGCAGCAGCAGCCTGGCAGCAACTGAGCAATTTCAGAGTACTGAACCACCCTGAGATCTTCTGATGAAGGGTAGTATATAAATCATCATCGTCATCATCATGGCCTCCTTGTAGCTTCTGCCTCTCATTGCTTCTTTTTTCAGTTGGAGGAAGTGACTTGTCAGTTTCCACAGTTGTAAAACGCCCCCCCCCCCAATGGCTGGGATTTGCAGAAGATGCTGATCAGCAGAAGTGCCTTATTTTGCTATCTCAGCCCTAAGAACGGGAGATAAGATCTCCCTGCCTGCTTTGGAGCAATCCTTTCTGAACAGCAGCCAGAGGGATTTTTTCTTTTAGATCTTGGTGCTAAGCACCACAGCTGTGAGGCCGGAGATAAAGGTGGTCTGCTGTGTATGTGTCAGGCAGAGAGTGTTGTATGACTGCTCATCGTGTGTGTGTGTGTGTGTGTGTGTGTGTGTGTGTGTGTGTGTGGTGAATGTGCATATGTGGTTCACATGTGGGTGGTCTGTAGGTGTAGTGGGGGGGGCTCAGAGGGATGCTGACCATCAGTGTGACCCTTCAGCTGACAAAGTTTGCCCACGCCTGCCATACATCTCTCTCACAAACACAATGCACAAACACTTAAAGCAGCTGTGCTGAGGGATCATGTGTCCTGTCCTGTGGACCCTGGTGGGCTGGGCTAAGGCAAAATCTCTTCTGGATTAACTTTATAGAAGTTTTAGGATTGGCTTTCATTACTCAATGACAAGGGAATCATGTTCTACACATGCTCAGAAGTACTCTTTTAAGAATTAATTCACATCCCCCCTCATCTGAATCCTGGCACTGGAAACAGGATCTAAGCTTGAGCCCTGATGTGCCTTAATTATTGGAGCTTCTCTTGTGCCTTTGATCTATGCGCTGGTCAGGTGCTGCTTTTGACCTTTAAAGCCCTTCACAGCCTAGGACCCTCGTACCTACGGGACCGCCTCTCCCGGTATGCCCCACGGAGGACCTCAAGGTCCATAAATAGCAACACCCTAGAGGTCCCGGGCCCTAAGGAAGTTAGATTAGTCTCAAACAGAGCCAGGGCTTTTTTCTTTTTCTTTTTCTTTTTCTTTCTTTTTTTTTTGACATTCATTATATTTAGTTTATTTGTCAAAAGGATTACAGTGTTTTAAATAGGAAGATTTTTCCAAAAATGTTTAACTTTTTAATGCCCTGAAGTAAAGTACATCTTGGTGAATCTTGGGTTAAAAAAGGTGAATCTCTTAAAATACACAACAAGCCATGTGCACTTCAAAAATATTCCAGTGTTTAAAGCAAACAAGACTTAACACAACATATGGCTTTGCAGTAACATCAATTTGTCAACTAAATTGTAGCAATAAATACTTAAAATCTCTACCCATAGACTTACATTTTGATCTGGTTTAAACAGTACAGAAAACAAATAATTGAAAATCTGCTGTAAAATGCTGAACACTCAAAAATATTTTAAAATCATTTTTCAGAATCTAAAACCAAAACATTTAAAGGGCATTGCAGGTGAACAATTCTTTGCCAAACTGAAAGAAACATGGACTTCATATATATTTAGTGTGGTAGGGGTTGGCGGTGGCGGGGGGGGGGGCAAATTATCGGGGGGGGGGGGCAGGAAGGAAAGGACATAACCGGAGTGGAAGGAGGAGGGGAGGGGTTCAATCTTTATGTTATCTTGTTTTTTTGTGTGTGCTGGCGGCTTCTTGGACTTGTCTTCTTTTGGTAGAAATCTTCTCTTGGGTTTTGACAGTCCTTCCCACACGGAGGGGGAGGGATCTTCTTTTTGAGTTAGTGGGGGAGCTGGAGAATCTTTCTTTTCCATCTGGTTTCATTTTCCGCTGTTCCTTCAGCGCCCTTTCCCAAAGCAAGTCAATCTTCCTTCCTTCCACCTCTAAGACGTCCGCCAAAGTCACAATTGGTGAGAGTCTGAATTTTCTTTCTATTCTGGCAAGCGCTGGTTTCTCCTGTGGTGGAGGACTGGCAGGTTTGGGAGGGGGATTCGGTCTCCCAATGGCTTTTCCCAATTCTGCCTCACTTGCGAGACTCTTCCCCACTACATATATGTGCGTGCGGCAAGTGGGGTAATCTGGCTGGGGACAGCTGGCGTTTGACTTGCTCCATATTTTTCCTTTTCATCTCTTTGCAGAGGCTGGACTGCCAGAATCTCTCCTGGGCCATTTCTTCAGGTGCTGAGGAGAGTGGGCTCAAGATGGTTCCCTCTGCTGATCTAAACAGAAAAACTGCCTCTTTTGATGACATCTGATGTCATCGCATTCCACAGGTGTCCAGTGTTCCTTGTGTTCTAGATGCGGTCATATCTGTCAACTTCACCCCGGGATGGCTTCCCTTTACAGTGGTGCCTCGCAAGACGAAAAGAATCCGTTCCGCGATTCTCTTCGTCTAGCGGTTTTTTCGACTTGCAAAGCAAGCCCATTAGCGGCTTAGTGGATTAGCGCTATTAGCGGCTTAGCGGCTTTTAGCAGCTTATCAGCTTAGTGGATAAGCAGATAAGTGGCTTAGCGGCTTAGAAAAGGGGGGGGGAGGGGAAAAAAAGTCGGAAAAACTTGCAAGACATTTTGTCTTGCGAAGCAAGCCCATAGGGAAATTCGTTTTGCGAAGCACCTCCAAAATGGAAAACCCTTTCGTCTAGCGGGTTTTTCGTCTTGCGAGGCATTCGTCTTGCGGGGCACCACTGTATCACATACACAGCCCAACAAGACAAAGACAAGAATCCACCAACAGCATATGCTTTTTCAACACTGGCTCTGTCTCGTGAGACCAGAGCCCTGTGAGATCTGATTTCTAAGACAGGAATGTTCTGCCTGGCCTTTGGCTTGGAGTCAATTTGATTCCCTCCCCCTCTTTTTTACCTTTCTCCTCCTGTGATGAGGCTGCATTTTAATGTTTTAATGTTGTATTTTAATCTTGTTTTTTAAGTTGTATTTCAGTCAACTTGTTTTTATTATTGGTTGTTAGCCGCCCTGAGCCCGGTCTTGGCTGGGGAGGGCGGGGTATAAATAAAAAATTATTATTATAATTTATTATTATGAGTCCCACTTTTGGTTCAAGGACAATATTTCCTTTAGCTGCTGTTTAAAAGTAAATTATTGATGGTTTTAGGAACTGGTTTTCCTTGGAGAGATCATTTGTCCAGAAAGAGTCCGTGTAAAGGTGGACTAGGCCGCAAAGCGGGGGCATAGCTCAGCAGCAGAGCCCCTACCCTGAACCCCCCTGTGGCTGCTGCCGTCTCCAGCTGAAAGGATTATAACTGGAACACAGAGAGCTGGAAGGGTAATTGACAGTGCTGGCCTTGACAGGCCTGTGTGACTGAGTGCAAATCTGCTTCATTTGTTATCATAAATCACTATCACAGCAATATGACGCCAGGGTTTTTGGAAGACCTCAGCATAACAAACAACATTCATGTAAAGGGAAACCAGCATTATCAGGGAGAAAGAACTGTTAAGAAAGCATGCCAGAAACCAAGCATTAGGACTGATTACAGTTTGGGGATTTATATTTATGAATGAATTTGTAGTGAGCAAGAGATTGTAGGTGAGCATGTGGTGTTTGGTTCCGGAGGCATTTCCTAAGAACAAGCTGGATTACAGCAAAGCACTTTGCAAAGTAGTTTTTGCAAGCTAATTCAAAGATGACCTTCAAAATCCTTCAAAGCTCTTCTTGGGAGACTTCAGGGAGACTCTTTGCACATCGGGGTACAGTTTGTTTAAACTTGAGCTGCTCAGTAGCTCCAGTCTAAACTTTTGTCGGCAGAGACTCTCTAGGCTTTAGTAGTGTCTGTGTCAAGAAGCTAATGAGGGGGTCGAGGGTCAAAAACACACCATGCTTTAAGCCTGATGATGACCTGAGAACTTGCAAACATCAAAATGACAATGGTCCTTTTACTTGGTTACTTATACTGGTGGGGGACTAGCATGTGTCCCACTTTACAGAAGACAGTCCTCTGTTTGAATGACTGCTCAACCCAAGGTTGGTTTAAAGTTAAGAGCCCTGAGAAGGGAGAGCTGAAGGGGAAGGCTTGGGATAGGGCCACAGTTGAGTGTGAGAGCATCAGGCTTGCATGCAGAAGGTCCCGGGTTCAATGGGATCTCCAGGTAGGGCTAGGGAACAGGGCCAGCCCACCCGTGAGGCAGACTGAGGCAGCAGAATCCCAGACAGTGTGGGCAATACCAAGCTACTTGGGCCAATGGTCTGACTTGGTATAAAGCAGGTTCCTATGATCCCATCCAGTCAGCATCTGGAGGGCAGACTGAGCAGACCCTTGGTCACATGATTCCCCACAATGGTGAGGTGTGTTTTTATTTAAATTATAGCAATTTGTTTCCGAATTTGCACCTACACATAAAAAATAGCAAATGCAAATTGGTATCCTCTTCTGTCCTCTTATTTGGTACTGCATTTTCCCCCTTCCCCTTTTTTTGAGGGGTGGGGTAGCATGATGCATTAAGTGGCCGCCCTATGAGGAATGGAACAACAACAAGAATTTTATTATTTGTACCCCGTCCATCTGACTGGGTTGCTCCAGCCACTCTTCCAGCATATACAGAAACATAATAAAACATCAAACATTAAAAACTTCTCTGTACTACCGTCAGATGTCCTCTAAAGCTTGTATAGTTACTTATCTCCTTGACATCTGGTGGGAGGGTGTTCCACAGGGTGGGTGCCGCTACTGAGAAGGCCTTCTGCCTGGCTCCCTGTAACCTCACTTCTTGCAATGAGGGAACCACCAGAAGGTCCTCAGAGCTGGATCTCAGTGTCTGGGTAGAACGACAGGGGTGGAGACGCTCCTTCAAGTGGAAATGACTTGCAAACCTTTTTCCAGGTTCCTAGGTGTGTTGCCAAAAACTGTATGATGGTTGCTCTTGCTTTGCAGAAGGTGGGCCAAGCCAGGGGTAGACCCATCCTAAACCATGCCCATGCAGTCCTGTCTTCTCTATGAAAGCACTGTAGCTGATCCACAGGCTTTTGGGCTTAGGAGAAGGTAGCCCCAGGACACCCAGGCCCTCAAACAGCCACTTGTAGTATGATTCTTAAAGCTCTTCAACTCATTCCAGGTACCACTTTTGTGTGACGGTGCTAAGCTACGTTCTGCCACTCCTAGTGATAGGCTACGCCTATACCATGGTCGGTATTACACTATGGGCCAGTGAGATCCCAGGGGACACTTCGGACCGCTACCAGGAGCAGGTGTCTGCCAAGCGCAAGGTAAGTGGCTCTGAAGAATCAAAACAGAGTTTGAACAGAGCGGGAAGAAAAAGTGCAGGCTACCTCAGATGAACCAATCCCAGTCTAGGTTAGATCCCCAAATGGTGACAAGATAAGTGGATGGTGGAGCCCGTGTGGTGTAGTTGTAAAGTCTCACAGGAGGGCCTCACAGACCTGGGTTTAAACCCCCTGGGTTTAAACTCACTGAGTGAGCTTGGGTCCGTCAACGACTCTTAGCCAAGACAAAACAAATTCCTTCCAGTAGCACCTTAAAGACCAACTAAGTCAGTTCTTGGTATGAGCTTTCGTGTGCATGCACACTTCTTCAGATACCATGGTATCTGAAGAAGTGTGCATGCACACGAAAGCTCATACCAAGAACTGACTTAGTTGGTCTTTAAGGTGCTACTGGAAGGAATTTGTTTTGTTTTGACTATGGCAGACCAACACGGCTACCTATCTGTATCTTAGCCAAGAGGTTGCTTCACTGACACAAATCTCAAGAAGTGGTCTAATGCTTTTCTCCACTGCCTGGTTGTTGGCATCCATCTGTCTCGAGAGACAATGGAGTGTGCCTCCAGCCTCGCTGATGTAGTCCAATGGAAAGCAGAGCAAGACATTTGGCACCAGCTTGGCTGCAGGAGATATGGGAAGGAGGCATACAGGGCACTATCAAACTGTCTTATATACCCCACTCTGGATTCATGCATTATGAATCCTAAGGAAGGATTAGATTAAGGAAGTTAGATTAGCCTCAACCAGAGCCAGGGTCTTTTCAACTCTGGCTCCGGCCTGGTGGAACGCTCTGTCTCATGAGACCAGGGCCCTGCGGGATCTGATTTCTTTCTGCAGGGCCTGTAAGAAAGAGTTGTTCCATCTGGCCTTTGGCTTAGAATCAGTTTGATTCCCTCCCCCTCTTTATTTTTCCTTTCTCCTCCTGTGAAGAGGCTGCATCCTAATGTTTTAATGTTGTATTTTAATCTTTTTTAAAATTGTATTTTAATCAACTTGTTTTTATTATTGGTTGTTAGCCGCCCTGAGCCCGGTCTTGGCTGGGGAGGGCAGGGTATTATTTATTTATTTATTTATTTATTTATTTATTTATTTACTCCTTAGCCTTTTCTTCTCCTGAAGATATTTTGCAAGGCACACAGGATTGCCAGATCTCATTTGCCACAAGGGTCATTTCATTTCAGAGGTTCCAGAAGGATGCCAGGCACATCTTCCGTTTGCTCTGGGCACTTCTAAACATGAAGAAGGGAGAGCCTAGGATTTGCAAGAAGTTGCGGGCCACACCTTTTAGCAAGGAAGATGGTCACTCTGTGGCCAAGGGCATGTCACTCCCCTGGAGACAGAGAACAGGGGCGGGCTGGCAAATCCTCTGAGAAGGTTGTAACAGGAAGAGAATGGGCAAAGCTAGTCGGGAAACCAGTGCTTGGAGGTGTTGATGTTTCTAATGGAGTGGGAACAGGGAGATCCCAGAAAGGAGCACGGGTGGCCAGAATTATCCACAGTGCTTCTTGAAAAAAGGCCAATCTAAGAAAAGGGCATGAGAAACTCAATAGGAAATGGAGTTGGTTGGGTTAGCGTTGACCAGACCTTAAAGTCAGATCAATGTGGGCAACATTCATTCATCACAGGACACATGCTGACACAGAGATAAGGCTCTGGAAAGATCACATTGTTTGTGGGTCACCTCTGAAAGAGCAAATAGCCCCAGGACAATTACACAAGCTTCTGACTCTTCCCGCTGAGATTTCCCTGTAGTGCTTACCCAAAGCCCCTGCTAGCTGGTATGAATGGACCAGTCACGTCTTCGTTTTGACTGCCTCAAAATGCTAGTTGATGCTGTGGCTGTGTGAGGCTGTCCTTCTCTGACAGGTTGTCAAGATGATGATCATTGTGGTGTGCACCTTTGCCATCTGCTGGCTGCCTTTCCACATCTACTTCCTCCTCCAGCATTTCAAGGTAGAATGGTACCAGCAAAAGTACATCCAGCAGGTCTACTTAGCTATCTTGTGGCTGGCCATGAGCTCCACCATGTACAACCCTATTATATACTGCTGCCTCAATGACAGGTAAGATCCATGTCCTTGTGATGTATTGCGACGGGTTCAGCTAATGCTCAGGTTTGAGTTGCAAAAGCAGATTTGTACATATCAAAACATCATCACCCCTTTTGGAGATTGGCTTTTTGGTGTGAGTGGTGCAGGATATTGTTCATTTCTCTCTAAATAACTGTCCAGGGATTAAGAGTATGCAATCCAGAATTTCATAATATTATATACTGTAATAAAACCTCAAAATGATTTGCAAAAAGAATGAAACAATAAAATTATCAGTGAAAACAACTAAAACATTTTAAGCAATTAAAATCGACAATAAGCTAAAAACAAGATTAAGCCACATGTCAACATTCTACATGTCAGATGCCCAAAAGATACAGCAAAGATGCCTGTCTGATGTCAATAGGCAGGGAGTTCCAGAGTGTAAGTGCTGCCACACTAAAAGTTCCGTTTCTTACAAATGCAGAACTAACTTTCTTTCTTTCTTTCTTTCTTTCTTTCTTTCTTTCTTTCTTTCTTTCTTTCCTTCCTTCCTTCCTTCCTTCCTTCCTTCCTTCCCAGGCAGGATAAATTATATAAAATAGCAGAAATAGCAGAATCACTCATGAAAGTTAAGATCAATTTTGCATTTGGCCCTCTTGTGTGAACTTGTATGTTTAATTCCAGATTCATGTACTTAGGGTCACTGTTTCTACAATATGAATGGACACATTTCTATTATTTGTATATTAATTGTTTATCAGTTATGAGTATTTTATATTCTCTTAATTTTTATTTCATCTTTTCCTCTTTTCCCTTTCTTGTCAAATTCTTAAATAAAATCTTTGGTATTTTAAAGAAAAAATATCAATTATGCAAATTTTCTTAATTTATGCAGTTTTTACAGAGCTCAGGGAACTCAGTTTCTTTTCTTCTTTGGTACAGTATTTGGCCCAGAAAATTTAAATGCTTCAGCACAAAGGTTATAAAGAGGAAGAAAACGGGTGTACAAAATGGATCTGGTGTGCCTGTACCATATATAAAATCCTGGCCAGGACCCATGTCTTAAATGCCACAGGTTGGGTTCTAGCACAGCTGACCGCATTTGCAGGGGCTTGGACTAGATGGCCCTTTGAGTCGCTTCCAACTCTGCGATTCTCTGATTCTACTGTTTGTCTTCCCAGGTTCCGGATTGGCTTCAAGCATGCCTTCCGGTGGTGCCCTTTCATCAGAGCCAGCAAATACGAAGGGCTGGAGATGAAGTCCGCCAGGTACCTCCAGACACAGAGCAGCATGTACAAGGTCAGCCGGATGGAAACGACGGTCTCCTCCATCGCTGGCAACCCAGAGGAGGAGCTTGATGCCAGCAGCAAAACCAAGCGCCTCTCTGTGGATCTGACCTCCAACGGCTCCTCTCGTAGTGACTCCAAAACCATGTCGGAGAGTTTGAGCTACTATTCCAACACGCTTCCTCCCTAAGCAGCCTGAACCTCCCTGCAACGCATCTCCATCAAAAGTGTGGCTCAGTTTCCAATCTCCCTAACGAAGGAGCTGTTCCTCATTTGTAACAAGTCACCTCTTTCCTCTCTGACTTTGTCCCTGAATGGAGTTTTCCTTCTTTGTGTAGCCTCTGCTGTGATGCCCTGTTGGATGTTAAGACGATCTATATATCAGAATGGATTCTCATTTTGGGGCCCACATTGCGATAGGTTCATTAGCCAATTCTCAGGCTGTGCTGGCTAACAGCCAAGCACCTTCTGCTTGACTTTGTTTTTCCATACCCAAATCTCACCTCTTCCCACAACATGCTCAGGTCTTCTTGGTGTCTCTCCCTTCCAGCTTCCATACACAGAACCATAAGATCATGGAACTGTGGAGTTGGAAGGGAGACCACACGCCACTGCTATTGCGAAAGGAGTGGAGGGGACTCAAAAGCTCCTTGAAGGAAAAAGGAGGAGCGAAAATATAATGTTTGTGTGTATAGTATGTGTGCCATTTTGGAAAAGTTGGATTTCAAAAAAACCAGTTTTAAGAATGTAAGAGTCCTGCTGGATCAGGTAAAAGTGGTCAGGGGGACTGAGTGACTGAGTGACTCCCCTGTGAGAAAAAGTTGCTGTGTTTGGGACTTGTTAGTTTAGAGAAAAGTTAAGTGGCAATATAAGTTCCTAAAGTTATGTCTGGCGTGGAGGAAGTGGATAGAGAAAAGTTTGTCTGCCTCTCTCACAACACTAGAGCTCATGGACATTCTATGAAGATGGACGTTGAAAGATTCAAGACAGACAGAAGAAAGGGCTTTATTCATGCAGTGCAAAGTTAACCTTTGGAACTCCCTCCCACAGGAAGTAGTAATAGCCTGGAAACTGCAGAAGGTGAGAGGGCTCTTATGCTCAAATCCTGCTTGCAAGTTTCCCACAGGAATCTGGTTGACCACTGTGAGAACAGGATTCTGGATGAGATGGGCTATTGGCCTGATCCAGCAGGCTCTTATTGTGTTCATATGAAACACATCCTGCTCTCACTGTGGCCAAGCAGACCCCTATGGGAAGACCACAAGCCTGATGTGAGGGGAGCAGCATTGCCCCCACTTTGTTTGAGAGTTAAAGTCCAGGCAGTATCTGAAATCCTTAATGGAAAAGTTAGGAATTTCCATATACAAATCTGAGGATTCTCAATTTGCAGTTTTTGATCCAATAGCACAGCGCTCCAAATTGCCTCCCTACAACTTTGTGCATCTGATGTACTTCCAAGATCACTTCTCTTCCACTTCATTTATGTTTGGCTAGGAAAAGACCCTCAACTCCTCATATTGGTTTGTGCCTATACCAGGGGTGGATAACCCCCAAGTCCGGGGGCCTGATCCAGCTCCAGAAGCAAAAGACCCTACAGATTTTTGTGGTGGCAAAAAGCAGGGGAGGAATATAGTCCGTATGGAGGCTAGGGTGGTGGTAGAAAAGTTTAAACCTCTCTGTTCAGCACAGCCTCCTGATGGGAAAACAAACCCTCTGGAACAGCAGAAAACAAGCTGGCTCCGTCTTCCATGAGACAGCCCTTCAGGTATTGGAAGATGACTATTGTCTCACCTCTCAGTCCTCTCTTCTCGAGGGATGATAACTCCCCCTCTTCAACTGACCTGCATGAATCGGCTGTGGGGAGTGGCCTGTGAGCGTGAATGCATGTGGCCTCTGTAGGGTTGGCTGAGGGTCCAAAGGCCCATCACCTAATTTATGGAGGTACTCCAAATTCCTTTTAAAGGCCCCAAAGGTTGCACTGAAACCCTACAGATATCTAGGTTCCTATGCTCAGGGCATGTTTTTACATATGCACCAGTTTAGGGGATAGAGAGCCGAACCAAACCATGAAAAAATGTACTGTTTCATTGCCCCATTCCTCTCGTGAGAAATCTGGAATTCCTACAGATAGGATAGGAAACTAGTTTGATGGGGAGAAAAACAATTCAGCCTAGGCTTCTCAATTATATGGTCCTTTTTCTATAGAAAGAGAAGATTCAACCCTATCCCCCAAATGGCAAAACATTAAAATACTGTATGCACACACAAGCCACACACCCCTGTTGAATCCTTGGAACCCTTCCAGCAAAGCTCTTCCTCCCACCAGTTGTCAAAACTGTCTCTGACATGCAGGTGTCTTCTGTGGAGTTCTGCCATTTGCAAGAGACAGCTCAGGTGGAGAGCATCCCTGCTGTGAGTCCCAGATGTGCATCATTAAGGATGCCTTTTTGCAGCAAATATCCCTTGTGATTATTGCCAACTGGCAAAGGACCCAAAACGAACCGGCTATTGTCATGCACACCCAGCGCTGGCATCATAGGACGGAGGTGCATAGCCTCAGCCCGTAATAAGATTAAGACAAGAAGAATCTGTGGAAAGCAGGAGTGTAAGTAAAGATGGCATTAGATAATGGCACAAGATGGAATGTACTGTATAGCCCAAAGGGTGTGGAGGGAAATGCAGGCAGAACAATTTTTAAAAATGCATGGAGAGCGACACATCTCCAATGAAGTCATGGAAAATCCAGCAACCTGATGTGAAGAGACAGGAAATGCAAATGGATATTGATTTCCCATAATGGCCCCAGGGGCTGTAATGCACACATGCTCAAAGGGATCCCTCCACTATTATGTAGATCCTTGCACACATGTAGTGGATCACTTCCCTATGACAGCATTCTCCAGTTTGGAGCCCTCCAGATGTTTGGGCTTACATCTGCCATTAGCCCCAGCCAACACAGCTGTGCTGGCTGGGGTTGGTTGGTGATATCATTTTTATTATTACAGTTGTCCAAAACATCTGGAGGGCATCAGGTTGGAGAAGGCTGCCTTAGGTACTGTGAGGACAGTCCCTTAAACTGACAACAAATGATTGAGCTGTGGGATTGCTTGCTGGTGCTGAAGCTTTCTGCAGCCCAGTTCTGTTCAAGGCAAAAAGCAGGGTAAAGAAAGGTTCCTGAACCCGGGCCACATAGCCTGATGTCAGGCGCAAGTCCCTCCCTCGCTTTGATGCAGCAAAGAAATATGAGGATGCAGTCCCAAGAATAGTGTGAAAAGCTCATAGCCCAATTGTGGACCACAGAATTGCTGAACTGTCTCCAGGGTGAGCATCAGAAGAGCTCTGCTGGGTCACATCAAAGGTCCATCTAATTCTCTTTCCCACCGAAGTGGACAAAGAGATCCCTCTGACAAGCCCACAAGCAAGGCAGAGGGAAAGAGCCCTCTCTTGCTATCATTCCCTCACAACTGATCTCTGCACTGCCTCTGTGAAGACACCCTAAGAGCTGGTTCATATGCTCATCACCTCCAACCATCTAATGCCACAGAGAGAGCCTCAATCTATTGTGTCCACCCATCCATGCTCTTTATTCTTCAGCAAAAGCAAAGTAATGTGCATGTGTAAAATCCCTCTGAAGAAGTGAGATGTCTTTTGAGAGAAGAACATTATTTTTAACACTGAGGCAGGGATAAATCTGTCATCTCTCTCAACACACTGTAATTTCTTGTGCATATTGTACAAATTTCTGGGCCACTTTGTTCGTGCCTAAGTGTTTCTACTTAAATTTGCAACAATTGTTGTAGCTTTTTTTGCTGTGAAATGAAGAAGTGATGGGATAACTGACCTGTGTGCTCTTCCTGTTTTGGCGTATATCTGTATGATGTTCTTGTTTACAAAGTGTTGACAAACTCAAATGAGAAATTCCAATATGATCAACTCAACTGCAAATTGTGTTACATTTGATGGATCAGAACTTCAATGATATTGTTTCTGGAGAAGCTTTGAGTGGATCATATCAAAGTAATAAAAAAAATATGTCTCTTAAAAGAGTGAAAATAGATCTTCCACTGATATAACCAGGGGGGTGAGGGAGGGGAGAGAATGGGTGGGTAGTGCCACAGATCTTGGTAGGGAGGTGGGGTGTGTTTCTGTCCCTCTTTCTGCTCTGTGAGATGTGGCAGCCATTTTGTCTTATGCCGCGGGGCCCATTTCAGCCATTTTGGATTGGTGCCTGTGGCACTTTCTCAGGATTCCAAATATGCCCACCAGCCCAGAAAGGCACCCCCTCAGCTAATATAGATATTAGACAAGTGTTGATAGAGTTATTCCAAGAACATTATAATGGAGGGGGGGGATAAAAGGCATGTTTGGGAAGCATCAGGGGCTCAGGCGAGGGGCAGAGACACTGGACATGTTGGTAGCTTTCAGTGGGATACAGAAGAAGGTAGAAAGTGGCTGAGCATAATCAGAGTTGAAAAGGGATATGGGGTAGGGTTACCAGACATCCCCATTTCCTGGGGACAGTCCCCAGATTTGCGAAGAAGTCCCCGAACAAATTCCATCCCCGGAATGTCCCCAGATTTCATCTAACATCCCTGGGAAACGCAGTCTCAGCAGCCCGGAGCAGTTGGCTCTGGCTGGCTTCAGGAGCTGCTCGGAAGTCCCCATATGATGGTGCTGCAGGGGCTCTAAGATGCAGCTTCTGGGCTGCCTCCACTTTCCTTGACCCCAGCAACTAAGCTGTGAAGGGAGGCTCCATGCTGCCTATCAGAGGGAGCAGGGATCTCTCAGTTAGGCAACGGGAAGCCTCCCTTCCCAGCTGAGGGATCCCCGCCTCCTCCTGCTTGCACGCAAATGGGAATGGGATTGGGGCTGCTCCAATGGGAAGGGAGGCATAGCGCTGCCTAAGCCTCCCCGCCAACGCTCTCGGCCCTCCTCCACACCTGACCCACTGCACACCGCTTCCCCACCACCAAAGAACCAACAACTCGGGCTGCCCAGTCTCATGGAGAGAAGAGATAGAAGCTTCGGAGGAAGGGGAAACGTGGCGGTTGTGGTCAAGACGGCAGCTGTCCCTCTGCCACCGCCACTGCTGCAGCATCAACGTCCCAAACTTGCAGTATGTAGGTAGGTAGGTAGGTATTTAAAGTGTCCCTGGATTCATTGAAAAAAATCTGGTAACCTTAATATGGGGAAATGAGACAGAAAGGAGGCGCAGAGAATTTATTAAATTTGTACACTGCCCTTCATCTGAAGATCCCAGGGAGGTTCCCAATAGAAAGCCCAGGATCTTTCATGTGAAGAAGTACTTGAAATATTTTATTGGCCTGGCAATATACACTGGCAAACACCTTATCTCTTTGGCACATGTCCTATCTCATGCATAAAGATAGGATTTAGTCATAATTAGGAACAGATTATTCCCCTCCTACAAAGTGTCCTGCAATCTTCACTAGCTGATTATCAATTAAGCCTTTTCATTAACCACCACGGGTCTGCCAAAGCTTTTTTTTTTTTTAAGGGTTGGGATCTCTGTTGAGCTTCAGCACACACATCACTGCAATGCTGCTAGAAGCCCCTTTGCTTTTCCAGGTGAGCCCATGGGCCCCTAAACAGCTTCCAGACTGTTATGGAGCAAATTGACAGGCTGGAGGAGATGGATGGATGGGACTTACCTAGGTTGAGGTTGTGGAGGTGCAAGGACTACTGCTCATCCCTTCCCTCTGTCCTCATCTGGAAATGCTCAAGCAGTAGTTTTATCCTATAAAACCTTGCAATCCTGTACTCGCTTTACTTACTTGGAAGTTAAATCCATTGGACTCAATGGACTTTCCTTCAGAGGAAACATCCATAGGATTGTGCAGCACATGGTGGAATAACAGAACTTGTGGAACCCAACACCCCCCATGCTAAGCAGCTGGCCATTTTTGCCCAGTGGGGAGTGGAAACACTTTGTGCACGCTCAGCAGATTTGGAGGCTCATTTTCATATCCCTGGACTACAGGCAGGATTTGCTGTCGAGCATGCACTCTGCGTGTCTCACAGAGGAATCACTTTTCTCCATTGCCCGCCACCCACAGGGAAGCTTGGGTTTCCATCTGCTCTTCATTAATTCTACATCGAGAAAAATACTACCTGCTTTGAAGTACCCAAGCTCATTAATCGCCCTTTGCATAGATGCTAACACTTAGAAATTAATTTTGGTTTCTGAACTCCATGTAGAGTTTTTCTTGTTATTTTAGCTTGTTATTTTATTTTGTAGGAAATGGAGTTAATTCCTAAATTTGACTTGCAAATTATCCTTCTGGGAGCATTTTCCCTTGGATGCCGTCTAGGGAGACACTGTGCAGTTTATTAACAGTGCAGTACTCCTATGGAGGTTTATCGAGAAGTAAATACAATTGAGTTCAATGGGACTTACTCCCAGAGGGTTGCAGTCTAAGTACCTGGCAGATGATACTTCTGCAATGATGCGGTGGATTCAGACCAGAAATTTACCAGAAGAAGACTTCTAATTTTTGCGCTGGAGCTGAAGGATGGAGGCTGATTTATTTTTTTATTTTATTAATTTGATATACCCTTACTTGCCAGAAAGACTTCTAAGCTGTTTACAAGTGTAAAACCAAAAAATATATCCACACATCCTTAAAATAAACAACCTACAAATATTATTTATTGAAACTTTAAAATAAAAATGTCATTGTTGCAAAGATAACCAAATTCAGATAACGATCATCTGTAGTTGAAACACTATTTAAAAACCATTAGAATATGATATTGTCATAAGAGTCTTTGATGAGCCGCTAATCCAACTGCAATGAACATTTCTGAGACCCTCATTGTTCCTGTTCTTGTTTTCAGTGAATGCAGCATTTCAGCCACTAATGCATGTAACAATAGCAAAGAAATACAGTCGTCTTGGTATGACTGCTTACCTTTCTATATAATTAAGGAGACACGCTGGAGACTTTAATATGACCCCTATATTTAAAAAACCCCACCTTGCTGACAACAGCAATTAGCATTTTAATACATCACTACTACAGATAGTAATTATCTCCCTTTATAACTTCCACCATATGGGAACTCCCATTAATTTAACTGATCTTATAACGTGGCTTCCACAGAGATCTTTGCCACTGTATTATTGTCTGATAACAGGTCTCTGTAATATGAAGGGCTACTTTTCAAGATTTCCTGGAAGAGCTTCCCTCCTTGCCTCTGCAGCTGGAGAAAGAGCAGGAGTAGGTCACTACTTTATTTGTTTCATTTTGTCTTGTCTTGTCTTTACTCGTGGTCCTTCAGTGCTGAACGAACTTCATTTCAGTACATGCGCATAGTGTCTTGCCCTCAGGGTCGGTGCTTTTTTATATACCGAGAGGAGTGCAAGGTAACTTTTACTTATTAAACTGTCTGTTATTACTGCTTGCTGGGTTTTTATGCTGCCCTCCCTCCAAGGACATCAGGGTTCTCACCAGCACATAAAATGGCCCCTAACACCCCCGTGAAGTAGGCTGCACCATGGACCACCTAGCAAGCCAAGTCTCTGTGGCTTCTTTTCATGCTTCACTCTCCGGCCGCCCTCAGTGAAGGAGCCATGTGGATAGGCGAGTGGCAAGCCGGGAAGGGCAATGAGAATAAGGGACTAGGAAACAAGAATCAGACCCTGCTTAGCCTGTGCATTTTTTACACACCAATGATACTGAAATGGAAACAAACTATTTATGGGGAATGAAACACAGCAGGATACAAGGCTGCCATTTCTTTGCACAAAACCCAGAAATTCTGCAGTTTAAAACCACCAATCCTACCTAGGAACTGAAGGATGGTTTCCTATTACGTAAGAGAGAGAGAGAGTTGGAAGAGATTCTTACTCGGCAATTGCTCCAAACACATTAAAACTTAGATTTACACCAGCCCGCATCCACCTTTAAACAAAATTCCCCCCAAATACTTAGGCTAGAATAAATCACAGGCACTTAGCTTTCCAAATAAGTGAAAATTTTACTTGCAGTGTTTCCAGAAGTTACATCCAACAGGTCTCCACCTGCTGGCCATAAGACAAAGATGAAAAAGGTTCTAAATGACTAGACAAGGACTTTGTTTTCTTACAAAAAAGGTAATGAAATATTTGAGTTAGCTAAGATTCAGTTCAGCTGCAGAATCAGCTGAGCTGGGAGCCAAAGCTGCATGGCACAAAGAGAGAAGAGAAAGGAGGGGGAAGCAGAGCCTGCTGGAGAGCCTGTCAAGGCACACCCACTTGCACCTGAGCTCTGGGCTCAGGTTAACTCTTTCATGCACACAAGTGTAAGTCAGTGACTATATTACAACAGTAAGGGCCTGAAGCACAGGTACTTCCCTAATGATGATGCCCAAATTACAATTGGGGTAGCCAACAGGGTGTCCTCCAAATGTTGTTGGACAGCCAGTGTGGAGTAGTGGTTAGAGTGTCAGACTAGGACCTGGGAGACCAGGGTTCAAATCCCCACTCAGCCATGAAGCTCACTGGGTGATCATGAGCCAATCACTGTCTCTTAGCCTAACCTACCACACAGGGTTGTTGTGAGGGTTAAATGAGGAAGAGGGGGAGGAGAAGCATGTCGGCCACTTTGAGCTCATTGGAGCAATAGGTGGGATATAAATGCAATGAATAAATAAATAATTAAATACAACTCCTTTCTGCCCCAGCCAAGAATGATGGGAATTCCTGTCCATGCAATTCTGGGCTGCATCAATAGGAGTATAGCATCTAGATCAAGGGAAGTAATAGTGCCACTGTATTCTGCTCTGGTCAGACCTCACCTGGAGTACTGTGTCCAGTTCTGGGCACCACAGTTCAAGAAGGACACTGACAAACTGGAACGTGTCCAGAGGAGGGCAACCAAAATGGTCAAAGGCCTGGAAACGATGCCTTATGAGGAACGGCTAAGGGAGCTGGGCATGTTTAGCCTGGAGAAGAGGAGGTTAAGGGGTGATATGATAGCCATGTTCAAATATATAAAAGGATGTCACATAGAGGAGGGAGAAAGGTTGTTTTCTGCTGCTCCAGAGAAGCGGACACGGAGTAATGGATCCAAACTACAAGAAAGAAGATTCCACCTAAACATTAGGAAGAACTTCCTGACAGTAAGAGCTGTTTGACAGTGGAATTTGCTGCCAAGGAGTGTGGTGGAGTCTCCTTCTTTGGAGGTCTTTAAGCAGAGGCTTGACAACCATATGTCAGGAGTGCTCTGATGGTGTTTCCTGCTTGGCAGGGGGTTGGACTCGATGGCCCTTGTGGTCTCTTCCAACTCTATGATTCTATGATTCTATTGCCTGCCTCTGCATAATCAGGTTGTTGTAAGAAATACGGCTATAATGGACAACAAGTACTTATGGTGCAATGCTAAAGATATACTGAGCATTCATATTTTGAGAAACATTTCAAAGATGCTTAGCAAGTGTCTACTACAGGTTTGTAACAAATGTCAAATCCATCCAACATTCATCGCAAAAGGTTTCAGAATTCATTGCTTGTTTGCCCATTAAAAACAGCAAAAAAACAAAAACCACCCACCCACCTTTGTCTGTTACTAAAGAATATTTCCACCCAAAGAGTAGGATTATTGAAATATGCCTTCTGGAAAGGATTTCAAAATGAAATCAGGTATGTGCAAATAATAGCATCCCAAGATCATGTAAGTTAAATCAAGTATGCTAGTTAGAAAGCGGGTCATGGTGGTCCTTTGTAGTCTCAGAGAATGGAAATGTGCAATTCAGTTAAACATTATAATCATGAATAGACTTTGTGAGCTCTCCCGAGAGCAAACTGACATTCAGGAAAATATTAGAATTAATTTAATGCATCAGAACACAAGATTTGATTCCCCCCACACCCTGCCTTCCAAGGCTGACATGTCATTTGCTGTATGCTGTAGCCAGTTATCAGAATAAGCCATCCTGTCAGTGGAGGAGATTTAATTGTGGACGGAATAAATCTTCTCTGAAAAGGATTAAAACATCTGCAAGTGGAATGAAACACAGATCAAGAAAATAGATGCTAAGGACTAGAGTTTCACAGATCCCAAAGTGTCTCCTGCAATGTCAGAATCACAGCTAAGAAGACTGTAAGTAAGCTAGCAATGGGCAAATTCTTTGCTGTTGTCTAAGTTGGAATTCCCTTTTGCTGTGACATCACCCATCCCCAAGAACAAGAGCAAAAACGACTCACTTCCCATGTGAAGCCCACTCTGGACACACACACAGGCTTCAGTGGCCCAGGTATTCTACACATATTCCTGATGGGAGTCAGAGGTATAAAACACTCGTCTGCAACAAAATGTTGCAGTATAGCCTTCCTCCTCTAAGGGGCAGGGCCAACCCAATACATTTCTGCCCCTGAGGTAGACCCCAAAGTGCACCCCCTTCTCACCAGGAAAGAAGGGGTCCGGGAAGATCTACATCAGGAAAAATGGAGGGGGAAATAAAGGTTGACATTGGGATCTACTGCCCCGGGCAAATAGGTGGGGAAATTACTGTTTTGCTTATTTGCTTTCTGAGAGACTATCCTGCATTCACCATTCAGTGGTTTCAGGCAATGAATGAAGTCCTGGCAATGACTGAGCGATGGATAAGATTTTAATATTGCTTGGTGCTCCTTTAATACTGACACCTTGCCTTCCTCCATGCCAGCAAATGCAGGGTTTCTGCAGCTGCTACAGATTCCTCTTAAGCCTGGGGAAACAAGACATGGAAATAAACGCACATACTGTACACTGAAGTCGTTACAATTAATTAATTAATTAATTAATTAATTAATTAATTTTCTATACCACCCTTCCTCTGAAGATCACAGGGTGGCTTACAATACAAAAGCACAATGACCCCACCACCCAGTTTAAAAGGCCATAGATTGTTTCATCATTCCGCAGGGCCTGCAAGACAGAGCTGGTCCGCCTGGCCTTTGGTTTGGACTCGGTCTGACCCTTGTGTTTCCCTCTCCTTATGGTCTTGATTTATCAGCTACTGTAAAACGAGGCTGCATTTTAAATTGCATTTTAACTTGTATTTTAAATTGAGGTTTCCCCTCCCCCCCTCTCTTTTCCCCCTATTATGTTTTTACTGTGATTTTATTTGTGTTAGCTGCCCTGAGGGCGGGGTACAAATAAAAATTATTAGTATTATTTATTATTATTATTCATTAGCCAAAGGCCAAAGTTATCTCTGGGCTGAAGGGAGTCAATGCTCAACTCAGCTAAGAGAAAAACAAAGCCGTCTCTAAGCAGCTTCTCTTTCTTTCTTCAAGAGGAAACAAACATCTTTGCTTCACAACAGGGGAGGCTTCCTCATCACCAACCAGAGAGCGACAAATGACCCTGAGACTCCTTCCCATCTTCCGTTTGGCAGGGGGTCCCACCCCCTCCTGCATCACAAAAATGAAAGGGAGGCCAAGTAATTGGAGGCAGCAGCATCCCGAGTCTCTTCTCAGCGCTGGGATGTGGGCGGCCAGGAGCAGAGGGTGCATTCCCCCGTGGAAGCCTCTTGTCTTGACCTTTCATGATACAAACACACCTTTCTTTGCTCTTCTAGAGATTTTACTTTCTTGGGCTCCATGATCACTGCAGATGGTGACAGCAGCCACGAAATTAAAAGACGCCTGCTTTAAGATTGCCGGAAGAAATACCAACAACCTCAGATATGCAGATGACACAACCTTGATGGCAGAAAGTGAGGAGGAATTAAAGAAACTTTTAATGAGGGTGAAAGAGGAGAGCGCAAAATATGGTCTGAAGCTCAACATCAAAAAAACGAAGATCATGGCCACCGGGCCCATCACCTCCTGGCAAATAGAAGGGGAAGAAATTGAGGCAGTGAGAGATTTTACTTTCTTGGGCTCCATGATCACTGCAGATGGTGACAGCAGCCACGAATTTAAAAGACGCCAGCTCCTTGGGAGAAAGGCGATGGCAAACCTAGACAGCATCTTAAAAAGCAGAGACATCACCTTGCCAACAAAGGTCCGTATAGTTAAAGCCATGGTTTTCCCAGTAGTGATGTAAGTGAGAGCTGGACCATAAAGAAGGCTGATCGCCGAAGAATAGATGCTTTTGAATTATGGTGCTGGAGGAGACTCTTGAGAGTCCCATGGACTGCAAGAAGATCAGACCTCTCCATTCTGAAGGAAATCAGCCCTGAGTGCTCACTGGAAGGACAGATTGTGAAGCTGAGGCTCCAAGACTTTGGCCACCTCATGAGAAGAGAAGACTCCCTGGAAAAGACCCTGATGTTGGGAAAGATGGAGGGCACAAGGAGAAGGGGACGACAGAGGACGAGATGGTGGGACAGTGTTCTTGAAGCTACCAGCATGAGTTTGCGGGAGGCAGTGGAAGACAGGAGTGCCTGGCGTGCTCTGGTCCAGGGGGTCACAAAGAGTCAGACACGACTAAACGACTAAACAACAACAGCAGCCTGCAGCACAAGGGAGGAGCAACAGTAGCAGATGGGGCATCTTCATGGTGGTTTCAGGGATGGCAGGGCGAGACTTTTGGGAAGGCAAGGCTGGTGTCAACAGTGGAGCCACAGGAGTCCGCATATCTCCAGGCACACTGCTGCTGCCAACAGCCCAGAGTCCCCCCATCTTCATTACAGAATCACAGAACCGTAGAATTGGGTGTGAACCCAAGGGCCATCTAGCCCAAACTCCTGCAATGCAAGAGTCACGCCACCACAGCCTCACTCTGCCCCATCCACATCCCAATGAATCCAGCTCTGTTGCCACTGGGAGGCAGCATGTCTCCACCTGCTTGCCTCTTCCTTAACTCAAAAGCGCCAAATAATGTAATTTCCTCATAGGGGAGTTGCTCAGAATAGGTACTGAGATATTTCTTGGGCAAAAATGATATATTGGCAGGGGCATCTGCAGGCACGATATTGGCCATCCCTTTGGTATTAGAATTAGCATTTCATAAGAACGGAAGAGGAACCTTCTGGAACCAATGGCTCATCTAGTCTAGCATCCTGGTCTCACAATGGCCTGTGGAAAAACCCATAAGCAGGACCTGAGCATGAGAGCTCTCCCCCCTCCTGCAATTTCCAGCACCTGGCTTTCAGACACATTGCTGCCTCTGTCAGGAGTGCGTGCAGGAGCCGGGCCCTGTGACCAAGAGGACTTTGCAGGACTGGGGCCTTCCTAAATATGTTCTGAAGAGGCAAGGTGCGGCCTCACAGGTGAGGCCGACTGGTAACTCACAGCACCTGGTGGTAAGAGCTGGGAAAGGATATAAGGTCAGCTTTTCCCTTCAGCTTTTTGCCACAGCAATACGTTCCCTGCCTTGCTGCGTTTGACTCCTTGTTTCTTGAGCCTCGGACCCCTGACTTCGTGACTCCTTGCTTCTTCATCCTCAGACCCTTGATTTCATGACTCCTTGTTTCCTGACCCTCGGACCCTTGGCTTCTTGACTCCTGGCTCTCTGACCCTCAGACCCTTGGCTTCCTGGCTTCTGGACTCCCATTCCTGCTCCCACCCTGCCATCTTGCCCCCGGTCCCGACGTCCCTAGCCCTTGAACCGGACCATGACAGCCTCCAACTCTGGAGGCAAAACACAGCCATCATGGCTACTGGCCTTTGATAGCCCTCTCCTCCATGAACTTGTCTAATCCTCTTTCAAAGCCATCTAGGCTGGTGGGCATCACTGCCTCCTGAGTTCCATAGTTTAACTAGCTCTGTGTGAAGAAGGACTTCCTTTTTCCTGTCCTGAATCTTCTCATGTTCAGCTTCATTGGATGCCCATGAGTTCTCGCGTTACGAGAATGAGAGAGAACCTTTTCTCTCTCCACTTTCCCCCTGCCGTGCATAATTTTATAAGCCTCTGTCATGTCACCCCTTACTCGGTTTTTCTCTACACTAAAAAGTCCCAAATGCTGCAACCTTTCTTCATAGGGACGTCACCCCACCCCATCAACCATTTTGGTTGCCCTTTTCTGAACGTTGAAATCCTTATGATAGCAGAAAGGGCCTTTGGTGCCCTGTACACCTCCTTGCCCATTTATTGTGGACCAGCAAAGTCCAAAATTATGCAAATTTGTGAAGGGTGAATTAATTATGCAAATGAAGAGAAATTGTGCAACTGTGCCCAATGTATATAATTTATACGGATCCACAGGATTTTCGCTTTTCTCCCACTGTCTCATTCAGAGTACACAAGCCCCATGTTGAGCAGCGTAAGGCAGGCAGTGTTGGCATGGCAATGGGTAAACTAGAGTGAAATTCCTCTCAGTCTCAGTGGGTAAAATTGAGTAAGGACTGAGAAAGGATTGAGATTCCTCTCAGTCTCAGTCTTACAGGGTAGGATTGAGGTGCTGGACAGACTCAGCACCAACTAGCTATCGTTCTGAAGGAAGAGGGCAGTTCAGTTCTGCTTGCAAATGAAGAAGCAAGTGCTTTCTGTTACCAGGCGTTGCTAAGGGGTTAAGGCCACCTTTGCACTTCATGGCTTTGACCATGTTCTTTGAATGATTGGGAATAATTACAAGTGGCCGTGAGGATGCTAATAAAGAGGGATTTCGTGAATCATCAGCAGAGCCAACTCTTGAGCATGGGCATAGCCAGGGGGCATGAGGCAGCTGCCCCCTTAAATCAATACATATCATTACAAATTAATACAAATCTGAGGTTCTGCCGCCCCCTAACAAAAATTGTGGCTATGCCCATGCTCTTGAGAAAGTTCCTGTCTTTAAACGTGCCAGCAACATTTCTTGAAGCAAGGTGACGGCAAAAGAGAATCATGTTTCAATTTGTTGGTGAGTAATTTATAGCCAAAAAGAATATGAGAGGCATTTTGAGAAATTAGGAAGAGTGATTTAAAGAATAATGGAACAGGGAAAGGAAATTATTCAGGGACTCAAACCATCAATTATTAGCTCTAGGAGGTGAAAATCGAAAGACTACACATCATTTGAGGCAGATGCAAAGACATTTCAGTGCCAAGTTTTCTAAGGGCTGTGCATTCTTCATTCTGATAAGCATACAAGTCAGTCAGAGTTGCTGCTTGCAATGTCATATACACACACGTGCACACACAACCTCTGTGTGCTCATTCAATCTGTGATGGTTTCTTCAATCTTGCAAGTTGTCACTTAGCACCCACCAATGAGGACGCAGGCCTTCCAGATGTGACCTGGCCCCACTGAAAAGCATTGGGGGGGGAGGGATGTGACCATTGTACCTGCAGCAGCCAATACACACTTGGAAGTCATCACCCAAGAGTGTTGCAGTTGTTCAGTAAAAGAAGGTGCATTGTGTGTTCACTTATATTTCATTCTTCCTTTCCTTTTGGAAGCTCAGAGTAGCCTAAATCTGGGGCTCCCACTGAGGACTGATCAAACTCAGATTAATACTGTGAGCCTATCACCTTTTTGTGCAGACTGACCACTGGCAAAGACCTGCTCATGGTGGCGTGTGTGTGTGTTGAAATCCCATTGCAATGTGGAAATCTGCCTCTTCCTCCTCCTGAAAACAAAGGGGGTTTAATGACACAACACATATTAACAAAGTGTCCTGTGGCAGAGGGGAAATGAGCTGACCACTCTTCTCCATGCAAACACAAGGAGACCCAACAGTCATGTGGTCTTTCATGATCCCACATAGAAGTAGGAAAACTCAGTTGTTCCACAACCGTTTCTTTGTTGCTCCTTCCTTGTTTGGCTTTGAAAGCAGAACTTGTATTGCATTTTTTATATTGCTTGCAATATAAAAAGGTAAAGGTACCCCTGCCCGTACGGGCCAGTCTTGCCAGACTCTAGGGTTGTGCGCTCATCTCACTCTATAGGTTGGGAGCCACCGCTGTCCGCAGACACTTCCGGGTCATGTGGCCAGCGTGACAAGCTGCATCTGGCGAGCCAGCGCAGCACACGGAACGCCGTTTACCTTCCCGCTGGTAAGCAGTCCCTATTTATCTACTTGCACCCGGGGGTGCTTTTGAACTGCTTTTGAACTTGCAATATAATGGGATGCATAAACTGATAAAAGATTTTTGTTGAAATATAAAGTGGTACATTGATTAAATAAAACATACACTCAATTTTACACATCACTTGGGAAGACAGGCAAACTAATATCAGTGCACCGGAAGAAGCAAAGATCACCAGTGCTGAAGCAATGATTCTTCAACATCAACTTTGTTGGACTGGTCATGTTGTGCGGATGCCTGATTATCATCTTCCGAACTTAAAAATGGAAAGCATAATGCTGGTGGTCAACAAAAGAGGTTTAAAGACTGTCTCAAGGCAAATTTTAAAAAATGTAGTATAAATACCAACAATAGGAAAACACTTGCCTGCAAGCGCTCCAATTAGAGAGCAGCCTTTACCAAAGGTGTCATGGGCTTTGAAGACAGGACGCAAGGGAGAAACATGCTAAGTAAGAGGAAGGCACGCTTGGCAAATCCACACCGTGATCAATTCCCACCCGGAAACCAATGTCCCCACAGTGGAAGGACGTGTGGACCCAGAATTGGCCTCCACAGTCACTTATGGACTCATTGTTAAAACCATGTTTATGGAAGACAATCTTACTCAGCTACAAGTGATCGCCAAATAAGAAGAAGAAACATACATGTATATATAAATGTAAGCAGTGATATTCTGCAATCTTAGGTATTGTGCTCCTCTAAAAACTCAAGCCTCCATGCACACACACTCTACCTTGGTTTTTCAGCCCCAGTCTTCTCTTCAAGGGCAAGGCAGTGTGGTGTAGCAGTTAGAGTGTCAGACTAGGACTTGGGAGACCAGGCTTCAAATTCCCACTTGGCTATGAAGCTCACTGAGTGCTCTTGGGGGCAAGTCACTGCATCTCAGCCACATCTCTCTCACATTGTGGGGATTAAATGAGAAGAACTGTTCACACCACCTCGAGCTCTTTGGAGGAAAGCATGAGATATAAATAAAATAAAATAAAATAATCTGAAGGGAAACGTCAGTGCCAGCTCAGACTTCAGGGTCTTTAGTTTTAAGTCCCTAATGTCATTAGAGGGCATTTTCTGAGCTCTCCTCTCCCAGTTGTTTAACAGTTGGCGATGATGGTCCCTTTGCAGTGTCTCTGCTGGGCTCATTTGGACATAATGCCAGCATCCCAAATTAGGAATTCAGGAAGCTGCCACTGAATCAGGCCCTTGGTCCATATAGGTCAGTTTTGTCTACACTGGCTGGCAGTGGCTCTCTGGGGTTTAAGGCAGGGGATATTCCCAGACACTACCAAGAGATTTCTGGGGGGTTGAGCCTGAGAACTTCTGCGTGCAAACTGGGTCTCTTCCAGTGAGCTTCAGTCCTCCCCTTTTCATCAGTCCTAAATAACACATCAAACTCCATCTTTCAAGTTCAGAATCATGAATAACCCACTTATGTCATTTTTGTGACTTCTTATCCCCCAGACTTCAGAGCAGTTCAAAGCTGGTAGGTTTTTTTTCTCTCTCTCTTTCGTCTGTGTTGCTTAGTTGCTGTCTTTACTGACTCATCCTTGGAGACATTTCTCCTTTGAGGATGAAAGGCTTCCCTTGGCAGGCATCCAAGACGTGTGCTCCAGTTAGTCAAACTTCGTGCTTGCTCTGGATCATTTGTGGCATCTCTGGGAGAGTGCCAAAGGCTAACTCAGGTGCAGGAAATGTTTAATGAGCCCCAGCAGGTGTGAAATGCTTCCATTTTTGCTGGAAATAAATGTTTCATCTCCTCCAGTAATGTAGCTTTTTAAAAAAGCACCACCAAACTTCTCAAAGGCACCTGTGGAACTTTTATCACACTCGTAGACTTGCATGCACAAACTAACCAAGCGTCTTCCTCCCTGCTGCATTAATCCATCCCATGGCACAGACTTTGCTTACCTGGACCATAATTCATGATGCTGTTTATCTGCATCTCTGTCTAGGACCAATGGGTTGGCTCAGAGCCTGCTCTACCATGAGGCTGGCAAATCAGTGGCAGATTTCAGAGGGACAGCAGATCATGGTCCCAGAGCTATCTATCTGAAATAGGTAGCACACACAGTCAGGCAGAGTCTGGAAGGGGGGAAGGTGGAGGCAGTGGTGGAAGGAAGAAACACAGAAGAGCATCCCTGGGCTGAAATCCTATACTTCTGAGTAAACATGCATAGGATCGGGCTGCACTCCCTTTGAACTCAGTAGGACTTGCAGCTACCAATTCATAAGATTGGGCTGTAAGTCACACCGAGCTCTACAGCAGTGCTTTTAAAAGCAAGAAGCCAAAAAAAGACCAAAAAATGTTTAAGTGGTTGTGTCTAGTATGATAATGGGTAGTGACTTTCAAACAAAGCATGGTGAATGCTCAGTAACTGTGTCATCTGCAAGTGCCTTGAGTTGGCACTGCAGCAGTTTCGGGGGGGGGGGTCTGCTCACCTTCTCCGCCCTTTCTCTTGTCTCCTCGAAGCCAGATTACATCATCTTCTGCAACATTCACAACCATCTGACTTTGTCATCCACAAAAGGAGGAAATTAATCCAGCTACTGACACCGGCAGTAATTCATTCCAGCCATGCTTGCAGCAACTTCCTTTTGCCATGCTTCTAAATATCCTACACAAACAACAGATGGCTAATACGCATTACTTTTAAAAGGCCTGTTCATGAGAATGGTGCTGACCCGGCTTTTGCCGCCCATGGGTTACATTAGGCTGGTGAAAGTTCTTAAAGTTCAGACCAGCTGTGGAGGCAGGGCAGAGCCACCCAAGAGCCCTCTCCTCCTCCATGAATTTGTCTAATCCTCTTTCAAAGCCAGTTTTTAAAGGCCATCCCTGCCTCCTGTGGGAGTGAGTTCCATAGTTTATGTACAGTGTGAAGAAGTGTGAAACTGAGGGGCTGGAAACTGGTGTGTGCGCTTAGGGCTTATCCACAATTCCTCTTGTCCATGTGTCTGTGTCTTTGTCCTCTTACATAATCTTGTATTTCCTCTCAGGACACTGACTAAATTTGCATTGCCAGTGCTTTCAGATAGTTAGGTTTGTGATGATCACAGTGGCATGCCTCCTCTCTCCTGCCCCCCCCCACTTGCATCCTAGCTTTCCCTAAGATGGGCTTCCTTTTTCATCAGGCGTTAATGAGCCTAAAGCCCCTGAGTGCCTTGCTGTGATCAAAACCTACAAGGGCAAACTGCTACTGTTTTCATCGGCTACTGGCTCTGCAGTTTTAGCTATTGATATTCATTTGCCCACATCTAAGAAAGAATAAAAGTATCTGCTGGGAGCCGTAATGGTTTAAAGCAGTGAATGGCCCCAGCTGAGAAAGATGACTCAAAAAAATTATCTGCCTTACTGAGTTTAAAAGATTGCTTTGATTGGGCTGGCAACTGGAGAGCTGCTTTGCTGAGTAAGGAACAAAGATATCAAAAGTGTGGCTTGCATGAGAGAATAATCTAGAAGAAAAAAGGAAGCCGACTTCCTAAATAGTATTGAGATGAGGAGACAGTGGGTTATATAATTTCTCTCCCAGGAAACTCTTGAGCCAATCTCGGGTTATCACAAGGGCACCTTCCCTCTGCTTCCAACATTCAAGAGTCAGTTCTGCTGATCCTTATAGAGCCAACAGTGGTTCCATTTGGAGGTCCATCTGGTGTCAACTTCAGCTCAGTTTCAGCACCTGGTTAAGACCGGGCTATTTTCTCAGGGATTTATGATGCCATTCCACGGCAGAATCATAGAGCTGTAGGGTTGGAAGCGACCAAAACAGTCATCTAGTCCAGCCCCCTGGAATGCAGGAATCACAGCTCAAGAATCCATGACAGATGACCACCCAACCTCTGCTTAAAAGCCTCTGTTGAAGGAGAGTCCACCACCTTCCAAGGGAGTCCATTCTACCGCCAAGCAGCCCTTAAAACTCAGCAAGTTCTTCCTGGTGTTGAGTCAGAATCTTTTCCTATAATTTCAATCCATTGGTTCAGTTCCTACTCTGTGTAATAATAATAATAAAACCAGATGCTCTCTGTTTAAATATTGTTGTATTGGCTTTATATGTTTTGTTATTTAAATTTTAAAATAGTCAACTGCTTATTTTAAATCTGTTTATTTCTTAAATAAATTTTAACGTGAGAAAGAGATATAGCTATATACACACCACAATCAATCAATTTTTGTATATAGCCAAAGGCCTTTACAATGGACAACAGAGAATAAAAGGAAACTTTCATCCAAAATCATACACATAACCTGTAGCAGTTTACAACTTAAAAAGAAATTTACAACATTAAGACTTGAGACTGGAGCGCATTCACACAGCTGAAACGGAGCTTCTTGGCTACCTGGTATGTAATATATAGATGTTTATCTGCCAGGATACACACACACCTGTATTCTTTTTGCACACTATTGGGACTCCTGATTCCATGCAGGAACCCCACAAGTCCAGCCATCCCTCCTCCAGAACTGGGCTCAAGGACATGTGCTGAAGGACCAGACAATGCAATCCTAGAGTTGGAAGGGAAAACCCCGCAACGCAGGAATTTGCAGGGATCAAACTGCAACCTTGGCATTATCAGAGCCACGCTCTAAGCAGCTGTGCAAGACTTTCTCTTTGACGTTCCAAAGAATCTGCATGGCAAAAGCTTTAAGAAAATGTATAAAGAAGCACCGGTAAATAAAAAACCCTCCAGCTCATACTGTTCTCAACCTGGAGAAAAGGGGTAAAATATATGGTAGAATTGATTTAGCTCAAATGAACAACCACACCCTATGCCAACCCCAACCTCTCTCACCACCAAAGGACCACAAGTGAACAGCAAAGAAGGTGCACAAGCAACGCTGACACCAAACCCTACATATAGTAAGTAAAATAGAAACATCGCCACCTGACCCCAACCCCACCCATCTCCCCCCCTCCACCTCTTTCCCCCTTTTCTTCCTAATGTCTCAACAAATTAAACTGATTTGTAAAAATGTTTCATGGGGGGGGGGGAGAAATACGAGAGAAAGACATTGCACACACTTTTGTAAATAAACAAAATCTTTAATAAATAATAATAAAAATAATAAAAATGAGCTGTCCTTGAAGAGGCTCAGCAGGAAACTTTGAAGGACAGTGCCCATTCCAAACAGCAGCCTTTCATCTCCTTCCCAATGCATTAAAAAAACACGTGGGTCTTTGTTACTAGGAACCACTAGGAAGATGTGTAATTTATGGTGTGTAATTGGAAGACAGAAGCTAAGAGGCCTGGTGGTTATAGATCCATGTCTTTTCTTGGCTATGCAGTGCCTGGTTTATATAGGCACTAAATGAATTCATTCATATATATATAATATCCAAATGTGTGGAGAAGGGAGTCAGGAAGCAAACAGAGCAAGAGGCAGGGAGAGAGAGAGAGGGAATGGAAAACTAAATTTCAGAAGCAGGGTGGGGAGCAAACTCTGCCCCCTTTCATAAAAAGTTTATACTGGCTTTTTTAAAAATCATAAGAAGTTTAAACTGCTTGACTGTATAAAAATAAAAAATAAAATACCACACACACAAACCTCAGAGCAGTGCTATTTTTCTAGAAAAAGGGGTGCTGGAACTCACCATCAGCACCTCCCTCGTTCTCTTAGAATAGCAATGGCGCCCACCTGAGAGGTGCTGGAATTGAGTTCTGGCGAGTTCCAGCTGAAGAAAAGCCCTGCCTCAAAGGGGCTTACAAAGAAGATAAAACAATGGATGTATCAATACGAAAAAATAACAATTTAAGACTTTCAAAAAGTTATGAAAATGATCTATAGGTGGTACATGACCCCAGTCAAGCTTGCAAAGATATATCATTTGCCCAATAACAACTGTTGGAAGTGTAATGAATGCGAAGGAACTTTTTATCATCTTTGGTGGACCTGCCCGTGTAGCACCCTGCTTGTGGTTAACGCTTAGCTGGAATGAAATATTCAACGCAGCAATAGAGAAATTAAAATAGTAATTTATTTGTCAGACAAATAAAGAGGCACAGTGGTACATGGTTACCAAGCTCTGGCCTGGCCTCTTGCCATCCTGGCCAGCACTTATATTCCTTTAATCCAGCCCCCTTTGCTCCTCCTGTGGCTGCCTCTGTCCAATCAGCCTGGTTGAAATTCCTATTGGCTGTTTGTTATAACCAATCACAATAGATACACCCCCAAAAGGTACACCCAGTTCCTTGCCCTTATAAGGGAGACAAAGAGCTATCCTATATGACATATAAGTAATAATATATCTTACATGGAATCTTAATTACCAGCTCACCTCTTGCCCTATTGCCCTATTGCCTTCTAAAACAAATGTTTAATCTTAAATTTTTATCTTAAACATATGTCAAGGATATTGAGTTCACATCAACATTGAAAGATCTCCTTCATTTGAGAATTTCTAAACAAAATGCCTGACAGCCATTTGTCATGAGTGCTTGCTGGCGTCTTTCTGTCTTGCAGGGGAGCTGGGCTCGTTTTGCCCCTCTGGTCTCACAGCAATATGACTCTATGAAATAAGAATTTAGCATTTCTTTCTTTCTAGATCCTTTGCATAATTACATTTAAGCCAGCATATTTCATACATAACATATATAGCTTTTTAGAAGGATAAATCTCCTCAAAGTAAAAGGAAGGAACAGTTTACAGCCTCAAAATAAAAAGTGAAGGAAAAAGTCTCTTCCCCTGTTTACACTCCCCTCCTTCTCCAGCCAGTTGTTTTCTCTTCCTTTGCTCTTGACCTTCTGTCCTGTGGCTCAAATTTAACGGTTTTATTTTACTATTTACCGACTCTTAATTATGTTGGGTCTATGTAACCTTACTCTTGACCTGTAATTCCCTGTTTACGACTTTAAGAATTGTCTTCTGCTATAAATCAAAGGGGCCCCTTGTCTAG
Source organism: Podarcis erhardii (assembly GCF_964252035.2). Lineage (NCBI taxonomy): Eukaryota > Metazoa > Chordata > Lepidosauria > Squamata > Lacertidae > Podarcis > Podarcis erhardii. The sequence continues at coordinate 5,580,755 of NC_138511.1, read as the reverse complement.
GAGGAATTGCCAAGGAGGAATTGTCAAGGCCTTTTCTCTGCCTGGCATGAAACATTGGTGAATTTAGGAATCGATCAAAATATAAGCCAATATAAGCCTTGATTAAAAATACAGTCTATATTCAGATGCCACATTCCCCCCTTTCAAGCTCAAGGACCTTGCCTACCAAGCGTCCTTGATAGCTTGATTTTCATCATATTCCTGAGGTAAGGCTCTGTATAGGGCCATGATATGAGGTAAAGTTTCATTTGAAACCATCTTGCTAATTGTACTTCTAAAACATGAAATGATACATGGCATCATACATAAAACCAATACTACTACTGTCAAGAAAAACAAGCAAGACAATAATATCCCTTTGAGTCCTGTGACATTGCCTCACCATTATCAAAAATGTTAAAGCAACAGGCATTCCCTGTCAAGTTCAAGACTCCACATAGGCCTCCCTGCCTGGCAAGTACATAATCCATTCCCATTTTCAGCTGCAAAATGGCGGCTCTACTTTCATCCAACTGTTGTGCAATAAGTCTCAAACTCTGGGCCGTTGCATTGGTTACAAGTTCCATTACTGCTTGCAATCGAATTATTCTGTTTAGATTATAAATAGGATCCCGTGCCCCTTGTATGAGCTCACCAGGATTCCAGGAGGCAGGATCATAATAGGCTATAATGCGCTCTGGCGGCCAATCATCAGTACCGCTCCAACTTTGGGTACTTCCTCCTGCTATATGAGAAATATCAGCATTCCTTCGTGTACGCTTGGCCGAACTGGTGGGCATAATCCACATTGGTGGTAATACCCAACCCAAGAAACAAGTCCCACTCCATTTGGAAGGGAGTTTCTTGTATGCCCATTCTCCACATATTCACCACAACCATCGGGTCTGAGGTTTTTGGTACGTGGAGTACAGAAGGCGAAATATCAAAAGGGGTAGAGAGTTCACAGTGCAGTATGTTAGATTGCCTTTTTCTGTCACAGTTATGTTCCATACCACTTTCCATGCATGAATAAAAGGAGGTGCACAGGACAAGGTATTCCGAGTTCGATAGGTAGTAGTACCGTTTGCCCAGGTTTGACTATTCTTAACATAATCCCAAGTATAGTGACAATGAGAAGAGCCTATCATGGTAGAATCAGCTGCATCTGATGATTTATGTACACAGAATTCCCCTTGTACAGGTATAACTCGTAATGGTTTAGTTGAGTTCCATCCGGGGAAATTCTGTATTTCTGTTTGGTGTGGCATTTCGCTTATTACCGATCTAATGGTATCGGTAATAAGGGCATACCTCCCTCTGAATCATCTGGTCCAAGAGAGCAAACAAGGCAATTGGTCCTATTTGCAACATTGGCTACCATTTCAGCTAAACCTACCCACATATTGTGGTCATGGCTGAATCCATATTTAGCCAATTTGGTCAGATTCAAGGACCCTTCCCCTTCCCAAGGGATCAGGATTAATAATAAAATCATGTTGATGTCTAGTATATGCATTCCTTCCACAAAAGATTACCTTATTGTGATAGCAAATAATTATTAGCCCCAATATAATTCCCCCAGTGACAGAAATGGGGAACCACCAAGACCAAAACATATATCCCGAGGATCCCCAATGAGTAATATCTCTGATAATTGTTCCACAAAGGGGGGCAGTCAATCAATTGTATTAGAGAATCTTTCCGTTCACAATCGCTGGTTTAGACGCTCCTCAAGCTTCAGGCGTGCGCAGGTCAGCCAGCTTCCAGGTTGTGGCTGCAGCAGGCCGGTCGTCAAATGTTGCCCGTGACCTAGCCCGTTCCCGGTAGGGCTAGATACAGGGGTTTTTGGAGAGAGTTAGTTTTAAAGGATTAGAAGGGTCACCTTTGCACGTCCAACTGCCTTCAGACCTCTTCAAACGAGAGTGATGAATCCAGGGGGTCACCTCAGCTACCTTCACCGCTGTTGGAGTAGAGAGCAAGACGGTGTAAGGTCCACGCCACTTTGGTGCAAGTGGATCACGTTTCCACTCTTTCACCCATACGCTATGCCAGCCTGGAGCTGATGAATCGGCTTGGCAATGCTGCACGGCGTGTGCTTGAGGGCCCACCTGTTAAGATAAAAAAAACAAAAAACAAACAAACAAACACGGGAGAGAGACAAAAACACGGGAGAGATTGCACTTGTCCCTGTGTCACATGGTCTCCTATTTGTTTGAGGTCAGTTGGAATATCCTGAACAAAGGAGGGCGGCCTCCCATACAGGAGCTCAAAAGGTGACAACTTAAGTCTTTTTGTGGGTGCACACCGAACACGAAACAGTGTTATGGGTAACACATCTACCCTCCTGAGACTTTAGACCACGGGTGTCAAGCACAAGGCCCGTGTAGCCAGCAATTCCTGGTGTCTGTAAGGGCCGCCCCCGCTTCCCCCGCAAGCCCTTTTATCAATGACAAAGGCAGGAACGCTCCTTCCGCGCCTGTCCGGCTCTGCAAAAGGCAACCCTTTCACACGCTTGATTTGCAACCCAACCCAGCCGCGCGGTGCCCTTTCGGGTTTCTCCCTCTCCTCCCAGAAAGGCAGGCTGGATGCGGGGCGGTCCCTGCACCTTTAAAGTCCTACACATTTTCTGCAGTGCGTACAAACACCGAGGTCTAGCTGCAAAGTTAGCAAGCCTAGGCCCTTGTTAAGGTGGGCTTGAGGAGGGTTGGCTCGGAAAGCCGCTCGGGTCGCTCTGTGCGCGCCCCCCTCCAAGCAACCCACGTGCAACGGGTGCTGGCTGAGCAAGGTCGCTGCTGCAAAAAAAAAAAATAAATAAATAAATAATGAGAGCACGAAAACATAACCCGCGCACCAGGGGAAGCTTGGCCGGAGGAAGCCGAGCAGCGTCGGCGTCGGCGCCTTGCTCTGCTGGAGAGATGGCAGCCGAAGTTGTGTCACCTGCTGCTGCTGCTGGCCCGTGCCACCTTAAGGGCCGGTTGTTGGTGCTGTGGAGTGGGAGGTTGTCAGCAAGCACATGGGGATATTAAAGCAGCCTGTGCTTTTCCTTTGCAGGCTTGGCACAGCCCGGCCTGGTCCCTGGGGTGCAGGGCCGTAAGAGATGGAGGCAGGCTGGGCCCTCTCCCTCCTGGGTGAAGCACCTGCCGGAAGCCTCATGGCGATAATCCCCCCCCCCCCCCGGGGCACACGCAACAGACACTGGGGCCAACGGAGCGTGGTGGGTTAGGGTGGCAAATGCCTCTCTGAGCTCCGCAGAAAAGCTGAACTTGCACCAGAGCCGCCTCTGACCCACATAATGGGCTATTGCCAGCTTGTATTTTAGGGAGCTGGTTTCTTGTTTTCAGCCTTGCAGCAGCAGTACCCGACTGCACACACTTAATGTGATCTCACAACAATCCTAGGAGGTAGGCCATGGTTATTCCCATTGTAGAAGAGAGGAGAAACGGAGTAATATAATGCCAGCAGTAGTATAAATATATCCCCATACATGCACCATACAAATAAAGAGTGGACACATAGTCCTACAGATACAACCGGCCCTTTGAGGGTGACCAAACTGTTGATGCAGCCCCCGATGAATTTGAGTTTGACACCCCTGCTTTAGACATATTAGTGGTCTTCTGGCATGCCCTGCAGATGCCTTGCACAAGCGTCTGGCGGTAGGTAGTAAGCCTGGCCAGGTGAATTGCATTGTTTGGATCCCAATTAGGATCTTCCAAGGAAAGTTATCTTGGAGATGACGGTCAGTATTAAAAATATTTCCCACTCTAATTCACATAACGTTCTCAAGCGCTCTGGCGTCATTTTGACTCCATATGCCCCCGAGAAGGCTTTCTTAAAATTATTCAACATACATTCAAGAGGTGTATTTCCCCCCTTTGAACCCCCAACTCCCATTGTATGGCCCTGTGAAGTATCCTCTCAGTCACTCACACACACACCTTACTGGGAAACGAAGTAGTACTCACTCCACACTTAGGTCAGCTACACATTGTACTTTCTCACACATGCAATGCGCTAGATACTTCAACCACACTCTACCTCCCAATCTTCCCTTTTTCCTACACCAGATCACCATCTGATGTACCCAACCACCTAGCGTACTCAGTTCCCCTTTACTGAGACGCAGAAGTTTGATCAAGACTTCTCTTCCTCCCAATTAATTGGAGGGCCAAAACCCCTTTGTGCACTTACCCTTGGTTGGTTCCCTGTTTTCCCCAGTCCGTCGCCGCCAATGAGCAGGGTACCAAACAGACGAGACTTCTGCGTTCCCCCTGGAAAAAGTTACCAGTGCGCGCTGGGAAGCAGTTTAAAGATCCTCTCTCTTGTACCCTGTCCAATAGGGCGAAGGGGCTGCGTTCCAGCAGACCACTTATCCGAGTCGCAGGCACCATAAAATGTAGCACCCTGCTTGTGGTTAACGCTTAGCTGGAATGAAATATTCAACGCAGCAATAGAGAAATTAAAATAGTAATTTATTTGTCAGACAAATAAAGAGGCACAGTGGTACATGGTTACCAAGCTCTGGCCTGGCCTCTTGCCATCCTGGCCAGCACTTATATTCCTTTAATCCAGCCCCCTTTGCTCCTCCTGTGGCTGCCTCTGTCCAATCAGCCTGGTTGAAATTCCTATTGGCTGTTTGTTATAACCAATCACAATAGATACACCCCCAAAAGGTACACCCAGTTCCTTGCCCTTATAAGGGAGACAAAGAGCTATCCTATATGACATATAAGTAATAATATATCTTACATGGAATCTTAATTACCAGCTCACCTCTTGCCCTATTGCCCTATTGCCTTCTAAAACAAATGTTTAATCTTAAATTTTTATCTTAAACATATGTCAAGGATATTGAGTTCACATCAACATTGAAAGATCTCCTTCATTTGAGAATTTCTAAACAAAATGCCTGACAGCCATTTGTCATGAGTGCTTGCTGGCGTCTTTCTGTCTTGCAGGGGAGCTGGGCTCGTTTTGCCCCTCTGGTCTCACAGCAATATGACTCTATGAAATAAGAATTTAGCATTTCTTTCTTTCTAGATCCTTTGCATAATTACATTTAAGCCAGCATATTTCATACATAACATATATAGCTTTTTAGAAGGATAAATCTCCTCAAAGTAAAAGGAAGGAACAGTTTACAGCCTCAAAATAAAAAGTGAAGGAAAAAGTCTCTTCCCCTGTTTACACTCCCCTCCTTCTCCAGCCAGTTGTTTTCTCTTCCTTTGCTCTTGACCTTCTGTCCTGTGGCTCAAATTTAACGGTTTTATTTTACTATTTACCGACTCTTAATTATGTTGGGTCTATGTAACCTTACTCTTGACCTGTAATTCCCTGTTTACGACTTTAAGAATTGTCTTCTGCTATAAATCAAAGGGGCCCCTTGTCTAGGAGGAATTGCCAAGGAGGAATTGTCAAGGCCTTTTCTCTGCCTGGCATGAAACATTGGTGAATTTAGGAATCGATCAAAATATAAGCCAATATAAGCCTTGATTAAAAATACAGTCTATATTCAGATGCCACACCCGAAGATTAAGGCCTACTGGGAAATGATCTATAATGAAATTAAGAAAATCCTTAAGTGGACATTTGCAAAGAAACCGGAGGCTTTTCTCTTGGGCATGGTAGGCCAAATGATTCCAAAGAAAGATAGAACATTTTTTATGTACGCAACAACAGCAGCAAGAATTCTTTTGGCAAAGTACTGGAAGACTAAAGAACTACCTACTCTGGAAGAATGGCAGACCAAGGTGACTGAATTTATGGGACTGGCAGAGATGACCGGCAGAATTCGTGACCAGAGGAGAGAGACAGTGGAAGAGGACTGGAAAAAATTTAAAATTTATCTTAAAAATTGTTGTAAAAATTCAGAATGTTAAGATGTCAAGGGATTTGATATAAAGAATTACAGCTGTAAAAATTTAAGCTTAAGAAAATTTTAAAGAGAATTAAATATAAAAATGGATGAAGGATTGCTAAAAAATTTTAAAACAAGGATGCAGTGAAGGGGAGGTATGGGGAAGTCGTGTTATGTTTGTTTGTTTTTTGTTTATGTTGTAAAATTAATAAAAATTATTTTTTTTTTTAAAAAAAAAGACTTTCAAAAAGTTAAAATAACAATAGACTAAAGACAGATCAAAATTTGTATCAGCTTTCTAAACATCTACACTGACTTGTCTCAACACAAATGTTTTTAGCAGGCACTGAAAAGAGCAGAGCGAAGCCGCTTGCCTGATATCAATAGCAAGTGAGTTCCAAAGTGAAGGTGCAGCCACCCTAAAATATTGAGTTCTTACAAATGTGGAATGCGTACGATGTGGCACTGCAAGAGTGCCAGTTCTGCTGATCAACATGGCCGAGTGGGTGTGGAAAATGTAAGGCGATCTCGCAGGTAAATTGTTCCCAAGTTGTTACGGGCTTTCGTTTTATTAATTCCACTCCCCCCTTTTATTTTATATTGTGATAACCATATAGTTTTATTGCATAAAACTGAGTTGATTGGCCTTTTTTTTTTTTTTTACTCTTATGACTCAAAACTTGGTGGTACAGTTTGTAGGATTAAGGAGACTGGTTCCCGTGACTCTTGCTTCCACCACGAAATTACAGTCTAATGCGGAGTCCAGCATTTGACGCAAATAAGAAGATTGGCTGTGTGTTCCTCATCTTGCTCTCCATGCGTGGCATCTGTGCTAAATATACAATCTCACCTGGAACGCTTTCAGCAGGGCTGCAGCAGATGGAAACATTCCTAATGAGGTGACCCGCAGTGAGGTCACGCTGCCATTAGCAGGGACTGTGGGTTACGGAAGCACCTTGTGAAAAGGTGGTAAAAGGATGCTCATTCCCATCCTGTCCAGAGCTTCTTGGCTACAAAGGGAATGCACACACATCTGCACCACAGAAAAACAGCTGCCACTGTGCTACAGTTAAGGCCGAATCAGCCCTAAGTCCAGCCCTAAGTGGACAGGCGGAGTCCCCCAAAACCCTGGGCGGGCCCCGTGTGGAATAACGACTCAAGGCAACCTGCTATGGGATTAAAATTGGCCACAACTTTATTATGTTTCAGATGTGAGTAGACCTTGGCTCATGCACTGGGCGTTTATCCCTCCAAGCCCCCCGCCAGGGATCTGGGGAACATCAGGGTTATCCAGAGTGGCGGGGGGATGGGCTGGCCCTGGAGAACATATGTTCAAGCAGAGAGAGCCCGCCCCCATTATGCCACCGTCCCCGCAGGGGAGAGCAAGGACGACCTCTCGGCCGAAGTCTCCCCTCAAAACAACCCCTTTAACGGGGAACCCTGGTATTGCCGCTGCAAAGAGAAGGGGGGCATGAGTCACTGCTACACACCCACCCCATTTAGGGAAGGCAGACTAAAGGATTCCGCCCAAGGCCTGATACCGCCCAAGTTGTGATGTTTTGCTATGGGAAAGGCAAACCTGCCAATGCAGGAGAATTCCTTTCCAGCCCTTCAACAGCGACCTTGACGTAGCAGCGCCCGCATACCTGTGGAGAAAAGGTTAACTTGCAAAGGAAGTCTTAACTGAGGGTGGGAAGAGTGGGAGAAGCTCTGGAGCCAACTGACTATTCCCAGGTAAGATCCTCCCCCTATTGTGTGGCTGAGGTAGGCATGACCATGCAAAGGGAGCCCCCCATTTAATGTGGGGAGTGGTCATTCTGCCTTTCCTTCAAGGAGCTCAAGTGCATGCATGTTTCTACTCTCCACCTTTTATCCTCACAGCAACAACTTTGGGAGGATTGGCTGAGCTGAGAGATATTGGCTGAGCCATAGATGCCCAAGTGAGCTTCGTGGCTGAGCAAGGATTTGAAGCGGAGTCTTCGCCGCCCTGCTTTAACCTCTACGCCATACCGCACCTGCCAGTCCAGGGACATGAGGAAGAAAGTGCTCAGGGTCCGTTTGAGCACAGCAAATGTAGATCTGGCTCAATCACCAGGCCAAGTGAAGGGGTTGCCTTAAGCAGCAGGATTTTGGGAAGCATTAAAGAGGGGCTGACTCAGAAAGAGATTTGATCTATGGGGCACAATCTACTGGGGTCTGATGCCACCTTCCTTCCTAATCAGCCTTTCCTGCAAAGCCTTAATTCCCACAACCCCCTGAAAGCAAGTCTGCAGAAGCCTTTCCCAACCTGGTACCCTCCAGATGTTTTGGACCGCAATGTGCATCAGCTCCCGGCACAGCCAGGCTGACTGGGGACAGTGGCAGTTGTGGTCCAACAACATCTGGAGGGCACCAAGTTGGGGAAGGCTGGCCTCAATACATACAATGGAATTAAATGGATATGCTTCCTCATTTTACCACCATCTCCATCTGTTACTCAGTTGTCTCTTTCCTATCAATATCGAGATTGTAAAAACCTTCTTTGACTCTGTAAAACACCATGCCCGCTGGTGGTGATGGCGATTCCTGCAGATGTATAATCTGATTGCTTCACAAGCATCCAGCATCTCTAATAAAGCTTGTGCCACTTGGGGAGAGAACAGTTTCACATTCATGGAGCGCACGGCTTTATATGCAGATAGATATGCTCCATCTCCATAGGGAGATGCGATGTTACTGTTTGGAACATCCGTTGGTCCACCTGCATTATGCATTTAAAGTCTGTTGGCCCCATGCTGGCCAACTGCTGTCCTATTGGCCAAAAGGTCAGCCCACCTGGGTTGGCTGTGTTTACTTATATGCCACTTTCCCCACAATGAGCTGTGTCCAAAGAGGCTTACAGCAAGCATTCTAAACATCAAAATGCAGAACATTGGAAACGCAAACGTACAAAATAGAAAACATGTCAGTAAATTAAAAAATGAGAAAAACTAACAATTTGGCAACAGTGGAATAAATTCAGCATTACAAAAATAAAAATAAAACAGCTAGGCTTAAGTACCTAAATGCACAGCAAAACAAGAGTCAACTGACAATGAAGTTTCTGGTGCTGGTATTGCTGCACTTGAAGGAGTCTGGTTTAAATACAGTTCAGAGGGGAGGGGTAGAGGACTCACATCTGACTCCCCATCTCTCCTCCAGAGGAGGCTGACAGCAGGAGAAGGAAAATGTTTGGGCGAGCAATGATGACAAGTCTCTTCTCCAGCCTCCTGGAAGTACAAACTGTTGGCGCAGGTCTTATTGCACTTCTGCCCAATTTGCTCATATGTGGGCTTCCCTGGTTTCAGATCTCTGTGTGCAGTCTCACAGGAGGCAGTGACAACCACAAAACTGGAAGGCTTTAAAGGAGAATTGGACAACTTCATTGAGAAGAGGGCTATCAGTAGCTGCTAGCCCAAGTGTCCTTCCTCTGCCTTCATAGTAAGAGGCAACAATGCTTCTGAACACAAGTTGCTGAAAACCACAGAGGGGAAAAGGCTCTGGTGCTTGCAGGTTTCCCGCAGGCAGTTGGCCAATGTGAGAACAAGATGCTGGACTAGGCAGGCCATTGTCTTGATTCAGAAGGCTCTTCTTATGTTCTTAGTACAGCCTTGGTTTTCCCCATAGAATCCTGGGAAGTGTAGTTTATTAATCATGATGAGTGTTCTTAGGAGGCCCCTATTTCTTTCACAGAGCTACAGTTCCCAGAGTTCCCTGGGAAGGGGATTTGGCTGCTACACCACTCTGAGATTGTAGCTCTGGGAGGAGAATAGAGGTGTCTCCTAACAACTTTCAGTGTCCTTAAGGAACTGCTCTTCCCAGGACACTTTGGAGGAAGCCATGACTGTTTAAAGTGTTATGATACTGTGCAGCTGGGGCTTCTGAGCCTTCTCCTGACCCCTTACATCATATCCCTGATGAAAATTGGGACACAAGAGCTGCATAAGTACAAAATGCATTACATTATAGAAAACTGTTTGTGGATACATGTAAATGCAGATAAATTTCCAGGAGGACTTTAAAAAAAAAAAATCACAAACTGGAGTAGAAATGTGATGAAGTGAAGAAAAAATTAAAAACTGAAACTGGCAGCTCCATCCGTCCCTGCCAGACTTGACTCCTGGCCTGCCAGTCGGCTGCTTGTGGATAACTGGGAACAGGATTAGGAGCAGGAGATCCTTGTCTCCTTAGCACAGCGGCATTTCGGACCCCTGCAAGTCCAGTGGAGAATTCTCCTTGTGCTTCCTAAGGAGCCTTCCTCGCTGAACTGCATCTCGCCATCCAGCTCAGGTGTGGCGTGATGCACAGAATAAATTACCCAGCACACTCTTCTGCACAACTCTCCATGAATAAACATTTCCTTAAGAGCCTTTTGCACATTTTCCACCATCCCCGGGTTCCTGTTGCTGAGCCCTCTGCACGACACACTAGACAGCCTGATAAATTGCTCAGAAAATGTTACCTTGGGAGATTGCTTCGCTGGGGTAACCCCTGTTGTCTTTTTAACGGATTGAAGTGTTTGTGGGTGTTAATAATAAAGTAGGTTTTTTTAAAAGTGTCTGGTTGGGTGAGCTCTCTGAGAATTTATCACCAGGATTCCTTTAAAGTGAGGAATGAGGGGCATAGGACTTCTGATGTTTCAGGAAGGGGTGGGCATACTGGCCATAGATGAGCTCCCTACCAGGTGATGGCAGGGAGGCACCTTCATTTGATAGTGGCCATCCAGAAATAAGATTCTGCCAGGGATTCTTTAGCTGTGATTTCTGCAATGCGTGATTGGACTAGATGACCCTTGGGGTTCCTTCCACCTCTACAATTCTATGAGGCTATAAACCAGAATTAACTTATGGAACTGCCATAGTTCCAGTTACAGATAGGTAGCCGTGTTGGTCTGCCATAGTCAAAACAAAACAAATTCCTTCCAGTAGCACCTTAAAGACCAACTAAGTCAGTTCTTGGTATGAGCTTTCGTGTGCATGCACACTTCTTCAGATACCTTCAGGTATCTGAAGAAGTGTGCATGCACACGAAAGCTCATACCAAGAACTGACTTAGTTGGTCTTTAAGGTGCTACTGGAAGGAACTGCCATAAAATGTGATGGCAACTAACCAGTGATGGCCAGTGGCTCACTTTTTAAAAGGGGGAATCTTTTTTTGAAGCACAGGTTTATTGAGGATAGGCCAATCAATGCTTCTCTATTGCAGTAATCCTCAGAACAACCCTGTGCTGTAGAACACTAGCATTGTTTCCATATATCGGATGGTGGGTTGCAAAGGAAGAGCAGCTGGCCTAAAGGCACCTCCTGAGCTAGTGACTAAGGCAACAGTTGAACCCAGTACCTTCCTTGAGTAACTCCCAGGGCATCCTTGGTGGGGGGGGTGGCAGTTTGGAGGGCAGTGTGACGTGAATGAGGACAGAAGCTGCCCTCCCCTCTTTCTAAAACGCACCCCCACTGGGGCCTGTTCTGCTGCCTTTGAGCAGAAGATGGCCAGGAGAGCCTGCTGGATGAAGCCAGTGGCCCGTCTAGTCCACCTCCTGTTCTCACAGTGGCCTGTGGGAAGCCTGCAAGCGGGATTTGAGCACGAGAGCAACTTTCCCCTCCTGTGGTTTTCAGAAAGTGGTATTCAGAAGCATTGCTGCCTCCAGTTGTGGGTGAAGAGCATAGACCCCAGGGCTCATAGTAGTCAATAGCCTTCTCCATGAATTTGTCTAATCCTATTTTAAAGCCATGAAGGTGGGAGCGAGTTCCATCGTTTGACCATGCATGGCATAAATAAGTCCTTTCTCTTACCTGTCCTGAATCTTGCATTGTTCAGCTTCATGAGGACTAAAGGATGAAAAATTGGTGGTAGAAAGTTGCCTCTGCTTGCTCTGCGCCAGGCCTACTCTTTAAAGGCACAAGAGCAGAGCCAGAAAAGGACCATGGCAACCCTGCCTTTTTACAGCGCATGTGGGGCTTTTCAGCTCCTTCTTCTTCTGACCCACATCGAGGCTGCAGGTTAGACCCCAAAAAAAGGAGAACAGGAGAGTGGTCTCTGTGTAGATGAGCTAAGCTATAATGGCAGAAGACCATGGCTGTTTCCCTGGCCGCCTCCTCCTTTTTGCAGGGGAGCCCAAGCTGGAGATCCGAGGATTCCTGAAGACAAACAGCTCCCCGAGAGCACAAGGCTTTGAGCAGCCAGCGTGCTCTTCGATCTCCGAACTAATGGCCCTGTCCTCCTGGCTCAGAAGCTGTGACGCGTGTTGTCCTCCCCCTCATTTCTCCTAAGCCATTAAACATTGTTGGAAGAGAGTAAAATATTAATGCCTGTTGTTTAACTGAAAATTAAGGCAATGCCTCAATGCCTGTCAGCAGCTAGCATGCCTGACATTTTAGTCACAGAACTGCCCTCAAGACACTGGGAACTGGACTCTGACTGGTGGGTCGTTGAGCATGCCCCCCCCCTTCCTCCCAGGTTTGATTACTGTGCAGGAGTCACACTCCAAGCAAGCAGCGCCTTCCGATGCATAAGCTTTCATTGCAGGGGCTGGAATGTGATCCTAAGCAAAGCTGGGAGATCTCTGATCTGCTAAGTCCTTTTAAAAGGGGCTCTGGGTGAGAGAGAGAGAGGTTGCCATCATCTTTGACCTTGACTTAAATATAGATGGTGTGATGGCCTGGGATTCGGACTCGGATGCTGAACCTGAGGGATCCCAGCCTGCACAGGGTTCCCCGCCTCCAGAACCAGCTGAGCCAGGGCTGGGGCATAAGCCTGAAGGGTCCTCACCTGTGCTGGATCCTCAGGTGCAGGCATCAGCTGAGTCTGCTCTGGCTCCTGAGGTGATGGAGGACCCATTGCCTGCAGGTGGTCCACTCTCAGCCCCATCAGAGGAAGCTGAGGTTGCCTCTGGGTCCGGTAACCCTCCAGCCTCTCCTGAGCTGCAGAGGCTCAGGGCAGAGAGGCGGAGAGAACTGAGTTCCTGCAGGAGGAGTGCTCGCCTCCAGGCCAGGAGAGGTGAGTTACCAGAGGATCGGGGCCGCCCTATGCCTCGGGGCAGATAAAAGCTGGCCAGCCCCAGTCCCAAGTTGCGGGAGCAACATTGTTGGTTGCTAGTTCCTGCCTGAACCCTGTCCTGCTTTCCTGCCGGCGCTCCTGACCCACCCTGGTTCCCTGCTTGCAAGCCTGTTCCTGACTTCACCCAACTCCCTGCCCTGCACCCAGCTTCAGCTACTACGGACTGCCTCCACATTGCACCTTTGAACACGGACCGGACTTGGACCTCACCTCTCGGATAACCCACGGGACCAGCACAGATGTATATTCCCAGAACTGACAGCAGCAATATTGTTTACAGTTTGTAGCTAAAACAATCCAATCTCTCTGCTCACTGTTAACAATTAAGTTCCAAGGGAGGTCTGTGCTAAACACAAACACTTCTGATGTTATTGGCAAAGGTGGTTCACAGAACTGCAGCCTGCATGTCTGAAAATTCAGCTGTGGCATCTTTCAAGACCAGCCCTATTGTTGGGCAAAGTGAGACAAACATCTCAGATGGCAAATGCTGGGGGACAGCAACCCCTGGCTGTTCCTCCAGAGGTCCCAGCTGCTCCTTTCTTTGCCACATGGCCTATCCTGAGCCCCCCTAATCCAGCATCCTCCCTCTAACACTAGTGCTGGAGTAATATTTTGACCTACAGATGCCAAAAATGCCCTGGGCCAGTCCTGGAAGCTTTCCTTAACCTGGCTCCCTCCAGATGTTTTGAACCACAACACCCATCAATTCCAGCTGGCATGATTGTACACAGAACTGTTAATCCAAAGCCTTTGGAGGGCACCCAGTTGGGAAAGGCTGGCCTCTGCAAAGCCAATGATTTTCAGAATTCTCTCTCTCTCTCCCCCTTCCCCTTGCAAGAAGGAGAAGAGCTCGGCAGGAACTTGTTTCCCTCTCAGTTAGATTTTGCAAGCTGATTTCCCAGCAACAAAGTTGAGCTCACAGCACCTTCAGAACAGCAACTCAAGCTTCAAGCATCTCAACAATGCTTAATGGAAAGCAAGCTGTTCACGTTCAGTTGTGTGCAGAAATATAATCATTTGAATATTTGTCGCAAAAATAACTACTTAATATTAACATTTCCAATTAAAATAATAATAATAATAATAATAATAATAATTTATTTATACCCTGCCCATCTGGCTGGGCCTCCCCAGCCACTCTGGGCGGCTTCCATAGAAACCAAAAATACACTAAAATATCACACGTTAAAAACTTCCCTGAACATTAAAAACATCCCTTAAGATGTCTTCTGAATGTCAGGTAGTTGTTTATCGCTTTGACATCTGCTGGAAGGGCGTTCCACAGGGCGGGTGCCACTACTGAGAAGGTCCTCTGCCTGGTTCCCTGTAGCTTTGCTTCTCGCAATGAGGGAACCGCCAGAAGGCCCTTGGCGCTGGACCTCAGCGTCCGGGCAGAACAATGGGGGTGGAGACGCTCCTTCAGGTATACTGGACCGAGGCCGTTTAGGGCTTTAAAGGTCAGCACCAACACTTTGAATTGTGCTCAGAAACGTACTGGGAGCCAATGTAGGTCTTTCAAGACCGGTGTTATGTGGTCTCGGCGGCTGCTCCCAGTCACCAGTCTAGCTGCCGCATTCTGGATTAGTTGTAGTTTCCGAGTCAACCCTCAAAGCAATCAGTGGCAAAAGCAAGCCTCCTCCTTTCTGCCCAAGTGTCACCCAAAGGACATGACAAGAGGTAGGGACACCTTTTTTAGCCAGAGGATCACATAGTGGGTGGTGCCCGACCAAAGGTGAGTGGAGGCAAAAGAGAACGGGCAAGGGCAGACCTGGCACACACACACGCACGTGCGCACACACACACACACACAGCACCCCCTGAGAGACTCTCGTTCTCCCCTTGGCAATCATAAAATCAGAGTTGGAAGGGACTCATTGGGCCACCTGGTCCAACCCCCTGCAATGCAGGAATCTGTCACGGTCCAGTCTACAGGCGATTGAAGTCCCGGCTGAGGATGGCAGGATGGGAGCAGGAACGAGAGTCCAGACGTCAGGGGTCCTGGGGGTCAGGAAGCAAAGAGTCATGAAGTCAAGGGTCCGAGAGCCGAGAAGCAAGGATCAGGCAGCAAGGCAGAAAATGTGTTGCTGTGGCAAAGAGCCGAAGGGAAATGCTGACCTTATATCCCTTCCCGGCTCTTGCCACCAGGTGCAGTGAGTTACCAAGTGGCTTCACCTGTGCGGCCACACCTTGCCTTTCCAGAACAAACTTAGGAAGGCCCCAGTCCTTGCAAAGCCCTACTGGTCACAGGGTCTGGCTCCTGCGTGCACTCCTGACAGAATCACTGCCACAAATTCCCATCACTGCTTAATTGTCAGATGGGGGTGATCTTCATGAGGACTGCTAGGCAAGGGAGCATGAACCTTCCCCTTGCGATCTGCACCCTCCACAAAAACGTTCCCTTACACAAGAGAAGGCTGAAAGGTGATATGAGAGCCATCTCCAAATCCCTAAAGGGCTGTCGCATGGAAGATGGAGCCAGGCTGTTTCCTGCTGCTCCAGAGAATGGGATCCAAACCAGTGGATTCCAATGGCAAGAAAGGAGATTTCGACTAAACTTTGAAATAGCTTTCTGATGGCAAGAGCTCTTGGGCAGTGGAACGGACTCCCCTTTAAAGGGGTGGTCTCTCCTTCCTTGGAGGTTTGTAAGCAGAGGTTGGGTGACCATCTGTCAGGGATCCATGAGCTGTACATTCAGGGATTTAGACTAGATGTCCCTTGGGGGTCCCTTCTAACTCTACTATACTATAATTCCATGATAACACAGTATACCTTCAAGGCACATTCCAAGCACATGTTTCCCTGTAAGAGAAGCAGCAGAGAGACGGTGGAGGAGGAGGAGGAGGGGAAACAGGAATCCAGTTGCCAGCTTGTGTGGGGAAGCTGGCGGTGAGAGGACCATGCTGCCCTGGTTCCAATTGGCCTTGGAATTCTGAATTGCTGAGAGCATCCTCAGCCCTTCCAAACCTTTGCTAGAGGGCTCTCTCTCCTCCCCCAGGTTCTCGGAACATGAATCTCTCTTGGAGTCATCCATCATTATTAAATATTGCATGCACTCCGCAAGCTGGTTGGCTTCATTTAAGACTCAAAACTGCCGCTAGGTTTCAGAGCGATCGCTCCTGACAGGATCTTGGACTCTGACGTGTTTTTGTTTCTGAAGGCTGTCGGCATTCTCTGCTCCGCTATTCTCTTCCCATCGCCCATGCTGTTTGATCTCCCCTCTGACTGCGCTGTGCTGGCACCTTCTGCGTGCTGCATTCAGAGGAAGGAAGAAAAGGAAAAAGAGGATCCGCCTGAGACGGAGTTTCTTTCCCCAGCCCATGTGTAAGGAACCCCTAGTTGTACAGAGAAGTTCTTCGCTTCTTAGGGCCTCCCTTCCAAGTTTTGATGGGCTGCACCTAAGTCGGAAGGCAAAACATTCCTAGTAAAGGTAGAGGGACCCCTGACCATTAGGTCCAGTCGTGACCGACTCTGGGGTTGTGGCGCTCATCTCGCTTTATTGGCCGAGGGAGCCGGCGTACAGCTACCGGGTCATGTGGCCAGCATGATTAAGCCACTTCTGGCAAACCAGAGCAGTGCACGGAAACGCTGTTTACCTTCCCGCCAGAGCGGTACCTATTTATCTACTTGCACTTTGATGTGCTTTCGAACTGCTAGGTTGGCAGGAGCAGGGACTGAGCAACGGGAGCTCACCCCGTCATGGGGATTTGAACCGCCGACCTTCTGATCGGCAAGCCCTAGGCTCTGTGGTTTAACCCACGGCACTACCCGCGTCCCTAAAACATTCCTAGCAATGGGCAAAATCTCAACATACTGCCAAGGGGTGCAGTGGGACTTCTCCTTTGCCCCCTCCCCTATGCGGCCCCAATTTGGGGTGTGAGAGGGACACAGCAGGTCTGTAGGGAGTAGGAGAGAAAGCGGAAGTTGTGTTTGTGTTGTGGAAGCCCATTGCACAAGCGAGTTGCCGCAGTTGGTTGTGACAAGTCCTGAGTGTGGGGCTGGCTGGCTGAAGTTGACAGGGAGGTGAAGCTGCCTGTGTCCAAGTCTTGGCCACTTGGGGAGGAGCATCCTGGAAGGCTCTAGTGTGCTGGGGGGGGTTCCTCCTTGTGCCTCTCTGTCTCCCCCCCAGCCCCCCCTCCAGGCATGGGACTCCTGCATTGCCTCCGTCTGTGCAAGTGACTTGCCCCCAGTGAATGCCGCCCACACCAACACTTTCTGTTTCAGTGTGGGAGCAGTGGCGTAGCATGGGGGTGCAGGGGGGCTGGCCGCACCGGGCGCAACATCTGGGGGGCGCGCTCGCCGCCTCCGGAGTCGCCGAAGAGCCTCGGGCGCAGGCTGTAGCAGAGCCCCATGTCTCGCGGAACCAACGAGCTGTGCGCGCGTCCGGGCTGAAGGCGTCCAGCAGGCAGCCGCTCTCAGCGCTCGCCACGGTCCCCGCGCATCAGGGCCGTGGAGGGCACGCCAGGCAGCCCCTCCTCACAGCCCCGCTCCGCCGCCGCTGCTGCTGCAGCTGCTGGGCCATGTTGCATTTTCCTCCCCTCTCTGCCCTCCTCCTCCTCTGGGCAAGCGGCGTCGTTTGGGCGGCAGTGCCAGCGGCAACTCGCCTCAGATCACCTGACACAGACCCGCCGCCGCCGCCGTGGCTACCTTACCGTAAATACCCCAACCCAGGCAGCAGCAAGAAGAAGCTGGCAGCGGCGGCAGGTTAGGGGCGCAAATTACTTGCCTTGCCCCGGGTTAGGGGGCACAAATTACTTGCCTTGCCCCGGGTGCTGACAACCCACGCTACGCCGCTGCGTGGGAGCAAAAGCAGTCTTCACACAGAGACACACAAGGGGGAGCAGGAAAAACAAACCCCAAGGTCAGCTCAGAGGGATTTCTCTCTGGTGCCCCAGAACTTCCTAACTGCCTCTTTAGGAAATTGAAGTTTTTTCCTTATGAAATTGATTGAGAGACCTGTTGCTGCCAGCGTGGGGGCAGGAAGGCAGGATGCCAGGCAGAATTCTCAGCATTTCAAAAAGTGAATCGTAGAATCATAGAATTTTAGGGATGGATGGGTCACCCAAGGATCATCTAATCCAACCCCCTACAATGCAGGGGTTGGGCTCAAACTGCTCCTGAATTGAGGCATTGGCTGAGGGGGTGTTTTTAAAGCCTTGGTTAACATCCCATGGCATTGTGGGCTGCTTGCAATGTCTAACTTTAATGGATTATCTGACGCAGAGAAGAGATGAGCCCTGTCAGTGTGCCTGGAATTCCAATGGCTTTTGCCATTCCTCTTCTCCCAAAGAACAACGAACAGTAAACAATTTTAATGAAATCTGATTTGGAAGAAGATGTGTCTGATTCCTGCTCCCTCCCCGACACACACACAGCACAAAGCAGGTCTGCAGCTTAAACAAAGGGCCGGCACAGTCAGGAGCAGCTAATGATATGGTAATGAAATGCCAGGAACGATTATCTGCTGGGGATTTTTAAAGAAGTCTTTGCAACTCCAAGAAACTAGAACTGAGAGAATCCTGAAATGCAACCTTTCCCACCTCTTCTTCTGACTTTTACCCCCTTTTGAATAATAATGAAATGATAGCTTACAGCTAAAAACAATGTTTAAAAGAACCTTTCCAGATGGTAGGAAAATAGTCATCTGTTCCCTTTTGCCTTCCTTTTTTTAAAAAAGGTGAACGGGGCTCGTTTCATTAGTTCAGGCACCTCCTGCCCCACAACTGTGCCAGCCAGTGCCTGAGTTTGGCTTTGATTTTCCTCTTCCCTGCTTGTCTCTCCCCCCTTGTGTGTTGTGTATTTTTATATTGTAATCCTGCAGGCAGGGACTGTCTTTTTCTGACTGTCTGTAAGCATCGCTGGGAGCCTTTTCTCCTACATGCTTGAAGGAGGTTAGGGTGTGGCAGAGGTGTCCCTTCGTTCGCCTGTGCCAGGCTCCCCCACCAAGCTCCCTGCCATGCCCACTCAGGAAGCAGAAGCTACCATGGGTGGCATTCTTGCCAGCATGAGCCGGTGGAACCCTCTGGAATGGGTCCGGCAAGGGGCAGGCCTGGCCATGCCAGTCCACCTTGAATCCTAAGTTGCCTGGCAATGCCTGAGCTGGCTTTGCTGTTCCCAACCAGAAGTTTGGATTGCTCCCCACACCACCCTTCCCCAACCAAGCGCCCTCATGGAGTACCCAAAGGCCATCTAACCCAACCCCCAGCAATGCAGGAATGACAGCTAAAGAACCCAACCTCTGTTTAAATACCTCCAAAGGAGAGTCTGTCACCTTTTTCCAAGGGAGCCCGTTCCACTGTCAAACAGTTCTTACTGTCAGAAAGTTCTTCCTAATATTTAGTTGGAATCTCTTGTCTTTTGAATCCCTCCAGGTGTATTGGACTACAACTCCCATCAGCCCCTCGGGGTCCCTTACATTTCTACAGTTTTATGACTCTTGATTTCAGGGTTGTGGGTTCGAGTTCCACGTTGGACAGAAGATCCCTCCTTTGCAGGGGTTGGACTAGATGACCCTAGGGGTCCCTTACAATTCTACAGCTCTATGAGTGTATTGTCATTTGGCTGTGCTCAGTGGGGCTGATGACAATTGTAGTTGAAAACGACAAGGGGGGCGGGGAACTGGCTGGAGAAGGTTCTGCTGAGCACTCCTAGACTTGCTTCCAGAGCACCTCCACCTGCCTCTTGCCCTTTCCAAAATGTCACAATTGATATCCTCCATTAATTTGTCCCTCTCTCCACCCTCTGCCTGTACCTCCATCCCCTGAGGCATTTTGCAGCCCTGAACAAGCCACACAAGAAAGGCAGCCTGTTTGCAAGAGAAGCTTCTCAAATCACTTGCTGCCAATGTTGTGGCAAGACTCCCACTCACAGAAGTGAATGTTTTCCCTTGTTAGCAAAATGAAAAATTAAGAGATGGTTGACTGTAGCCCACGCAAGGAGAGAAGAATCTAATGCAAAACCGAAGGCTCAGCTCTTCCAAAGCCAGGGCTGGATTAGGACCTTTAGAGGCCCTAAGCACTTAAAAGATTTTGGTGCCCCCATATCAGGGGCAAAACTAAGCTTTATTTCACCCAGGTCAAAGACCAGTTTAGTTGTGTCCCCCGTCCCCCCCCCACCAGAGCATTTCTGTACATTCTCACACAGACTAGGAGCCTCAATGGCGTCCCTCTGGAGGCTTCACCGGGGACAAAAAAACTCCCGGCTAGTCCCCCACGGGGATGCGGGTGGCACTGTGGGTTAAACCACAGAGCCTAGGACTTGCCGATCAGAAGGTTGGCGGTTCAAATCCCCACGACGGGGTGAGCTCCCATTGCTCGGCCCCTGCTCCTGCCAACCTAGCCGTTCGAAAGCACATCAAAGTGCAAGTAGATAAATAGGTACCACTCTGGCGGGAAGGTAAACAGCGTTTCCGTGCGCTGCTCTGGTTTGCCAGAAGCAGCTTAGTCACGCCGGGTCCCTCGGCCAATAAAGCGAGATGAGCACCGCAACCCCAGAGTCGGCCACGACTGGACCTAATGGTCGAGGGTCCCTTTACCTTTACCTAGTCCCCCACCCCCACGTAGCTACGGAATTGCCCCATATATATCCAATTCAACACATAATCAATAATAAACCATAAAATATAATTTTATTTATCGAAATGAAGCAAAACCTACAGTAAGATGGGAAATAAGGCACTCGCTCTCAGTGGAAGACTGAATGGGGCAGCTGACAATCATGTGAGCCTCAGTGGACTGAGTGGCAGGCCAATTTTGTTGTATTCCCAAGATTGATGTATATAATTAATCTCTACTATTAATATTTATTAATTTTTTTTAGTGTTTGTGTGCAATTTCTTCATTTATTGTGGGAGCCTTTTTTGTGGAACCTGGTTCAGCTGCACCATATGGTCCGTGGTAAATTCAGCAATGGAGAACTTCTGTGGGGGGCCCCTTCTCTTGATGCCTTTTTTGCTTAATGGTTAATACAGCCGTGTCTGAAACACAACACTGAAAGGCAGCCAGTGTGCAAAGCCAGGAGAGCGAATGCATAGAATCATAGAATCATAGAGTTGGAAGAGACCACAAGGGCCATCGAGTCCAACCCCCTGCCAAGCAGGAAACACCATCAGAGCACTCCTGACATATGGTTGTCAAGCCTCTGCTTAAAGACCTCCAAAGAAGGAGACTCCACCACACTCCTTGGCAGCAAATTCCACTGTCAAACAGCTCTTACTGTCAGGAAGTTCTTCCTAATGTTTAGGTGGAATCTTCTTTCTTGTAGTTTGGAACCATTGCTCCGTGTCCGCTTCTCTGGAGCAGCAGAAAACAACCTTTCTCCCTCCTCTATGTGACATCCTTTTATATATTTGAACATGGCTATCATATCACCCCTTAACCTCCTCTTCTCCAGGCTAAACATGCCCAGCTCCCTTAGCCGTTCCTCATAAGACATCGTTTTGAGTGGTAGCATAGTCAAGTCCACATTTTACCAGCTTCTTTACAAGAATATCATGGGGCACCTTGTCAAATGCCTTGCTGAAATCAAGGTAGGCTACATCCACTGCGTTCCCTTCATCTACCAGGCTTGTAATTCTGTCAAAAAATGAGATGTTTTAAGGCTGCTGTGGCTGGTAAATCAGGTCACCAGTAGAAACTGCTTTCTGCCGTTGAGAGAGGAAGGAGATTCCTGCCCTTATGAAGAAGTATCAGGAGATGGCAATGGAGAAAGCAGGTTAGTTGTGTGATTAGTGTGTGGTTGTTGAGCTAGCCAGTCAACAACTGCAGGCAGGCACGATCAGGGCCAGATTTAGGTTTGATGAGGCCCTAAGCTACTGAAGGTAATGGGGCCCTTTATATGTCCAGCTGTCCTTTGTCAACAACAAATTGTGACTGCTTTTTGTGTTGAATATATGCTATATCGTAAGTTATGGACCTAATAGGTATCTAAAGCCATTTGCTTTGTTGTTGTTGTTGTTGTTTAGTCGTTTAGTTGTGTCCGACTCTTCGTGACCCCCTGGACCAGAGCACGCCAGGCACTTCTGTCTTCCACTGCCTCCCGCAGTTCAGTCAAACTCGTGCTGGTAGCTTCGAGAACACTATCCAACCATTTCGTCCTCTAACATCCCCTTCTCCTTGTGCCCTCCATCTTTCCCAACATCAGGGTCTTTTCCAGTGAGTCTTCTCTTCTCATGAGGTGGCCAAAGTATTGGAGCCTCAGCTTGCTGTATGTAGGTTTTATTTTATTTGTTTTTTATCTTATATTTGTGAAATGTACATCCAGGTTTTTTTCCTTTAATTTTTTTTGGGGGGAGCCCCAAGAGAGTGGGGCCCTAAGCTATAGCTTGTTTAACTTATACATAAACCCAGCACTGGGCACGATTCTCTGTCTGCAGCATCCTGGCACCCTGACGTTCTCTGGGTCTTAGCCCCGGAGTCTGCTGGTTCTTCCACCTCCTAATTTCCCCTCTGGTCACTGTTTTGAATCCACAGCAATTGCTCCCCCAGAAGTGCACACTGGCTGGTGGAGACTGGCCAGGGGCAGCCCAGCCTGTTTTGCCTCCTGAGATGCCGCCCTGCCACCAAGGCCTCCCTTACCTGGGTTACGTAGCGGCACCTGCAAAGCGGCAATGATGATGGCTGGTTCTGGTGAGCTCTCATGAGATTTTGAGGCGATCTTGTGAGATCTCATAAGATCACACCGGAAGCCACTGCTGCTTCTATGCCAGTAGCGGAGGTTGCAGAGCGGGCAGAGTGCCCACAGGGGCTGTGCCTCTTGGGGTTCTGCCCCCCCCAAGGCAGCTGCTTCAGCCCACCCCATGTAATAGTCCCACTCTGTCCTGCCTTGGTTAGACCCCACCTGGAGTCCCGTGTCCACCTCTGGGCACCACAGTGGTATCTAAATACACACACAATTCTATTATTGTTTACCTGCTTTTTAATGATTGTTTCTTCTATGTTTTTAGCTGCTTCTTTTTATCCAGGCATAGTCCAACTCGGCCCTCCAGATGTTTTGAGACTACAATTCCCATCATCCCTGACCGCTGGTCCTGTTAGCTAGGGATGATGGGAGTTCTAGTCCCAAAACATCTGGAGGGCCAGGTTTGCCTATGGCTGTTTTTACCTGTAAGCCTCCTTGAGTCCCTGTCTAGGAAAAACATGGAATATAAATAAATATAAACATCATAATCATCCCAACAAAGCATTGAGCCACACCTCTACCTGCATTCGGGGCTTAACTCCTGAATATTTTCAATGTTATTTAAGGAAGGGGCGGAGAAGTTACTGTCAAGAATCCTCAGGTACACACCCCCTTCCCAAAAATACTGGGTGTTCTCTAAAGCGACTGCGATGAGAATAAGGGCTCATCCATGCTTCTGCTTGTCCAAGCCTAGAAAGCAGGAGTTGGAGCAGTTTCCCCCTTTCCCAGGGAAAACCTGCTCTTTTGCTCTAAATTGGCGCAAACGTCTATCCGGAGAAAACCTGAATTGCCATTTGCTCCGACTGAGCACTAAAGAGCGATCCCCTCCCCTCCCCCCAGGAAAGCAGCATCACAAGAGGAAGGGGGGTGAGCTCTAAGCTAATCTACCTACTTTGTACAGACTTGTGCAGCTGCATCATGGACTCTTCTACCATGACTGAAAGCACAATATCGCCACCTGGTGCCTGGCCAAGTACTTGCGTTTCTATTTGAGAACTGAGTAGAGTTGTTCAGGGCTTGTTGCTGGCATCCGTCTGTCTCGAGAGACAATGGAGTGCGCTGTGTCTGGGTGTGAAGTCAAACCACTGGAGAATCACAGTCCTGCTGTGCCTGCAGAGACCGGTAACTTGTAGCTGCTGCCTCCCGTGTGGTTTTTCATGCGTTTGCAGCAACGAAGTGACCTCCCAGAGGTGTAAACCTGCTCCTTGAACCGAAACCAGAAACAAATTGGGAAGCAGTGGTGACGGTACGGGGTTGGCGTGTGATAATGCAACCTGCCTGCTCCAGCAAACATCCTGGCGGCTGCATTCTGGATCTGTGGGAAGGCTTCAAATGTACAAGTTCAGTCCACCATGTCTTGAAAAGAGTCTCAGTGTCCTTCTGACATATAGGAATGTCTGAGATTTTTATTACCTGCCAGGACTTTGTGGAGTGTTTTTTTTATGTTGCAATTCTAGCAGGATCAAACTGGAAGCAAAGGGATGTTCTATGTTCCCCTGTAGTTCCCAGCTTGCTTTTTAAAAATGTGTTTCTTTAGCAGAGTGATTCTCAAGCTCCCCCCTCCCTCAGACCGCTTGAAAAATTCTGAGGGTCTTGGAGTTCAGGGACCACAGTTTAACACCCACCCAATCTCCTAGGTGGGAGAGAATCCAGTGGTTCCAGGTTTCCTTGGAATGAAGGTCAGCGGAGACTGTGGTGTCTTTAGGATATATGGTTTTATTTACACATCTATAAACCTGAACATAAGATGGAGGGGCTCGCAGCATTAAGACCCCAACAGATCTTGCCTCTCCATGTGTCACAACTTTGGATCCAGCAGAGAGCAAGCAGGTCTCTGTTTCTCCATCTTCCAGCCTGCTTTCAGCTCACCTCTCTCTCTCTCACACACACACTGGCTGCTATTCTCCTACCTAGCAGCTAGGTGAGCAGGTGGAAGAAAGGGCCACCATCATTTGTTGTAGTTCTTGCAACCTAGCCCATTCTTTTGGGATGCTGATGAGGACACTTAGGTGGCCATTTAAGGTTACTCAGAAGCTTACTGGACTAGTTCAGCAACCTCCTCTGTTAGATTCTAACCTTCCCTGGGTACTGAACTCCAAGAACTGGAAGGGACTCAGGGAATCATCCAGACTGACCCCCGTCTCCCCCCAAACTGACACCAGTATATTTTTTCTTCCCCATTAGAAACATGCCCCCAAATGAGCTCTGGGTTCAAGCTTCTGCCATCACCCCTGGAATGCCCACAACATCCTGCTTTCGGACCCTTCTGATACCAGAGCTCTGCTGTTGGTTGAGCTGGAGTGTTGGAAGTGAGAGCCTGCGCAGAATGGGAGGTTTTGACCTCTGAGGTTGGTAGGTCTGAGCTGTCCTATGACCCCTGGGACCCACAGACCCTTAGACTCTATTTCCATGCCACTATTCATTGCCATTACAAGTGCAATCTGCAAGAACATGTTATGGTTGTATCCAACTAAGTTCTCCTCAGAGCAGCCCCATTGAAATAAATGGATGTGCAAAACTTGAAGTGCAATAATTTTGGTGGGTCGACTCTGAGTAGAGTGGAGGGCTCCTGTTCATAGTTCCATCCATCAATCCATGTCCTCCTTCAGGATAACATCTTCCATTTCCCTTCCCAACAGTCAGTCACTATGCTTTATCCACTGAGCATGCTCAGTCCTCATGCAACATTTTTGTGTTTTCCCACTTTAGGTTTTTTCCCCTTTGAAAAATGGTACATCCGTAAACATTGCATTTCTGCAAACCAAACCTCTGACTGGTGTGTGGTTTGACTACATAAGGATCAGAACTTAGAATTGGTTTGCTATTAGTAAGTATCAGCCTTCCCCAACCTGGGCAGCACATAGTTAAACTACGGAACTCCCTCTGGTGGGTGGCCACCAACCTAGGTGGATTTGAAAGAGGATTAGACAAATTCATGGAGGAGAGGGCTGTCAGAGGTTATGCTCTGCCTCCACAGTAGGTCCCAAATCCCAGTTGCTGGAATCCACAGGTGGAGACAGGGCTCTTGTGTTTGTGGGTTTCCCACAGGTATCTGGTTGGCCACTGTGAGAACAGAGTGCTGGACTAGAAAGGCCATTGGAAGCTCTTCTTATGTTCTTCTGGTGCCTTCCATTCATGAATTTATCAAATCCCCCTTTAAAGCTATCCTTCTGTGGCCATTGTTGCATCTTGTGGTAGCCAGTTCCATAGTTCAGCTACATGCTGCGTAAAGAAGCATTTCTGAAACTTCCCCTGTCCTAGTTCTCACTGGTCATGTAGGTCTTCAGGCAATGTGTGTTTGTGCGAATCAGTCCTCAAGACCGTTCATTAAATGGCCCTGGAAGAAGAAACACAGCCAGCTGAGGCTTCCCAGCTGTGTTAGTGACGGGGCCTCCCACTCCAAACCCCCTTCTGCAGCTTGGCCACAAACTGGCCATTTCCACAGAGCCTTCAGTAGCCATCTTGGTTAATGGTTTGGACTTTTTACAATTGGGCAGGGATTTCCAGTGCTGCATTCCTCAACTCCAGAAGGGATGCACTGCCACACCCAGGAGAAATGTTCCCTATGAATACACTTTAATCCTTGTGGCAGCCAAACTTTTTCAGCTACAGAAATGGCTGGGATGTTTTGAAAATATGGGTTTCCATATAGAACATTAGAACACAGGAAGAGCCTGCCTCTCGGCCAGTATCCTGTTCTCATGGCTGCCAACCAGGTGCCTCTTCCTGGAAACCCACAAGCAGGATTTGAGCACAATAGTAGTACTCTCCCCCTCCGTACTTGCTCATAGTGTAGCAGCCAAGAGGTCTCCTGGAAGATCTTGTTTCATATGTCATTTCTACAGAGAAGTTCAAGCCACATTTCCACAAGTAGGGGCTGGAGAGAGAAACCTGTCACTGCGCTGCAAAACTTTGGATTGCAACTGGGGACCTGTGCTTAACCTCCATGTAGAAAATTAGATGCAGGTGGGGGGAGGACTGTAGTCTAGCCCACTGGCTTCCACCATTTTCAGTACAGCAACCCAGAAGTCCGAATGTGCTTGGTATGGTGACCCATAGATATTTTGTCACATGAATTTTGGACTGTGGGTCTTTGGCAGCCATCTGCTTCCTAAGCTTTAATGGTAAGCTTGCCTGTCACATAACCATTACCTGAGCCATCCAGGCAAGAGCTTACTCAACCTACTGATGTGGAATTTATTGACGTATTTGTGGCACTTGGAATGTTATTCCCAGTTTTGCTTAAGGAAATGCAAGGGCACTGTCTGCAGAATATTGCTTCATGAGCTATAAAACATGCGGGTTACATAAGTGTGTCATTTGTCAAGGGCTTTGAGAGTTGTTGGGAGAGTCAGAGTGGTTTAACAACCCTCCTTCCCAGAGAAATCTGGAAATCGTAGCACTGTGAGGGGAATAGCAGGCTTTATAATACACTAAAGACCCAAGCTGCAAGAGGTACTCAACATTCCAGTTAGGGATTACAAATTGTAATTTTGAATTTTACTTCTTAAAACCATGACCCACAGTTGGGAAACAATGGCTTAGCCAATGAGATACTTGCTCCCTGTGTGCTATCTTCTACATAGGGGACATCACATCATGCAATAATCCAGTGTTTCCCATCCTTGGGTCTCCAGCTGCTGTTGGACTACAATTCCCATCATCCCTGACCATTGGTCTTGCTAGCAAAGGATGATGGGAGTTGTAGTCCAAAAACAGCTGGAGATCCAAGGTTGGGAAACACTGCAATAATCCATCACCTGCAATCGGAAGTGGTACCCGGGTTGAACAGCTAACTCAGCATTTGGGGGAACAGAGGCCTGGGGTGTATGTGGCGTCACCAAGGAAGTTGTCCTCCCACATTTCAATGACTCTGGTTGTTAGCAGTGACAATTCATTAGTTAGCATTTGTAGACATTTCTGGCGCGGGTGGAATTAACATACATAACACTAGCATAAAAAGGTAAAGGGTCCAGTCGTGACTGACTCTGGGGTTGCGGCGCTCATCTCGCTTTATTGGCCAAGGGAGCTGGCCTACAGCTTCCGGGTCATGTGGCCAGCATGACTAAGCCACTTCTGGCGAACCAGAGCAGCACACGGAAACGCCGTTTACCTTCCCGCCGGAGTGGTACCTATATATCTACTTGCACTTCGACATGCTTTTGAACTGCTAGGTTGGCAGGAGCAGGGACCGAGCAACGGGAGCTCACCCCGACTTGGGGATTCGAACCGCCGACCTTCTGATCAGCAAGTCCTAGGCTCAGTGGTTTAACCCACAGTGCCACCCGCATCCCACCAAACACTAGCATAGCAAAGCCTAAATTGTACTGCTTTCATGGAAATGAAGTGCCATAGGTCATTGTAAAATAACAAAATTGGTTGTTTCTAAATTTGAAATGTTTAATGTCTATTATATGCAACTAGTAAGATGCAAATACAGTGGTACCTTGGGTTACAAACGCTTCAGGTTACAAACACTTCGGGTTACAAACTCCGCTAACCCGGAAGTAGTACCTTGGGTTGAGAACTTTGCCCCAGGATGAGAATGGAAATCGCGTGGCGGCGGCGGCAGCAGGAGGCCCCATTAGTGAAAGCACGCCTCAGGTTAAGAACGGTTTCAGGTTAAGAACGGACCTCCAGAACGAGTTAAGTTCGTAACTCAAGGTACCACTGTATAGCCAATTCATTAGATTCCTCCAAACACTAACCTGCATTTTTCTTAAGTTGAAGGTGGGAAAAGAATTAAAACCAGATGCCATCAATACTGAGGTGGTAGTGTCCCCATCCCTGGAGGTTTTTAAACAGAGGTCAGATGACCATCTGTTGGGGATTCTTTTGCTGTGATTCCTGCATTGCAGGGGGGTTGGGCAAGTCCCTTCCAAACTCTACAATCCTATGACTTCAACCAAAAAGGGTTATTATTTACCTTACAAGTAATGTTCAACTCTTCAGTATCATCCCACTAAAACAGAACACATTCAGACTTCAGAATGAACATTGCTAGATTGCAATTAACATCATTTCACCGATAATTCTGAAAGGGAAAGTATTTTGGAGCTTTTTTCCAATTCACTTCCCCGCACCAACATTTCTAGTTTTCTGTACCAATCTCTGCCCTTAATTTTATTTTTTTGGAGTTATTTTTTAAAAAATAATATTTATTAAGAGTTTGGAAATTACAAAAAGAAAAAAGAAAAATTAGACATAACAATATTATTTTTGGGAGTTTTTGCTCTTCTTGCTGATACAGAATAGGGATGGGACTGTCACAGCCCCCAGAGGAGCCGTCTCTGAATTAAAAATAGTCTATATAGCAGCTTCCACCAGCCTGCTGGAAAAACTCTCCAGAGGCTGCCTTGAAGGAGATTCTGCTCCTTGCTGAAACTCTCATGGTAGAGCCAAACAGCTGGTAGGTGCAGAGTGCAGGAGACCCTTTGCACAGCTAAGGAAAATTAGGCCAAATCGATAGAGAAGCCTACTGATGCCTACTAGTCTTAAGAGCTAGCCAGGACCTCCTGAGAGCAGCTACTGTGGGCTTCCCAGAGGCTGACCACTGTTGGGAACAGGACACTGGGCCAGGTGGAACCACGACTGCTCTCAACCGGCAGGATTGTTTTTGTGTTCTCAAAATCCGGCCAAGTGATTTAGGGACCTTTGCATTTCACCTCAGGGAACTGTGGCAGAGAGTCTGGACCCAAATTGTCACACAAAACATAATTTTATTGCTACTGTTTTCCCTTTTCATAAAACAATCACCATCAAATAAAAATCTGCTGTTCACCAAAGAAAGTTCACTACTAGTGAATACATTTTTTTCCAGAGGAGGTACAATCCAGCAACCACGTAATATTCAAGTTAAAAAAATATACATTATGATCAATTTCTCCATTATACAATAGATCAAAGACTTGCGTTTCAATTCTTTCAGCAGGATGGGATAATTATTTCCAGTAAAACTGTTACATAAAACTGTTTGGTATTGCATTGGTCAATTCTTTTTCTTTTATTACAAAAATACTCTTGATGTATCTTGATGTTGGGACATTCCTCAGATTCCCAGCCTGCCATTTCTACCCAGAGGTTATTTTCAGAATTTTCATCTTCATTGCAACTTTGAAACTTTTATAAAATATGCAAACATTTAACATTTTAAAAAAAAGAGGAGAAAATAATGTGCTTTTCATCTGTCTCAGGATCTCACCAGTGGAGATGCTCTTTTGGTAATAGTTATTCCAAACCATATAAATATATAGATACAGATATAAAGATAAAAAAATAGAGGGGGAAAATCTATCTTCAAACTCACAGCCTCACCAAGGATTTCTTGTGTACATCACAGGCAGGCATTGTCTTGCATTAAATAGATACCAAAAATATTCTTTTCTTTATTGTAGTACAAACACACTGCTTGGCGGTTTCTCCCAGAGTAGCAATTTCCCACTAGCAAACCATCTATTTCCTCCTTTCAGTAACAACCAAACTGGTGAGCAACTGGAAGTCAATAAGAAGGGCTCAGTGATGGCCTTTGCCAGTTAAAATGAGAATCCAAAAAAGAGAAGTTTGGAGCACATTCTACATTCAACCATTCATTTCCCACTGTATCTCTTGTGGCCTCAGGGCTAAACTTGGCCACTAGTGGATTTATGGCATGCTTAAGAGATGCAGAACGTTGCCCTTCCCAAACAGGTTAAGCCCTTATCCTGCTCCACCAACGCTAACCGAGTAGCAGGTGAAAGAGACAGCCCAAGTTTGCCCCACAGCTGCACAGCCTCGATTCATTGCAACAAACCCGTGCGCCTCTGAAAGGAACAGAGGCTCCAGAAAATGTGTTTGCAGGAGTGAGCCGAAAGAGAGAGAGAGATTGAAGTTCCAGTAGTGGTGATGAGAACGTGGCCAGTTTTCGCCTACTGCTAATGGATAGGCTTCACATTTTCATATTCCTCTGATCAGCCCTGAACTGTCTCAAGTATTCTCCTCCTGTTTTTTTCCTCCCTGTCTTGATCCACTGCTCCTGTTCACCCCTCCTCCCACCAACCCCACCCTCGGAAACATTTTTGCTTGTCAGAACCCCTGAAACACTCTTCAGCCCTGCACTCTTGCCAACACTATTATTCACACAAGAATCCCTGCCCCCCACCCAGCCCCCAGACTATATACAGAAAGAGAGGTACAGCTCGCAAGACATTTGTTCCGAAGTGTCAAGCCAGTTGTGAGGTAAGGTGAAGGTGCTATTTTCACAGACAAAATATAATAAGTTATTCCCCAAACCCAGGTAAAAAGATAGTGCAATGCAAAACTTTGAGGGAGGGGGGTAAACAAGCTTCTGTTTGGTGACTGCTCTATTTACAGGAGTAGCAGCAGAAAGCAGGGACAATGCAATCCCAGTCACCAAACCCCCAGCTGTGCAGGCAAGCCCCTCCACACACGCTATCCACCAAGCTGCAGTGCCAATGGAGGAAGAGCAGGCTGGACGACAGGACCATCCCAGGAGCCCTGAAACACTCCCAGGCACATGCTTGCGTCTTCAGATCAATGAAGCACTTTGAAATGCAATGCAAACAGGCGTTTTTGACAGCAGAATGCTCCCACGTTCCCTGGACTCAGCACCCTTCCACGGACATTCTACTCTTGAAATGGGTATACCCTGTGCTTTTAAAAATAACAACACTACTAATAACAATGAGATGCCGTGGCTTTCATGCAAACAGCAACACCTTGATCCTTCAAGCCCAATATTCAAGCTAGGTTTACCCTTCTTTTGTATTCTTCTGCTAGGACTGATCCTGCAGTTTGGAAACAGACACAGACAGAGACCACAGGCTGCAAAGCGGCAACGCGGGTGTCCCGATTGCCCAGCTTTTTTTACGGAAGACACAGGTCGTGAGGAGGTTAACAGGTGAGATCTAACACCAACACTGTGTACCCAAGAGAGAGAGAGAGATTTGGGGTTTGAACCAGCAGTGGTATGAGGGAGACACACAGACACCACGGGATGCTTGACTCGATATGTGCTCGCATGGCATGCAGAGGGGCAAAGGGGACACTTTTGGCATGGGGAATGTAGGGCCTTGGGTCACAGGAGTGGCATCTTTGGAGAAGAAGTAAAGCGAGGATCCGGCCAGCGGTGATCAAGGGCTCGAGCGGAGTGCACGCTGGGGGTCCGCAGGGCCCAGCTCTCCTGACCTGGGGGCCTAGTGCTGGCCCGCCTCCCGGATCCTGCACGCCACAGCAGTGATGAGCGCTGCGCCCTTGCCGCTGCCATCTTCCGACTGGAGGAAGGTCACCTCGCACTTAGGAGAGAGCTGCTTCACGGTTTCGCGCATGACGGTAGAGAAGCTGCCAGGAAAAGGGAGAGTAGAATAAGTTGGGGCCGGGAGGAGAGCTCTTCTGGATCCTGCTCTCACAGTGGCCAGTCACAGAAATAAAGACACAACACGTAGGCTAATAACGTGTTAGAGCATATATAATAGAATAATGATATCATTCAAAAAGTAGAAATAAATCTATTAGAGCTCATATATGCAGTGTAACAGACTAGTGGCGCAGAACATGAAACTTTTGAAAAAGATTGAGAATACTTTGCTTTTTAGACTTTTGAAACGTCTTCTGTTGAAACCTTTGAATAACCATTGTGAGACTGACCTTTGACGCCTGTTTTGAACACACGGCTCAACGTTCTGCGCCACTAGCCTGTTACATTGCATATATGAACTCTAATATAGACTTATTTCTACTTTTTGAATGATATCATTATTCCATTACATATGCTCTAACACGTTATTAGCCTACGTGTTGTGTCTTTATTTCTGTGATTGGTTCTCACTGCAACACAGGGGTTTGTTTTTCTCAGTCGCCAAGAAGATGCCCAAAACAGTATTTGATCACCATAGCCTCCTTCTCCCCTCCTGTGGCTTCCAGCATCTGGCATTCAGAAGCAGTGCTGTCTCTGGCATAGGAGTCAGCCCTAGGGGACAAGGTCCCCCCCCCCATAAAATATTTGAGGGGGACACCCCCCCCCAAAAAAATAGCTGATGAGCATTGCCATTCAAATGGCATGTGTGTGTGTTGTTTCTTGTGATCAATAATGCAGGGTGGGGCTTACCTGCCCCCCCCCGCCCAATATTTAATTCAATTTGGCATCTCACGGAGGCAGAGTATAGCCAATGTGTCTGTAGCTACCAGTACCTCTCTTCTCTATCAATTTGTCTGACCAGCCAGTCAGACACCCCATTGCAGGCAGAGCTTATAGCTAAGCACCTCGCTCCTGTCTTATCCTGGTCACCCCACCCATTCCTCCCTCCCTTTTATATTTTAAGCTGCTTATGGCTTAATTTTCTTTGCCCTACCATTAATAATAAAAGTACCATCAATTCTAATCTTAAGTATTTGCAGACATGGGAAGTAAAGGAGTTTTGATCTTCTCCCCCTGTCCCCCCTCACTTAATTTCATGCAAAACACTGTACAGTTAGACCACATCTTACGCACATTTAACTTGCACAATTTCAACTGTACACAGAGGAAGGAAGGCTGGTTGAAATCATACAAGAGTTTGGAAGTTATTTTTGCTGCAGGTCTGCTTGCAAACAAAAGCAGGGGGCTCAAGCAAAGCCACACTGGGATCAGGAGATGCCAGGAGCTCAGAGCACAAAACATTGCACAGAATCAGCTTGCAGGATGGGGTGACTGTGGTGCAGGAATATTATTGGAAAAAGCATACACTCAACTCTGGGTGAATGGGTTAAAGTCCTAGAACCAGAGAAAGCCTGATTAACACACACGCGCGCCCCCTCCCAGTTCTGTGCAGATCCAACGCTATCCCTCAAGCCCTCCCAGAGGCAAGGTCTTGCTGAAAAAAGAGAGACTTACTGAGGATGGAGCTTGTACAGGGTCCCATCCACGCCGACAGTGATTTTCAGGGAGTCTAGCCCACGGTTCTCTCGGATCTTGTCCACCACCGCAGCCATCCCTGCCCCACACAACTGGGCGGCGCGCCGGGCAATCACTGTGCACACTTCTTTCACGATGATGCTGTCATCACAGGTGCTCTCTAGTCCAAGATGCTGGAGGATGGAGCGGACCTGGAGGAGAGCGAGGCGGTCGCTGGAGGGGTCAAGAGAGAGAGAGAAAGTTGGGAGGGGCAGAGGCAGGCGCTTCTTGACAGCTTTGCCAGGGTGGACAGAAAGAAGGCAGTCCAGTTGCCCCAACTGTACAGCAGGAAGGGGCACCGCAGTTTCAGGCACCTGAAGCTAGGAGGCACTGCAGAAGCACCAAACCAGGTGAAAACAGAGCCTTTTCTTCCTGGACCACCCAAGAGCATGCAGAGTCCCCCTCCTCCCTCCGTGCTCAGAGCTGCGGGCTGTCCCAGACCCCGTCTGCATTTTGGAGGTATGGGGCAAGGTCGGGAAGAACTTGCACTTTGGTTGGCCAAAACTTGCAGACTCCTGGAGAGTTGCTTCCAAAGGAATACACCAGGCAGAATCCTGCTAGCCCCTCATTCAAATACTTCAAATACTTAGTGAGACGCAGCAACAGACCCTGCAATGCTGAGCATGCCAGTCCAGTTCTGCCCATCACATCCCTTCAGAAAAGAAGGCCCTGTGGTGATATCACTATGCTTTGCAGTGCCATTGCATTCACACATTCCTTTTTCTCCAAGGAGCTCAGGGTGGCGTACAGGGTTCGCCCCCTCTTCACTTAATCACCACAACAACCCTGCAAGGTAGGTTTGGCTGAGAGTGAGTGATCCAAGGTGCGACGTCACCCAGTGAGCTTCATGGCAATTTGAACCCTGGTCTCCCAGTCCCTCGTCCGGCATTCCTGGTCCCACTGTATCACCCTGCCTCTTTTTCAGCCTTGCTGCTAATCGAGAGAAAACATCACGAAGACATCGTATCACATATTTCCTTTGCTAATGTTTGTGGGAAGAGGCTTTGGCCCCGGGGGTCAAGGTCTTGCCCAGTTGTGCCCAAAGGGAGATACCACTGGAATTCGAGTGCCAGGGAGAGAATGCTATGCAGTAGGTTCACTAGCCACCAGGTGGCAGCAAATCTCACACCGAGAGCCACATAGGTGGGAAGCTGCAGTCAGTGCAGAATGATGCAACACAATTGCCGGCAGGAGGGAGACCCTGTCTGCGCAGAACACCTGTGCTCAGAGATCTGCCCTTAATGCTGACTTGCTCCTATGCCAAGTTCAAGGTGTTATTATTAGTATACAAAGCCCTTGGCAATTTGGGATCTGTTTATCAGCAAGATAACCTGAGCCAACATATGCCCTCCTGACCTCTTCAATCTGTACAATTGGTACTGTTTCAGGTGCTTCAAAATTCCCATTCTGCATTTGCAAGGACTAGGTCTCTCACCTACACTTTGGGACTCCCGGCCTCTGGACATCAGGCAGGTGTCTGCTAAAAACATTTGTGTTTAGACAAGCCCGCCTGGATGTTCAGAAAGTTGTAATCTGATTTCAACTTTTTAAAAGTTTAAATTTATTTTTGTTCATTTTTCTCATTGATAATTTTGCTGTTTTACCTTTTTCACAAACTGTTTGGAGGTGTGTGTTTTTAACAATCAAGTATGCATAAATCTTGTGAAATAAATATAAACAAACAAACATATGAACGCTGGTAACGGTGCAGTGCAGATTAGAAAACTGGGCCAAAACAAACAAGATGAATTTTAACAGAGAGAAATGTAAAGTATTGCACTTGGGCAAAAAAAATGAGAGGCACAAATATAAGATAGGTGACACCTGGCTTGAGAGCAGTACATGTGAAAAGGATCTAGGAGTCTTGGTTGACCACAAACTTGACATGAGCCAACAGTGTGACGCGGCAGCTAAAAAAGCCAATGCAATTCTGGGCTGCATCAATAGGAGTATTGCATCTAGATCAAGGGAAGTAATAGTGCCACTGTATTCTGCTCTGGTCAGACCTCACCTGGAGTACTGTGTCCAGTTCTGGGCACCACAGTTCAAGAAGGACACTGACAAACTGGAACGTGTCCAGAGGAGGGCAACCAAAATGGTCAAAGGCCTGGAAACGATGCCTTATGAGGAACGGCTAAGGGAGCTGGGCATGTTTAGCCTGGAGAAGAGGAGGTTAAGGGGTGATATGATAGCCATGTTCAAATATATAAAAGGATGTCACATAGAGGAGGGAGAAAGGTTGTTTTCTGCTGCTCCAGAGAAGCGAACACGGAGCAATGGTTCCAAACTACAAGAAAAAAGATTCCACCTAAACATTAGGAAGAACTTCCTGACAGTAAGAGCTGTTTGACAGTGGAATTTGCTGCCAAGGAGTGTGGTGGAGTCTCCTTCTTTGGAGGTCTTTAAGCAGAGGCTTGACAACCATATGTCAGGAGTGCTCTGATGGTGTTTCCTGCTTGGCAGGGGGTTGGACTCGATGGCCCTTGTGGTCTCTTCCAACTCTATGATTCTATGATTCTATGATTCAGTGTTTGATTCTCAGGCTACGCCAAAAAGCCATGCAGCCCCGACTGGGCAGCTCTGGCCCAGGCAGGCTCCCCAAAGGATCACCTCACACATCGCTTCCTCTTCTGCTTTGCCCTGCAGAGTCTTGTCATTCCCACCCACACTTTGGCCAGTGCTGATGTCCAGCACCCAGAAGACTGGGAGTCACTCATAAGTAACCTCTTCCACAGAAAAGTTCCTACAAGACTCAGACCACATTTACACAATACATTTAAAGCGCTATGATACCACTTTAAACAGTCACAACCTCCCACAAAGAATTCTGGACACTGTAGTTTCTTAAGGGTACAGATAAGTGCTAGGAGGCCCCTATTCTCCTCCCAGAACCACAATTCCCAGAGTTCCTTGGGAAGAGGGACTAGTTGTTAAACCACTCCAGGAATTGTAGCTTGGGGAGGGGAATAGGGGCCCCCTCACGACTCTCACCCACCGTAACAAACAGCAGCTCCCCAAGCTCTTTTGGGGAAGCCGTAACGGTTTAAAGTGGTATCACAGCACTTTACACGTATCGTGCGAACGTGGCCTCAGGGGACAAAGGGTCTGCAGGAGTAGAGGTCCTCTAGTCCTGTGATACAGGATGAAATGGCCACTACCCCAGCAGACAGCCGGCCCATCCTCCGCTTAAATACCTCCAGAGGGTGGGAGAGGCAATTGGCTCCACTTCCAAACCGCTCTTGCCTTTAGGTTGTTCCCGCCCAGCCCACCATTTTGCCCCCAACCTACCTCTCAATCTGAGACAAGAACTTGGTCTCAAAGATTCCCCTCGTCTTCAGCCGCTCAGAGATCCGCCCACGGAACAACAGGCCTCGCTTGGTGAAATCAATCAGGATGTTTCGGACAATTTCACCCAAATACATCCCGCTGATCATTTTCTCGAACCTAAGACAGTAAAGGGGAAGGGCTTTTTTATTTCATTTTTATTTTTTGCTGCGAGGGAAATTCAGTTTAGAGGTAAACATGATCAGCATGGAGAGGCAAGCGTCCATGGGAAGATACCCTCCCTCCATAAGAACATCGGGAGGAGCTTAGCGGACAAGGACTTTAGCAAACCTGAAACATCCCCTACAGTTACAGATAGGTAGCCGTGTTGGTCTGCCATGGTCAAAACAAAATAAAAAAATTCCTTCCAGTAGCACCTTAAAGACCAACTGAGTTAGTTCTAGGTATGAGCTTTCGTGTGCATGCACACTTCTTCAGATCCCCTACAGAGAGTCCTTGATGGGAGGCTGGAATGTATTAAACACAGAGGAGGAGGAGGAGGAGGAGGAGGAGGAAGAGGAGGGAAAACCTCCCACCCACCTTTGCTTCCCAGGATTGAGAGAGTTTTCATCCACGGCGGCATCAAACTCCGTCCGGAAGTCATCCAAGCAGCCGCTGTCTCCAAAGGCCCCCCACTCCATGTTAATGCACATCCGGCCCTCGTCCCCTTCCACCAGCTCCACGTTCTTCATCTCCTCCATGTAGCAGGCGTTGCTGCCTGTGCCTGGGATGCCACAACACAGGTTAGCATCACACACGGGGGCGGGGGATGGGACACCCTGCTGCAAGTGGGCAGGGTAGTAAACAGGGACCAGAGCAGCCCTCAGCCCAAACTTCTGTGGCCTGAGGGCTGCATTCACCCCCTGCCAGCCGCATGGTGCTCACAGGACAGCTGTGGGCGTCGCCAAAAGCAGGTCTGGCTAACCACACACATGTGTGAACACACGTGCCCCAACATTCATATTTGTGTGTTTCTTATACATTTCTTATGCATACTTATACATTTCATTAAATAAATGAATAAACAAAACCTTACCGACAATGAGCCCAACTTCACAAAAGGGGTCTTCGTATGCACAGGCCATCATGGTGCCCACTGTGTCATTCACCACGGCCACCACATCCAGGTCAAACTCCTGAGAAAGAGGGAGCAAAGGTTTGGCCTCAGCTGCTGAATAAAAGCCAGAATCTTTCCAAAATTCAGCGGGGGGGGGGGGGGTGACCGCCACCAACACAAAAACAAGGATCAAGTACACAAAATAAACTAGGCATGCATCGATCTGCAGAGGCCATTCCAACGGCACAGTCACTGCTTGTTGGGTCAGTACTCCTCTGATCACAACCAATAAGTTATTTTATTAGATTTTTAGGGTCTCTGATAGGTTTGTGAGACAGGCCTTGCCTTTGCAGAAGCCATGATGGCTTTGCTTCTGTAGGGCTTGTTCTTCTATATGCCTGGTTATTTTATCCTTAACAATACTGTCCACCAGTTTTCCCAGGGCAGATGTTAAGCTAACCAGCCTGATACTTTCAGGATCTCTTTTTAAAATCAGTGTTACATTGGCTACTTCCCCATCCTCAGGTATGGAGGCTGATCTGAGGCACAAGTTGCATATTTTGTCACACTTGTCTGACAGGAACGCACCTCTCTCCGGTGAATGGCCTCCTTCAGCAGGCTAACCACATCTTCCCCTTCACAACCAGAAGCATTGAAACCTTTGGTCCATTTCAGGAGAATTGCCTTAAGACAAGAAGAAGAAGAGGAAGAGGAGGAAGAAGAAGAAGAAGAAGAAGGAGAAGAAAGAAGTTATGCAAACACAAAATTGTCAAGGGTACAGTGAAGCAAAAGGATGCAATTCAAGAACTGTATCCTAGGATCATCTTGGTGCCCTCCTGATTGGATTACACCTTCCATCAACCCAAGCCTGCACAATGCAGGGACCAATGTGACAATAGTGCAAAACATCTGGGAGGCACCAGATTGAGGAAGGCTGATTTAGCGTGATGTGTGCTAGCAGGAAAACTTTGCCAGCATTTAGTTTCCTTCCCCCCAAATCTCTGCCAGAGATTGCATTTGATAGCTCCACTTAGCCTAACAAGCCAGCTTTGTTGTAAAACACATTGTCTTGTCCTTTTTGCAGCTGGCTAGCAGGTTGTGCTTGCAGGAATGACTTACGGTGGAGGGAGAAGACAAACGAAGCTCACCTCATCCAGGCTGTTCTGGTGACAAGGGAAAGAGAAGGTGAATCCGAGAGGCAGCGACACGCCTTTCATCCCCATGTACTCCAAGAAGTCAGCAATGCAGTGGACAATGTGATCAAAGAGCTGAAAGGCAGGAGTGCAAAATGGAGTCGGGAGAAGATGGCTCAGAGCAGCTGAGCAGCTCAGGTGGGTCTTGCTGGCATCACAAAGTGAGCAGGACTGAGCTGCTCTCTATCCTGGACCAAACTACCATCATCATTTGAAGCCATCTTGCATTTAAAGTTCTTCTGCAAACTACCAACATCATTTAAAGCAATCTTGGGAATGCAGCCACTAACTTCCTCATCGTGGAATAAGGGCTGCATTCTGGACAGGGCAGTGGGGGGCTCTTGAGGGAGGTCAGCGGAGGGAACAGGATGAGCCAGTCTCCAGCAACCTGAGGCCCTCCAGGTGCTTTTGGACTACAACTCCCATTAGTTGTGCTGTCTGATGGAACTTGTAGTCCAAAACACCTGGAGGACACCAGGTTTGCAAAGGCTAGGATGGCCTCGGTCTCCATCGCTGCACTAAGGCACAGGCTCCAGGGTGTGGCTGAGGCCCTTCTCTGAATAAACCATATTTTATGTCATAGTTAATTCGGCCCGCACAACCCCATTGCAGCAAGGGCTTAGCATGAGGTTCATTGCCCAAAGTGCTCAAGGAAACATTTCAGGCAGAAATGTCTTTTTTTCTTGGTGGAGAAGAGAGACGTTCCAGGGAAACTGGACCCAGCCTAAGGGACCCAGCCTTTGTCACAGTGCAAATCCAATGTAACAAATAATGTCTCAAATAATAACACATAGATTGCAAGCACTGAGCTTGAATGGTTAGGGTTGTCTGTAAAAACACCACTCAGGGCCTTTACTATCTGGAGAAAAGGGACTCTGCAAAAAGGAGTTCTGATATAACAGGCCCTGAAGGCAGCTCTTTGGCCAGAAAAGGATCCCCATCCCTGGTCTACCAGGTCAGACATCTATCATTGCACCATCTCTTCTGACTGCTGTGGGTGTTCCCAGCGGTGTGGAACAAGATCTTGTGGTTGACGGGGAGCTTCTGCATGCAAACCAAGAGCTCTCCTGCTCAGCTACAGTTTCCTCTGACCCTCTCAGAAGTCAAAGCCCCCATTTTGATCCCTGCCACAGTGTTGCACTGAGTTGCTCACCTCATCTCCTGTCCCCTGCATGATGTCCTGAGGGATTGAATAGATCTTGTTGTGCATCTCCACACTTCGCCGCATCCCATTCCGCACACGCACAAGCAGCACCCGGAAGTTTGTGCCCCCGAGATCCAAGGCCAGGAACTCCCCCTTTTCTGAACCAAAAACAGACACACTTGCCATCAGCACTCCTCTCCCCTCCATCTTCCAAGGACACTTGAACCCAGAGGAATATTTGTGGTCTCTTTAAGTTGGGTGGGATGTGTTAGACCTGCCTTCTAGTATATGGGTGTTGAGATAGATACTATCTGCAGGGCACCAGGTTGGCAGAGGCTGCTCTAACTAACCTGGCACAAGTAAAAATTCCTTTCTGACTCCAGAAAGGGCAGTGGAGAAAAGTGAAATGATAGGTTGCAGCGTTTGTGATTTGTTAGTTTAGAGAAAAGGCAAGTAAGAGATGACTTGGTAGAAATTTATAAAATTATGCAAGTGGAGAGAGAAACGGTTTTCGTCTCTCATAACATTAGAACTCGTGGGCTTCTAATGAAGCTGAATGTTGGAAGATTCAGGACAGACAGAAGAAAGTATGTCTTCACACACTGCAGAGTTAAACTATGGAACTCCCTCCCACAGGTGACTGTGATGGCCACCAACCAGGATGGCTTTAAGAGGATTAGACAACCTCATGGAGGACAATGCTACTAGCCAGGATGGCCATGTCTTGGAGGCAGCAACTCTTCTGAATATCAGTCGCTGGAAACCAGAGGAGGAGAGAGCGGTCTGGGCTTGGCCCCTGCTTGCTGACTTCCCATAGGAATCAACTGGCTGGTCACTCTGAGACCAGGGTGCTGGACTGCGCGGGTCATCGACCTGATCCAGTAGGCTCTTCTTACATTCTTAAGAACAAGAGCTTCTAAAGCAAAATGTTATTGCGCTCCAGATTTGCCCCGTGCAAAGTCATGTCTCTTATTCCAACAGTTTCACGGGGTCCATAGAAAAAGGATTTGCTGAGGAGGAGAGGGAAGAGGGAGGGAAATAGGTCGACAGAACAGAAAGCTTTCTGACACCAGCAAATTCAGACACAAGACTTAGTAGAGATCAATGCATCCACTTCTGCTCCCTAAAGGTGTCTGACAGAGACTTTTTCGAAGTCTTGCAAGCAGGATTCCAGCACAATATCCCTTTCCTCTCCTGTGGCTTCCAGCAACTGGCATTCAGAAGCTACCTCCAACTGCAGTGGCTGGGCAGAGCCAGTAGCAGCCTTTGATAGCCTTGTCCTCCATGAATCCTCCACTCCTCTTTTTAAAGGCGGCGGTAAATTAATGGCACTCTGGAAAAACAGCATAATTTCCCACCCCATTAAAAGAGGCCAGAATTGCCACCACCACAACCACTGTGCCAAATATTGACACACCCACGGTTAGATGCCATAAGCCAAACGGGGTCAAAGATTACTATTAATTACTTTTATTCCTAGATTCCACCTTTCCTCCAAGGAGACCAATGTGGTGCACATAGTTCTCCTGCCCATTTCATCCGCAAAATGGCCCTGTGACTTGCTCATGCCTCAGTGGGGATTTGAAACCGTGTCTCCCAAGTCCTGCTCCAATACAAGTGATGCACACAAGTGGCCAACCGGATTTGGCCAAGGACACTGTCCACTATCTTCAACCCACGTTACCTGTTCCGTCTGGGATGGAGCAGACATAAGAGGGCAGCATCTTCACGGTGGCCTCGTCGTGCGTCTCGTGGCCCAGGCCACGCTCCATCTCCTCCTTCATCCTCTTCTTTATCTCCAGGAGCTGCTCCCGGCTGAGTCTCAGAGGATCCAAGATCTTCTGGCGCACTTTGTGTTGGGCTGCCAGCCGGTAAGCCACCGCAGTGACCATGGCCGCGCCTTTCCCGCTCCCGTCCTCTGAGCGGATGAATCGGATGTCGCAATCGGGCAAGAAGCGGCGCACCATCTTCTGAAGGCGGCGGGCAAAGCTGTGCAAGGCAAGGGGAGAGAACAGGACCATTACAAACACACCCATGGCACATCTAGAAATCACTGGTGTTGACCGACAGGGAGAGCATCATCTGGAGGACCATGGATTCCGTCCCTGAAGGATGAACTCCCTGAGCACAGACGGCGAAGACCACAGTTGAAGGAGCATCTTGATAAGCTGGGGTGTGTGAAGAGGACGGGGGCCAAGGTGATCAAGGGTGTGGAAACAAGAGGCAGATTTAGGGCAGTGAGACCAGTTCCC
Source organism: Podarcis erhardii (assembly GCF_964252035.2). Lineage (NCBI taxonomy): Eukaryota > Metazoa > Chordata > Lepidosauria > Squamata > Lacertidae > Podarcis > Podarcis erhardii. The sequence goes on along the minus strand of NC_138511.1, from coordinate 5,538,273 downwards.
CAGCACTGGGTGCCAAGCTGAGGGGGGGTGCCACAGCGTGCAACAACTATCATCTTGCGCACATGCAGAAAGAAAGGTGAGAGGTGGGGGCAGCTGGATATTGGTCTTGCACAGGGTGCTGCTGAAATCTGAAAGACCAAAAGTCTGCCCCTGCTGCAAACCAAGCACTTTATGAGGAATGTTTGAGGGAGCATTCTGGGATAGCATCCCCTTCTAGGACTGGCACGCAAGAGGCTTGCTTTCGAATAACCCCACATGGCCCACACCCCATTGCTAGGAAGGCTGCTTTGCTTGCTCCACTTACTGAGGATGCTTCTTGTACACCGTCCCGTCCACTCCAACTGTGGAGCGCAGGCGGTCGACGCGCTTGTTCTCCTTGATGCGCCGGAGCACAGCCACCAGGGCAGCGCCACAGAGGTTGGCCGAGCGCGTGGAGACAATCTCGCAGATGCGCTGGGTGGCGACACAGTCTTCATGGGACGGTTCCAGGCCCAGCTTGGTGAGGATCTCCTGGGCTTTCAGGAGGCCTTCCTTTTCCCTGCAAATCCAGGATGGCAAGCAAGTAAGAGGCAGCAGTTCCTGCACGGCAGAGGGGTTGCTCTGGGGTCGTGGGGAGTCAAAGGTCCTTTACTATTTCAGAAACAGGCTCCCTGTCCCCAGTATCCCAGGGCCACCCAGCCAGCGTGAAAGGGGAGCTTTTCAGCCACTGAGATGCCTGTCTCAGCCCTTGTGCTGACTGCAGTCGATCAGAGAAAAAGGAGGTGAGTCGGCCTCTGAGGATGGGCTCCTAGGATCCCTCCGGAGAAGGCGCATGGAGGATTTGTTCTGGCTATTCTAAAGCTACAGATTTAGGAGCACGGAAAACACAAGGCAAGGCCCATTCACTCACTTTTCAATTGCAGAGACATATCTGGTCTCAAAGTGTCCCGTCGTCAGTAAGTCCGAGGTGAGTCTCCCATCGAAGAGAAGGTCTTCCTTGGCCATCTTCACCAGGATGAGCCTGACCAGCTCACCCATGTACATCCCACTGATCATCTTCTCAAACCTGTGATACACCCCAAGGGGAGAGAGCGAGAGACTGAGTTTGGGCAGCAGCAGAAACTGAAGCTCCAACACACCATGAACTTGAAAAGGAGTTTGATGGACAGTTTGGGTTGTGTATGACTCCATCGTGGCAAGAATGTGTAGGGCAGCTCAGCCCACAAAGGTGACAGAGGGAGTTGTGAAAATGACAGCCCCTCCATACATCCCGTGCCTCTCCCCCCGCAAGGAAAATGGAGCACTTGGGCAGGGGAAACGCTCAACAACCATGTAACCCCCTGCAGAGCTTTCATTGCACTTCCCAGGTTCCTGCTTGGTACCAGCTAAATATTCTGCTTTAAGCCAGCAAGCATATTCCCAGGATCAAATTGGGACTAGTTTACTTGCGCGATTGCCTTACTTCAGACATGCCCTCTCAACTGTTTTGATTTGCGGAATTGGCACTGTTACAGCTACCACACAAGACTCATTCCACACCTGCAAGCAAGCAATCTTTTCATGTGGCAGCACTACACTTCGGAACTCCCTGCCTATTGATACCAGGCAGGGGCCTTCACTGTACTCTTTTCAGTGCATGTTGAAAACCTTTTTATTTAGGCAAGCCTTCCTAGAGCTAAATACACATCAGAATGGAGTGTACACTTCCAGGGTCAATGCGAGATACATTACTTCTGATAAATGAGCCACCATGAAAATTTGTGTCCCTGCTTTTTAGACTTGTCTACCCACATTCTAGCTGAAACCCAAGGGCCATTTTCGTTGCCAGATGTGGATTATTTTTCAGCTCTCCTGCTCCACTGCAGTTGCCAGAAACCACAGGAGGGGAGAGGGCTCTTGTACTCAAAGCCTGCTTGCTGGTTTCCTGCAATAGGCATTTGTGAGAACAGGACGCTGGGCAAAAGGGGCCCTTTCCGCCTGACCCAGCAGGCCCTTCCGATGCTACCCAGGGTTAATATTTTTTTAAAAAAACGCAGCTGAGGCACAGGACTTACAGCTGCTTTCCCGGGTTCAGGGAGCCCATGTCAATTTCCCGGTCAAACTCGGTCCTGATGTCATTCAGGGCCCCATCGTCGCCAAAAGCTCCCCACTCCATGTTGATGCACATGCGCCCCTCGTCGCCCTCCACAAGGTCAATGTGCTGCATGTCCTCCATGTAGCAAGCATTGCTACCTGTACCTAAAGGGAGGGAGGGAGAGAGAGAGAGATTAGGAGAGTCCATGAAAGTGGAAAACCTGCAGCTGCAGCCTCCCACCCTTTTCCTACTTTCAAGGGCAGCCAGTACAGTGCTCTCCAGATGCTGCTGAGTGACAGCCCCCATCATCCCTGGCTATTGGCCAGCTTGGCTTCTGGAGGCTGGACGGTGTCATGTTCCCCTGCCCCTCCTTTATTTCCTGGCCTTTCTGGCCCGGAACACTCATGGGGCTCTGTGACCGCAAGCAAAGTATCAGAAGAGACTAAATAAAAGCCGCCACTACTTTCTAAGACATATTGTTGGCAGGTGAAAAGACAGCGTGTGAGATGGAGGAATCAAACTATCTGGACTGCTGCAATGTGCTCTGTGTGGGGCTTCCCTCGCACTTGATCTGGAAGCTGCAGTTAATGCAGAATGCTGCAAAACAATTGCTGACAGGAGTGTGGCCGTGTCAGCATCGAACCCCTGTGCTCAGAGATCAGCACTGGTTGCTGGTTTGCTTCTGGATCAAGTCCAAGGTGTTACAATTAGTATATAAAGCCCTCAACAACTTGGGGCCACTTGACCTATGAGATCACCTTACCTCACATGTGCCCCCTGGACTGCTTTGATCGTTGGAACTGGCAATGCAACAGGTGCCACAAAATGCCCATTGCATTTGTAAGAACTCAGTAGTTACACTTTGGAACTCCCTGCCTATTGATACCAGATAGGCACCTTCACTGTACTATTTTCAGTGCGTCCTAAAAACATTTTTGTTCAGACAAGCCTATTCAGATGTTTAGAAAGTTGATTTGCATTTTAACCTGTTTTCAGTCTATTGTTATTTTCAGAAAGTCTTAAATTATTGTTGTTAATTCTTCTGAATGTTAATTTTATTGTTTTATCTTAATTGTAAACCACTTCGAGATTTGTTTTGTTTTGTTTTACAGACAAGTAGTGTATAAATGTTACAAAATAACGCAAGAAGCAGGCTGGCCTCAGGTATGCAGTAAATTCAGGTGCTTTCCAAAGGTGGGGGAAATGTCCCCGCAGACTTCTTACCAACAATCAGCCCGATTTCACAGTTGTGATCGTCGTAGCCGCAGGTCATCATTGTCCCAACGGTGTCATTCACCACAGCCACAACATCAATCTCAAAGTCCTACAGAGCAGGAAGTTGGAAAAGGCCACCGTTGATTCAAATTCTGAACAATCTCTTAATTACAAAAATACTCAAATATTCTATTCCAGCGTCTGTGTGTGGGGGGGGGATTAACTGAAATATTTCAGTTCTCAAGAACTCCTGACCTGGAGGCTGGTGGCTGCCAGAACCTCAGCTGCCCCGAAATGGAAAACCTTACAGGATGTGCAACTTTTGCTTTGGTATAAAAATATGTGGAGTTTGGCATTAGTTGACAAAAATTAACTCATAAATTAACTCAAAGACTCAGAGGATCCCAAAGAATTATATGTTCTTTGGTGGGATTTTAACTTATATATCACAGATACAGGCACACAGACCCCCTCTCCACAGTACAATGTGTGATTTGGGTTTCCTAAGTGTCTCAGGTTTTCTTCTTTCTTATTTAAATCTCTTCTGCATATACTGTGCTGCTTTTCACTTCATTCACACACACCCAAACAGAAACACCCACCCACTTTACCCCTCCAGGATGAAGCTCCAGAAACTGGGTGGGGAAAGAGCTGGTTGTCTAGATGGGTCAGTCCCAGGCCCGGCTCAGCCCACACCACAGCCCCCAACCCCCAAGGCACTTTGCACAAGGGAGGCCGAGGCACCATGAACATCTAGCGATGTCCTGACTCCAAAAAAGTAAGAAGAAAATGTGGCATCTGGAAGGGAATGGGGGCCAGGGGCCCTGACACACAGGCCCTCCACCCCACCCCACCCCAGGGGAAACTGGAACTCCACCAAGCTGACAAGCTCAGAAGGAGGCAAGAAGAGCTTTGCAGCTGGATCAGGCCAGAGGCCCCCTTAGTCCCTTGGGAAGCCCATAAGCAGGACTGGAGGGCAGAGGCAGTTGCCCACTTGTGCCCCCCAGAAACTGGTATTCAGTAGCAGCTGCCTGATATGAGAGGCGTATGGAGTAGCCGCCATGTTGGTGTCCAGTTCACTGTCTGTGTCCACCTGGCATCTCCAGGTGGTGCAGGGACAGACTCTTGTGTGAAATCCTGCAGAGCCAGTGAGGAGAACACCGACCTTGAGGGACCAATGCTCAGACTCTGGAGAAGGCAGCTTCCTGTGGAAATGGCCCATCTAGCTGAGCGAGTGTCAACACTGACCCGCAGTGGCTCTCTAGGTTGCAGGTCAAGCCCTCCCTGGAGATGCCAGAGAGGACCAAGGACTGGGCATGGCCGAAGAACTGGGCATATCGCTCCTGTTCATCCAGCGACCATCTCATGCCAATCGATTCCACAGGCATGCCCCCTGCCACCTCCAACACACTGGGGGAAATGAAAGGAATTCGGCTGCCTGGCTCTAGAATGGGCAGAGTGAGGTGGTCATAGTGCTGGACTAAGACCCGGGAGATGAGGGTTCAAATCCCCACTTAACCCTGAAGCTCACTGGGTGACCCTGGGCCAGTCACAGTTTCTCAGCCTAACCTACCTTACAGGGTTGTCGTGTGGATTAAATGAGGAGGGGCAGGACAATGTACGCCACCTTTTAGCTCTCTGGAGGAAAATGGGGGGTATACCGTATATACTCGAGTACAAGCTGACTTTTTCAGCACATTTCTTAATGCTGAAAAAAACCATCTCGGTTTATACTCGAGTGAGGGTCCCTTTTGGGCTGCTACTTCCTCCTCCGCCGCCTTTGCTGCCACCAGCCTCTGCCTCTCAGCAGCATAGGGGCAGGGGGACGGGAGGGGCTGGGGGGGAGAGAAGCCCCCTCTGCCGTGTGCGCATGCGCACACACACACACATGCACTCCAGCCCACCAGGAGATTTGTGGTGTGGTGAACCGGCTTATACTCGAGTCAGTAAGTTTCCCCAGTTTTTTGTGGTAAAATGAGGTGCCTCGGCTTATATTCGAGTTGGCTTATACTCGAGTATATACGGTAAATGTAATAATAATAATAATAACAACAACAACAACAACAACAACAACAACAACAACAACAACAACACACAAAAACTATCTTAAAGACAGCAAAAGGCTTAGATTACCCCTCGTCTTCTTATGGCTTCCCGTAAGAGGCCCACAACATCCCGGCCTTCCACACCACTGGATTTGAATCCCTTTGTCCACGTCACGAGGACGCTCTGTTTGAGAAAAAGAGGAAAGGAAATAAGGAACTGCAGGCCTGCCAGAGGAGACAAACAGAGGTTCAGTTTCCAAAGCAGAGAGAACTTTCCCACACCGTATTTGTAACACAGGTACCTCACAACTTAATACACCTTTAACTTGTGCCATTTCCGCTTTACACGCTTGAAGGCTGGCCGGCTGAAATAGCTCAGGTTAAATGCATGGAAGGCGGAGAGCTTAGAAGCGCTTTCTGTGTGGGGTTTTCCCAGTAAAGAAGGAGGCAGTTCCAAGGGAATGGTTTGAGTGTGCACGTTTCTGTGTACATGCGCCTTCCCTGGAACATAACCCCCAAGCAAGATGTGACTTACCTGGGCCACCCAACTCCTGGGACTGTAATTTGTTTCAACTTTTGAATACTGAATTTCAAACCTGCCCTGGGACCAGCCCTGGGTAAAGATCACAATAAAAACCTGTGAGATCACCTTGCTCCGCACATGCCCACTCAGCCACTTCGACTGGCAGAGCTGGGGGTGCTCTAGGTGCCACCTAATACCACTTCTGCATTTGTAAGAACTCAAAAACCTGTCCTCTGGAACTCCCTGCCTCTTGACATCAAGCAGGCACCTTCAGTGCACTCTTTACAGCACTTGAGAAAAACATTTTTGCTTAGGCAAGCTTAATGTAGGTTTTAATCTGTTTTTAGTTTATTACTGTTTCTATCTTTTAAATGTTTTAAAGAGTTGTTTTCACTGATAGCTGTATTGTTTTATTTTCTTTGTAAATTGCTTTGAGGGGTGGTTGGTTTTTTTTTTACAATCAAGCGATGTACTAAATTCTATGAAATAAATAAAATAATCATCGTAACATTTCCATTTGTGCTGCCGCTAATGGGAAGCCACCCCAGTTTCTATCACCCAAAACAGCCATTTCTCCTCTATACAAAAGTCCTGAGCTCCAAAAAGTGCCTGACACACCCTCCGCACGGGTTAACTATTCTTAATATCATGAATGTTGAAAGTATTCCATGTACATCATCTTAGTAAGTTCTTACAATGGCCCTACGCAGCAGACCAGAATTATTACCTGCATATGTTGCAAATCAGGTGCCAAGAAATTAGCTTCTCCAAAGCCTCCTAACTGAATTCATGGAGGAGGCAAAGTTTAAAGCAGGAAATCTTCCAGAATTCCTGGAGCCTTTACCATCTCTCTCATGAATCCCAGGAGAACGTGAGTCGCAAGCTTACCTCATCCAGTTTGGTCTGGGAGCAAGGGAAGGAGAAAGTGAAGCCCAGAGGGAGTTTCTGGTCCTTGATTTCCAGCTGGTCCATGAAGTTAGCTAAACATTCAGCAATGTGGTCAAAGAGCTGCGGGGCGGAGAAGGAGACACACACTTAGGAAGGCCGGCTGTGGTCATACAACGGTGGCATCAGGACCCACCTTATTTATTTCTATACTATACAAACAGTATATGCATCCACTGAAACCAGAACTTGGCAGTTGGAGTCTAACGATGAAACATTCATTCTAAACTGCAGAATTCTGGACCCTTTTTTGGAGCAGAAAATTTGCAAACACTATTTTTGTTTCGTTTTTCGTCTTGCCGCTTAACCTGAATGACTTGGAAATCGTTTGTCAAAGGATTCGAAAATGAATCTGGAGCCTATCATTTCATCACAAGGAAACAGTGTGATTTAAGAACTCCCTCTGTTTCTAAACAGCTTCCCTAAGAGTTGAGAATTTGCACAAATGACCAAGAAGCCATCACAAATCACGTGAAATTAAGAGAAGGCAAGCAAAGTCTCTGAGCAGCTGACTGGAGCAGGTGACAATTTTGTACCCTCAAATGACAAGCTTGTTTCCAAGCTCAAGTCAAGGTGCTGCTTTTCCCTTTTAAAGCCAAATTGTCCTTGGCCCAGGAGATCTAAACAGCCACTTAAGAGTGTTTGCTGAGGTCCTATCTCTGCAGTCCTTCGTCACTGCTTCCCCATCGTTGGAAGTATGACAGTCCCAGATTTAGCTTCCTTTTTCAACAGGAAAGAGCAATGGTGCTAAAAGGTTCCTGAGATGGCCAAGAGAAGGCAGCTCAACTCACCTGCACTCCGCTGCCCCGCATAAGATCCTCAGGGATAGCATAGATCTGGTTCTCCATCTCTACTTTCTTGCTGCCATTATCAGCAACCTTGACTCTCAGGACCCGGAAGTTTGTGCCACCAAGGTCCAAGGCCAAGAAGTTACCTTCCTCTGCAGGGGAAAAGAAAAAAGAAAAGATGGGGATTGTTTCACTCCCTGACGTAAGAAGCCCTGGATGGTGAACTAGATTTGCCTGGGCATCTGCTGGAAGACATTTATTGAGAAGCTACCAGCCATGGTCACCAGCCATGATGCCTGGGCTGTGCCTCCACAGGCACAGAGGCTGCAGAGCTTCTGAATAGCAGTTGCTGTAAACCAAAGAGAGGAGAGGGCTCTTGTGTTTGAATCCTGCTTGTGGGTTTCTCATAGGCATCTGATTGGCCACTGTGAGAACAGGGTGGTGGACTAGGTGTGCCACTGGTCTGATCCCGCAGGCTCATTTTGGCTTCTCAAAAGCCTCTCTCGGCATCCAATTCTCCTGGCAGAAAAGGGAAGTTGGCAAGGCCAGGAACTCTTGGCTCTAGCCATATGGTGTTCATGCAGACGATCAACCAATCAGACATCAGTTAGAGGCTGCCATGACCTCATTCCTCACTGACATCAATCCACTGTACATGGGGGGCTTGCATCCATGAGAAATGGGACTGTCAGGGGCTCTTTACCTGTTATTTCTGCACTGTGGGGGGTTGGACTAGACTCCCCTTCCAGCCCTACAATTCTATGATTCTATGACATGTACAGACTGCATCCTGCTAAAGCTTAGAAACCCATCTGATGTACGTAACATCTCTTTCAGTGTTCTCTGCAATCCTCGATTTAAGAAACCCTACAAAGCATCTTGCTCCTAGGAATCAATGTGGGGGCTCAGAAACCGATACACCAGAGAGTCACTCTGCATTTCGACAACAGCATTCAAGTGATGGAAGGAAGCCAGTAGAGAAGAGGGCAAGCAGGAGATATGGAATTAATACTCTCTGACCAGGGGCCTCGGCAACCCACCCCAGATCAGGGAGGGGAAAGGAAGAACCCTGTTGACCCCAAGCCTGGGCCGAATCCATGCAGAGTTCTCCCACTGCCTGCCTGCTTCAGAGTTGCAGGCCAGCTGGCAAGGAGAGCATCAAAACAGCCCTTCTCATGGCAAGGGATTCCTGCCGTAGATACACTCAGCTTCCTATGGGGATTACCCTCATCGTGTTGGCAGGATCTCATATGACAATGTCCAAGCACCCAGGCCTAGGTGTAAGGCTCAGTGTGCCCCTGGTCTCTGAGAGAAGAACTCAAGACTGCAAAGGAGAAACAGGGGCTGGTGCCAGGGAGAACTAGTGGGCTAGATATGGGGTGGGAGAATTGCTTAACCCTTCCCCAAACAGTTGCCCCCAGCAAATCATCCCCCTTTGCCATTTTATCTCTCTCACACACACACACAGCCAGATTCTTAAACTGAAAGTGGATCCCACTGGGTTGGGGCAGCAGATGACATCAAGGGACTTTTTGCTAAGGAGGCCTGGCAGGCATGGGAGGGGTTAAGCCCCTTCCCCGCTGCGTGTCTGTCATCTTCTTGGAAAGTGCAGAATTAGGGCTGTGTTTTTGCAGAGATCAGCTCTGCTTTCCCCATGGGAGATACCATGGGCCTGCTTTTTCCTGCAGCAGCACCATAAAGTTAGCTAAGCCACAGCCTTGCCTGTGAGCTTGTAGGGGATCTTGTAGGGATTTTGAGAACAGGACGCTGGACCAGATGGGCCACTGGCCCATTCTTAACCCCAGGCAGCAAATATGCCCCCAGTTGGAGGCAGTGTAGTGCTGGAGTAGGAGATCCCCACTCAGACATGAAGCTCGCTGGGCGATATTGGGCTGGTCACTCACGCTCAGCCTAACCTACCTGACAGGATTCTTGTGAGGATAAAATGAGGAAGAGGAAGAGGAGAACTATATATACACCACCTTGGGCTCCTGGGAGGAAATGTGGGATAGAAATGTAATAAATAAAAAATATCCATACATATCAACAAACATCTAGTGTCCCAATCAAGGGAAACAATAGTCCTGCTCTATTCTGCCTTGGTCAGACCGCACCTGGAGTATTGTGTTCAGTTTTAGGGAGGATATTAACAGGCTGGAAGGTGTGCAGAGAAGGGCAACTAAGATGATCAAGGGTCTGGAAACCAAGCCTGATGAGGAATGGTTGAGGGAGTTGGGAATGTGCAGCCTGCAGATGAGAAGACTGAGAAATGATGTGGTACTAATCTTCAAATATCTGAAGGGCTGCCACATGGAAGATGGAACCAGCTTGTTTATTTCCTGCTCTAGAGAAGGCATAGGCAAACTCCGGCCCTCCAGATGTTTTGGAACTACAATTCCCATCATCCCTAGCTAACAGGACCAGTCGTCAGGGATGATGGGAATTGTAGTCTCAAAACATCTGGAGGGCCGGAGTGTGCCTATGCCTGCTCTAGAGCAGTGTTTCCCAACCTGGTGTCTCCAGTTGTTTTCAGACTACAATTCCCATCATCCCTGGCTACTGGTCTTGCTAGCTAGGGGTGATGGGAGTTGTAGTCCAAAAACAGCTGGAGGCCCAAAGTTTGGGAAACACTGCTCTAGAGGATAAGGCTCAAATCAATGGATTCAAGTTACAAGAAAGTATCAGGAAGAACGTTCTGACAGTAAGAGCTGTTCAAGAGTGGAACGGTCTCCCTCAGGAGGTTGTATAATCTCCTTCATGGGAGGTTTTTATGCAAAGGTTGGATGGCCATCTGTCATGGATGCTTTAGTTGAGATTCCTGCAATGCAGGGGGTTGGACTAGATGACCCCTGGGGTCCCTTCTAATTCTACAATTCTAGGATATGGCTGAAAATGCCCTCAAATGAGAGCAGAGAGAGAGCGCCACATCTTCCCCTAACCCCTATTTACAAAAACTTCCCAGTTTGGTTTGCTGAGGGGAATTCTTCCTTGCTGCTTTACAAGCCTAGATAGGCACCTGACACTCCTTGCTGAAGTAGCCCACTCCTTGGCCCTCGACTGTCTTAAAACAACCATTCCTCATGTGTGGGGCTGTTGCCCTGCCAACTCAAGGCCCAACTCAACTCCCTGAAACGATTTTCTGTCTCCAACATGAAGCAATTAAGTGGGACGAGGGCAGAGAGACCAGCAAAGGGGACTGGAAAGGAACAAGATTATTTGAAAGAAGTCCTTCCCATCTTTTTGGGACAGGAGGCTTCAGAGGCCCACAGCTGGGCCCCTCTCTTTAGAAAGCAGCTGCAGGGATACGTGTCAGCTGACAAATCAGAGAAGGCACTTGGTGCATGCTCAAAGAGACTCTCCCCCTGCGTTGCAGGGGGTTGAACTAGATGACCCTTTCGGTCCCTTCTGACTCGTCAGTTCAACAATTCTCTGATCTTTCAAAGCTGAGCTTTGGTGATCCACACAGGTTGTGGAGCTCAGACCTGGCTCAGTGAGCCCTTTTCTGGGTGGTGGTCATCGGCCTGTTCCACCGTCCCACACCCCACCCCATTTACAAAGGCTTCCCAGCTTGGTTTCCCGAGGGGAAATTCTCCCTTCTTGCTTTGCAAGCCTAGATAACCATCTGGAGCTCCTTGCAGAAGCAGCACATTCCTTGGCCCTCGTCCACCTCCAGATGACCCTTCCCCATTTCTGGGCCTGTCTCTCTGCCAACTCAAGAGGAGGTTCCAGTGTTGCAAGAGTTTGTGTGGGCAGCCTGCTCCTCCAGCCGGACAGGGAGCTCCCTCTCCTCAGGGTTCTCATCCAGGCAAAACCCAGGCTCCCCGGGCCTTGCTTTTGAGGGGGGAGGGTGGCAGCAGCAACAACAAGTGGAGGGGTTAAATGCAGGGGACGTTTCTGACCAGCCGCCAACCCCTTTCCGAGAACACAAGAGCCCAGTGCCAAGTCAAGATCCTGGTGCCAAGTCGGCAAGACGAGACTATCCCAGCCTGCTCTTCACCCCAAGCCTTGTAATTCTCCCACTTTCCTCAGGATGCTCAGCTCACCTTCTCACACTTGCAAAATGCCCCTGCCCCACATCTATTCTAACTCCAGCAGACCTAAAGGAAAACTATTTTGCAGCCCTTCATCAATGGTATTCAACACCTTATAAACTGAACTTAATATCAAAGTTAGGGTGGGAGACGTGAATTGAATAATGCGGATTACATACCCATCTCTTGGAATTGCTCTCAAATAGAAATATTATGGAAATCGGCTCAGGCCAATATCTCCAGCACCTTAGGAGCCCATATACCCTTGGCACCCGAAATATTTCTGCTTGGTTATCGAAAAGATGTTATTCTGGGAAATGGCCATGAAACAGTGTCTAACCTTATGACTACTGCTAATATTATAATAGCTAAAAATTGGGGGGGGGCACATATCTGCTACTACAGTTCATATCTTGGATTACAGACGCTTCAGATTGCGTGATTTCGGATTGCGCACAGCACTGAACCCGGAAGTACTGGAATGGGTTACTTCCGGGGTTTGGCGCTTGCACATGCACAGAAGCACTAAATCAAGCTTTGCACATGTGCAGAAGTGCTGAATCGCAACCCGCAGATGCGGTGCTGTGGGTTGCAAATGTGCTTCCTGCACGGATCAAGTTTGCAACCCAAGCATGCACTGTATATCTGGTCCACAGTAACAATGATTAAGCTAACTTACTACAAAAGAATACATATAAGTCAGACAAGCCAGAAATAGGTTTGTCCTTCCAATTCAACAATTCTTTGATTCTAACAAGTTCAGTGATGGCGCCCTGCCTCATGCCACCTTCAAGCTGCTTTAACAGTATTTCTTTCTGCTCTCTGTCCATGTGAGACGGGCAAAGGTCCCTAATGGTCTCTTTACTGGACCTAAGCGCATATGCAAACCTTTGAGGTATTGAGTGAAAAATCTCTCCCACCCCAGCCATGAAAACAAGGAATGACCTGCTGTGATTCCTGCATTGCAGGGGATTCAGTTACAAGACTTTGGGGGTCCCTTCCGACTCTGCAATCCAATGACTTGGGAAGCACAGCAACACTGCCGGGGCTGATGGGAATGGAAGCCCAAAACATTGGGAGGACACCAGGTTGAGGAAACAGCAGAAAGCCAAGAAAGGATGTTTACAGGAAACGTCCCACTAAAGAGCTGGCAGAGAAGCTGGAGGCTTCCAGCCCATGACTTCCTGAACTTCAGGGGGTCAGTTTGGCTGCTAACCATCAAACAACCCAGACTTCCCTGACTGAAGCCAGTTTTGGTGCTGACTGAAAGGCTTTCTGTTCCCCTGTTGCCTGAGAGTAATTCAGACCTAACATCCCAGGGTGCAGTCCATGAGAGACCATGGGGGGGGAGGCTGGGGGCTTTTCTGCAGGGCTGAAGGGGGCACAGAGTAGTAGGACATCTGCTCAGACTGCGCAGGCTCACTGCCCTCTCGCCTCTAGGTGAAGAGGCTCTGCACATTTTCCCATCGTTTCAAAAACTTGCAAAACCTGTCAGACCAGAGGCAACAGTGAGCAAATCCAGTGTGTCTGTGTATAATATATGTGTGCATGTATACACAAACACACACACGCACATAGGCAGAAGACATAGTGTAGTGGTTAGAATGCTAGGCTAAGACTTGGGAGACACCGCGGTTTGGGAATTCCACCTCTCACCAGCTGACCCCGGGCCAGTCCCCTTCTCTTACCCTAACCTACCTCCCAGGATTGTCGTGAGGATAAAATAGGGAGGGGAAAACCATGTCTGGTGGGGCATAAAACAAACAAACCTCATTTTAGCTCCCTAAAAACTATTTTCTCTTATTTTACTTTTAGCTCCCTAAAAACTATTTTCTCTCTTGAACTTGAAACTATTAAGTGGGCGAGAGCCAAGAGACCAGCAATGGAGGCCAGAAAGGAACAGAGTTATTTGGAAGCTCACACCACCCTTTGTGGACAGCAGGCTTCAGAGGCTGACGGTCAGGCCTGTCTTTTTAGAAAGCAGCCAGTGGTTGCAGAGAAGCATGTCTGCCAACAGTCTCAGTTACATGGAGGAAAAAACACTTGGCACGTGCTCAGGGACACTCTCCTGTTTAATCGTCACCTCCCATTGCATTGCAGGGGGTTGGACTAGATGACCTTTGGGCCTTTCCAAGCCCATGGTTCTATGATCTTTCAAAGCTGGGCGTTGTCAATCAAGACAGGTCCCACAGTTCAGGAATTTAACCCTTTCCTGGGTGGTGGCTGTTTACCTGTTCCATCTGGGGTGGACCTCACAAACGTCGGCAGCATTTTCACGGAGGCTGTAGGGTTGGTATCCGCCCCAAGGCCCTTCTCCATGTCTTTCCGGAACCGATTTGAGATCTCCTGCAGGGTTTCATCTGAAAGCCGCATGTGGTAGAGGTATTTGTCAATCTGGGGGAAGAGAGGGGAAAGCGAAGTCAATTTGACATTTGAAAGAGACATCTCAACAGCGCTAATCCTTGAGTCTCTGGTGATCTCAGTCCACCACAGACCCCTCAGAGATGCCGTGAGAGAGCCACAAGGCAAGTCTGACCCTTTTCCCCGAATCCAAGGAAAGCTTGTTGCAACAGGTCTGCTATTATACATGGACCTGGGTTTCCTATGAGCTCGTCCTTTTATGCGCTACGCTATAAAGACGGAACTTTTCAGAGACTGACGAAACCTAGAGCCGCCCATCAGCTCTGCAAGAACCCGCTGCTTGGTTGGAATCTGGTTGGGAGCCTCTGGGCCTGCCAGGGGCCGTCTTGCCTGAGGAGAAAAGGGCACGATGCATTTTATTACCCACCTCAAAAGATAGTGAACGCTGGAAAGCTGATCATGGGATCTCTACGCCTCTAGGAAAGTGGCCCATGTTTTACACAACTACATTCTGCCTCCCCTACTGGAGGAGGCAGCATGTCTTGGAAGACCAGCTGCTGACAAGCACAGCAGGGGCAAAAGCTGCTGTGGGGCTTGGCTCTGGCTTCCCAGAATCAGCAAGGGGTTGCACACTGCAACGGCAGGGGGCTGCACTAGACAGGCTTGTGTTTTTAAAGTGAGCCCTCAGAATAAAACCATGCCTATCTGCACCATCTGAAGTCTCAGCATTCGGGGCGAGTGTTGATCCATTTGTCTCTACAGTTAGCAAAAGTATCCAGCCTATTGAGTACTGAGAATTTTTCCTGTTCTAACAATAAAACATTGAAAAACAAACTGTTTTTCTTACAAAAGGTATTGGGCAATGTCAGTGGCGTAGCGTGGGGGGTGCAGGGGGGCCGGCTGCACCAGGTGCAACATCTGGGGGTTAGGGTTAGGGGGCGCAAATCCACGGGTTAGGGGGTGCAAATTACTTGCCTTGCCCCGGGTGCTGACAACCCACGCTACGCCACTGGGCAATGTGGAGAATTGGCCAAATCTTGTCTGGCCCATCAGCTTGGCAGAGGCTGAGTGGGGAACAGAAGAGGGTAAAGGAACAGAAGTATGAGAGGAAGGGCTGTAGCTCAGTGGCAGAACACCTGCTTTGAGTGTAGAAGGTCCCAGGTCCAATCTCATCTAGCATGGCCAGTGCTCAAGGATGATGGGAAGTAACAAACAGCATCCAGAGGGCACCAGGTTGCCTACCCGTGTCCTACAGCCTAAAACTCCAGAAAGCCACTACAAGTTAGCAGGGCTATATAGCACTGGGGCCGATGGGAGTTGTAGTTCAAAGTATCTGGAGGGCGCCAGGTTGCAGAAGGCCGGTGCAGAGTGCCTTTGTTGCATACAGCTAGGCTCTATTCAGTATAGATCCACAGAAATTAATGACCGCACCACTGCATGTGGTTCATAGAGGAACTGATCCAGCTTGCTTGTCTGATTTCATATCAGGGCTAGTTATTAAACAGCCGTGCAAATATTTACTTAATATTGCACCTTGCATTCTGCCTCACAGATCCGGGTTTCCACAAAAGAGAGCCATTGGGGATCATGAGCCAGGGCAGAAGATGAGGGCAAGAGCATGGACGTTGGAGGGCTACAAGGCAGAGTCCAGAAAGCAGGGCTCACAGGGAAGGCAGGTCAAGGAATGCCCAGGCCTCGGCTTCTGAATTCCTCCCGCATGACACGAGGTAGCAATGTTTAGTTTTACAGAAAAGATCCCCAACGCTGAAAGAGCTCAAAGCTAAGCTAGAGGTTGAGGTCATCCGGATCTCAAATTCCATATGTTGCAACTCCACAGAGACACGATATATGTCAATGAAAGGGGAAACTCTGTCCTTGCTGCGGCTTAGTCTGGGCAACTTCCAAGGAGGAAATTATTGAACGCAGAAAAACCCCGGAGCGTGCCAGGTTAAGCAAACACAAGGCTAGGCTTAGAAAAAGCTGCCCTGCGCAGGAGGGAAAGGGAGACATGAATGGTCAATTGACACCCTGGGAGCGGAAAGTCTCCCTCTCCCAGGGAAGGAATTCCAACAGGTGCAGCCTGGGCAACGGCTGCCTCTTCGAGAGCCTTCTCGGCCTCAAGTGGAAGCAGTGAGAGGGCATCACACTGGTGTGAGCTGGAGGAGCAGCCCACCAGCACCTGAGGCTACCAGAAGAACATAAGCACTGTTAGAAAATCAGATATATAATCTAGTTGCCAAATAGCACCTTAAACCTAGGTTGCCACAAAGGAATCTTAAGGCACCATTCCCCCCCCCCATGAGATTTATTATTGTTATTATTATTCATTTCGTTTCTATACTGCTTTATGTTTTAAAGAAAGAATCTCGAAGTGGTTTACAACACATTGAAACACCAAAAAAGCAATCTGAATAAAACAAATTCTGCTCTGGTCAGACCTCACCTGGAGTACTGTGTCCAGTTCTGGGCACCACAGTTCAAGAAGGACACTGACAAACTGGAACGTGTCCAGAGGAGGGCAACCAAAATGGTCAAAGGCCTGGAAACAATGCCTTATGAGGAACGGCTAAGGGAGCCTGGAGAAGAGGAGGTTAAGGGGTGATATGATAGCCATGTTCAAATATATAAAAGGATGTCACATAGAGGAGGGAGAAAGGTTGTTTTCTGCTGCTCCAGAGAAGCGGACACGGAGCAGTGGTTCCAAACTACAAGAAAGAAGATTCCACCTAAACATTAGGAAGAACTTCCTGACAGTAAGAGCTGTTCGACAGTGGAATTTGCTGCCAAGGAGTGTGGTGGAGTCTCCTTCTTTGGAGGTCTTTAAGCAGAGGCTTGACAACCATATGTCAGGAGTGCTCTGATGGTGTTTCCTGCTTGGCAGGGGGTTGGACTCGATGGCCCTTGTGGTCTCTTCCAACTCTACGATTCTATGATTCAAGCTTCAGGGAAAATATTTCAGATCCTTCTCTGAGTTACATTTTGCTTTCCCGATATTTATTTATTTATTTACTTACTTACTTACTTACTTAATTCATATAGCTGCCCCATAGCAGAGGTACTCCAGGAAGCCAGTGTGGAGTGGTGGTTAGAGTGCCAGACTAGGACCTGGGAGGCCAGGGTTCAAATCCCCACTCAGTCATGAAACTCACTGGGTGGCCCTGGGCCAGTCACAGCCTCTTAACCTACCTCACTGGGTTGTTGTAGGGATTAACTGAGGAGGGGGTGAAAAAGGAGGGCTATAAATGCAATAAACAAATTCTTCTGCTTAACTACCTAAGAAAGCTGGAGGGGCTAGTCAGGTGCTACCGTTATGAGAGGGAGAAAAACTTTCCTCTACTTTCTCTATGCAATACAATGCAAAAATTCCAAATGCCTCCTTGTGTTACGCAGGCAAGTGAGCCAGCACTGCTGCTGCTGCCCCTTCTCAGAGATGACGCAAACAACCGAGGGGCAGGGCAAGACGTGCTTGCAGAACAAACCACATTTCTCTACACATGTAGGAGCAAAAATGACACAGAACAGGAACTTTGGGCGTGGCTTTCACAATCCTCTGCCGGTTTGAGTGTGAAGGGGTTGTACACTTGTCGGAAGGCAGGCTGCTTCCTGTAAGTCTAGCCTCCTCCCATTTCACATATCTTTCCAGGCAACCAGCCTGTCCCATGCTAGGAGTTATAGAGTATTTCCACAGTGCCAACTCAAGGGGGAAGAAGTGTGTCATCTTCTTCTTGTAAATCTGGCCTTCTGCTGTTCTGTGCAAAATCAAGGAAACATTGCCAAAATTAAAAACACAGGAATCACATGTGGTGCTTGTGGCTCTGCTCTGCTATTAAACGGCAGATGTGAACAATAGTGTGCTTGTTAACTTTGTGCTGCTGCCTCTCAAGTGCATCCCAAAGCCCTTATGTAAGAATACCCATTTGGAAACGCCGCAGAAATGCTCATGGGAAATGTATGGAGAAAGACGGCAAAACAAGCCATGCGTCCCTCGCCCGGTCCTTCGGATGCAGCCACCAACCCACTGTCCCACAGAAGTCAGTGGGCATCAATTAGGGAAACCACGTGGAGAAACACATTGCACACCCCCACCCTGAGAACAACTGGATCCCAGAGCCATGTGTCCCAACACAAGTTCCTGTGATGGCTGAAAGCTGACTGCAGCCTAATCAACATTCGATAGTGTGGGCCGGTAAAAGTGGGGCTGGCACAGGTGTAGCCACAGCTAAAACCCCATCTGAGAACTGCTGTTTTCCTGCAACAGCTTGCTGGTCTTGAGCACTGCTTGGAGAGCCACACAGCTCTTCGGCTTCAGGTTAAGTTGAGCTCTCTGGAGCCTCATTTAATAAATAATAATAATAATAATAATAATAATAATAATAATAATAATAATCCTCTGCCCCTCTCTGAAAGATAAATTGGCCCCAAACAACCAATATATCCTGGCATATTAATGTTCCGCACTATCGTTAAAATGCTAAAGAGGAGGAGCTCTGACAGTTACGGTACTTTCCTGGTGGATGCCCCACCACGGTCCACACGTTAAGCATAGGTGAGCAAGCTAAGATTTAGGATCAATCCCAAGAAGCACAGAGAGCCTTGGAGGGGGAGCCATGGGCCTTTAGATCACTTCCTACTGCAGCAAGGGCTGAAGAAACTGGTCCTGCTTGTGGCTTCATGAATGAAGCATGACAGTTACCCAAAGCCCTTTCACAGCAGAACATGAGTCACTTTCCTGCTTGTCGGGTTCCTCCCTCCCTGGTACATCTCCACCCTCAGTTAGCACCACAGCCTGTGTCTGAACTCTTAGCTGGGACAGAGAGTTAGCAACCAATTACCAAGCAGAAGCCTGGGCCCTCCTGCTGCAGCCTCATGACATTCAGACACACCTTCGGCAGGGAGAGCAGCCATTGCCAATAATGAAAGGGGAAGGGCTGTAGCTTAGCAGCAGAGCAACTGCTTTGCATGCAGGTACCCATCATCTCCAGGTCAGCCCAGGAGAGAACCCTGCATGAATAGGGCATGTTGAAATTTTCAGCTTCCCAAAATGAGGGGTGCTAAAAAGTTGTAACATGACTTGGGAATTCAAAAGATATTTTGGTTCAATTAATATAATTTAGTTTTGCTTGGTAAGTCCAATGTGTGTACAATTGCCTAGAAATCATTTAAAATGATTGCCAATTACATGCAGTTGTTGTTGTTGTTGTTGTTGTTGTTGTTGTTGTTTAGCATTACTTAATATTTCCAGAAGGTACAATTAAAATTCTTTGGTTTTCCAAAAATAGTTTATGTGCTTCTTTATCAAACGTAGATAGACTTACCAAGTTAAGTACAATGGTACCTCAGGTTACATATGCTTTAGGTTACAGACTCCGCTAAACCAGAAATAGTTAAGCACTTTGCTTCAGGATGAGAACAGAAATCGTGCTCCGGTGGCGGCACAGCAGCAGCAGGAGGCCCCATTAGCTAAAGTGGTGCTTCAGGTTAAGAACAGTTTCAGGTTAAGAACGGACCTCTGGAACGAATTAAGTACTTAACCCGAGGTACCACTGTAGCAGATTTGAACTTAAGAACTACCCTGACAAACTAATCAACCTGCTATAGACCCACAAACATCTTCTCAGTCAGCATCTTTGTACGTTTTGGTTGGGTTCTGCCAGGAGGGGTTTAGATTTTGAAAGACTTGGATTCCGATCCTGTCTCAACTTGCTGGCTTGCTTGATTCCCTCAACCAAAATCACTAGCTTTAGAGAGAACAGGCAAAGATTGAGGTACAGTAAGGATCTATTATAGTCCACCTCTATGCATGTTTACTCAGAAGTAAATATCACTGAGTTCAATTGGGCTTGCTCCAAAGCTAAGTCTGCATATGATTGCTGCTTCACTGCACAACCCTATGCACATTTACCCTCAAATTCTCACAACGTTCAGGGGTTTACTCACTAGTAAGTGACTTTCTAATTACAGAAACTATTCTGTGGATGGATGACTTCATTCACAGGCTCTTTCCGCAGACTCTGCTCAATGATGCTAAATTTCTTGGCAATGAAACTCAACTTTGAAAGTGATCTAGGTATCCCAATGCAGGTGCCCTCTTTGGGAATATCCCAGCAATGTAAACACAAATGGATGCCCTGAATTGCTAGAAATTATAAGCCAAAAGAGCTCTCCCACTGTCTTTCCTTTGCATCTCCTCCACCTCAAATTGCATCAGTTTACGGTGCAACTTCTGCAAGAGCATAAATGTCCATGAGTCACATTCATAAGTAAGGGCTGGGGAAGTTCCTTTTCCCTAAACGCAGGCAAGTATTAATTAAGAAAAGAGGGAAAAGATTACAGAATCCCTTGATTACAGAAAAACAGAGTTTATAGCTCAACAACAAAAGTCAGTGACTTATATAACATGGCTGCAGTGTTTCAACAGGCACGTCCCAAGGGCAGTTCATGAGGAACTGGGAATCTGAACTGGAAAGGCCCTGGGAAAAGCTGGAAAATAGAATCATAGAATTGTAGAAGTGGAAGAGGCCACGAGGGTCATCAAGCCCAACCCCCTGCACTGAAGGGCATTTTCACCCAACCTGGGGCTTGAACTCATGACCCTGGGACTAAGAGTCTCATGTTCTACCAACTGAGCTGAGATTTGTGTTTACAGCTTTGAAACCCTCTGGAGATTTTTACCTGCCCACCTCTTTCTTTGGAAGCAGCACATTGCTGGTTTCCACCAACCACAATAAAACCGCAATTGGTCAATCGGTCCCCCTAGAATAGCCTTAACCATTTCTGGTACTTCCAAGATGCTTCTAGGTCAAGTGTGAATAACACAATGGATTAAGGTAAAAGGTAAGGTAAAAGACCCCTGGACGGCTAAGTCCAGTCAAAGGCGACTATGGGGTTGCGGCGCTCATCTCACTTTCAGGCCAAGGGAGCCGACGTTTCTCCACAGACAGCTTTCCGGGTCATGTGGCCAGAATGACTAAACTGCTTCTAGCACAACAGAACACCATGACGGAAAGCAGAGCACACAGAAACACGGTTTACCTTCCTGCCACAGCAGTACCTATTTATCTACTTGCACTGGCGTGCTTTCGAACTGCTAGGCTGGGAGGAACTGGGACAGAGAAACGGGAGCTCACCCCATCGCAGGGATTCGAACTGCCTACCTTCTGATCAGCAAGCCCAAGAGGCTCAGTGGTTTAGATCACAGTGCCACCCACATCCCTAACCCAATGGATTAGAATTGTAAGAATCTGGGACTTTTTGTCCCACATTACATAAGAGCAGTTACTCACTTGATGCCATCAAGCACTCTCCAACTTTTTCTAATGCACCAACAAGGATGCAGGGGCTACCTCAAAAGGATGCCCTTTGGGGGTTCTATGTCTCTGACTGCACGAAGGACTCTACAAATTGCACACAATACTTTTCCAAAGTTTCTTCCACACCATGTGCTGCATGGAAGGGAGGCAACACCATTGAGGTTCAAGCAGTTTGGTTTGCCAGGGTGTGTCCTGAACAAAAAGAAAGGGGGGTGCCTTCCCCCAACCCTCCCCTCCCCCCCAATTCTTTTCTGTCTCCTTATTTTCTGGGTCCCAAACTACACCTATCCAAATGAAATCTGGTTGCTGCAGGCATGGTCCATTTTAAGTGGAAGAATCACTTTCAAATGTGACCCACTTTGGACAGAAAATAGTTAAAAGCTCAGACCCTTCTCTCCTCAACATGGAGGGACAAACTAATATTTCACAGGGAGCAGCAATTAACAAGATCAAAGGAATGGCCAGGCTGCAGCATACAGGCTGTTCCCAGGTTGCAACTAAGTAAACCATCAAAAAGAAGAATGCCAATTGTGCTACATTCCCTCTGTTACATCTTCATCTGCACAGAACATCCTTCACCAACTGGTGACCTCCAGATGCTCTTGGACTATAATTCCCATCAACCTCATCCACATGTAGGGCTTATTTGCAGGTTTGGATAGGCAGATGAGAATGGAGGAGTGAGTCAATGAGCAGAAGGCATCCTCTCTTAATAAGGTTTGAGGGTTCCCCAACCTCATGGTCAGAATACAATTCCCACCAGTCAACATGGTTGTATGATGTTGATGTCTCCCCTGGTGCTGATGCAAGTTGCAGTCTGAAACATCTGGAGGTCAGCAGGTGGGCAAAGGGCGCTCTAATCAGAGGGAGCCAACTCTGATGCTATCTGTGATCTTTGTCATAACGACTTTCGTAGCAATAGAAAGAGATCACATGAGCTCTCCATTTGTTATTTCTCGACCCAAGGTCAGAAAAGGAGACACGAGTTATGCAGTGTTGGCATATTTGCAGTCACATTCCTCCAGAGACAGAAATTAAAACCAGCGTAGCATTTTAGAGACTTGCACAAGAAAAGGGAGGAGAGTAAGAATTAGAGCAAATGAAAGGAAGCAGAGGAACCCCTTTAGCCTGGTGTCAAATAACCTTCTGCACATGTGGAGGGATGGTCCTTCCCTTCCCATCACGGCAGGGCGTTCCCACACCCCAAACCTAGAGGAGAGGGAAGAAAATATCAAAACAGCTTTTCGGAAGTCGCTGGCACAGAGGGCAAACCTTCTCTGCCCTGCCCCCTGCTTTGCAAAAAGGATCTTTTCCTCCTCAGAAACCCTGATACAGTGGTACCTCAGGTTACAGACGCTTCAGGTTACAGACTCCGCTAACCCAGAAATAGTGCCTCGGGTTAAGAACTTTGCTTCAGGATGAGAAAAGAAATTGTGCAGCGGCGGCGCAGCAACAGCAGGAGGCCCCATTAGCTAAAGCGGTGTCTCAGGTCAAGAACAGTTTCAGGTCAAGAACAGTTTCAGGTTAAGAACGGACCTCTGGAACGAATTAAGTACGTAACCAGAGGTACCACTGTAATTCTCACTAAGATTTCCTAACTTAAGTCAGCCCTGGGCCACAAGGGGAAAAGGGAGATGCCAGCAGCTCTTTTTTCCTCGGCAACTCTGGAGTCACAGGAAGGAGGAAAGCTGGAACAGTCCAACAGCTGGAATGAAGGGAAAGGAGCAGAGAGGAGTGGAAAAGGTTTTACCGAGATCAAAAGCACAGCAGAGGCAGCTCTTTCCCTGTGTGACTTTGACAGGCTGTTTGTATGTCTGTCTGAGGGATCATCTAGATGGCGGTGGTCCATGCAGCTGAGGCCTTTTTTTGGCAGTCCTCAGCAACATCTTATGCCCCTCCTAGCCCTCAGGCCACCCTCCCAAAGCTTGCTTAGTGCTTTCCCAGGGGAAGGCAGCATGCAGGCATCCGGCAGGCATCAAATTCTGGCCTTGCTTCCCCACCACCACCACCATGTAACAAAGCAGAGTGTGGCCGTAGGTTTTGTATCCAAGTACTCTCACTTGGTATGAAAAGTTAAGACTGCCCTGATCTAGATAGTAAGCCATCCAAAAGCAGAAGTGTCCCACTTGCATCAGTTCCTGTTGGGAGGCAACAGCTGCTCTGCTTCAGCTCTGTTTGCACACAAGCCAGCAAGTCTTGCCAGCAGGCAGGACAAAGTGGCTTCTGCAGGCAGCACATCTGGGACACTGGGAAGTAGAGTCGTGAGGGGACAGGCAGATCGGAGCCAGGATGCACAACCCCCACGGGACATCCTCCTGCCTACAAGTCCCCCCACTGACTGTGATGGGGAAGAGGCGGAGGAAAATGTCTCCCTGCAAAATAGCAATCAGATCACTGTTGACACTGATTGGCAGTGACTATTCAGGGCTTCAGAATGGGAGATGCCACAGATTGTACCTGGCACCTTCTGCATGCATAGCAGTCGCTCTACGGCCTGTCCCTGACGCTGCTTGGTCAAAGCGGCCATTTGGATGTTCTGCCTTGAGGATCAGAGAGTTTGGGCTGGTCCTGCTGGCAGCAGGTCGCCCACATCCAAGCAAGATATAATGAAAGAGGTTGCCTTCTGTGGCCATCTGCTGCTCAGTGTCAGAAAGGCATTTGCAAGATTTGATAGCCAAGAGGTCACGATCCGGCTAACATGGAACCTTAAAGGCACCTAAAAACCCTAAATGAATGCATATTGCATCATTACAGGCAGCTGCACTCCACTCTGCACATGCCCTTTGCCAAGATTAAGCCTGGGCATTGGAAACAAAAAGCCAGCACGGAACCAAGTGCCGATCCTGTGCAGGTTTACTCAAGAAATACCACACAAAAGCTTTGCATCAGAATAGGCTCTGCAGAAGCATGCCCACATCTATAAAACTTCATGTGGCATGCTATTATTTTAAGCTACTGCAAACTCAAGTCATCTGTATTTAGTTACAGATAGGTAGCCTGGTTGGTCTGCCATAGTCAAAACAAAATAAAAAAATTCCTTCCAGTAGCACCTTAAAGACCAACTAAGTTAGTTCTAGGTATGAGCTTTCGTGTGCATGCACACTTCTTCAGATACACATCTGTATTTAAATACAATTAATCTTGATCCTGAGGCTCCAACCACACACACCAGTCTCTCCCACAGAGTTGCTAGGCTAAAAAAAGTATTCCCAATGCCTAAAGTTCTCAGAACTAAGCAAGCTTCTAAAAAGGTAGGTTTTAAAAGTCACTGCCTGGAGGCTGAGGTCCACGGAAGCGGATGCCACAAGGAGGCGGGGCGTAATTTTTAAGTGAAAACAGATTCCTTTGTTGTCTGCGGGGGGGGGGGGGAGGGAGAGATCATCCGGGATCCCTCCATGGCCAGTACCCGCTCCCGGCATCATAAAGGCTGGAAGAGGCCGGGGAAGGAGTAGCCCCAAAATGCTGTCGGGGGGGGGAGGGGAGGCTTTCTTCCAATCGTATCACGGCATGGACTTTCCCCCCTCCATCCTGAACCACTGAAGGGAGCAACTATCGAGAAGGAAAAAGCAGGATTGGGACCCCATTTCTTCCAGATAGTCGTGGAGGGGGGCGGCGCTCTCCTCTGCAATACATGAAAGTTTGGAGAAGGGAACAGACTTGAGTATTGGGGGGGGGGGAGGCCAGAGTCCAGCCTCCCACCAAAGGAAGGGGAGAAAATCTCCCATCTGCATTCCACGTGGAAGCCGGAAAGAGCGCCTTGCATCTCCTTCTGCAGCTCAAAGACCCCACCAATATAATCCTATTTCTCCCCGCGCAGTGGTCAGATCGTAGCGGCAGCCGCCGCCGCTTCCCCCTGTCCCGGGAAACGGGGCGCCCCGAGCCGCCCAACCCACCCCAGACGAGAGGGTCCCTGGGTTCCCTTTCGCGAGATCTCCGCGTCTCCCGCGCAGACGGGAATTCCCCGCTTTTACGCTCCAGCTTAAAAAGCAAGCCGACGTTCCTTGCGCGTCCCTCTGAGCGCGTGCAGAGCGGCGCAACCCCCACCCCCCCCCCCGCCCCATAATCGCGCCGCCGTTTCCCGAAAGGGCCCCCGAGCTGCCCCCACGTGCTGGCCCCGCTCCCTCGCCCAGCCCGGCCGGTCCCTCGGCGTGGCCCCGCGCGCCCGCCCTCACCCGCTGCACTTGGCTGTGGTTGAGCTCGGCGAAGAAGTAGGCCAGCAAGTGGGAGGCGATCATGGCGCGGCGAGACGGGGCCCGGAGCCCCGGAGCGGGAGAGGGCGGCGAGGAGGAGGCGGCGGAGGCGGGCCTGCCTGGCTACCCGGCGCGGGAACCAAGTGGCTCCTTGAGGCTCGCCAGCGATGCCATCCTCTCCTGCCGGCTCCCGCGTGACGCGCCCTGCCCGGCGCCTCCCATTGGCCCCGGCCGGAGGGTGTGTGGAGCCTCAACCTCGGAGGAGGAGGAGGAAGGCGGCTGCTCGGAAAGCTCAGCGGCCCACCCAGGCGGCAGCAGGCTCCGGAGCGAGTGCAGAGTGCAGAGTGCAGCGCCCGCCCCGCCCACAGCCCAGGCTCCCCAAGGAAAAACGCGCCCGGGAGGCGGTGGCTCCGTTGGTCACCCGCCCCCCCCCCCATGCCCCACGCGAGGCGCTTCTACTCGGACCCGAGTCCCAGGATCCGTGCCCAGGCTCTGAAAACAACACAAGCGCCTGCCTGGGCATAGCCTCGGGTATCCGAATGGGTCCAATGCCCCATCCGGCCCTTCCCTTTGCACCTCCCTGGCGGCCACGAGGGCGCTTTCTCGCCCTGGGCATCTTGCGTGGGGCGGCTGAGCAAAAGGAGCCCTCAAGGCGCGGCAGCAGAGAGGCCGGTTGGGAGATTGGGGCTCTTTATTGTCCTGCAAGTGCGACATCGGACACTAGCTGCGCCCCCGTCGGGCATGGAGTCTGCGCCCCTCCAGGCGCCGCATCCCGCTCTGACCCGCCGCGCACATGGTGCTCCGGCTCCCCGGTTGAGCTGAGGACTCGGCGCGCCGCCCTGCGCCGCCCCGCCTCCGCCGGCCTCGTCACTCCGCCGGGGGCTGGCGAGCGTGCAGAACCGCACGACGCTCGCCCGAGCCGGGAGGGGCTGGCGCAAGGATGGCCGCCGGCCGGAGACGCGCTGCGGCGCCGGGTTCCTGAGCGCGTGCGGAGTGCGGCGCCGGGGAAAGACGCGCTGCTTCTGAGTTGGCGGCCGGAACTCTGAAGGGGACGCGAAGCTTACTCCCCCGCGGAGCCCAAAAGGCGGAGGAGCGAAATAGTTCTTATCGGGACAGAAAGCCATTTTAAATTCCAGTATGCGCCCTGAGAGTCGTGATGGATTCTCCATTAAAAATGGCTTACATAAGGAAAGCTAAAAGTGCTTTTGGTGCCCTTTGAGAAAAGACTTCCGAATAGAAAGCTTTATGGGGCTGTCACGTTCTTTGGCAAAGATGGGGAACCTGTGGCCCCGCAGAGATTGTTGGACTCCCAACAGCATGGCCAGTGGTCAGGGATGATGGTCAGGACATTTGTGCCCTGTCCCGCAAGCCCAGAGGAGCTTGCATGCAATTAAGCATAGTATTTGGGGACCCCCACAAATTTCCCACTCCTCTTCTACAGGATGGGCAAGCAATCCACTCAAACAGAGCTGTCAATCAGGCTGTCAGTTATTTTGCAAGTGGGATTGAACCACATACCTGGCAAATTCAGTCAGAGACACAGGAGACCTTCCACACCACCAATACATTCCAGGGTGGATTAATTCACATGCTGTCAAATCCAGGTTGTGTAA
This sequence comes from Podarcis erhardii, assembly GCF_964252035.2. Lineage (NCBI taxonomy): Eukaryota > Metazoa > Chordata > Lepidosauria > Squamata > Lacertidae > Podarcis > Podarcis erhardii. The sequence goes on along the minus strand of NC_138511.1, from coordinate 5,511,199 downwards.
TTTTTATTTTTATCATGTATTTTGTATTTTTTAATATTGTGTTTTTATGTTGCGAACCACCCTGAGATCTACAGATGAAGGGTGGTATACAAATTTTAATAATAGCAACAACAATAGCATATTTGGCCTTCTTGTGCAACAAAACCTATATCCGAAAAACTGCTCCACCCCACCACCCCAGACAGTTTGCAATAAGGACCGTGAAGGGGAAGATGCATTGAATATCTGAAATGATGATTGCTTGAACTAACGTCATATAACCTCATTGTATAATCACAGCTGTATAACTGAGAACCAGTACGGTGTAGCGGTTAGCATGATGGACTAGTACCTGGGAGACCAGGGTTCAAATCCCCCACTTAGCCCACTGGGTGTGACTGCCTGTGCTGGTCGCTGCTTCTGAGCCTAACCTACCCCCATAGAGTTATTGTGGTGGAGAAGTATGTATGCCACCTTAGCTTCTAAACTAACATATCAGAATCAATGCTCTTTAGACACACAACATTGTAGAACCTCCCACCCTGCATTCTTTGTACAATTAAGTCAGAGTGAATGCTGAACAAACAAGTTGTCCGGAAGTGATTGTACTACATTGCCTGTGGTCTCTCCTCCAATGAAATGAAGGAGGAAACTGAAGATCTACTAGCTGAGTAGCATTAAGAAGCCGTGTGTCATTCTACCCAAATAACTCCATCTGCGCCACTGGACACTCTGCCCTATGCTGATGCTAAACTCCCCCAATGTAGATTTATGCTGGCAAGTTGCACCCACAGGGCAGAGAGTGGGCACAGCCTAGTTTTGCCCCCCCCCCTCTAATCTCTATCATACCAGCAGCAATGCCAGCAATAACAGTGGCTCTTTACAGTGGATCTGCAGCTGGTGGCTCATGAAGTTGATCATGGCAATGTCATTGGCTGCCTCCACATGCAGTGTTTGTGGACAGTGTAGTCCCTGACTGGGAGACCATGGCATAGATTCAAGTAATGCCAGGGACACACCTGCTGTTTTTACGTTGTTTCTTATTTGTGTGTATATATCCATTTAAAATATTATGAAATTGCTTCTTAAATAACTTGCTTCACAAAGTGCCTTATCACGTTGAACCCCCAATAACACCATGCAATATTATGAACATGAAGGGAGCGTGCTGGATCAGGCCACCCAGAACCCTGTGGAGAACACACAAGCAGGATTCGATCACAGGAGCACTCTTGCAGTTTCCAGCGACTGATATTCAGAAGCATTTCTGCCTGCGACTGTGACGTCACAGCTTAGCCATCATGGCTAGCAGCCATCAATAGACAAATTCTTGGAGGAGGGAGCCAATTCTCTTTTAAAGTCATCTTTGTGGTTGGTGGCTACATTACCTCTTGTGGGAGCGAGATCCATAACTATGTGCTATTAATTTTAAAACAAAGAATCTGATCTAAAGTATTGCTGGCCGTGGTGGCTGGTCCACTGCAGCATCGCCCTCATCCAGCCCCCACCTATCCGCCTGCCTTCTCGCCTCAACCAGCCTAGGGGGTGGCACTGGCCAAGGTTGTCTGCCTCCTCCTGCTCCTGGGGTTGCCCTTGGAAAGTCAGTAGGGAGGGGGGAGATGGGGACAAAACTAGTTGGTTCTGCCTCTCCTCTTGGCACGGACTGGCTCTAATTACTGTTTGGGCTCCCTGCCTTCTGCCCCGTGAGTCCAGATGGGTGCCAGCCACTGTGGCCAGTCACTGTGTTTTCTTCCTTCCCCACAAAGCTGAATAGGTACAGGTGGTGTATCCGCAACACTGTGAAATTCTGAGCGTAAACCTGCTCTGCTCATCTGTGTAACATCCTACCACTCTTTGGCAAGAGAGCTAGTGGTTAGAGTGTTGGGCCAGGTCCTGGGAGCCTGGGGTTCAAATCCCACACTCAGCCATGAAGCTCGCTGGATGTGACCCTGGACCAGTCACTGCCTCTCAGCCTAACCTGCCTCTCAGGGCTGGTTGTGGGGGATTAAACAAGGAGGGGGGCGACCACAACTTTGAGCTCCTTGGAGGAAGAGCTGGGGTAGAAATGCAATAAATAAATAAAATGTGTTAGAATGGTTTTTTTTTGGGGGGGGGATTGAAGAGATAAAACCAGCCCAGCTAAATCAGCAGCTGCAGTACTTTGAAATGATTACCCAATTTTGATGGCCAGTGATGGGGTTTTGATCTATGGAAATAATCTACAAAGATGGATGCATTTAATTAGGGGACAAGAAGTTAGCAGCAATTTAAGATGTTAAAAATACCATGGAAGGTGGAGCTCGAGTGTGGTTTTACTATATCCTAGGGCCACAATGTTTAACCAGTTAATTAGTTGATTAAGGCTGTGGTGCTGTACACAGCTGCATGGGAGTAAGCCCTATTGAACTCAATGGAGCTTGTTTCAGAATAAACCTTATATAACTGGTGCTGGTTAATTGGACAGCAAATGTCTCAGAGCTTATTAGTAAGACAAGTGCCTATGGAAAGTGCAGCTGGCAAGAAGCAGCATCTTAAAATTGGGAAGTCCAGGACCTCTTTTACATAGGAGAGTGACTCTTCTGACTCCAGGATGACACACACACATGATAACTGGTTTTCAATATTGCGATATATCACCAGCTAAATATCATGATATATCACAGTATCTGAAATAAGGAAAGAATTACGCAGAGGCAAACAGGACAATGTCCTGGCAACTACTTCTGCAAGTCCTTGCAATGCACCGCCGCTACTGCCAGCACTCTCTATCACTACCGCAAGGCCTCACAGGCCACGGCTGTTACTGCTGCCACTTTCCATTGCTGGCATGATTTGGAGAAAATGGCCTTGTGAACCAATTTTGGGCCATGGGCAGGAAGTTCTGCAACACCTGATCCACTGTAAATTGGAAAGTGTGCACTGGAAGGTTCAAGTGCCTCTTTCTACAAATGTTAAATTGTGTTTTGTGCTTTAAAAAACATACGTTTTCCACCCTGATTGCTTTCAGAGAAATAAATATTTAGTTTCTTCATGGTGATTCACTTTGTAATTTTATAGCTCTCCCCTTTTAAAGGGCCTTCTTCCTCTCCCTTGAACTGTGCCCTGCGAATCTAAAAGCCCCTCCCAGGGCATCTGTCCTGTCTAAATATAGCCTCAATGCAGTTTTATTGAATGCTGTAAAGGGCACGGAAGAATTAATACTTCCTGGGGAGCCTTCTGTACAGCAGCACCTTGACTGGGTTTTACAATCCCTCTCTAAGGCAAGTCATTTAGCACAGAACCGAGAGGGAGACTTTGTTCTCCCAGAGGACATTAGAAGTGTGCCTGAACCACACTGGTACAGGGGTGGGCTGATGCGGCTGGAAGCCACTCCACGAAAAAACAAGACCCCTGCCCAAAGAAAACTGTTTAGGAGAAGAGGTGGGAGTGGGAGTTATTGCCACATTTCTTAAATAAAAAGGTTCTAGGCTGGAACTCTTTTTGATGTGGAAAGAGGCACGTTCTTATGTGAAGTTCCTCAGAATCTAATATGGTCCAAATCCAAGCAGAGATTCATCACCAGAAGAGCACCAGACAGTGGTCCATTCAGTTCAGCATCCTGTTCTTAGATGATCCAGACACTGATCTAGCCCTTATATAGGGAAAGATCATTGGAAGTCAAGCCTGCTACTGTCACAGATGCTGGTGCTGTTTAATCTTTTCAGCATGACACTACGTCATTCACTGACTCCTGCTAAACCCCAGGCAAAATGAATGCGTGACTCAGGCTCAATAGAATGGAGAACATCTGCCCTTTGCTTGTAAATGACTTTTTAAAAACCCATTTCAAATAAGATACATGCAAACAGTGGATAGCTAAGCCCTTTCCTCAAGCATCTTGGTAGGTCTGCACAGATAAAATATGAACGGCACTCTCACTCCCAGTCCATCTAGCCCAGAATCCAGTTCTCACCTTGGCCAACCAGATGCCCAGATGCAGTGGCGTAGCATGGGTTATCAGCACCCGGGGCAAGGCAAGTAATTTGCGCCCCCTAACCCATGGATTTGCGCCCCCTAACCCGTGGATTTCCCTAACCCCCAGATGTTGCGCCCGGTGCAGCCGGCCCCCCCTGCACCCCCCACGCTACGCCACTGCCCAGATGGGAGGCCCACAAGCAGGAGGCGAGCACAAGAGCAACTCGCCCCTCCTCTGGTTTCCAGGAACTGGGATTCAGGGGCATGAAGGCAGAGAAGAGCTGTCCTGGCTAGTAGCCCCTGATAGCCTTCTCCTCCATCAATTTGTCTCATCCTCTTTTAATGCCACCTAGGATGGTGGGAGTGAGTTCCATAGCTTAACTATGCATAATATGAAGACGTACTTTCTTTTATCTGTCCCAAATCTGGATGTGTTACTGTTAACGAAGCAAGCCAGCTGCCCAACCTTTTGCTTTGCCAGCACTAAGGTAGTTCCTCCTCTCAGGCTCACATTCGAAAGACATGATGCAGGAGGGAAAGGGGAGGGTTGGGAAGAGGGGACGCAACCTCAAAGTGACAGCTTTGCCTTTGCAGATTCTGGCCATGGGTAAGAGCAGCAGCCCACGGCTGATCTCAGTGGCAACTCTGGCTGCCGTGCCCTTGATAAAAAGCAGCCTCATTGTGGCTTCTACCTGAGGATCTGTGGGACTTGTGGTTCTGTGGTTGGAAAGTGAGATGCTTTTACTAAAAGAGTCTGACCACAATTCCCAGAATCCCTTCAGAGAAACCTCTGCAGGTGCCTCAGGTGGTAGAATCCTGCGAGCATGGCACCACACACACCACTGCCAGAGAAGCAGAAAGAAGCAGCGGCGACTGAACTCTTGTGAGATTTCACTGCTGCTGCTGCTGCTACAGCTTCACCTTACTTTTCCCATGGCAATGAGCCACTCATTGCTGCTGCCACTAGAGAAGCAAGAAGTGGTGGCTTCTGTGTTCTGACAAGATCTCACTGGAAGCCGAAGCTGTGTGACTCCAGTAAGCAGGACTGCAGTAGCAGTGAGAGAACGGCGCCTTCCCATTTCTCCTCAGGCAGTGAAACAGAATGTGTCCTGGTCATTTTACAGTTTCTTGAAATAGAAACAATGTTAGTCAGGCCAGTTTCCAAAGGGTAGAGAAGAGGCAGAGCACATGGGGTGGGATGTGGGCAGAGCAAAGAATTCCTGCTGCTTGGCTGCTCAAGAAGGCAGAGCTCTAGGCTCCAGGAACACAAGCGGTCCTACCACCCTCATATCTGAGGGCAGCATTTCAATATATAGGTATCTGCCTATATACATAAAAGCCTAATGCTGTCATCACACACAGCCCCCATTGGAGGATTTGCAGTGTCACATCACAATCTTGGAAATGGTGTTGGGAAAATGAAAGGGGCACTTAGTAGTTGCATGGGGTGGGGAGGGGAAGTTCTAGAGGGTTAATGTGGGGAGAATGGTGGGGGATCGGTGAGTAGAGTGAGCAAGGACACAGCACCGTGTGTGTGTGTGTGTGTGTGCGCGCACACACACACATATATATATGACAGATCAGTATTGCTGCAGGGGTTCCTGATGAAGAATACTGACAACTAGGGACAAAACCAGGGATCACAGCTCACAGTCCGAGTCTCTGGAGAACCATAGAGAATACTCAGCAAGAATCCAGATGAACAAATAGTCTGACTTGATACACGGCAACTTCCATCATTGGCTCCTGCTACTGCATTTTAGCATTTATCACACTATAGCATTTTCACAGGCATTTGTCTCCATAATTATTTTACAACAGCCTTGTAAGGTAGGTTAATATTATGATCTCTCTTGTTGCAGATGGGAGAAAGGGCTGAGACAAGAGGCACTTACATAAATGTGAATCCAGATGCCAGTAATCTTGGCGTGAAAACACACCCAAAATTTCCTTGCCCATACAGGGCTCAGAGGGAGCCGGTTTTTCCAGCTTTGCACACAGCTGACTGCCTATCCTTTGTGTCAGTCATGAGGTCTCTCCCTTTTCTGGGAGGATGGCTGTGGACAGTGTCACCTGGCTGGACTTTGCATCAGTCAGAAAGTTACTTCCCCCTTCCCACAGAGTGGTAGACAAAATGTGTTTTTTCGAAAGTGCATGTCTGTGTGTGCAAAGGGAGAAGTTAGTAAAAAAACCGAAAGCCCACTTGAATCATCAGGGCAAGAATGACCTGAAACTAAGCACACATGATGTATCGGTACAGGAGTGGCCCGCTACACAACCCAACTGCAGTACCCACTAAGAACATAAGAGCTTGCTGGATCAGGCCAAAGGCCCATCTAGTCCAGTATGCTGTTCTTACAGTGGCCAACCAGATGCCTGTGGAAGACCCCACAAACAGGGTGCAAGATGAACTCTCTCCTTCTGTGGTTTCCAGAGACTGGTATTCAAAAGCATTGCTGCCTCCAGCCGTGGACAATGTAGCCTTCATGGCTAGTAGCCATCAACAGCCTTGTCCTCCATGAATCTGTCTACACCTCTTTTAAAGCCATCCAGATTAGCGGCCATCACTGCCTCCTGTGCCAGGAGTTTCACAGCTTAATATGCACTGTGTGAAGAAAGACCTTGTTTTATCTGCCCTGAATCTTCCAACATTCAGCTTCTGAGGATGTCCAAAGGTTTAGTGGGATTCGCCTTCCTTGTAATTTGAATCCAGTGGTTTTGGTCCAACTCTCCGTAGCAGCAAAAGCAACCCTGCTCCATCTTCCACGTGACAGCCCTTTTGCACCCAGGTGAGAGGGTGCAAATGTGGGTGAGCGGAAGAGCCGTGCTTGCATTTGAGAGCAAGTGGGTGGGTAGAGGCCCCTTTCCAGGGGCTCAGCTGTGTGAAAAGGACTCACGGTTGCCCACAATGGCTTCATATTTGAGAGAAGAGGACTGGAGTGACTTTAAAAACCATTCAGTCTTGCTCCTTCACACCCTATACCCTATAATGCAATTCACCTGGGATTTGTGCACCAGGCCAAGAATTTGTTGTGCAGGAGGCCTCCCTGAAAGAGCACGTGGGAAGAACTGCAAGGCCGGGTCAGAAACCTTCCTGTCCCTTGTAACCTGAGCATGCTGGTCTGGAATAGAAGCTGCCACATGCCTGCCAAGCTGCCCCATCAAAATGGTGTGGAAACATTTGTCCTCTGAGACTGACCACTGGTCAGACCCCGGTGCTCCAGCTTGGGTTGGACCTCAAAGTGCAGGGTCCTGTGGCCCCCAATGACCAAGAAAGCAGCAGAGATTGGAGGAGGCATCAGCAGACAGGCCCAGCATCAGCACCAGAGATGTTCTACACATACCAGGGTCCATCAGGTCAGATGCTGGTTGCTGCAGCATCACTGCTTCCTTCTTTTTTAAAAAACCATATAGCTGAGGAATGGCCAAGGAGACATGAACATGGTTGCAAATGCTCATTTTATTAAAGCTTTTCTAGTGCTTATTCCCAAATGTTTAGCAGCAGGAAACAAGACAGCAGCAGAAAACTCCATTTTATTCCCGTAGTCATGTTGGTGCTGTGAGTTTTTATAAGTATGAAACTGCACATGCTCAGAGTATTTCTTTTTGCAGTCCATATTGGTCAGCTGTTTTCTTGCTTTTTGCTCCAGCTTATCAGGAAGGCAGATGCAGTTGCAAAGCATATAATGGCTGAATGGGAGAGAAGTGTATTTGTGTGCTTTGCAACTGAAATAATGCACCAAGCGCCGCACCACCCTCCATGCAGAGTCCACAAGAGCCAAGCAAGAGGCAGCAGCCAGAGGCAGATTTAGTGGAGCACTACAAAGAGCCTTGGGGGCGGTGTAGTGGTTAAGAGCGGTAGTCTTGTAATCTGGGGAACCGGGTTCGAGTCTCCGCTCCTCCACATGCAGCTGCTGGGTGACCTTGGGCTAGTCACACTTCTTTGAAGTCTCTCAGCCCCACTCATGTCACAGAGTGTTTGTTGTGGGGGAGGAAGGGAAAGGAGAATGTTAGCCGCTTTGAGACTCCTGAAGGGGAGTGAAAGGCGGGATATCAAATCCAAACTCCTCCTCTTCTTCTTCTTACAACTATGGTATAGAATGGAAGGTGAGAGGTGGGGGGTGCAGCAGTCACATAAGACTAGAAGGGCCCCTTCCTGGATTCTTAGACCCCGTTTCTGGCCATATCAGGGGAGCAGGAAGCTCTGGCCAGCCATTCCCCCCATGTGCCAGCTGCCACACTGCCACCGCAAGGAAGAAGGTTCAGGGGTCTTGGTGCTGCTACTACAAACCCTCTTCACTCCTCCAGTGACCTCCACTTGCCTTTTTCCATCTAAGCTCCTGCCTTGCAGAACCATATGCTCCAGGTTGACCCAGCCAAGCATAACTTTAGCCTAGGCATGGCTGCAAAGCACCTCCTCAGGAAGGAACAATTCGCAAGGGAGGAGGGGGTACTTAAGGTCCCACTGTCCCACTGAAAGTCTTTCCCCTACACAGAGAGAAAGAGAGACAGAGACTCTTCCATGTTTACATGGAAGATGGAGCCAGCTTGTTTTCTGCTGGTCCACGGAGAGGACCTGAACCAATGGATTCAAATGACAAGAAAGGACATTCTGACTAAACCTGAGGAAGAACTTTCTGATGGCAAGAGCCCTTTGAGAGTGGAACAGATGCTTTCAGAAAGTGGTGGGCTATCCTTCAATGGAGGTCTTTAAACAACATTTGGACGACCATCTGTCTGGGATTCTTCAGCTGTGATTTCTGCCTTGCAGGAGGTTGAACTAGAGGTCTCCTTCCAACTCCATGATTCTACCCCACCACTAATAGGGGTTCCAGAAAAGCAACCTGGGGAGGGATTTCAGAGAGAAGAGAGAGTGGGATGGGTGGGTTTTGCACGCATACATGCCACACAACCACCATTCTGCTGCTGGAGATTCTGCTGTGCTAAGGACACATTGCAGTGGGAAAGAAGTCGTTGGGTTCATGTTACCCATGGCTGCATCATAACATGTCAAAAGATGGAGTAGGTACACTAATGTACTCATTCCAATGGATCCTTTGCAAATTGGAAAACTGCATCACAACATCCGGAGAAATGCAGATTTTGAGTGACTGCCTCTCCTCTCCTCTCCTCTTGTTTATTTTCCACTTTCCTCCTCCTCAAGTGCTACTCAAGTGTGTTTGTCACAACCAGAGCTGTCAAAAGCTGGCTTCTTTATCCAGAGGGCAGTTTGCATTGCAAGCAGGATATATAAAGCACAGAGCAAAGGATATGAATGTCATTCATAATAACATATATTCATCTGTCAACATTACTTACATGGATTGCTTCTTGCTAGTTACTTTAAATAAATAAAAAAGTCTTCCAAAGTGATATCATAGAGCTGGACTCGGGCTGTGTTTCTGCCAAGGAGTATCCAGGAGATTAAGGTGACAGTCCAGCAATTCATAGCAGTGATTTACAAGGAATCCTGGATGGAAAATGTACTTGGCTCATATTTACTATACATACCTCTCTGATTTGGAATGTGTAAACACATTTGTTGTTGCCAATGATGAGTTTTTCCTGAAGTGTTGTGAGGCTGAGCAACCCTCTTACTTGTTTACGCATTTCTAGCCCATCTTTTTCTCCAAGAAACTCAAGGTAGCATACATGGTACTCCCCCTCCTCAATTTAATCCCCACAACAACCCTGTGAGCTAGGTTAGACTGAGGCGCAGTGACTAGCCCAAGGTGTCCCAGTGAGCTTCATGGCTGAGTGGCAGAATTCGAACCCTGGACTCCCAAGTCTATTGCTGTACTGGCTAGGACTGATTAGAGTTGTTAGCCCAAAACATCTGGAGAGCACCAGGCTAGGGAAGGCTAGGGAATCTAAACTCAATGGGTCCAAGACCAAAATTATCATCTTCCTCCTCAAAAGTCATGTTACATCTCCCATTCCAGCATGGCAAAAACATGTCCCTTCCTCTCTGCCCCCTCGGCATACAATTCTGTGCCCTGTTGTTGCCTTGTTTTTGTTTGATTTCATTTAATATTTGCAACCCACATATTCCCCACACAGCAGAGTGCAATAGTGTCAGAATAGCAGCCCACAAAGCCATATGTCAAATGATCAATAGAAAACAGCCAATAAAGATAATGCAATGTCCATTTCCAGAGCCTTAGGTCAGCCCCCATCGTCTCTGTCCAGAACTCTGCTGCAACTCTCTCATCCCTCTGATCATGCAATGCCTCTCCTGAGCTACATATACGTACAGGCTTCCTGTCAGTACCCAGATGCAGCCCCTCCTGTCTCTACAGAAACATTCATGACTGCCCTCTCCTTATCCCTCTGCTCTTACATCCCAATGCACACTTTCTGAAGTACTATTTGAACACTGAGAGCTCCACAGAATGACCACTTAGGCCGTATCAAAACAGAGGAGATGCATTGCTCCAAAAGGGAAGTGGGCAAAAGAGACATAAACTTTCCATGTGCTAGCAGTTTATAGGCACAGGTGCAAATTTAGAAATAATTGCTATAATTTTTAAATGAAATGCATCTCATCATAATGACCAGGTGACCTCAGCTGTTCACTGCTGATGGGCAACTTCAAGGCCCACTGATCTTCACCTTTATGGTTCTTCCTCTTCAAAACAAACTTGGACTGGAAAAGCACTTTAAATAGAGGACTGTCCTCTGTAGAGCATAATGGATGCAACCTGAACAGTGGCTAGTGCAATATGTGGTGCTTTCTAAATGATTTGTTGCAGCATGTTGAAACCGACACTATGCAAGAAGGGAAGCTAAATTGTGTCAGTTCTTTGAAAATGAAAATATGTTGAGAAAGGACCCAAGACAGTCAGGTGGCAAAACTGGGTTGCACACATAACAGAGCACACCAGGTCTTGTGTCACCAGGCCTAGATGCCTGGTGGGGCTCCTGCTGGGGGGGGGGGTTTAGATAAGAGTCCCCTGGTTCTGCTGCAGTGAGGAGGTAGGCACACTGAGTGTGGGGCTAGGGAGGGTGTTTTGCCCAAGGCTCTGTCAAAACCTGGACCCCAGACTGCCACACATGTGCATTCCACATACCCCACTTAGTAGAACAGGTCAGGGAATGGCCATCCGCCTTGATGCACCTGCCTTCCTTGCAGAAGTTTCCAGGTTCAATACCCTCAAAGCTTGCAGGTAGGACTGGGAAAAGCTCCTGCAAGAAGTGCTGGAGAGCGACTGCCAGTCAGAACAGACAACACTGAGCTAGTTGGATTCAAGGTCTGATTCAATATAAGGCAGCTTCCTATGCTGTCAAAGTAGCATATCTATCTCCTCCCCTCTCTTGCCATATTAATGGTGCACTGCAGGAAATGGTGACATACTGAGTCAGATCATGAACCCACCAAGCTCAGTATTGTCTGCTCTGACTGGCACTGGCTCCTAGCTGTACCTCTCCCAGCTACATCTGGAGATGTTAGCAGGGGCTGAACCTGGGACTTCTGCATGCAAGGCAGGTGCTCTGCAATCTGCACTATGTTTTCCCCCAGCAGGTGGGAAAAGCACGTCCCACTTTTGTGGGGTCTAGTTGAATCACTAGATCTCAGTTATTTATAGTTCTCTTCGACACAGTAAATGCGTTTTCATTTTGGGGTAGTTGTTTCAATTATGTACATGCCTGTTATTGTCACACAACATGACCATCAGGAAGCGAGTTCCGTGCTAATGACAAACCGTGTTCAAAGCTGTTCAGAAAAAGCTAGCATGTCAGGATGGAGGGTTCTGGGTGGGGCTGCAGGAGGTGAGCGGTGGGCCCTCCCTCAATGGAGGTCTTTAGGCAGCCCTTTGCTTGGGATGCTGTTAGATCGGGATCCCCTGCACTGAGCAACAGGTTTGATGAAATGGCCTACAAGACCACCATCCCATTCTTTAACTCTAGATTTGTAGCTTGGGAGTATTTTTAAATGCAGCCTCGAAGAAGTGTCCACCTGGTTCATACCCCCCTGAATCAATGACAGATGTTGCACCAACAGCTCCCCTTCCTAGAGAAACATTAAACAAGCAGGATTGAGCATTTTCACCAATGCTAAAATACCTGTACAGGTTTGTTTCCAAGCTTAGCTCAAAGTGCTAGACTCACCATGGTATGGTCTGATCCCTTAGGAATCTGCCTGATTGCCATGTGCCTATGGAGGCTCTGTTCTGAATGCTCCACTCATGGAGGTAATGAGCATGGAGGCTATAGACAGGGCCTTTTCGCTGGTGGCACCCCAGCTGGGGATCTCCCTCCTCAGAACAAGTCACCAGCCATGAGCCCCATTAGCATTACCTGCTCAAAATTTCAAAGCCACACTCTCTCTCCCGTCTCTCTCACACATTATACTTCCTTGAACCTACAGAGGCATTTCTGTCAATCTCTGCACAACTCAGCCATTCCAAAAGACTAGCTATGGCAAAGAGGTCTCTAAGCAGAAAAAGCATGTGATTGACTGGGCTGTCAGTACGTCAGCCCTAGTAGGAAAGCCCTTCGTCCATCTGAGAACTGTGGTATGCTAAGGATGCTTGGAGTTGTAACTCTGTTATAGGAAAACTACAGTTCCCAGGATTCTTTGGCAGAAGTCATGTGCTTTAAGTGTACATTGGATGTACTTTGAAATTGAAACACACACACACACACACACACACACACACACACAGGGCTGGACCAAGGCATGTGGTCCACTTTGAGGCTTTCTACAAACCAGCAGTATATAAATTTTATGAAATAAATCAATGAAGGCAAAGTAAAAGGTGATGCTCCCATCAGACAGAATCCAGCCAGCTTGGCAGGTGAATCCTACTGCAATTGCAGCAATGGAGCAACATTCACCCCCATTCCTGAGGGCAGCGGGGCAGGTTACAGGACTCATGGGGGGAAATGGGGGCGGGGGGCCTTGCTCAGGTAAATGCCAGGGCTGAGCCTGAACCTGAACACATCCAGATAGGAGGGACATTGTTGAACTGTAGGCATTTACTCTCTGGCTGAACCCAAGCAGTCTGCACTGAGCAGAGAGAAAGCTCAGTTTGTCCATCAGGTCGGATGTGTTTGCTTGACTGACTCTTCTCATTTTTATTTAAATGCTCAATTACACAGTTAAAACAAATATTGTTGTATCTCAGTAAAGAGAAGATTCTGAAACTATTTCATGTAGATTTAGTTAATTAACACAGAGACAATTAATGCATTCTTTGGCAAACCCTCTTTAATACTTGGCTTGAATCAAGAGTTGAAGCAGAATGACTTGTAACAGAACAATGCAATTAGCCCTGATCCCTCTTTCATGGGGGCAGCTCCAATTTAAAAGTCCACCGTTAGCATGTATATTAGTTAATTAACCAATCAATCTTGCAATCAAAGCTAATTATTATAAATACATCTTTCTGCTTAAACTTCTGAACCGTTTCTTTTGCAGGCATTTTTTTTTCAAAAAAGGGGGAACATGTTATTCCTTTCACAGCAAACATGTGCCATGGTCATATTTAATAAAATCTTGTCTGTTTTCTGAGTGCTCTCTTCCCCCAGACAGAGCTACATGCTTATTTTAAACCTCAGTATATGTGGGGGAAATGCTATTCTGAACCTTGTATCACTTACTACCAGCAGCAAGATTTTCAGGGAAACACCTGTCTGTAGAATTAAACTAAGGGCAGCAAACTTCAACCAGAACCAAGCCAGTTCAGCTTCACTGGAAGCAAAATCCAACCAGAAAACATAATGGGTTTGACACTGGGTTCTGTTAACAGAAGATGCTTCTCTAAGTCTTCTTCCTAGAGGCCTTATGCCCACTTAATATATTTACTCCAGGAATACAGTACCAGATGTCCTGCAGGTGTCATTGGACTCCCATCAGTCATGACCTTCCATCAGTCATGAACTCCCATCAGTCATGACCACCATGGTCAATGGACCTCCAATTTCTGGAGGTCTTCAGCTTCCCCATCCTTGCATATAATCCAGTCACACTCTGCTTTCTTTAAAAACCATTCTCTGCTTCCAGCCTCAATTATCTGCACAACTCTAGTTTATCAGTTTATGTTGCCCTGTAAAGTCAACGCAACCATGCATAATGAGAAACTAGTTTCAACATACATCCCGGACAATGCAGGATATTTGCATTGTCCATCTAGATTTTATCTTTCCTGTTGCTGAACATCTCCCTTCCCTGATCGCTATGTTTTCCATACAGTGTTTCCTTCCTATCAGGCTTTGGAAGAATCAGAGACAGAGAAGACACAAAAAGGAAAAACACACCAGCTGAAAATTCACCATGGAGCAAGGCAAGCTATGTTCATCCTGAACTTTTCAGGATTATAAACACTGCAAGTGACTAGGAAACACTAGATTGGAACGTTAGTAGTTAAACCTGTGGTGAAAAGGGTTGCACCAAGTTCATCTGAAGGATGAGCTACCTGTTTGCTCGAGGAAGCTGAAAATTACACACCTGCCTAAGGTGTGTTCCTATTAAAGATACCTTATTTTCAAGTGGGCTGTAAAAACTGAAGCCTGGCTTGCTTCTCCCTCTCACCAAAACAGGAGAGGTGCAAAGAGAGTGCTCTCACCTGGTTGAAGATTTCCTGGTCCATGGCATCAAGGTCCCTGCCAGCCATCCTCTCTCTCAGATGTGTGGAAGCAACTTTGAACAATGTGGTGCCTCCTCTGGAGATCCCTCTTTAAAGACTTGCTCAACACGGACTGAGTGGGTGGAGAGAGGGAGAGAGAGAGAGAGAGAGAGAGAGAGAGAGAGAGCGCTAGCATCTACGAGACTCACGGAGGGAGGTCACTGCCTGGGCTTGAGGCAGAGAAATACGGGATTGTAGCAGGAAGCAGTTTAATCCCAGAGCTGAGCGATGATGAGCAGCCAAATAAATAAATAATTCACCCCTCTGCTGTCAAAAGGCTTGTCTGTGAATGTAAAAAGCCAGAATCTTTGGGGCGCTGGGAGTTTTGCTTGCAGCCCTGCTCTGCTCCAGGGTAAAACTGGCACGTGGCAGGCAGGAGGGAGTAACGCAGGAGGTTCAATGCAACTTATTTATTTTGATTTCACAAAGCAGCTGAGGGACATTTCTGCAACTGCGCTGAAAACATGGGGGCAGGTGGGGGCAGCAGCTCAGTCACTGAACCCCCTTTTTGTGTGCAAAGGTGTGTGGGGGGGGTCCAGCCAGGTTCAATCTCTGACACTTCCAGTTTTTCGTAAGGTTCTCTCAAGAACTCATTCTGTTAGAAAAGCTCTCTCTCTCTCTCTCTCTCTCTCTCTCTCTCTCTGTGTGTGTGTGTGTGTGTGTGTGTCTGTCTGTCTGTCTGTCTGTCTCTGAGACCCTGGAGAGTTTCTGCCATTCCGTGATGTCCCTTCAGGATGGTTTGGACTACAACTCCCATCAGTCTCAGCCGGAACAGCTGGGCTCCCACCAGTGCTGGCATCACACAGCTGTGCTGATGGAGGTCATAATTCAAAACATCTGGAGGACATCAGACGGGGATGGGGAGGGAGGCTTGCTTATTCCTCCATTTAGGTGCATTTAAACATTGCTAGTTTGAATACTAGAAAATTATCTGGTATTAAGACTGTGGCCCCTGTACACAGCATGAAACCACTGTAAACAGCCATGGCTTCCTCGCACAGAATCCTGGGAACTGTAGTTTGCTACGGGTGCTGAGATTTGTTCTCCCAGAGCTGTGATTCCTGGAGTTCCCTGGGAAGAGGGATTGACTGTTAAGCCACTCTGGGAATAGTAGTTCTGGGAGGGGAACAGGAGTCTCCTAACAGTTC
Source organism: Podarcis erhardii (assembly GCF_964252035.2). Classification (NCBI taxonomy): domain Eukaryota; kingdom Metazoa; phylum Chordata; class Lepidosauria; order Squamata; family Lacertidae; genus Podarcis; species Podarcis erhardii. The sequence goes on along the minus strand of NC_138511.1, from coordinate 5,495,490 downwards.
TCAGCACCCTTAACAAATTACAGCCCAGGATTCTTTGGGCAAAGCCATGGTTGTTTAAAGCAGTGTGGTGCATTGTGCAGATGAGCCTGGGAGACAAGACCCCTTTTCAGGCATGATAAGTCATCCTGTTATATAAGAACAAGTGATTGGAAGAGCAGGCCATGCTCACTGGTCCCACCCCTGCTGTCGTCATCATCATCAACAACAACTTTATTGCACTAGTCAAAGGCCATGGCTTCATTCACAAAGGGAACAAAGAGAGAAGCAACCATCATCATAAAAGATAAAAACATCAGGCACTGCAGATTCAATGAACCACAATCACTTCTCCCAAAAATTATTTGTTGCATACGATAGAATAGCAAGGGGTTCTTGGGGAGAATGTGCCAGCTTAAATGTCCGAATCACCTTTGCAATTGACCGCTATTTTATCTAGTTCTTTTCTCCTGATCTTCTTAGCTGCCAACGCATATAGTGCTACTTTATCAGTTACAAAGTCATCAGTATCACTTGCAGCCATTTCACCCTTTCCACCCTGTTCGAATGTGTTCCATTCGTGAGCAGGGGTTTTATATATTGGTTCTATGTATAGCGGGCATCTTGGTTCTATGTATAGCGGGCATTGCAATAAATAGTGGTACAGGTCTTCCACGCAAGGTTGCCCACACAGACAAGGTCTCTCCTTGTACTGTACTTTGCCGTACCGACCATCCACCACCGCCAAGGGCATCAATTGGAATCATAATTCTGTAAAAGCAATTCTTAGTACGACAAGTGGGAGTTTTGTCAAATAACTAGCTTGGATGTGCTCTGTTTTGATAAGTGGGAACCATGGTGAACGTTTGGTAGAGGCAGTCATGGTTAAATCCCTTTCTGCACTGGACCTGAAGAGACAATCTCTTAAGTGCCTCTTATCCATCTTCATGATGTCCTGGAGATCTTGTAATTGATATTGGGTCAAGAGGTGTTGGATGCCATCCTTCCAACATTTGGTCTGTTCCCCTTCTGTGCAGACTATAAGTGGGGAATCTCTCCTCCAAGAGAGATTGAAGTCTTTTCACATAGTTTAGACACATATAGTCAGTTCTAGCCCGTATTGTTGTCACGTCCGCTTCACTTTCCTGAGGAATTTGTTCTGCACTATTTCTAAGGCTTTGTTAGCATTTGGATCCATGCCCATATCGCTACTCCATGAAGCATCTGGGAGACCACTTTACTGGCAAAGATTTTCAACACAGTTTCGAGTAACTGGCCACCCATCGTAAAATAGAATTTCATTAATGACCCTTGCTGTCATGTCAGCCTTCCACCATCCACAGGTGTGGAAGGTCTGGAGCAGGGAGCCAACTCTGGACTATTAGGGTCACCCCACAATTGGGAGCCCTGCACAATCTGGGTTCTAAATGGCACCGGGAGCCACAACACAGCCCCAGGCTCCATGTGGAAGTGCCCAGGGGCCCCCATGGGTGGAAAGGGTGGGGTTGGATGCAGTGGCGTAGCGTGGGTTGTCAGCACCCGGGGCAAGGCAAGTAATTTGCGCCCCCTAACCCGTGGATTTGCCCTAACCCCAGAAGTTGTGCCTGGTGCGGCCGGCCCCCCCTGCACCCCCCACGCTACGCCACTGGTTGGATGATCAGAGCATGGCTAAGGGTTTGGAGCAAGCAAGGAGAATGTCCCCCTTCCCCTCATGTGATCATAGATCACAGAGCTGGAAGGGATCTCCAAGGGTCATCTAGTCCAGCCCCCTTTTCAATCACAGCTTAAGAATCACTGACAGGTGGCCATCCAACCTCTCTTAAAAAAACCAAAAACGAATGAAGGAGAATCTACCAACTTCTGAGGGAACCCTAACTGCAGGAGAGGATAGAGTGCCTGAAAAGGATTATTGTTGTAGTCATATGAACCACTCCTTGCCTATGCAAATATACAAATTAGTGTGACTGGCATTTACATTTCCCCTTGGCTGACCTGAGCAGGAGCCAAACCGGAACAAGCTCAGTTGACATGAAACCAGAAGGTTTTCCTCATTGTGCTATCAGATAAGGACTCAATAGTTACAATTAAACACGCTGAAGCACTAAAGAGCTTTTCGGGGCAGTGTTAAACAAAGTCAAGTTGCTTCCAGATCAAGTATACGCTGAGCATTTCTCTTTATTTGTCTGCAGGGAGCTTGGATGACACGTCAAAACAAGGCTTTCCCCAGACTTCCCAAGGCATTTGCAAAAGGTCTAATCTTTTGGGGAAGCAGGGTGGTAGACAGGGCAAGGAAACCAAATAATCTATAACAGTGCAACATGAATTTGCCAGTACCATAATCAGTGTGGTGCAGTGGTTAGAGTGTCAGACCAGGACCTGGGAGACCAGGGTTCAAATCCCTACTCAGCCATGAAGGTCATTGGGTGACCTTGGGCCAGTCACTGCCTCCCAGCCTAAACTACCGTATTTTTTGCTATATAAGATGCACCAGACCATAAGACGCACCTAGTTTTTGGAGGAGGAAAACAAGAAAAGAAATATTCCGAATCCCAGAAGCCAGAACAGCAAGAGGGATTGCTGCGCAGCGATCCCTCTTGCTGTTCTGGCTTCTGGGATAGCTGCGCAGCCTGCATCTTATAGAGTGAAAAAAGTGCATCTTATAGAGTGAAAAAAATGGTACTTCACAGCGTTGTTGTGGAGATTAAATGAGGAAGAGGAGAATCATGTACCCCACCTTGAGCTTGTTGGAGAAAAGGTGGGATATAAATGCAAAGAATGCAATGCAATAATTCTGTTATACAAGTCTATGGTGCAACTGCAGTTTGAATGCTGTGTACCAGCTCTGGTCGCCTCAGCTCTGAAAGGATATTGGAAAAGGTTGAGAAAGGGCTGGGAAAATGATCAAGGGGATGGAGTGGCTCATGTATGAAGAGAGGTTGCAGCATTTATGACTTTTTAGCCTAGGGAAAAGGTGAGTACATGATGGAAGTTTCCAAGATGATGCATGCAGGCATGGCATGGAGGAAGTGGACAGAGAAAAGTTTTCTTTCCCCTCTCTCCTAACACTGGAACTTGTGGACACCCAGTGAAGCTGAAGGTTGGAAGCTTCTTCACACAGCACAGAGTTAAACTATGGAACTCACTGAGACAGGAGGCACCAACATGGGTGGCTTTAAAAGAGGTTTAGACAAATTCATGGAGGAAAGGGCTATCGATGGCTACTGGCAACATGGGCTAGTAGTGGGTGCATGCTTCTGAATACCAGTTGGTGGTAATCTCCAGTGAGCAGGGTGCTGTTGTCCTCCTGTCCCGCTTGCAGGCTTCCCATAGGCACTGTGAGATCAGAATCCTGGACTATGCTGGCCGGAGCCAGCAGGCTTGTCTTATGTTCAGTAAGGGATCATGACAACTCAAAGGCATCCTCTGGTCCTGCTTGCAGAGTTCCCCGAGGCATTTAGTTGGCCACTGTGAGAACCTAATGCTGGATTAGATCAGCCTTTGGCCTGATCCAGGAGCCAGGCTTTTCTCCTGCTCTTATTGTCCCTGCAATTCAGCGAAACAAATCCTCCAAAGAACTGGATTTGCTCTTGTGGCTATTAGTCAGTTACTAGATGGAACTTCCCTGCAGGAAGCAGTCTACCTCTGAGTAGCAGATGCTGGTAACAAAGAACAGAGGAAGCCTGCCAGTTTTTTCCTTGGTAGCAGCTCCTCATTACTGACCAGCAGAGTTGGTAACAAGATCATAGAATTATATATAGCTGGAAAGGACCACAAGGCTCATCTAGTCCAGTGCAGGAATCACTGCTGAACTATGTTCTTAAGTGTAAATAGCCCAAAATAAATCACACAGCAGTGGTATTGTAGATGCCCATTCTCTGTGCGTATAAGTTTCTGTTCACAGCAGTCTTCATTCCACAGAGAAGGCCTAGGAATTGGCTTCTATATCTGCAACTGCTTCCAGAGTTTAAGAGAGGAGGAAGGAGAACACTTTTGCTTTGCCTCTTCTGCCAGCAGAAGATGGAAACCCAATTTAAAAAATCTGTCTAATTCCAAAGTTTATATGCTACTCACTAACAAAAGGCAGACTCGAGTAAGTTGCTGACTGCCCCTTCCAACTGCCCATCCTTTGATAAGCATATCAAAAGGTTTCACAAACCTTTTCTCTGTCATTTTACAACATCTAGGCAATAAGGAAGGCCAATACTATTATCTCTGTCTTACTAAAAGGAGTAGATAGTTCTGAGTCCACAGCTCACTGCTGCAGCACCTGCCTTGCATACTGAAGTTTTCAGGTTCAATCTCTGGTGTATCCAGTTAAAAGGGTCTCACCTAGAAGACCTGGGAAGGAACCTGTCTCTGCCTGGGACTGGACTAATGATCCGACTAAGCATAAGGCAGTAATAGAGATGCTCGTTATCTGGGGCTGCCCTTGAAGACTTTCTGGAAGCTGCAGCCAGCTGCCAGGCTGTTAAAGGGGGCAGCAAGGTGAGGGCATGTGCCCCTGCTCCCGAAAGCACTGCAGGGCCTGTGACCTTTAAGGTGCTGGCACTAGTGCATAAAACCCTAAAGAATTTGGGGCCCAAGTACATAAAAGATGGTCTCTCCCATTACTGACCAGCCCTTAAGAAGCATAGAGTCATGGTGTTTTCAAGTTGGAAGGGACCCCAAGAGTCATCTAGTCCAACCCCCTTGAGTGCAGGAACCACAGCTAAAGAATCCCTGAGATGAGGCCACCCAAATTCTCTTTAAAAACCTCCAGCGAAGGAGTGTTCCACCACCTTTCTCCTTGCTGTGGTTGTACCAAGGGGAATGATCTGGGGGTGGGGCTGTAGTGGAGACCTGCAGCAGGGCTTCTCTGCAGCAACACTCCAATTTTGGGACACCCCCCCCCCACAAAGTGCATCTGTTCACTATGTCACTAGCACTTAGATGTAGCCTGAAAGCTTCCCTGTTGACCCCTGTGTCCAGTCCTTGCAGGGTGGGGTATTTTTAGCAATTTGGAAACTGATGTGTGTGTGTATATATATGAGTTTTTGTTTGTTTTGCATTTTGGTAATGTTTTTAATTATGTTGTATGATGCTGTATGTCTGCTCTTGGCTCTTTCAGGATCAGAATCAACCTTGAATAAGGCACATTTTAATAGATAAGCCAGCTGACTGGGCTCTGAAATAGACATAACTAGAATTTTGGCAACAATGAAGGCTATGAATGTGTTGTTGTTGCTTTTTAACTGTGCCCCTATATTCACTTATGTAATTCTATAGATGGTTCTTTTTTTGCAGATGTGTCAGACCAGCCTTGCCCAGCCTGGGACTCTCCAGATGTTTTGAACTACAACTCCCATCTCACCACTACAGTGTGCTGGCTAAGGACCTTTGTTGGCTGCATGCTCTTCCCATTGGTACCTAACATGCATGCGCACACATGCACAGCTGTGTCGCATACGCACCCTTGGCCAAGCCTTGATCTGCCATTCCGATTCTCTTGCCATCTCATGGGCATGTGGCAGGGGGGAGTGGGAAGGGTGTGTGTGCCTGACCCACGTGTGTGGGCATGTGGCTGGTTCCCTAACTGGGTGCCCTCTAAAGTAGATCATCAGCTCTGGATCTCACATGACAGCTTATGCAGAGTCTCTCTCTCTCTCTCTCTCCTGGCTTAACCATCAGCAGAAGCAGACGGGGGGGGGGGACGGACGGGGGGGGGCAATGCCAACAGAAGAAAGAGAGAGCAAGCAGCAGCAGCGATGCTGCCTGGGTTTCTTGGCAACACCCCAGCTGAGTCCATTTGCCTTTCATTCACTCTGCTAAGTACGTGATCCCAGGCACACACACACACAAGCCTGGCGGCTTCCTCCTTGTGTTGCAATGGAATGGGCAGCGAAAAGAAAAGAGGTTTAAAGCAGCAGTGATGATGCACTGTTAATTCAGCCAGACGGAGGCTCTATAGACTGCCACCACTGCAAGCAGCAGGAACAGCAACACAGAAAAGAGGGCTTTGTCCCAAAACGACCTCCCATAGAGGGCACAAGCGTCAGACCAGCTGGGTAGCCTGTGGGTCTCAGCCGCTGAAGTGACTGCCGCTGAACCTCTGTGGCTATAGGGGCCTGCAAGGACCAGAGAGGCCCCTGGAGAAGGATACAGCGGTTATATGAAACAGTGTTCGGGACTTTTTAGTTTAGACAAAAAAGGCTAAGAGGCAACATAATAGAGGCGTATAAAATTCTGCATGGCCAGGAGAAAGCGGATAGAGAAAAGTGTTGTTCCCTGTATCATAACACTAGAACTGGTGGTAATCCAATGATGCAGAATCCTGCAAGATTCAGGATGGATAAAAGGAAGCACTTCTTCACGCAGCACAGAGTTAACCTATGGAACTCACTTCTACAGGAGGCAGTGACAGCCACTTTTAAAGATAGCTTTGAAAGAGGGTTGGACAAATTCACAGAGGAGAGAGGGCTCTTGATGGCTCCTAGCTCCAATGGCTCTGTTCCGCCTCCACAAGGCTTCTAAGCATCAGTTGCTGGAAACGGCAGGAGAGGAGAGTGCTCTTGTGCACAAATCCTGCTTGTGTGCTTCCTACATGCATGTAGCTGGCCATGGTGAGAACAAGATGCTGGACTAGATGGGCCATTGGCTAATCCAGCAGGTTCTTCTATGTTCTTATGGACTAGAGTAGGGCAGGGAAGTCAAGTCAAGTCAAGTAACCTCTATTGGCATCACGTAAGAACATTCAGAATACATTCAGAATGGATAGGCCAGTGCGATCTCATCGCTACCCCAACGGCACAGTCACCCGCTAAAGGGCAGAAGAGGCAAGCAGGGAAGTTAAAGTATGCACTCAGTGGCATAGCGGGGCCCCCGGGGGGGCTGTAGGCCTGGGTGCAGAATCTTGGGGAGCCACGAACCAGGCACCCCCCACATGCACCTGACATGCAACCGCCCAAAGAGCGCAGAGGGTGCTCTTCACCCTCCATGCTCTCCCCACTCCTGCCTGCCTGAAGAGCACCCACCACGCCCTGCCCCCACCCAGTGGCAGCAGCATGGCCTGGGGTAACATGCTCAGGCTCCGCCTGGGGGAGCGCATGCATGCGCCCACCCCAGGCGCCTGCAGACATCGCTACTTCCCTGTATGCTCTGTGTGAAGAAGTACAGTCATTCCTTGGAAGTCAAATGCAATCTGTTCCAGAAGTCTGTTCGACTTCCAAAACGTTTGAAAACCAAAGCACAGCTTCTTATTGTGTTCCAGGACACAATCGGAAGCCATGGAAGCCCCATCGGACGTTTGGCTTCCAAAAATAGTTCGCAAACCGGAACTGTCACTTTCAGGGTTGCGACATTCGGGAGCCAAAATGTTCGGGAACTAAGCTGCTTGACTTCCAAGGTATGACTGTACTTCATTTTACCCTTCCTGAATCTTCCAACATCCAGCTTCATTAGATGTCCATGAGTTCTAGTGTTAAGAGAGAGGGAGAAAAGTTTTTATCCACTTTTTCCATGCCATGGAATTGTCCTTCTCAGATGGCACCCTTGGCCAGTTTTAAGCTTGGATGCCTGAGGAGCGCAGGTCCCAAACTGACCACCTGCAGGCTGCTGGACCAGAACTCTAAAACAACATGATAGTTTATGGGCATTTTAAACAGAACATTTGGACCTGGCAACCTCTTAACTAAACTTTTTATTGCAATTTAATCACTTTGTGCCAGTTTATATCAGCCAGTTTATCATAATCACTTTACGGGTGAGTGGAAGTCCTAATCTAATCAGCAAATGTGAAAAATTATGGCAACCTGTAATAAATGCAATAAATATTACTAATAAAATAATAACCCGAGCTTAGGATAAGCTTTGATTTTCCCTTTCAGAAGAAAAATGTTTAGAAGTCAAGGAAAGGAAGCTTGTGCAAGTCCAAGAGAAGCAGCAGGGGCTCCCTTAAGCCTGGGTGGGCCAGGTGGTGTCTCCCTGGAGGGGCGGCTTAGAGCAGTTCCAGGACACAAGGGCCTCTGTGCATCATCTGCCCAAACGGGACATGCCTAAAATGCTCCCCATTTTCCAGGCTGTACATGGAGGAATTGAGGTAACATTGGCTCTTCATGGCAAGCTCATGCATTCTTAGCTGAGGTGAGATGAGAGATGAGTATTTGAAATGGGGTGGGGGGGGAACTAGGGCGGTTTTGGGTACCCTTTGAAAGAAACAGAATAACATCATCTGCCCCAACTTGAGGATTAGTGGCATGCAGACTGGGAACCAAAGCTTCTGCTGTTTCTCCTCTGCTGTACATAAACTAAGGTTACCAGGCGTCCCCATTTCCCAGGGTCAGTCCCCAGATTTGCAAACCAGTCCCCATACAAAATCGATTGAAGTTGAGAAGTGTCCCCGGATTCATTGAAAAAAATCTGGTAACCTTAACTTAAACCAGCTCTCCAAGAAAAAGAAAAGATGGCCACCAAGATCAAGCAGCCTTGAACAAGACTTGCAATTCCAGGCAAGGGTGGCCTCTGGCAAGGCAAGTTTCGTCAAGCAGATGAGAGAGGGAAAGAGCAGCGGGAAGCCAGCTAAGCCCCGTGCCTGCCTGGCCACTGCCTGCTCCACAGTCTGCCTCCCGGCATGGCTTCATTTAGATCATGTCAGGGAAATGTGAGTTACACAAGGCACAAGATGCTGTCTCAGAGCAACTGGAAAAGACGTCACAATGGAGGACCATCTACTTGAAGAACGTAAGCAGCACCTGCTGGATCAAGCTCTTCTATATCACCTTTAGAAGACATCTGAAGGAAGCCCTGTCTAGGGAAGCTTTTTAATGTTTAATGTTTTATTATGGTTTTGTTGGAGTCCCAGAGTCCCATGGACTTCAAGAAGATCAAACCTCTCCATTCTTAGGGAAATCAGCCCTGAGTGCTCACTGGAAGGACAGATCCTGAAGCTGAGGCTCCAAGACTTTGGCCACCTCATGAGAAGAGAAGACTCCCTGGAAAAGACCCTGATGCTGGGAAAGATGGAGGGCACAAGGAGAAGGGGACGACAGAGGACGAGATGGTGGGACAGTGTTCTCGAAGCTACCAGCATGAGTTTGATTAAACTGCGGGAGGCAGTGGAAGACAGGAGTGCCTGGCGTGCTCTGGTCCAGGGGGTCACGAAGAGTCGGACATGACTAAACGACAACAACATATATGTTGGAAGCCACCCAGAGTGGCTGGGGCAACCCAGTCAGATGGGTGGGGTACAATATGATGATGATGATGATGATGATGATGATGATGATGATGATGATGATTAGGCCTGGCCAATGGCCCATCCAGTCCAGCATCCTGTTCTCACAGGGGCCATCCATATGCCTGTGGGAAGTCTGCAAACAGGACCCAAGCACAAGACCAGCCTCCCCTCCTTTAGCAGTTTCCAGCAACTGGTATTCAGAAGAATTCAGAAGCACTGCTCCTTCCAGCTGTGGAGGCAGACCCGAGCCATCCTGGCTAGGAGCCATTGACAGCCCTGTCCTCCATGAATTTGTCTAATCTTCTTTGGGGAGATGATATACAATGAATTGAAAAGGATGTCTAAAATAACCGTTGTAAAAAATACCAGAAGCTTTTCTTTGGGGAATTAGAGGGACAGAACTACCTAAATTGTATAGAGTTTTTTTAATGTATGTGGCTACAGCAGCAAGAATGTTACTCGCCCCAAAATGGAAAGAAGCAGAAGTCCTAGTAAAGGAAGAATGGATACAAAAACTTACGGAATGTACAGAAACTTACTGGAAGAATAAGAAATCAAGATAACAAACTCTTTATAAAAGAATGGAAATGGTTTATTGAATATTTACAGATGAATTGCAAACAGATAAAAACATTGGCAGGATTATTGTAATAACCTGCAGTTTCATAAGAGTGTATATTTAAAGTAGATAATTAAATGAGCAAATTTAATGAATTTGGATATGCAGAAGATATTAATAAACTTAAGGAACTGCAGAAAGAGGGAGAAGGAAGTCAAATTTTGTAATGTTAAAATGATTGTAAAACTAATGAAATGTATGAATTTGAAAAGTATACATAAAACCTTTTTTAAAAATCTTCTTTTATAGCCATCCAGGTTGGTGCCCCCCCCCCCGCCTCCTGTGGGAGGGAGTGCCATAGTTTAACAATGTGCTGCAGGAAGAAATCCGTTTTTTTTATCTGTTCCGAATCTTCCACCATTCAGCTTTTTTGGATATCCAAGAGTTCTAACGTTATGATGGAGAAAACCTTTCCTCTATCCGCTATCTCCCTGCCATGCATTATTTTACCAACTTCTATCATGCTGCCTCTTGCTTGCCTTTTCTCTAAGCTAAAAAGTCCCAAACGCTGCAACTTTTCCTCACAGGGGTGTTGCTCCACCCTCCGGATTACCATATTTTTCGCTCTAAAAGACTCACCAGACCACAAGACGCACCTAGTTTTTGGAGGAGAAAAAGAAGAAGAAAATATTCTGAATCTCAGAAGCCAGAACAGCAAGAGGGATCGCTGCGCAGTGAAAACAGCAATCCCTCTTGCTGTTCTGGCTTCTGGGATTGCTGCGCAGCCTGCATTCACTCCATAAGACGCACACACATTTCCCCTTACTTTTTAGGAGGGGAAAAGTGAGTCTTATAGAGCAAAAAATACGGTATTTTGGTTGCCTTTTCCTGAACCTTTTCTGACTCTGCAATATCATTTTTGGGGTGAGGTGACTGTAATTCTGCACAGTACTCCAGATGCAGTTGAGCCATGGAGTTGTATAAAGGCATCATGAGACCAGCAGGTTTATTTTTGATTCATTTATGGTCCAGATCCAGATGGAAGTGGAGAGTCCGAGCACAGCACCCTGGGTGGGTGGGGAGCAGCCAAAGAAGAAGGCCTGCTTCTGCAATGTTTGGGAAGAACAGGAAAAAGAGATGCAGGTGCCAAGCACACACATACCACCCTCTGGGAAATATTTGGTTTTTGTCACCTGTGTCACGAGAGTCCCTTGCTTGCTTCTGTTTGCTGCTTATGCCCCACAAACATGATGCACCTGGCAGTGCTGGCCCTACCATTAGGCAGACTGCAGTAGTCGCCTCAGGCGGCAGATGCTGCAGAGTGGCTAGCAATGGGGAGGCATTTGAGCATATGTCACACAGACAGCATCTCTTGGGTGTAGCAGAGGATGTATGGTGTTGATGTGAGGTGCAACCTGGTTGGCTTTTGCACACTGATGGGGAGACTGGGAATCTCTTGTCCTTTGCCACAGGCAGCAAAATGTATTGGGCTGGTCCTGGCACTCGGGGCCCATTGGCAACCTTCAGCTCAGTCCTTGGTTGTATCAGAGCTCCCTTTGCCCCCTGCCAAGCTGGGAGGGTTAGATGGCTCATCCCTGCAGAGTGCCTCTTCCCTGAGTGCAGGCCAAGCTCAACAAAGGCAATCAAAGCTGTCTGGAAGGGACCTCTGCCATTGGGAAGGTTACCTCAAAGATCTCTGGGTCGACTGACATTCCTGCTGGTTCTTCTCCCAGTCCCAGGAGGAAGGGCACCCCTGCTCTTCTAAGTTATTCATAAGAGGTCAGAGACAGGCAGCATTTGTGTCACCAGGCCAGCTGCCATCAGGCTGAAGAGGTTGCCTATGGTGCAAATTTGCATATGTTTATCTACCTCTGGGCAAATTGTGGTGGTGGGTGGATGAGGCTTCAACAGCACTGTGCTTTGCACCTGGTGAGTAAGAGTTCTTTTTAGGAAGAAAAGGAAAAGGGCCCACCCCCTAACAGCCCCTGTGTAAATGTGATCAGACAAGAAGGAGGAGTTGGCTCCAGTGCTTTTAATACCTCTCTGCTGAAGTGAGAATTTTTGCAAGGGATTGGTCTAGATGACACTTGAAGTCCCTTCCAACGTGACAATTCTATGATTCTGCGATTCTCTCTGTGTGTGTAATAGGGAGAGTTGAAGTCTAAACTATTGGTCCAAGCAATGTGGGCTTGGGTTTCCCCTGTGTTATGTCATACTCACTCGCCATCTCATTTCCTGCATCTTTGCAATTGCTGCCTCAAGCAGCGACACCATTTACTCTAAATAAATATTTGCATTTCTCTTAACATTTATTGGCTGTTGCGGATTTTGCCAAATAAGCAAGATGGTATTGGCATTATTGCCTAAACTACAAGAAAGAAACCCCTGTGGCACACAGCAAAATTAAAGATCCTCCAAATTGTGTTTCATGGGTAGACGAAGTGTAACCTGAGAGGTCATGGGGGAGTGGCTAAATGACCCTTTAAAAAGGTTAAGGTAAAGGGACCCCTGACCATTAGGTCCAGTCGTGGCCGACTGTGGGGTTGCGGCGCTCATCTCGCTTTATTGGCCAAGGGAGCCGGCGAACAGCTTCCGGGTCATGTGGCCAGCATAACTAAGCCGCTTCTGGCGAACCAGAGCAGCGCACGGAAATGCCGTTTACCTTCCCACCAGAGTGGTACCTATTTATCTACTTGCACTTTGACGTGCTTTCAAACTGCTAGGTGGGCAGGAGCAAGGACTGAGCAGCGGGAGCTCACCCTGTCGCAGGGATTCGAACCGCCAACGACCTGATCGGCAAGCCCTAGGCTCTCTGGTTTAACCCACAGTGTCACCCGCATCCCAAATGACCCTTTGGGTCCCCTCTAACATTACAGTTCTATGATTCTATATATACTTGCAAAATAAGGACACAGGTAAACCTGCTAATGCCCTCTAAGGTTCGATATCCCTTCCTAGGGATCCTGAAGTGCAACATGTTCCAAAAGGCTGGTGCTATTTTATCTATTTGTTGAAAAGATTTGTATTCCTCCTTGCACAGGCTTCTCAAGGCAGCTTATGAGAATCACCAACAGCAGTAAAACAAATGCCAGTGCCAAAGTCAGCTTGGCGATTCCAACTCCAAACCCCAGAATGCAAAGCCCTAGCCTTGGATTCCAGAAGAAAGCAGGTCATTTCAGGGCAAGGTTGACCCCAGGGAAGAAGGGGAAGGGAGGGAGCAGAAGAGCCAGCGGTTCTCAGCCCAGTCCAGCACCAAGAGCAAGAAGCCTGGAGGCTTGGAAACATCACAGGCACTTTCTGTCACAAAGCAGCCTGTCTCCAAAATGTTAAGACCTCCTCTTCCAATAAACTTTCTAAAACAGACGTTTTCTATTCTGGTTTTTATCTGCACTGGCTTAGAAAAATGAGTGCTTATTTTTATTTTGTTTCATTCTTGACATTGTTATTGTTAAATTACTTTGCCAGGTTTTATGGGAAATGATTCATAAACAAATTAAATGAATAATAAAATAACTAATGGGGAGGCTCCATCACCATCATCCAGAAAGTGACAAATGACCCTCTCACCTGGCTGTTTGGCTGGATTTTGCTTCCCAGCTAAAAACCTCCCCACAAAATGAGCCTCAAATTGCAGCAAACATCCAACTACTTCCATTGCCTCTTTCCCAGCTGGCAACCCAAGGTTGGGTGGCATGCAAAAGAAGCCTTGTGCTCCACTAACTTGTGGCCAGATGTGATGCTTTAAAAAAAAACTTTTTAAACTCCCCCCAAAGTGCATTTTCCAAATGCAATCAGAGCAAAATTTGCATAGTTGACAGCGTGCATAGTATGCAAATTAGGCTCTCGGGATTTGGGCAACCACCATTAGGCAACCCTCTACTGTACCTAAAAGATGTCAAGGCAATTATTTCCATTCTCTTTTTTTCAACCTGCTTGATGCAAATCGTAAACGCTCTAGAAAGGTGGCACATACTTCTCGGAAATGATTTCATAACAGGAAGGGGTGTGCTAATCATGTAATGCAAGAGCCAACTTGCCCTCAGCTTGCTAGCAATGCTGCAGCAGCACCTGTGTTCTGAACTGTTGCCCAGCCTTGCCAAAGGGTGTCAATCACTGGATGATGACGGAAGGCCAGGAGGAGCTTCTTGCTGAATCTAATCACATCCTATTCCTGCTTCTCACCTCAAGCTTCAACTGGGCAATTTGGGAATACTGGGGTGCGGTAACAATGGACTTCCCTGTGCTCTTTCTCCACCTCCAGTCAAGACACTTGAGCAACTGAATGTCTTGTACAAATCAGTCAAGCTCACAAGGAAATCTGGGCATTGCAACACTGACCTGCTTTCTGAAATAGGACAATGTTATCTGTGGTGTATCACAAAGTTCTGTCAAATAGTTTTGTGGTGCCTTTAAGAAACAACTTCGTGTGGTGGGGCTGTCCTGAATGGTGCAAAATGTGTCAATCAGAGCCAGTGTGGTGTAGTGGTTAGAGTGTCGGAAGAGGGCCTGGGAGACTTCAAATCCCCACTCAGGATAAAGCTCACTGGGCGACCTAGGGCCAGTTGCTGCTTCTCAGCCCAGCCTACCTCACAGGGTTGTTGTGAGAATTAAATGTGCCTCCTTGAGCTCCTTGGAGAAAAATGGTGGGATATAATTGCAATGAATAAAATAAATAAATAAATAAATCTATTGACGGGCCAAACAGCACTAGAACAGCAGTCCTTAAACACTTGCAATGGTTGCCAGTTTGTCACTGGGCTCAGTTCAAAGCTTTCACCTTGAACCCATCTACCTAAAGGAGCATTATATCCTGCTTTGTACTGCCTGCACTCTGAGGTCAACTGCACTCTGTTACAACAAAGTCCCGTCTCCCACCTTGCAAGGAGGTGAGGGCCCAGAACAAAGGTGTGTGACAGCCCAACCCCTTAGCCAAAGACCACCCAAAAAGCATCACAGAAAGAGGTGGTCTACACGGAAATTTGAGCGTGCAGTTTGTCTCCTGTTTGTCAAGATACTAGATACTGCTAGCTGACTGCATTATCCTGGCCAGTCTGGGCCATTTTTTGAAATGGTAAATTCCCTAGTTTTCGAAACCATTGTCACAGACATCCCCTATTCATACACAAAATAGGCTCTTTTGGCTGGATTTAAAGGATTTTTAAGTGAAAAGAACTATTGGGAGAGGTTTTTCCAATATATTTATTTATGCATAGGAAATATTTGGGGTCGTTCAGAGTCAAGATGGCTTCAGGATTGCTCTCCTGTACTATTTCAGACTTATGGATGTGTGTTTACCTTGTGCACTTATGAACATTCATTTTCTTTATGACGTCTTAGAATTCTTATAACAGTTGCAAGAGGACTTCCTGTGCCTTTATTCTGGTCATGGATCTGAGCAGGTCATTAATGCACCTCCAGTACTGGATGAGTGCCCATTTTAAAGTGGGGAAATCATTCTAAAGAGAAGGTGTGGGGGGAAATGAAGATTGTGGATAAGGAAGTGAAAATATCGCATTGCGTGTGGGCTCTTTAATTTTTTTAAAAAAAATCAGTTTTGATACACTTTTGACAGCTGACTTTTTCAAAGTGTAGAAGTTCCTTTGTGTCAGGGTATAATTCCTCCAGGCTTACAGAAAAGACTATATATGCTTTCCAGAAGTAAGTTCTCATGAGTAGAAGCCACTGAAATAAATGGGAGCTGTGCAAGATTCAGATCTCATGACTCCGGCTCCAAAGCTTCCTGGCTTCCGAGATTTCACAACACTGCAAATTTTCTTGCATAGTAATAATAGGAAGGAACTTCTGTTGTTTAGAAAACCCAACCAGGACATTAGGGGTGCTGGACTCTGTGCTCGATACTGTCACACAATAGGTGATGTGTTGCAATCTCCAGAATGGTAGGATATTCCCAGAGAGCCTTTTTCCCAGGGTTGGTCCTTCCCAGCAAGAACTGGAGGCTTATGACACCTTTAGATCATTATATTATGTGTCCATTCATAATAACAGGGACGGGCAACCTTTTTCTGTCAAGGGTTACTGTTATGTACTGAGTCGAATAGGATCCAAACTGCAGCAGTCTGATTGGTCCTAGAACAATAGGATTCAGAATGCAGCAGTCTGATTGGTCCTAGAACAATGCAGCAGTATGATTGGTTGGCAGGAACCACCCAATCATGCTCCAGATTGAAGTGAATCCACAACCTGATTGGTTTACAGTACAATTCCGGAATTAGCCAATCATGTGCAGCCCATTGTGTAAATAATGTATATAAGGCAGATACTTTGAGGGGACTTTCATTCATCCCTCCTCACCACTATGAGCTGAATAAAGAGCATGAAATCACTTTGCGACTCCGAGTATATTTCACTGGCGACGAAGGTGCGGAGAGGAGACATTTGAAATCGCCCGGGCTCTCCTTGCGCCTGAAGACGTTGCTACTGTTCCATACAAAACAATAATGGAACAGCTGAAGGGGCACTTTTCGCCACAGCCCTCAGTGGTGGCTCGTCGAAATGCCTTCTACGCAAAGCGGCAAGCCCCTGGGGAAACCATAACTGGGTTTGTGACCTCTCTCCGCCAAGCCGCCCGGTTCTGCAACTTCTCAGAGCTGGAGAACATGCTTCGTGACCGCCTCGTCGGTGGCCTGAGGGATGAGAAGCTGCAACGACGCCTCTACGCTAAGAAGAACCTAACGTTCCAGGTCGCTCTGGAGGAGGCCCTGGCAACGGAAGCTGCCGAGAGGTCGACACAAGAGGCACGGCCGAGCCAGCCGTCCCAACCGAGGGTCCACCATGAAGACCTCACCGACGACTCAGGATCTGACAGGGAGGAGGTGCACCGAGTACAGCAGCGCACTCAAGCAGCCCACATACCACAGCTGCCTCGACGAGAAGGAGGGAACTGCGCAAGCTGTGGAGAAAGTCATGAGAGGAGGACCTGCCGTTTCCGCAATGCAGAGTGCAGACAGTGCAGAAAATCGGGACACATCGCCCGGGTGTGTCGGGCTCGGCCCACCCGACACCAGGCATCAGACGACCAATCCAAGAACCCCAGGTCCCGGGGCCCAACGCACCAAGGCAACTCGACAGAGCTCACGGACTTCCAGGTATACCAGTTGCCCCACCCCAACATAGAGAAAATTTATGTAGAGGTACAGATAGAGGGGGCCCCATGCCGCATGGAGCTTGACACGGGTTCAACTCTATCCATAATCTCGGCAAGGACCTTAAGGAAACTGTGTCCTACTGGGGGTCCCAAACTCAGGCCGGCCCCATTCACCCTCCGGGACTTCCAGAAACGTAAGGTCCCCACAATGGGGGTGGGGACCTTCAGGGTGCAATACCGAGGGCGGACGCGGCAACTGGACTTGCTTGTGGTCAAGGGCCCCTACATTAGCTTACTGGGATTGGCATGGTTTGGACCACTGGGGCTAGCTGTCACCGGGGTGAACCACACTAGCTTACAAGTGGACGTGGACGCCATATGCAAGGAATTTCCGGGGGTTTTCGATGGGAAATTGGGACAGTATACGGGCCCCCCCATTGCTCTACAGCTTGACCCCGCAGTACGACCAGTCAGGCTCAAGGCCCGCCGGGTCCCGTTCGCTCTGAAACCCCGTATAGACGAGGAATTGGACCGGCTCGTGGAGCAAGGAGTGCTGGAACCGGTACCTAATGCCCCCTGGGAAACCCCAATCGTCACACCTGTCAAGCCTAATGGCTCAGTCCGCATCTGCGCAGACTACAAATGTACCATAAACAAGGCCCTCACGGCCCATGCATACCCAGTGCCAGTGGTCAGCCATGTCCTTGCCACCCTGGCTGGGTCGAAAATTTTTGGCAAGCTGGACTTGGCCCAAGCATATCAACAGCTGCCAGTAGATGAGGCAACAGCAGAGGCACAGACGATTGTGACGCACAGAGGAGCATTCAGGGTAAAGCGGCTACAATTCGGTGTCAGCGTGGCACCAGGCATATTCCAGAATCTAATGGACTCTCTCCTTAAAGGGATTCCTGGCGTCACCCCCTTCTTCGATGATGTGTTGATTGCCGGGCCCACACCAGAGGAGTTTGAGGACCGCCTCCGCACCGTTCTGCACCGTTTCCAGACAGCGGGTCTCAAGGTAAAGCGGGAAAAATGTCTACTAGGAGTGCCCCAGGTGGACTTTCTGGGATTCATGGTGGACGCAGAAGGGGTCCACCCGACTGGGGACAAGGTACGGGCCATTTGTGATGCCCCAGCGCCCAGGAACAAGACTGAACTTCAGGCCTTCTTGGGACTATTGAACTTTTACCATTCCTTCCTTCCCCACAAGGCGGCGGTAGCGGAGCCCCTACACAGACTCCTGGACAAGCGGGCCCCTTGGGTGTGGGGCCATCGCCAGGAGGCCGCATTCCAGGCAGTCAAGGACTTGCTTGTCTCAAACTCGGTCTTGGCACACTTCGACGAGAGGCGGCCGGTGGTGCTAGCATGCGACGCCTCACCCTATGGCATTGGCGCTGTCCTGGGACACCAACTCCCAGATGGAAGAGAGGTACCGGTGGCATACTTTTCCCAGACACTCAACGCAACTGAGCGGAACTACTCACAAATCGACAAGGAGGGCCTGGCAATCGTGAAGGGAGTAAAAAAATTCCATGATTTCTTGTATGGGCGGCCCTTCACCGTGGTGACTGACCACAAACCGTTGCTTGGCTTGTTTGCCCCCGAAAAGCAGACCCCCCAAGTGCTGTCTCCTCGTGTCCTCAGGTGGTCAATTTTCCTTGCCAGCTACCAGTATGCACTGATTCACCGCCCTGGGAAGGCGATGGGCCATGCGGACGCCCTCAGCAGGCTACCACTACCAGAAACAGGCCCCGACCCGGCACCTGCACAAGAGGTTATGAGCCTGGAGCTGCTTCCCGACCGCCCCATTCAGGCACAAGAAGTTGCACACCATTCCAAGAAAGATAGGGTCATCTCCCGGGTCCTGGACTGGGTGTGGAGGGGATGGCCCAGCAGCAGCCCCGGGCCAGAATTCGCCAGCTACACAACCCGCAAACATGAACTGTCGGCCCACAAGGGGTGCCTGTTATGGGGAAGCAGGGTCGTTGTTCCCCAGCCCCTCCGCAAAAGGGTCCTCACAGCCCTACACGAGACACACCCAGGGGTAGTAAGAATGAAGGCCCTTGCCAGGAGTTATGTGTGGTGGCCGGGGATCGACGGAGAGATAGAGGCCTGGGTCAAACACTGCCAGGCCTGCCAAGAATCCCGCCCAGATCCCCCAAGGGCCCCAGTCCAGTCCTGGGAGTCTGCCCGAGCACCATGGTCACGCCTGCATGTGGACTTCGCTGGCCCCTTTCAGGGGAAAACATTCTTCATAGTGGTGGACTCCTACACCAAATGGCTGGAAGTCGCACTGGTACCATCCACTGCTACATCCGCAGCCATCCGGGTACTACGCAGGCTGTTTGCAACGCACGGGCTCCCTGACACTCTCGTCTCAGACAACGGGACTGCATTTACGTCAGGAGAATTCCAAACCTTCACAGCGCGGAACGCCATCCGCCACATCCGTTCGGCGCCATTCCACCCTGCCACCAATGGCCAAGCAGAACGCATGGTGCGGACCACCAAGGACACCCTTCGCCGCATGACGCAAGGGGATTGGGAGTACCGCCTTGCCACATTCCTTCTAGCACAGCACAGCACCCCCAGCTCAACGACTGGCCGGAGCCCCGCTGAACTACTAATGGGTCGGCGCCTTGCAATCAGATTGGACCGCCTTCACCCCGATAGAGCTCAGGATGAGGTAGGGGTGGGGGAAGGCAGGAACCCCCGGACCTTCGAGGCCCAGGACCCAGTGTACGCAAAGAATTTTGGGGCAGGCCCTGCATGGGTACCCGCCACAGTCACCAGGGTCACTGGCCCCGTGTCGTACGAGGTGCTAACGGATGGGGGGCAATGCTGGCGCCGCCACTGTGACCAGATACGGCGACGATTCCCGGGAGAAAACCAGGAGGAGGAGGACAGGTCAGAGGAGTCCCAGGGGAACAGTGGGGCAGTGAGGCCCATAGAGCAGCAGGGGCCAGCAGGAGAGGCAGAACCAGTAAATACAGAGAGGTCCCGGGAGGCCGAAAGGACACCGGAACCAGAACCACGACTGAGCGAGCCGGTTGCGCCAGACCAAACAGCCCCATCACAGCCAGCATCCTTGGAACACGAGCCAGAACCAGAACCCCGGACCAGGGAACACCCCAGGCCGCAACGCACACGTAGGCCGCCAGCGTACCTTGAGGACTATGAATGCGACCTCCCGGGCAGGACTGGAACTTAGAGGGGAGGGGTGTTATGTACTGAGTCGAATAGGATCCAAACTGCAGCAGTCTGATTGGTCCTAGAACAATAGGATTCAGAATGCAGCAGTCTGATTGGTCCTAGAACAATGCAGCAGTATGATTGGTTGGCAGGAACCACCCAATCATGCTCCAGATTGAAGTGAATCCACAACCTGATTGGTTTACAGTACAATTCCGGAATTAGCCAATCATGTGCAGCCCATTGTGTAAATAATGTATATAAGGCAGATACTTTGAGGGGACTTTCATTCATCCCTCCTCACCACTATGAGCTGAATAAAGAGCATGAAATCACTTTGCGACTCCGAGTATATTTCAGTTACATTCCTTTGTGTTCATTCCCTGTTTGGGGTCATGTTCTAGTTGTGGGTTAGGCCAGAGTCAAAACATAGGTTGTTCTATGTTTTCTTCTATTCTCTCCCTCCCTCTCCTTTGGTCTCACTCTGCCACTCTTCCTCTGACCCAGTCCTCCCCTCTGCCCATGTCTTTCTGTCACTTAGGCTGAGAAACAATTGCAGCCCTTTTCCCTTCCCCATTTCCCCCACTAAGGTTACAACTCAGTTTTAACTACAACCTCTCCCTGCTCCTTCGGACAACTTGTAGGTAGCTCTTCCTGAAAATTCGAAGGGTGTGACATTCTAGCTGCTGGAAAGAGCTGTTACAAATGGATTCTCTCTTATCAGATCCCAGTTGATGCAAAAGCCAAAGGCCAACATGTGGAAACTTTGTGGCTAATGAGCCAGATCCTTATCACTCCCTGCTCTACCTTGGGCAGGTGGGCGGGGCCACCTAACTGTCATTAATATGATGCCATATGTCTGCAGGTGATTGATTGGCAGATGGCTGTCCAACCCCTACTTAAAAGCCTCCAAGGAAGGAGAGTCCGCTACCTCCCAAGGGAGACTGTTCCACTGTCAAACAGCTCTTGCTGCCAGAAAAGTTCCTCCTGATGTTTAGTCGGAATCATAGAACTAGAGAGTTGGAAGGGCCCAAAATGTCATCTAGTCCAAACCCCTGCAATGCAGGAGTTTTCAAATTCACAGCACTTTCTCCAGTGGAGACAGGTCACACAAGGTCTAAATGGGAAGAAGCCACCAATTTGCAAACCATTTGCAGCCGGCCCCTGACTCACATCTAACTCTATCACATCCCTATTGGGCAATCTGTTCTGACTAGCTGGTCAAAGTAACATTTCCCCTCCCCTTTCTCACCGAGCAAGATAAAAATGAATTGAATAATCTAGCAAATTACACTCTACAATCTTACATAATGATGATCCAGGAAGTCAATCCGATTGCAAGCACTCTGGGGGTGGGGAGAGAGGGAGCGCCTGGCTTGATCTGCTCAACTCATGAAGCAGCAATTTCACTGCGAGTGATGTGAGTTTTGTGTATTAACTACTTCGCTGTCCCAGATACCCAAAGATGGAATCAAATTCCAGCTCATTCATGGACCAACTGACTCAGTCAAGATAATGCTGTGCAGTTTCCACTCCCCACCTTTAGAATAGCAGCAAAAGACACCTGACACAGACCTGGTTCACATTTTAAGGAGAATGCCCATTTTGACAACCAAATCTTACAGAAACTCTGTGGTTAATAAAAACCAAAGGCAGCCTTGTGTGAATGAGCCTAATGCAAGCAGTCAAGTTTCTTGCAAGCCTGGCTCTGCCAGCTGGGTGCATCAGCTCACTGCCTGACGGGGGACGCCAGGACACGTGCCCCAGCTGATGACCTCAGGGTGCTCCAGGCAGCACGAGGAGCTGCATGCTGAAAACAAAGGCCAGAGCGGCTCCCTTTCCTGCTGGCACATCATGGCTGTAGTTTGACTTTGCCCCAATTAGAATCTTCCGCTTAGACACACGTCTCAAGGGCAAGAAAAACATGCATCCAGCAAAGAAAGGGAAAGGAAATTAATTGGTCACTCTGCAAGAAGAGTGAAAGGAAGGAGATGATCCAGGAGCCAGGGCTGGTGGTGTGAAGAGTTCCCCATCATCATCTGATTCAGAAGATCCCCAAGTGCCGTTTGTGCTGCGATGCATTGTCAGAAGCTGGAGTCAGGAGTAGGTCAGCGGTGTCGGTGAAGTTGACTCTTTATTCAAAGAAACCAAAACAGTGCAGGCTTAAACAAAAAAATCTTTCCAGTAGCACCTTAAAGACCAACTAAGTTAGTTCTAGGTATGAGCTTTCGTGTGCATGCACACTTCTTCAGATACACAGAAACAGAAGTGATCACAGCCACTCTTCCCAGTAGATATTGCCCCAATAAGGAAGCAGTGAGGACTGAAGGTCTCCACCTTCCCACAGTTCTCTTAAGTTTCATCCTTCCCCCCCCCCCAAGTCCTTCCCAAGCAATCTGAGGCTCCATCGGCTTGTCTGTTTTTGCTCCTCCCTCTTCATACCTCGTCTGGTTCTGGGAGAACAGGGGAGAGAAGAGCTGGTCACAACAGGAGGGGGAGACAGCCTGCATTATCTCTGCCTCCTGCCTCTGATTCTGGACTGCTCTCTGCCACAGCCTCTTCCTGCTCACTACACCCTGTTGCCTCTTCAAATTTTGACAGCGCTTCTCCCTCTGACCACTTATCATCATCCCACCACCCGCCTCCTGGCTCTGAGCCTTCCTCCCCAGGGGGTTCCCTTGGGGGTTCCCTGGCTGGTGCCTCCCACCACTCCTCTGCATCCAGCTAGTTCATGACATGCATCAGCAAAAAGCCAGAGAAGGGGAGATGATGGGCTGGTGGAGAGGACCATTCAGCCTGGAGTTGCCAGCTGGAATCCCTGCCCAGGTCTTCTCCTTGCCCTGGTTGCACTGATAATGTGCAGGCAGCCTAAGAACATCAAAAGAGCTCTTCTGGATCAGGCCAATGGCCCATCTAGTCCAGCATCCTGTTCTCATTCTTCATGGCCACTGCACACTGGGTTGACATCTTCATTGAGCTATCCACTACGACCTCAAGGTCTCATTCCTGATCTGTCTCATGGCCAATTCAGACTTCATGAGCATATCTCATAGAATTGTAGAGTTGGAAGGGACCTTGAGGATTATATTTGTTGTCAGCCTGTTGTTCACACCGTGGGGAAGGGCCGCAGCTTAGTGGTAGAGCATCTGCTTGGCATGCAGAAGCTCCCAGGTTCATTCCCTGGCATCTCCCTGTAGGGCTGGGAGAGAACCCTGCCTGAAACCCTGGAGAAGCTGCAGACAATGCTGAGCTAAATGGATCAATGGCTGGACTTAGTGTAAGTCCTATGTGCCGGGTGCAAGATCCAGTTGGTTTTTAATACTCTGCTTTTCCAAGGACACCTTGTGGGGCACAAGAGGACGGCAGCATTAAGGGAGACTTGTCTGTGTGAAGGAGCCACTGTAGCTCACAGAAGGTACCTTCATGTCACCTCACAACCCACTGAACACAATCCTTTCCAAGGACACCTACTCACATGTTATACCAGCCCAGATCGCACATGTATGAGCTCTTCACTTGAACATCAGCAGCCGAGTACGTGGACCACAGAAAACACTGGAGATGAAATTTGAGTGTCACACAGGGAGACACGGCTGAAATTTGAGAAACCAAAGCGTCTCCGACCAGCCCCATGGATGTCTTATGACCGGCTGCACCTTTTTGCACGTACTGCTAAGCCCATCCTGGGCTTTGGGTTTATTTTGTTTTATGGCCTGATTGTCCTGTTTGTCTCAAGTTGAATCACATTTTGTTAGTTTTGGTGCAGTTTCTGTTCTACCCTCCTAGTTTTGTAACATCTGCAGACTCAGTGAGGGTTCTGCCCCTTGGTCAGTGGATGATTTCACAATCCTGCAGCTCCACACAGAAGCCAGGTTCGAGACTGCAGCACCATAAGAACCTCACCACACAAAACTTTTTACTCTTTAGGAAGTTTGAGGAAGCTGCCTTATACTGAGTCAAATCATTGGGTCCATCTAGATCAGTACTGTCTACCCTGACTGGCAGCCCCTGTCCAGGATTTCGGGCGGGAGTCTCTCTCAATCCTGCCTGGATTGAGCCTGGGGCCCTCTGCTTGCAAGGTTTTGGAGGCAGAATGGGATGGCTAAGTGAGACAATTATTTATGTTTGTTTGAAGCATTTCTAGCCTGTCCTGGTTCTGCCACTGCTTGCTTGCATCCAAGGCAGCTTCAGAAATCATGTATACATTGTTTTAAATAGGCCATTTCCTTTCTCTTTCTCTGCGTCAACTGCAGCTGTTATTTTTTAGTGCTCAATTTTGCAAAACAACAACAACAACAACAGCAACCCACAGCAACCTGGAAAAATCCCTTGACATTCAAGAGATACTTGACATTCCAGAGTGATTAATTCAGTCCCCTCTGGTCTTCAAGTCCTCCCTGACTTCTTCAAGAGCTCCCAGCAACATTCCTCTAGGTGCCTCCAATAGGATATTGTTTCCTGTGCCTATTTACATTTCTTCAGCAGTGAGCCAGGAGAGCTGCTTGCTATGCTCCTGCTTTGTTCAAGCAAACAGCCCCTCCAGGGATCAAAGGAAAATATAGCCGCCGCCGCCCTCCCCCGCAAAATGTGTTGCAAGCCATGGGGGGGGGGGCGAGAGAGAGTGGCAACTGGGGGTTCTTTAGCTGTGGTTCCTGCTTTGCAGGGGGTTGGGCTACATGACCCTTTGGGTACCTTCCAACTCTACGATTCTGAGATTCAAAACACAGCTGCAAAATGCATTTATAGGCAACCACCCAATGAACCTGCTGGGGAAATGATGAGGGATGCTGGTGGTGGCGACTTATGGACAGCGGGGAGTGGGGGGGAGCAGGGCTTGAAAAGGAGTGGACAAATGCCTGCGGAAGATTACTAGCTCAAGAGCATCTGCCATGACAGCAAAGTGCAGCCTTTCCCAACCAGCTGCCCTCTGGATGTTTTGAACTGCAACTCCCATCAGCCGCAGCATCTCACAGCCCCGCTGACTGGGGCTGGTGGGAGATGTAAAATACCCAGAGGGCAACAGGCTGAGGAAGTGTGGCTAAGTGAAACCACCACAGCCAGCAGCAGTCTACCTCTGAGTACCAGTTGCTGGAGGGCAAACGGCAGGATGGGCAGCTGTTGTCCCCATGCCCTTTGCCTGGACTTTCCAGCAGTGCCTGGCTGACCCTCGGAAGCAAAAGGCTGGATCTGGTAGACACACCTTGATGTGATTTTCTTGCAATGGCAACCAGAAATCCTTCTCTCCTGCAGTTTCAAAATGACAGCAAGTGGATTCGTATTGGCAAATCTGTAGGAGATGGTTTTATCCATGGCTGTGGGCAAGAATAGTAAAAAGGAGGCGCCATCTCTCTCCCAAAGGAAACATTCAGAGTAATACATAATAGTTTCCCACCGTATGCTGAACTTATTTTCTCCCTCCCTTAATTAATGGTAACCAAGAAACTACTTCCAGAAAGATGTCCCTGGAGTAGAAGAACTAGTAATTAAGCCTGGAAAACATGAGATGGATGTGATGAAAAGTTGGTGATTATTTATTTATTTATGTGTAGCCATTTCCATATGACTTAAAGCAATTTACAGACATAACATACAAACAGCTGAAATAGCTTTAAAGAGAACAAGAAACAACTGAGGGGTTTGAAAACAATATACCGTAAAATGTGCACCAAAGGCTGAGAAGAGACATTTTAATTTAACTGGGTAAAAATGTCTTCCTTGGTTTCTATAAAGTCCTGATAGTGTGTGCTTGGCATATCTCAACGGGGGATGCTGTTCCACAAAAGAGGGGCCATCACATTGAAAGCCCTGCTCTGCATTCCTGTGGAGAAGGCAAAGATCGTTTGGGGATTTTAAGCAGAAATTCTTCTGCAGAAAACAGTGGCCTCTTAGGTATTATTTCTATTTTTATTATTTATTGAATTTATATACCACCCTATACCTGGAGGTTTCAGGTATAGAAAGAATAACATGGTGAGCATACTGATACATACATTTATATGTAGCCCATAAACAAAGAGATATAAAAAAAGAGAGTGCAAAAGGATATTGGTAGGAGAATCTACTTTTTCAGCCTGTATTAAGAAAGTGTCAAGAAGTTTGTGTAGGCAAAATCAGCCTTGAGCCAAATTGAGCGAAAGCTAAAGCTAAATTCTTCCAATTTAGGTATGCTTTTCCTCTGAGAATGTAACTTAATTTCTGAGCATGGGTAAAGCTTCTATGTAAGCCTGTGCAACTGATAGTCCTGTGGACTCCCCAACAGCTGCTGTTATTCTGACCAAATAAAAAGCTATCTTAAACATTGCAACTGGAGTGGGTAATTGAAGAAAATCCACAACAGCGTTTTCTCAAGAGACGCCAGCAGAAGGACCTTAGCTCATCAGCTTTGCATGAAGCAGTGGTGTAATGGGGAGGGCAGGGGGCAGTGGCCCCAGGTGCAAAATTACGAGAGGGGCACAACCAGGCTCCCTGCTGAGCTCCTGCTGCCTTCCGAAGCTGTGGGGAGGCAAGCCACACCTGGGCTGGGCCTTTGTGCTTTGGGGCTGGGGCGGTGCCTCCTTCTCCTCAGACACCCACAGGTACGAGGGCTCACCCGGTCTGCGAGGGGGCAAGGATGGAAGTGGAAGGGTCTGGGGAGTGCTGGGCGCAGTGGCTGAGGCCCAGGCCAGGGAGGAGATTGCTTCTGTGGAGCGGGAGGGCAGCAGCGCCACCCCCTCCAAGGAGGGAGGAAGAGGAAGGCGGGAAAGCGCCCAAGGGAGGAAGCCCCCTCCCAGTGCACGTCTCCCCCCAGCTGCCCTATCCACTAGGGGGCACAACACTTGTCCCGCCCCGGGTGCTGCAACCCACGCTATGCCACTGGCATGCAGAAAGGCCCAGGTTCAATCGTAGGACTCAGAATGCCTAGAGTACTGTGTCCAGTTCTGGGCACCACAGTTCAAGAAGGACACTGACAAACTGGAACGTGTCCAGAGGAGGGCAACCAAAATGGTCAAAGGCCTGGAAACGATGCCTTATGAGGAACGGCTAAGGGAGCTGGGCATGTTTAGCCTGGAGAAGAGGAGGTTAAGGGGTGATATGATAGCCATGTTCAAATATATAAAAGGATGTCACATAGAGGAGGGAGAAAGGTTGTTTTCTGCTGCTCCAGAGAAGCGGACACGGAGCAATGGTTCCAAACTACAAGAAAGAAGATTCCACCTAAACATTAGGAAGAACTTCCTGACAGTAAGAGCTGTTTGACAGTGGAATTTGCTGCCAAGGAGTGTGGTGGAGTCTCCTTCTTTGGAGGTCTTTAAGCAGAGGCTTGACAACCATATGTCAGGAGTGCTCTGATGGTGTTTCCTGCTTGGCAGGGGGTTGGACTCGATGGCCCTTGTGGTCTCTTCCAACTCTATGATTCTATGATTCTATGATTCTATGATTCTATGATTCTATGCCCTCTGCCTGAGACTCTGAGAAACTGCTGCCAGTCAGTGTAGACAATACTGAACTAGTTGGTCCAATTGTCTGACAGACTATATAAATCAGCTTCCAGTAAGGAAGAGTCCAGCTAGGAGTGCCCAGTGTCACAAGAACAGGACACTCCTCTGCTAACCTGCCTCCTTCCTCTCCAGACTCCAGTCCCACCCCCCCACCCCACCCCAGACTAGTGGCCTTCTCCGTGCCCCAACTCCATCTCCCCCACCCCTGCTAAGACCCTCCCCAGGGTCACCCAGGTCCAACTCCCTGAGCTCCTCAGGATCTGTCCACCCTCTTCATGACATCTCCTTGGGACCTGCGGCACTTGCCCATTTCTTTCTTTTATTTAAAAGGATATGAAGGGCGGACTTTGGTGACCTTCTGGACAAAAAAGGAAAACTGATATTCAAAGAATGCCTGACCACCACCGCCACCTCAAAGCTCTTGGATAATGTTTTCACTTAAATGGCCCAGAGGAGGCTGAGTAGACCCTAATCTTTGCCCTTTACTTAATTCTTATCTAGAAGATAAGGCTCACCATTTTATGGCTGTAACCAGCACTTGACACAAGCATAATTTCTTTGAAGGAGGAAACCCAAGGACAAGTAGGGGGGAGCGCTAAATCTTTGCTCTACCATAACCTCTGACAATGTGACCACCCACATTCTATCTGTCGGGAAGAGCACCTGCTGTTCAAAACTGGCCACTATCCCACTGGAGTGGGCCAAAAGAGGGGAGGCCCTCTCCTCTTAAATATTAGGCAAGGAAGCACTGATGGAAAATCTCCTTCTGTCTTCAAAGCCTTTTAAATACAGTGGTACCTCAGGTTACGAACTTAATCCATTCTGGAGGTCTGTTCTTAACCCGAAACCATTCTTAACCTGAGGTACCACTTTAGCTAAGGGGCCTCCCGCTGCCACTGCGCGATTTCAGTTCTCATCCTGGGGCAAAGTTCTCAACCCGAGGTACTATTTCTGGGTTAGTGGAGTTTGTAACCCAAAGTGTTTGTAACCCGAGGTACCACTGTAGAGATACCTATCCCAGGTTGCATCTGTATCAGACTCGAGATTGTTTTTATAGGTTCTATTAATCATAGAATTGCAGAGTTGGAGAGTTCCCCAAAGGGTCGTCGAGTCTAACCCTCTGCAGTGCAAGAAACCAGGGATGAAGCCAGGAATTGGGGCGGGGGAGGGGCAGGAAACCCTCCTGTCATCATCCTCTGCCTGGCTCTGTCTAGCAGATTCGTAATGAAATGTCTCGACAACAGTTGTTTTAAATTACCGTACTTTCTTTTGACCCCAATTGCTCAGAAAAATCTGTCAAAATCTTTCATAATTCGAAGACCAGGAAGTTAAATATAAAACTAAAACCAGACAGTTAATGAGTATATTTTGCAAAATTACAAAGAATATGCCATGTTCCATCTTATTTTTTAAAAAATCTAAAGGTTTTTTTTTACATTTGCTGAAAACCTTTCCAGCATTTCCTTCTCAAATTCCTCCTCGTTTCCAATGCAGTTTTTCTGCACACACTCGGTAGGCAAAGCCCATTGAGATGCTCCCCTGTCATCACAATCCTTAGCCAGGCCTTGACTCTCCACAAGTTACTGACTGCTGACTGCTCTTCGGTACTACAAATGTCGCATGGCTGAGCAAGAGAAATGAGCAGAGCCTTTTTCATGGCAGGGGAAAAGATTTTCACCTCTTTTACTAGGTCTGCTATGTTCCTTATGATTATTCCTACGTGACATCTGTCCCTATTGGCCTCAGTCCCT
Source organism: Podarcis erhardii (assembly GCF_964252035.2). Taxonomy (NCBI): domain Eukaryota; kingdom Metazoa; phylum Chordata; class Lepidosauria; order Squamata; family Lacertidae; genus Podarcis; species Podarcis erhardii. Next base: position 5,466,218 of record NC_138511.1, on the reverse strand, counting down.
ATTGGCCACAGTCCCTATGTTGCCATTAATCACTTTGAGATGTTTCGTGGAAAGCAGTTCATAACTTTTAAAAATTAATTTATTCCATTTATATCGCACGTCTCCCCTGGGAGCTCAAGGTCTCCCCTCTTCATTTTGCCCTCACAAGGACCCTGTGAGGTAGGTTCAGCTGAGAGACGGTGCCTGGCCCCATCTGGTGAGCTTCAAAGCTCTGTGGAGATAAGTGAAGTAACTAAATAAAAAAGTGCTCCCTCCAAAAAGCTGGGGATAAAGCTGGGCTGTCCAGGCTGCAGCAGAGGGGTTTGGGCAAAGCTGCAGGCTCCCCACATTCCCACTCCCAATGATTGCAACTGTGTGAACTGCACACCTGAGCTGAGCTGATATTTCTCCCTGGGCTGGGAAAATGTTCGCCTGCTGACCCTCTCTTAAAGGCGCACGACAGGCTTCCTCCGAATCAGCTGGCAGGCCTGGCCACGCACAACTGCCCTGTCCACAGTCCAACTGTCTCAGAGCAGGTTTCTCGTCCTTATAGGCTTAGAAGCGAGGAGGCTTTTGTGCGGGGTGGGGCACAAATCCCCCTGCAGGCCCATGTGCAGCACAGAAAGGACCCCGTCAGCATCCGCTGCGCCCCCCCAGGGGGAAGAGGCGCGTGCAGGTCGGCATGCCTGAGAGATGCGATGAGCTGAGAGAATCGGAGAGGCGCGTTTGCCCAGAGATGTCCTACTCTGGCTGAAACAAAGGCAGTTATATAAGCCCTTGCAACAGTTAAGCACACTCCTAGCACTGGGCAATGCGCTGCTGCCCCCTAAGGTGTATTCTGCTCAAAATGCAGCTGCAGCACCAGGCAGAAACCTGGCTAGGGCCACGAGGTGGGGAGGCGTCTCAGAGCGACCCAGCAGGTGCCTCTTCTGCCCCTCTTTCTCAGGGAGAATCTCTGGGGGGGCTTGCTTTCCCGGCCACTGAAATAGCATGCTGGGGCGCTCTCCCACTGTCCCTGGCAAAGGGCTGCCATTCAGCCAGCCAACCCTCCCAGCTGCCATCGCCTCCCCAGAGGGACAGGTCAGACTTTGCCCACCCAGTGCCCCCCAGATGTTGGGCTACAACATCTGGGGCTGACCGAAGTTGCAGCTGATGTTGAGGCACTTTAGTGCATTCTAGCTCAGCTCACATCTATGGGTCGCAGCAAAGGCTATATTGCGCCCCACCAACAGAAGCAACAACCCAGGGGGCAAAGCCGGTGGGGGCAAAGCTAGAAGAGGCTAGCTGAAGTCTCCTGGGCCTTTAACAGAGAAAGCCTCAGGTGTGGTTCTTCCCAACACAGGTTTTCAGTGATTTGGAAGCCTTCATTAGGGCAAGCAGGCAATCACCTGAGATACACTGGACTGGGCTGAGGAAAACAGGGAGCCAAGGGGCCTGCTGGTCTCTTCAAGTCTGTAAGTACAGGGTTCACTTTAGGGTTTCCGAATGCCTAGCAGTGGTGGTAAAGTACCTGTCGACTTCTCTTGAAGTATGTAATAATAATAATAATAATAATAATTTATTATTTGTACCCTGCCCATCTGGCTGGGTTTCCCCAGCCACTCTGCAGGCTGAGACTCAGGGCCACCCCCTTTTTCAGCAGCAGAGAAAGGAGGTGTTATATTGTTTAGCCCTGGTAGTTAGGATTTAGAGAGAGACTGGCCCCATCTATGTGTTGATGTATTCTGTACCCTTTGTTAAGCTCTTGCAAGAATGTGCAATTGTAATGAAAATTATTTAAAATGGAGCAACACCACAGGCTAAACAAAGATTAAGACCGATAGAGAAGACCTTTCTGCAACTCTTGGGGGGGGGGTTAAGAGTGCCTTCCCAGTAGGACTCCCTCTCCAGAGGGGTGGGGGGGTACCTTTTCTTTACAGCTTCCACTGGCTGCTCAAACTGCACCTTTTGAAAACTGAAGAATTGTATTTTGGTGTTCTCCCTGTAATGTGTAGCATGGAATTACTGTTTTGGGGCTAGAGTGTGGAATTTTGTTTAACTGTTTTAACTGTATCATATACCTGGGACTTTTCTGGGGTAGGGAAGGAATCGGTACAAGAAGAAACCAGCAGAGAGAAGCAGGCTGGATGTAAAAATCTGGGAAACTGAAAAAGTCTGTGGCACTGACGGGACACCCAAGTAGTAGTTTTTCCTTCCTTCCTTCCTTCCTTCCTTCCTTCCTTCCTTCCACTCATGGGCATCTAGTGATGCTGGTGGTTGGAAGATGCAGGACCGATAAAAGGAAGTCTTCCTTAACTCAGTGCACAATTAAACTATGGAACAGGCACCCACAAGAGACAGTGATGGCCACCAATCTAGATGGCTTTAAAAGAAGATTTGTCAAATTCATGGAGGAGGGCTATTGATGGCTGCCAGCCATGATGTCTATGCTGTGCCTCCGCAGTTCCTGTTGTTGACAGAAATGCTTCTGAACACCAGTAGAAACCACAGGAGGGGAGGGTGGCCTTGCATTCAAATCCTGCCTGCTGGTTTCCCACAAGCATCTGGTGGGAAAGTCTTTATCAGGTGAAGCTGAGGGGCCACCACTGAGAAGCCTCCTTCTGTGGTAGAAGTCGTGCAGGTGGGCAATCTAAGGGGAGACCCTCTTTGTAGATGGCATTGCTTTCTTTCAAACACCAGTGTGCCAATTCTGCTGCATTTGGGGGCACTCCTGCCGAGTGAAGCCACAAACTTCTGCCTTAAAGTGTGGCCCAAGCAGCACTATTGCCACTTGTCATGGCTAGGGCAAGTTGAATTTTTCGACTTTCAAATCCTCAGAAGGAGGGGTGCTAAAAAGTTGGAACATGACTTGAGAACTCAAAAGATATTTTGATTAAATTAATATAATTTAGTTTTACTTAGTAAATGTGTAAAATTACATAGAAATGATTAAAAATTATTGCAAATTACTTGCAGCTATATTCTATTATTTATTTATTTATTTATTTATTTATTATTTAGTATTACCTGACATTTTCAGAATGTAAAATTATAATTATAATTCTTTGGTTTTCTGAAAGCAGTTGATGTGCTTCTTCACCAAATGTAGACTTACCAAGCTAAATGTTGCCCAATCACAAAAATTATAGCAGATTTGGATTCCTCACACCCCAAAGCATATTTTTAAGACCACACCTCATACAGTTTGGAGACCCTGCACAATGAGTTCTGTTGAAGAACTTCATGTGTGGGGAAAGTGGTCCAAAGCTTTAAAGGTCAAAATCTACACTTTGCATAGAGCCCAGAAATGAACTGGGATCTGATGCAGTTGGCATAGTGTTGGTGCCATAGACTCATAATGCCCGGCCCCAACTTGACACCCTGGCAGGTGTCCTTTGGCCTAAAGTTCAGTTTCTGAACCATCTTAAAGAGCAGCCCCATGTGTACCCCACATTACAGCAGTCTAGCCAGAGTATGAATGACTGATGCCAGGCTACCTCTGTCCAGGAGTCACAGCTGGCAGTAAAAGGAATTGGTTACACATGGGCAATCTGTGCTGCCAGTAACATAGGTCAGTGGTTCCCAAAGTAGATGGTGCCGCCCCCTGGGGAGGATTACCGGGGGGGGGGTGATGCTAAGAGGCAAGGGGGCAGTGTGGGGGTGCTGGAGGTGTAAATGACTACCAGACTTCGAAAAGCTGGTATCATTGGGTCAAGTTCATCACTTTTCTTGAATTAATTAAACTAAACAGTTTTAATTTGATTTTGAATAAATGTGCAATTAATTGTTATTCCTTTGAAAGTTACTATGCTAATATCTTCCTTAGTGGGTCGGGAAAACCACTGTTCTTAATAATCCTTTTTATAGAGTATGGTGCATTGGGGGTGAGTCTATGGAACCAAGGGGGCAGGGGCCCCCAGAGGTTTGAGAACTCCTAACATAAATAGTCCCGGGATGGACACACACACCAGATTCCAAACATGGGAGTGCAGCCCTGCCGACGAAACCTCAACGGGCAGTTTCCTCCCTATATGTTAAGAAGGGATTAGTTAGTGCCCTGTGTGAGCTCATTATATCAGTAAGTTTTCAACCAGTGTGCTGTGGCCCCCTGGGGTGCCTTGAATGATGGCCAGGGGTGCCGCGGGCAACACTGGACTCTGTCCCTGTTTCCTTCCCTCGCTCCTTTGATTCCCTCTTGCATCTCTGCCTCCCAAAGGCTTGCAAAGCTGTTTGTTGCAGCAGTCCTGGCTACAAGCTCCCCAGGTGAATGTTGCCTCTGGGGCTGGCCAGGGGGTGCTTCCCAGGCCCCTGTGGGGCAGTGGGAGGAGGCACCTCTCTTTAGGATGGGGGTGGGGAGCTGATCAGAGGCCAGGGGCGGCAGCAGCGACTGCCCAGAGGACTCTCAAGGAGAGGAGGCGGAGGGAACACTCCACAAGGGAAGGTGTTCGAAAAAGGGGTGAGATGCTGCCAGCTCGGCAGGCGAGGGATGACATAACTGGGCTCCTGAGCCCCACAGGGGAGCTGCAGAAAGAATGTTAAGGGAGCCGTGGACCCAAAAAGCTTGAAATCCTCTGTATAAATACTGGAGGGTTGAGCAGCAGTCTCCTAGTGACACCTTCTGGAGCTTGTCATTAACTGCAGAAGCAGGACCATGGAAAGGACCCTGCAGCCAAGTCAGAGCTCGTCCAGACTTCCTTTGGTGCCACCTTTCTAGACGCAGGTCCAGCCTTTAAAGCTCCACGTTTGAGCATTCGGGGGGGGGGGGTTGTTCCTGCACTTTGCCCAGTTAAACCTGTGTTTTGCTGCTGAATCAGAGCAAACGTCAATCAGGTTTTCCGTGGATTGCCATTAACTCAAATTAGGTGGTGAAATTCAGATTTTCCTGTGGAAAGCGCTGCCACAACAACAGCAGAACTGCTTGGGCACGAGGCTTTAAAGCCTGGACAGCACAGCGCGAAAGGAAGTCTGGATGAGCCCCCAGACTCTTATCCTGGAAGACACCAGGAGATCCATCTGGTCAGACTAGCCTCTGGCGCTGGTCAGAGTCAGGGGTCAGCAATGAGATGCATTTGAAATAAAAGGACACATTCTACTCATGTAAAAACACGCTGATTCCTGGACCATCTGCATGCAGGATTTAGAAGGCAATTGGGCCGGATCCGGCCCCCGGGCCTTAGTTTGCCTACCCATGGACTAGCTGAATCCCTCTCCTAACACTCATCATCCCTGGAGCCTAATTGCAATGGGCCAAGTTCTGCTTTCCTGGGCCTGCTGCAACCCTCACCAACCACAGCCAGCACAATGGGGGGGGGGAGAGAACCCGCCCCCTCTGCCTAGTCTTTCCCCCTCCATTCTGAATGTTCATAGGCTTTCTTCTTCCTCTTCTGTCTGTCTTCTTCAGAGCAGAAAAAGAATACTCAGCAGAGGTGTGGGTGTGGAACACCTACACATGTAAACATGGATGATTTATCTTTATTACTCTGCACTTGTTGGTTTGAACTGGTTTGGATTTAAACACTTGTTGAACTCATTAGCAAAAACAGAGCTAAGTTTTTTTTAATAGCTTTAGTTGAGCTAAGTTCATTTTAATTAACAGAGAGAAGAGAGAAGGCCAATCATTTCGTGCAGCTAACAAATACATTGGTTAGATGCCTCAGTGATGAAATTAAAAATGTTGGAGTGAATAAAGCAGGCTTATCTGACAAGTTGACAATAAGGGAAAGCTGCATTTAAGAATTTATAATGTGTGCTATATTGGTTAGAGTGTAGGACTAGGGCCTGGGAGACCAAGATTCAAATCCTCGGAAAGCCATGATGCAGCTCACTGGGTGACTTTGGGCCAGTCACTGTTGTGAGGATTAAAGGAGAAGGGGGTGAAACATGTATATGCCACCTTGAGCTCCTTGGAGAAAAACATGGACTATAAATGCAATAAATGAATATATATAAACAATATAGCTGGTCACTAGGGATGGAAGGGTCAAGTTTGGTTCTGTCAGAGTCTCATTTTTCCATTCTTAAATTTGGTTCTCCATATTTCTGCAATTTCAGAGTTATTCCCCCCCCCCCCGCCCGGAAAAATATCCCCCTGAAACTTCATCAGCATTTCAGTGCAAATTTGTCCTAATCAGCATGTTTGTATGCAGCTTTGCATACAAACTAATGCACATATTTTTAAAAAACAATTCCTCCTAATATATTCACATTTGGTTTGTTCTGCCAAATATATTTATATGCAGACTTTCCCCTAATGTGTGTGTTTTCATAAATGTTTTTTGGCTGGAGAATTGCATTGCAAAATGTGGAAAAGTGCAAATTCCAAAAGTTAGCTGTGTTTTGGTCCTCTTTTTTTAAAGTGTGGATTTAAACATTAAGTGCTGCAACTTTCTCCTCCATCCCTAGCTGGCCCCCCCTCCCTGAAATGTGGCAAGGTGGGTTTTACCTGCAGCTGGTGAACTCTCTTGCCATGACCAGGCTGCTCCTGATGCTCAACAGCTCTGCTTTGTCATATCCAGGGAGTGAGGATGGCGAAGCAAGAAACCCAGCCGCTGCCTCAGCTTGCCCCAGCACCTTCGGCTGTAATCCTGGGTGAGATGCTGAATGAACACTTTGGCCCCATGCCTGCCAAGGCCCCCATCACCCGAATGAAGAAGAAGTCCTCTGGTGTCTACCTTCCCACGGTGAACCAGGATCAGGTCCTGGGAAGGAGGCAAGCAGCGAACGCTAAAGAGAGAGAGAGGGTAAGCAGACACAGAGACTGAGGTTTGAGAGTGAGCCCTGTTGAACACACAGTAGAACTTAATTCCAAGGAGCTGTCCACTGTATGAAGCCACAAGAGTTTCTGTCCTCCTAGTTACAGAATAATAGGACAGTAGAGTTGTGCCATCTAATCCAGGCTCCTGCAATGCAAGAATCCTGCCCAAAGCTGTCCCCAGGTGGGCTCCAACCACCCACCTTCTGGTTAACACCGACCCATTGCACCACCTGCAGGAATCTCACCTAAAGCATCCATGACAGGTGGCCATCCAACCTCTGCTTAAAAACCACCAATAAAGGAGAGTCCACCGACCTTCCAAGGAGGTCCATTCCACTGTCAAAGAGCCTCTTCCCCTCAGAAAGTTCTTCCTAACGTTTTGCCGGAATCTCCTTCCTTGTCATTTGAATCCATTGGTTCAGTCCTACTCTCTGGAGGAGGAAACAAGCTTGCCCCTCAGATATTTGAAGATGGCTCTCATAAATGAAAACATCTGCCAGTTTTACAGGGGCTGAATGAACTGGTGGAAGGAGGAGCCTGGGGAAGTGGGTGGGGGTTGATTCTGAAGGGAAACACCTGCCAGCTGACAGCCTTCCCCATTCTGACCTTCCAGACATCTTGGACTACAGCTTCTATCAGCACCAGCCAGCCTGGTCATACGAAGCTGCGGCTGATGGAAACATGTCAGTTCTGGCTGGCGCTCATGGGAGTTGTATTCCCAGACACCAGGAAAGCAGCCGGTTGGGGAAAGGCTGTTCCCGAACATTATGCTAAGAAAATCCTGGTCATGATGAACATAAGGAAATCTGCTAATGATTTCAAAATACTTCCTGCTCTCTACTCTTTTCTTTAGTTTTGTTCAAGCAATTGGTAGGGTAACAATGTGAAACACACTTTAGTCTCTGAGGTGGTCAAAGGGTGAGTCAGAGTTGGATGTGAATGTGATGGTACAAGCAAATGAGTGTGAAAACAGGTCATTTACTGATGGGTTTTTGGAGATGTGCAGGTGAATTTCAGGAATTACTGGATCCTGGGGGCAGATTTTCAATATTTACTCTGAGTACATGGTAAAAGCCATTCTTTAGCGTTAAATTGTGGAAATGAGGATGACATTGGGCTCAAAATGTGCCAGGAAATGGGGGAAGTGCCCAAATTTTCTGACTTTTCCCACTAGCCTCCCCAAAGATTAAGAACTACCGGTAAATGTCAACATTTGCCATTTTCTGTACCCAGATGGCCATTCCTCAGTTGCCACCAGCCTGGCATATTTTGTCTTCTGGGGGAAGAACTGTTTCCTTCTGCCAATTCCTCCAGGAAAGCTGTCAGGACACAGCAATAAAATAGCTTTTATTCTTATCAGAAAATCAGCTATTGCTAACTGTTTACTCTAGATAGCTTGGGTAAACTTTGAGGAGGTTAGTTCGGCAACCTGGTTGCATCAGACTTTGGCAGAAGGCAAATGGCAACAGTTACTTGGGAGTTGAAGGGAGGCTGAAAGAGGCTCATAATGTCATACTCATTCCACTTCTGTCTCTGGCAGGTATTTGTGTTGTGTCAAAAATTAAAGACAAAAACAAGACGAAATCTATTTAATTAAAGACAAAAACAAGGGGTGGGTGGGTGTGAGTGTGTGTGCGCACGTGCAAAGAGTTGTTTTAAACTGTGTTTTAATTGTTGTAACTGTTCTGGGGCCTTAGAATGAATAGCAGGTAATTAGAATCATAGAATTGTAGAGTTGGAGGGGATTCCAAGGGTCATCTAGTCCAACCCCCTGCAAGGCAGGAATCACAACTAAATAATCCTAGACAGGTGGCCATCCAACCTCTATTTAAAAACATCAAATGGAGACACCACCTTCCACTCTCAAACAGCTCTTACCATCAGAAAGTTATTTCTAATAATAACCATAGTAATGTGAAGTGAAACCTCTCCCAAACCACTTTCATCTCCCTTAAAAACTCTGCTGTCTTAAGTGTTGTTTGACATCCCCAAACCTGCAGCAATTACAGCAACAGCAACAGGTTTATTAAGCATATGGCAAAACTGGAGTTTGAATCTCTGTCCCTCTGCCCTCAGGCCAAATCTTGAAAGTAAACAGGGGTGTCTTTTGTGGGCCTCCAGATGCTTTTGAGGCTCCATCTCTCATCACCCCTCATGGTTGGCCAAGTTGGGCTGGTGCTGATGGAAGTTAGTCCAGCATCTGGAGAGCCACAGTTTAGCCACCCCAATATCATGTCCAATTAGCAGGCAGCCAAAGTGAAGAAAATGAGTTGTAATTTGGTTTCATGAACAGGTTAGTAAAAATGCACATCTGGAAGGACAGGTGATGGGAGGGGGGAGCTCTTCCCAACTGCTCATCACAGGATGAGTGCAAAGGAAGGAAAAGTTTCTCCGGCTTGAAGGGCTCAGGAGACACTAATCTCTCGGCTTTAATTGCTTGCTTTTAAAAAAAAAAACCCACACACAGATAAAGAACTTGAACAGTTGCTTTTCCAAGCTCAAAGCTATCGTGCCACTGATTCCGAAGGACCGGAAGCCCAGCAAAGTTGATATGCTTAAAGCCACTGCTGAATACATTCGCCTGTTGCGCTCAGTTTTGGAGGAAACTGGAGGGTGTGAGGTAGGAGCAAAACTAACTTTGCAACCCCCCCACCCCTGCCGAACTTCCTGTGATCCTCATTTGAGGCCCTTCTTCGAGGGTCTGGAGGGTGGCAACATGAGAACAAGCCTTTTCTGCGGTGACTCCCCATTTGTGGAATGCTCTCCCCAGGGAGACTCACCTGGCACCATCATTTTATATCTTTAGGCGCCAAGCGAAAACTTTTCTCTGTAACCCAGGCCTTTGGCCTTTAACTATCTGTGGCCTTTTAGAAGTGGGTGAGGTGTTTTTAAAAACGTTTCTCTCTCCCCCCCCCCCCTTGGTTTTAATGTATCTGTGTGGGGTGGGTAGGTTTCCTTGGGCCAGATAAAGCAACAAAGAACCCTGCCACATGGTGCGGTCTGCTGAAGAACCTCCTGAGTTTGTTGCAAAACCCTGTGCTTTGCGGGTTCCAGGGCATCCCCTGGAATGCACCTGTGGAGCTTGGGACCTGCTCACTGGGAGACCTGTGACACTTGAACTGCGGCTGCTTCCAAGCAGGTTACTGCAACACTGACCTTCCCTGGAAAGCTACAAGCAGAATTGCAACTGACTTTCCACAATGTGGGGTGATTGATTTGGGGTGGTGGAGGGTATACATCACACAACGTTTTGCCTAAATAAGTGGGTAGGGAAGGTATCTCCCCCCCCCCATCATTAATTTTTCCTTGAAATAAATAATTGAATTTGCACTAAAGCACTTATGAGGCGATAGCAAACTTTATCCATACCCGGATTCGTACAGCGAATACATTACATTCACTGTGTTTATTATTCATCTATTTAATACTTTAATATCCCACCTGAGTTCAAAGTGACAGAGATGGTTCTCCCCCTCCTTATTTAATCCCTACAAAAAACCAGCTAATGCTCTGCCCATGAATTCATGCCAGCTCTTTCCCAAGCACCCCTTTCTTTGCAATTTTTCGTATGTATGTGGTCATCCAAGCTGTCTCACCACTGATCTGTTTTCCTTTCTGCTTCCACAAGCTGAAAGATCCAGCGGCTCATTGTCCTTCTGGGCCCTCTTCAGTGCCAGCACCGCTAGAAAAGTGCTCGCCAGCCAGCCCCAGGCCCCAGAGACCCAACAACTGCATCAAGATGGAAAATGGGATGGAAGTGGTGTGGGCAAACCCAGTGGTGCAGAGCCCCATGTGGGCCTGGGAGGAAACACTTATTCCTACCTATGTGGGGATTTTGGAACTTCACACAACCGGATAGCAGGTAAGGTTTTCTCCAGGGCTTGGTTTTACCTTTTACCTTTTCAGTGGTTCCCAAAGTTCGCGATGCCGCCCTCTGTGGGGCTGTGGGATTCAGGGGGGGGGGGAGGCACTAAGAGGCAAGGGGGCAGCAGGGGGCGCTGGAGATGTAAATAACTTTGAAAGGCTAGTACTGCTGGATCAAATGCACAAATTTTGTGGAACTGGCTAAGCTAAATGGTTTTAATTGGATTTTGAATAAATGTGCAATTAATTGTTACTGTTTCGACTTTTTTTGTGTTCAGCGCCTGCTAAAAACATTCTTCTTTAGGCAAACCTACCCAGATGCTTATAAATGTGAATTTTAATCGGTTTTTGTATTTTAAGTTTTCGTATGCTTTAAAGTATTGTAATTTTTTCTTGGTTTTATCATTTTTTTCCTTTTTGTAAACTGCTTTGAGGTTGGTTGGTTTGTTTGTTTGTTTTTACAAGCAAGTGGTGTATAAGTTTCATGAAATAAAACAAACAAATAAATAAGATAAATAGTAGTTCATGCACTTACCCGGGTAATACTATGCCCCCCCCCCCCCAGAGGCAGTAGTGCCCAATTTGGAAACAACTGGTTTAAGATTATACATTTTATGTTGCTATTTTATCCTTATCCTATTCTGCATGCTGCCTTCAGGATGCAGGATGGAAAATCAAGAGTGCAGGACTGGAATCAATCAGCAAAGGTGCAGATGCACTTCCACACCTGCAAACAATTTGTCTTTCAGAGCCTCCTTTGGTGCAGATGGAGGGTCAGCTCTTCAAGACGCAGCACTTACAGAAAGGAACCCAAACCGGGGATTCTTGTTTGATGAGTTTTCATTTGTTATGTTTAAAATTAAATTAAATCTGCCACAATTATGACTCATGCTTTGCATCTTTGCAGTCTAGTCTTTGGACCAAAATTCGTTGTGGGGAGCAAAGAGCTTCAGAGGGTAGCTGAAAGCTTCCCCTAAATATGGGAGGGTGTTCTCGAGAAGGTTCGGTGCAACAGAGAAGCCAAAGCAGGGGGTTTTGTTTGTTTTTTGCTCCATGGACCTGATCCTTATTAGGAACAGCCTGGTGGGCTATTTGACAGCGGAACACACTACCTCAGAAGGCAGTGAAGGTTTCTGAACCTCACTGGAAGTTTTTAAACAGACGTTGGATGACTGTTGTCTTCAGCTGAGATTCCTGCATTGCAGGAGGTTCAACTAGATGACCCTTTGGGTCCCTTCCAATTGGGTCTACAATTCTATGATTCTAAGGTATGTACGTATGGCAATTTAAAGTGGATCCAATGAACCCCAGCCAGAGGGGTGTGTGTGTGTGTGTGTGTGTGTGTGTGTGTGTGTGTGTGTGTGTGTGTTTGCATCATCCTCATCTAAATGGCAGCCCATACTTTCTTCCCCATTTAGTTCACCTTTTCCTCGTTCTGCAGATGATGTGATAAGGGGAAATCATGTTCCTTGGGCAAGCAGATTGGGTGGCCAGGTTGGGGGGGGGCGCTTTATGTGTGTTGGGAAGTTTTGCTGTGCGCCGTCTAGCTCCATGCCCTTCTCTTCCATTTTTGCATCACCTGAGCACAACCAAACCATTTTGTTTCCATCATGCTTACTCCTGGCATGTGCAGAGAAAGGCACATTTGGGCCGAAATATTGGGAAATTTTGGAACAAGAGGGAGATAAATTGAAATTGCAGAGCTTTGAAAAACTAAAAGACAAAGTGCGAGATTGGCTTCACTATTATCAAATAATGGAGGCATACAAATTGGACAAGAAAATTGGCTTCCAGGTGGAAAAATCAAAATTGGAAACAGTACTGTTAGATCCCAAAACTAAGACTCTGTCAAGAATGTATAACTTTCTGTTGAAATGGAATACTCAGGACGAAATGGTGAAATCTGCTATGATAAAATGGGCACAAGATGTGGGACACAACATTATGCTGGCTGACTGGGAACAGTTATGGACCACAGGTATGAAGTTTACGGCATGTAATGCCTTAAGAGAGAATACTATGAAAATGATATACAGGTGGTACATGACACCAGTCAAGCTCGCAAAAATATATCATTTGCCCGATAATAAATGTTGGAAATGTAAAGAAACTGAAGGTACATTCTTTCACCTTTGGTGGACGTGCCCAAGAATTAAGGCTTTCTGGGAGATGATCTATAATGAAATGAAAAAGGTATTTAAATATACCTTCCTGAAGAAACCAGAGGCCTTTCCCCTGGGCATGGTTGGCCAATTGGTGTTAAAGAAGGATAGAACTTTTTTTATGTATGCCACAACAGCAGCAAGAATACTCATCGCAAAGTATTGGAAGACACACCTGGGAAGAATGGCAGATGAAGGTGATGGAGTATATGGAGCTGGGGGAAATGACTGGCAGAATCCGAGACCTGGGAGAAGAGTCGGTAGAAGAAGATTGGAAGAAATTTAAAGACTATTTACAAAAATATTGTAAAATTAAGGAATCTTAGAAGGATGTTGGAATGAAGTTATGTGGTTTTAGCAGTAATGTTATAAAGGAGACCCAAAGGGCCATTAGTCCAACCCCTTATGGGTGTGTGTGAAACGTACTGTTTATGCCCGTCTCCGCAGCAGCTGTTTGCACCAACATGGCGGCGGTGCTGCTTCTGCAGGAGCTCTCAATGTCAGCAGCTGCGAGGCACTTGGCACGCAGGGCAGGGAGAGAAGCAGCAGCCGTGGCCTCCACCAGTGGCTTCGGACCCAGGTCACTGAACACTTCCACATGGCAGCTGGCACAGGACCAAGCTCAAGACACGCAACTCATCACAGCTGATGAAAAGTTGGGCATTTCACCTTTAACAGGTGTACCAGAGGAGCATATCAAAACCAGAAAAGTTCACATTTTTGTTCCAGCCCATGATGCCATGCAAGCTGGTGTTAACAATACAAAAAAATGGAAGATAGAATTTGACACAAGGGAGCGCTGGGAAAACCCACTGATGGGCTGGGCATCTTCCGCGGATCCTCTGTCCAATGTGTTGATGACCTTTTCTACGAAAGAAGTTGCTATAGCCTTTGCTGTGCAAAATCAATAAATTGAAAAACATGATTTCAAAAATGAATTTTAAAGTTGTCTGTTTTCCCTTACGTGAAACATGCGTGAAGTTTTGGCTTTGGTAAAATTTTGTTGTTGCAATACTCTGTGAGCAAAACCATTTAAATGAAGGGGGGAAACCAGGTGTGCATGCACAGGTAAACTAATCCTTGCATACCTGTCCATAATGGACATCTAGTTCCTGTAACTTCCAAAGGGCAAAGAAGTACTAACTGAGGATGGGGGCGGGGGGGGGGGGGACAGACAACAACACATAGCATGAAGGCATCCCATCAAGCGCCACACACTAGTGTGGGAACATCAAAGCGGATTTAAATGGAAAGTCCTCAGAAGCAGAGAAATCAGAACTATGTGACAGTTGTGCATTAGCCCCCTGGAGTGTGCACAGCCTCACACCCATACAGCAACAAGGAACACAACACACCATGGGATAACAGACTGTCACAATTTGCATGTGGGATTCCATCACATACCAGCAAATTCAGATTGCCCAACTAGCACAGAGTTTTTTTGCCATTTTTTCTGCTTCTTCCCCCTGCCCCAAAACTGTTTACAGATCAAAAGCGATGGGAGAAATGTCTTTCTGCATATTACCTGTCCAGTAAGAGCAATAACCAGCAGTTGTTACTTCTAGGAGGCTGGAGAAGAGACTCACCATCATTGCCTTCTCCGACATTTGCCTTTTGCTGCTGTGTCAGCCTCCTCTGGAGAAAGGATATGGGAGCCAGCTGAACCGCATTTAAGCCAGGCTCCTTGGAGAGCGGCAAGACCAGAAACTTCATCGTTGGTTAACTCTTGTTTTGCTCTGTGGTTATGTACTTAAGCCTGGATGATTTGGGGGTTTTGTGGGTGGGGGTGTTTGTAACATTGAATTTATTCTGTGATTGCCAATTTGTTGATTTTTGTGATTTCTGAAATCACTGACCTGCTCTGCATTTTGTTTATTTGCATTTCTAGTGGTCTGCATTGTGATGTTTGGCATGTTTGCTGTTACAGATAGGTAGCCGTGTTGGTCTGCCATAGTCAAAACAAAACAAATTCCTTCCAGTAGCACCTTAAAGACCAACTAAGTCAGTTCTTGGTATGAGCTTTCGTGTGCATGCACACTTCTTCAGATACACAGTGTATCTTTCATGCACACGAAAGCTCATACCAAGAACTGACTTAGTTGGTCTTTAAGGTGCTACTGGAAGGAATTTTTTTTGTTTTGGCATGTTTGCTGTAAGCCGCTCTGGGCGAAGCTCATTGTGGAAAAGCGGCACATCCATCCGCACAGCAGAAAAACCCCGAATGAACGCTCAATAAAGAGTCAGTGTCGTATAACCTCCCCGCGAACTCTAAGCATACAGTCCAGTTACTTACTTCCATCAAGGATCTCATCGGGCTGGGCGAGATCGTTTCACAAAAACGTGACCCCTGATCGGCCGAGGTGGTCCTGGCTCCTTGCCTCTTCCCTCTCCCGCAGCCCCGCATCCGAGGCTCCCGTCTCGCGGGCCACAGAGTGGCGCCCTGCTCCTCCCGCGCCAGGGCCAGATGCGCGCTACATTTCAAAGGCAGCATCTCCCCCCAGGCGCAACGAGGTCTGTGGATCGCCGCCGCAGCGCACCGACTCAGACCGTTGGCTCCCTCGACCCCGTGCTGCCTACACGGACTGGCAGCGGCGGCTCTCCGGGATCTTGGACGGGCGTTTCTCTCCCCGCCCTACCTGGGGAGCTTCGGGGTGCCAAGCAGGTGCCCTTCCCCTGTCGACTCCTGAGCAGCCGCCTCCTCCTACTCCTAAGTAACGCCATTAAAAACAAGTGCCGCGCAGCCAAATAAAGCCAGCTCCATCGCCGGCTTCTCCTCCTCCTTCCAGCCCCTTAAATGAGAGGGGCGCATCCTTCCGGCCCACCCATCGGGGTCCCCCCACCCGGCTGGGGGGGCTTCCTTGTGCCAACGGCCCATTGCGTCACCGCTCCTCCCTGCAGCAGAAGACGAGGCAGCGCAGCGGCTCGGTGGCCGAGGGACGCGGCGCCTCTGGCTGTGCGCGCAGCCGTCCGGAGGGGGGCGCTCGGGGCGCGGAGGGGAGCCGCCCTTTTGTCATCACCCGAAGCGGACGGGGCGAGGCGGGCAGGTTGCCTCCGCCGCCCGGTTGCTGGGTCTCGGGTCCCTTTTGGATGCTGCTGCTGCTGCCGCCTCCTCCCCCTGCCCGGCATCTTCCCCACCTCCCTGGGCGGATCTCTTTCTCCGCGGCGCGCAGAGCAGCGAAGGCGCCCAAGGAGACCAGGAGGAGGAGGAGGCGCGAGGCGCGGCGAGGGACAGATCCGGAGATCGCAGGATGGGCTCCTCCGGTGGGCTCCTTTGACTGGGAGGAGGAGGAGGGACCGCGCCGCCGGGGAGGAAAGCGAATAACCGCCCCTGCAAGGAAGATGCGCTAAACGGGTAAGGAGGAGGCAAACCTTTCGGATTTCATCCGCACCTTCGACAAGTCGGCTTTCCACTTTATTGTCTCTGCTTCTGTTGTTGTTGGGTTTTTTTTTAAAGAAATAGGTAAAACCTATTTGGCGTTGAATGTTTTGCACCGGTGAATCTGTGGGTCAAAAGGTGCCCCCCCACCCCACCCCATCTTGCAGCAAAAAGGAAAACCCCAAGGTGCTGGGGCGGCTGCCGCTGCTGCTGTTGTTTTTCGTGGGCTGCTTGCTCCCTTCGCCAGCGCGCGAGTGAATTCCCAAGAGCCCAGGTGGTGTTTCTTGAGCTGGAAGCGGAATATAGGTGGGGATGGGGTGGAGGTTACTCTCTTGCACGGTTTGCATAAACCAGATTGGCCTGTTTTTGCAACAATTTTAAACCGACCGTGGCCAAAAGCCCTGTGTGCTACAACACAGCAGCAGCCCATTGGACAGAATTGGCTGCTGGTCATCTTAAAGTGCGTGCGTGTGTGTGTGTGTGTGTGTGTACACAGGTGTATTATGGACACATTGATCCCTAAAAATGAAAACCTTCTGATCTGGCTTTACATGCCATGGAGATTCTCTGGCGTTTGATCTCTGGGGATTCCTCTGGTTTCCTAGGCAGCGGGTTCACACATAGATACTTGGCAACAGAGGTGGGTCTTAGCTCTGCACTTTGAAGTGACTGGAAAATGCTGGGAAGTGTCACTGTAGCGGCTGATTCTCTGGGCCGGATCCAGGGTCCTCTTTGTGTCTGTGAGGTTCTCTTCCTCCACCTTGTGTGCGGTTAGGAAGGAGGACGGGAGGGAGGACTCCTGAGCCACACTTAACCTGGGCTTGGCCTCATCCCTGCTGAATATTCATCTCTTTCTTTTGTTTTCTCACTGTCAAAGCAAGCTCCTCATCGTGAGGGCTGCTGCAGCCATGGCTCACCCAGTCTCCTCTTCCAGGAGGTCTCATGAGTCACAGCCCCTGCGAAATAATCGGAACATGCTCAGTAGGTCTAAGGAGGAGAGAGTGTGTTGCAGCCCTGAGCTTCACTTTGAAAACAAACCTACTTCCCTTTCCAACTATCAGGTCTGTGGTAGCTCTAGGTGCTGCTGTTTATCAACCAGGGTCATCCATATTTTTATTTATTTATGCATTTATTGCATTTATATCCCAACTTTTTCATCCAATGTGCTCAAAGTGGCATATGTCGTTCTCCCTCTCCTCATTTAATCCCCACAACAACCCTGTGAGGCAGTGACTGGCCCCCAAGGTCACCCAGTGAGTAGGAATTTGAACCCTGGCCTCTCAAGTCTTAGTCTGACACTCGAACCACTATTCTTCACTGGCTCTTGTCAGTGCTCAAACTACAGAATTCTGTGATGAGACCCCGTAGTTCCTCTTTCAGAATGCTTTGAGGTGGGGGCATCCTTTCACCCCCTCCCTGTTTTCAAGAGAATCTTTCCAACCTCTTTCAGCCTCTGTGGCTTTGGGCCTGGATGAGGAGGAGTGTCTGCTTTGTTGACTCAAGCAACGATCTGCTGGTGGGCCATGTTTGAATTACAGGGGAGCAGAGTGGGGTCCGGCTGGCTGTCCTCCTTAGCCACTGTTTTCAGAAGGTTGTGGGAGCAGCATGGTTTCACTCCAGTAGAAATGAGTCACAGATTGGGGCCCACGGATTGCAAGAATGATACCCTATTCTTTCTCATCTTCCCTGTAATTTGAGCATTGATCCTTCTCTTGGTATTTCACAGAGTAACAGAAGCAAAATGGTAGGAAAGGGGAGGCCTCTGCCCCAAAGTGCTTACAAGCTAAGTACTGGGGCTAATGGGAGTTGCAGTCAAAAACATCTGGTGGGCATGATGAGACATCAATAATGTAAAGCTCTCATCCTGGCTTCCTGCCCAAAGAATCCTGGGCGCTAAGAGTGGTTAGGCGACGCTTAGCAAACTATGCTTCCCAGGTCACTTTATGGGGGAAGCCATTTCTCTTAGGGCAGATTCACAACATGCATTTAAAGCACAGGACTTCTATATCATCCGATTTTCGGTGTCTGTGTCTGTGCAGACACGATTTCCGGTGCCGCAGAAACAAGTCCGCGCACCGGGGTGTGCCGGTTTAGTGCAGCATGCGGGGACGTGCTGAGCGAGCGGCTCAGTTCAAGGGGGGCTTGTGGGCCAGTTAAATGACCCCCAAGGGCCACTTGTGGCCCGTGGGATTTAGGTTGCCAACCCCTGTTTTATGCTATGCAAATATAATGATGCAGGAAAAACCGTGAAGCCACCAGTGCCTCTACATAGCTCCATCCTTATTTCAGACATCACTGAAAACCAGATATGACTTCCCACAAAGTATCCTGGGAACTGTAGTTTGTTAAGAATGCTGGGAATTGTACGTTTATGAGGGGGAACTATAGTTCCCAGTGTTATTTGGGGGAAGTCATGTGCTTTAAATCTATATTGGGTATGCTTTAAATCTAGGCTGTGGCTTTGACCAAAGTCTGCTAAAGCGTGTCAATGTTTTATCAGGCTAAATTACTGTGGGTGGGCCTGATTTCCTTCACAGGGTGAAGGGAGTTAACCCTTTTTCTGCCTACTACCATCCCCCTTCCCCAACTGTTTGTGGCAGGAGGGAAGCCTCTGTTGGTGTCAATGGGATCACTTTCCCTCGACTAACAGCAGCATTCAGGAGAAAGTGCTCATTGCGGGTGTGGGATCAGAGGAAAGTGTTTACTGCCTCTCCCTGCATGCTGCAGACCCAACCCAAACATACAGTGGTACCTCTGGTTGTGAACTTAATTTGTTCCGGAGGTCTGTTCTTAACCTGAAACCATTCTTAACCTGAGGTACCACTTTAGCTAATGGGGCCTCCCGCTGCTGCCACCGTGCCATCACTGCACAATTTCTGTTCTCATCCTGAGGTAAAGTTCTTAACCTGAGGTACTACTTCCAGGTTAAGAGAGTCAGTAACCCGAAGTGTTTGTAACCCAAGGTGTTTATAACCCAAGGTACCACTGTAGTGGATTTGGGGTGGGGGCGAGGCACCTACAGCTGCTGCTTACAGTTGTAAAAAGAGACCCTGCCCTTGAACCATTAAGCATCATGTTACGTTTAGCTGCAAATTTTGACAGCGCAGGCAACTGTGAGTCAAATTCCGCAATGGAATGGGAGCCAATGCCATTGCATGTGCTATCCCTGTGCCTGTCTGTCTCTGTTGGGCATGAGGACTAAAGGGTGTGGGCAGCATCCCAGCGAGAGACGTTGGGTAGCCGGGTCTCCGGGTTTGACCTCAAGTGCCAGGTGTGGGGAAGAGGGGGTAGAACATTGCATCACGCAAGAAAAAACCTCGAACTGATGGAACCTAGGAAGCTGCCTTATATGAGTCAGACCATTGGTTCATATTGTCTACACTGACCGGCAGCGGCTGTCCAGGGTTTCGAGCAGGGAATCTCTTCCAGCCCTACGTGGAGATGCCAGCAGGGACTGAAGCTGGGATGTTCTGCATGTGTGGAAGATGCTACAGCCCTTTCCCTCAGCACTGTGTTGAATACAACACCTTGTTGTGCTCCTTGCTGCCCGGGGCTCCTTTGGGAGGAAAGATGCGTTAGAAGTGCTCAGTTAGATCGCTGAGGTGACAGAAGGGGAGCTTGCCCTTGTTTTCATCCATGAAAGGTCTGTTATCACCAACTTTTCAGTTAATTTATTGTTTATTTCCTTATTTATTCCCTAGCATTTATACACTGCTTGATTGTTAAAAGAAAACCCTCAAAGCGGTATACAAAGAAAATAAAACAATAAAATTATCAATAAAAATCAGCCTTTGAAACATTCAAAAGATAAGATCAGGAATAAACTAAAAATGCACAGCAACATTTACATGTCTGGGTAGACTTGTCTTTAAAAGCTGTTTTTAGCAGGCACTGAAAGGAGTACCGTGAGGACGCCTCTCTGACGTCAGTAGGCAGGGAGTTCCAGAGTGCAAGTGCTACCACAGTAAACGGGCCATGGACTTGTGCAAGCAATCTTCCTGGGGAAACTGTTGACATTGCAACTTCTCGGCCCCAGACACACTGACCAGATGCTTGGAAGCTGTGGCTGGGTGGCCGCGTGGGAGCCGGTTGAAGTTAAATCCTTTGAAGACAGAGGTCCCCTGGCTGGGTCAGGAAGACATGGGGTTGGGGGGCCAACTCCCATTTCTTGTGGGGGCTCAATTAGTGCCAGTGCCTTCTGTCAAGAGCTTAGGTGTAACCTTCGATGCCTCCCTTTCCATGGAGGCGCAGGTGGCATTTTCCCATCTCCGCCGTATCAAGCAGTTGGTCCCTTACCTTTCTCGCCCTGATCTGGCCACAGTGATCCATGCGACGGTCACCTCCAGGCTTGATTATTGTAACTCGCTCTACGCAGGGCTGCCCTTGAAGCTGACCCAGAAACTCCAGCGGGTGCAGAATGCAGCGGCGTGGCTCCTTACGGGGTCCTTGCCATGGGATCACATTCATTCAGTGCTTTACCAGCTGTACTGACCCCCAGTGGAGTACAGAGTCAGGTTTAAGATGCTGGTTTTGACCTTTAAAGCCCTATGCGGCTTAGGACCCTCGTACCTATGGGACTGCCTCTTCTGGTATGCCCCGCAAAGGACCTTAAGGTCCACAAATAACAACACTTTGGAGGTCCCAAGCCGCAAGGTGGTTAGATTGGTTTCAACTAGGGCCAGGGCATTTTCAGCACTGGTCCCGACTTGGTGGAACGCTCTGTCACAAAGAGGCTAGGGCCCTGCGGGACTTGACATCTTTCCGCAGGGCCTGCAAGACAGAGCCTGGCCTTTGGTTCTGCCTGGCCTTTGTTTTGGACTCAGTAGAACCCTTATGTTTCCCTTCCCTTATGGTTTTGATTTATGGGCTGCTATTAAAATGAGGCTGCATTTTAAATTGTATTTTAATCCGTATTTTAGTAAACTGATTTTTGTTTGTTTGTTTGTTTCCCCCATTATGTTTTATTGTAATTTTATTCGTGTTAGCCACCCTGAGCCCAGCTCTGGCTGGGGAGGGTGGGGTATAAATAAAATTTTATTATTACTATTATTATTATTAATCCCTACTCTCTTAGTCAGAGGTGGATTTAGGGAAGCACGATCAGTTCAGTCGCACTGAGTGCAGATCCTCAGGGGCGCTGCAACTATGATGTGGAATGGAAGGCAAGAGGTGGGACGGTGCCAAATTTTGGTGTTGTACCACTGACTTCGTCTTCTTCTACCTGGTTTAATATTTCTCTTGAAATGGGCAAGAACAGCCTACCCCAACCTGATGCCCGTCAGATGTTCCTGGACCACAATTCCCATCATCCTGTGCAATGCTGGGGCTGATGGAAGCATGACAGTGCCAGCTGGAGCTGATGGGAGCTGCAGTCCAAGACATTGGGGTCGGGGCAGGTTAGTTCCATTTTGCATCTGGTATGCAACCCAGCTGGTTGCTTAGACCATTTCCTCCTTTTATCCCCTTCCCCTTGTCCCTTCTCCCTGAATAAATTGTGTGCCCGTCTTTGGAAGCTCTTCCTAATTGCAGACACATCTCCTTGCTCTTGTAGGCTTTATGTTCCAACGCTCTACGTGGCTTAGAAAAAGCTACATTTCTGTTTCCATGGTTATGTTTGGTGTTAAATTCTGCCTCATCCAAGGATGCAGCAGACCGTTTCCAGAATTCTTGGATATTCCCTCTTGCTGCTGCTTTTGAGGCGAGGTTTCTATTTCTGTCAGATGCAATTGCACAAGCGTTATGGTCAAATAACAGTAAGAGAACAAACTAGAGGTGGGTGAACCCTCCGAGGCTCTACTCAGAATGGATTGGGATTGAAGGGGCAGGCATTCCTGGGGGAATCCCGGGGGGGGGGGGGACGACCCCAAATCAATGCAATGATTTGGAAAGGTACCATCGAGCCACCTCTTCCTTCTCCTCCTCCTCGGAGGTTCAGGGTTAGCGATGGCAGCCATGAAAGGCTATTTTTAATTCCTTGTTCCTTCCTTCCCTTCTTCAGTCTAGAGCCACCTGAATACTAGCTCCATGTAAAATTAAACTTGAAATTAGCATTCTTTTCTGGGTGACTATTCCCAGGGAGCACATCTATTTATGTATTCAGCTTTCAAGGCATGCTAAAATTAGGATGTGAACAGTTTTCAACACCTTTGCATTACTCCTTAGGCTATAGGCCTAGTCATTACATACTAGGGAGCCAGCCTCATTTAGCTCAGTTGGACATTATTATAAATCAGCCTGCATAGGAGTGCATTGCTGGCGGCCCTGTTTGCGCTTATCATGCAAGCATTGTTTACTGTGACAAGGACAGGCCATAGTAAGTCTCAGGCTTGCACAGTCCCGCTTCCCTTTCCTCTTACTTTGGCTTCTGTTTTAGGTTAAGCATCATTAGGAACCCTAAATGGTGGTTTATCATAACTGTGGTTTGTCAAAACAAGCCAGCTTCTTAGATTATGGTTGAAAAACAGCTGGTTTTAACAAGGCATATCTCAGGTTAACCCAAAATCTGTCAGGTTCAGGCAAAATGGCAAACTGTGGTTAATCTAAAACAGAAGGCTGACCAAAGCAAGAGGGGGCAGCAGGGAGGCCTCAAGTCTGAGTCTCACTGCAGCTTGTTCACAGAAAACTAAACAATGGCCTGTAAAGCGGGATGAGCACCGCAACCCCAGAGTTGTTCGTGATTGGACTTAACTGTCAGGGGTACCTTTACCTTTACCTTAGATGAAGGGCAGTATAGAAATGTAATTAATTAATTAATTAATTAATTAATTAATTTTCTCCATTGATTTAGGGTGGCAGAAAATTTCCCAGTTCAATATTTGCCAGAAAACCCACCATCCCTGGATGGCAGCTATTTGCCGCTAAGGCCACTGAGTTCCTCTGGTGCTCTCAGACTCCAGCATCCTTTCCCAACAGGGTGCTCTCTCCCATCTGCCCCAGCATTGTATGGTCACGCTGGCTGGGGCAGCTGGGAGCCCAAACACCCAGAGGGCACCAGCTTGGTTGGCGGAGGCTGGGCAACAGTGTCCCTTCTCACCATTTCTAAGGTGGTGATATGGAGTGTGAATGTTCAGGGTGGCTGTTTCCTCTGCCTGCAAGCCGGCACCGCCAGATACTCCATGCAACAGGACCCACGGCAAGCTTCTTCACCCCCACCCCCACCCCCTCTGATTCACCATCTGCATTATGGAGCCATGTATTGTTTTGTGCCTTGCTAGATGTTACTGGAGAGGCAAGAGGTTGCCGCGATCGGTGGAAGTCTGCCCATGGCTGCTGTAGTATCGATTTACATTCTGAGATCAGCTTGATTTATTAAACTGCAGGCAAATGCTTCAAAAGTTGAGGGGGTTTTCTTTACTTGAGTCAAAAATGGTGCTGTCATTAGAGTCAAAACGCCCAAAAGGGTGGGGGGTGGGTGGGTGGCTGTGTTGGTAACCTGGAAAGTGGGTAGGAAAGAGACCGGCTTTATTTTATTTCTGTGGTTCATCCCCAAAAGAGATACCAGAGCAGTAGGGCCTGTTAAATTGTTCAGCTGTCAACTTCCAAAAATGAGGGATGCTAAAAAGTTGTAACATAACTTGGGAATTCAAAAGATATTTTGGTTAAATAAATATAATTTGGTTTTGCTTGATAAGTAGAATGTGGGTAAAATTGCACAGGAATCATTAAAAGCATGTGCAGTTATTTCATATATATATATATATATATATATATATATATATATATAGCATTACATGACACTTTCAAAAGGTACAATTATAAGTCTTTGGTTTTCCAAAATCAGTTTATGTACTTTATCAAACATAGACTTAACAAGCTAAATGGCAAGCTAAATGCTCCCTACTGGAGCAGCCATTCCACCACTTTCTCAGTGGGAGAGATGGGAAACAGAAGACTCATTCGCTCAGCTTCACCATAAGACCAGCTCCACCAGGCACCTCCTACCCCTGAACTGTGCCAGCCAGTCGGTCGTTTTAAGAACTGTTTCAAGATTGGCACCTGAGTTTGATTTCCCCCTCTTCCTTCCCTCTCCCTATTCCTTTGTGTGCCTGTTTCTTTTAGATTGCAAGCCTGTGGGCAGGGACCGTCTTGTTTTGATTGCTCCTATTTAAGCCACTCTGGAATTGACTGAAGAGCAGGGTACAAATGCTCTAAATAAATAATACTATAGGCAGAAGTAAGAATAAATCAGTTTGCATTTTAATTCCTAATTCACCCTTTCTGAACCAATAAGCAATCCGGAACACTGTTAATCCTTAAAAATCTGCATTTTTCTTTATTTTTGTGATGTCATTCTTCAGTGCAAAATGCTAATATTATTAGTGAAAGTATCTTACAAACCTACACTGCATTACGATAAAGGGCTTGCAGGAAAATTTGATTGCATGCAAAAATGCTCCTAGAAACGCAAGCGGGTTTTCATCCTGTCTTTTTGCAAAGAAAAATGTGCAAATAGACGCTGAAAGAGGGCAAGTGGAACTTAGGGCTGGGGGAAAATGAGAAACGGAGAAAGAACTGAAATGGACAGATTCGCCCATCCGTGGCTGCCAGGCATCCGATATGCTCAAGACAGGAAGCTCCACTAACAGCAGAGAGTGTAGAGAGGAAATGTGGGCCGCCTTCCGTACATGATGGAGAGGACATCAGTCTTTGTTTCAGTTAATCTGGTAGCTGTCGTGGATGCGAAAACTCTATTCGGGAATTTGCTCCGAGCCAAATCCACCAAGAAGCCTTTCTCTCTCTACTCCCGCATGATGTTTCATTGTGAAGGCACTCCTAGCACCATATCCCAGAATGCCTCCCAGCCCCAGGCAGAAGTGTCAATTATTCCTCTCGCGTTGGCTTCTGCTGCACAAAATCAGCAGCAGAGTTGCAAGAGAGCTTTCGCTCAGAGTTGCAAGGTGCACATAGGTTTGTGTTGGGCTGGCTTTGCTCAGCCTCTTGGAGCTGAGCCCTGCCAGGCTGACCCTGCCATCCATGCTGACCTTGACACACTGGCTATGGCAGAGTCCTGTCGTTTCACTGCTTTCCCTTGGGCGAATCTGCTCAGAGCTCAGAGCAAACAGCAATTTGGGTTTCCTCTGGATTAGCTTTAGCTTTTGCTCCAATTTATTACTAAAGAGTGGTTTTCCCTTGGAAAGGAGCAGGACAAAAGGAAAAGGGCTCAGACCAGTGCTTTCCAGGCACGGTAGAAGCGGAAGTGTGGATGAGCCCTCAGAGATTGAAGGAACCAGGAACCATTGCCTGATGGATCCTGCTCAGGTTGTCTTGCCTGACGCTGGAGGCATGTGGCTCTGTGGGATGAGGCTGGTGGCCTCTTTGCTTGGTCCTTGCCTATCCTGGCCAGTTAAAACAGCAAGATTGGGACTGAGTGAGTGGACCTCTGAGGCAGTTAATCCCTCTCTGAGGGAAGGAGTTGTTCCTGACAGCCTGAAGAAGCCACTAGGAAAGTCGCACCTTTAACAAGTCAAACTTGCTCTATCAGTGTTGGTGTTGTTGTTGAGTCGTTTAGTTGTGTCCGACTCTTTGTGACCCCACGGACCAGAGCACCCCAGGCACGTCTGTCTTCCACTGCCTCCCGCAGTTTAGTCAAACGCATGTTGGTAGCTTCGAGAACACTGTCCCACCATCTCATCCTCTGTCGTCCCCTTCTCCTTGTGCCCTCCATCTTTCCCAACATCAGGGTCTTTTCCAGGGAGTCTTCTCTTCTCAGGAGGTGGCCAAAGTATTGGAGTCTCAGCTTCAGGATCTGTCCTTCCAGTGAGCGCTCAGGGCTGATTTCCTTAAGAATGGATAGGTTTGATCTTCTTGCAGTCCATGGGACTCTCAAGAGTCTCCTCCAGCACCAGAATTGAAAAGCATCAATTCTTCGGCAGTCAGCCTTCTTTTTGGTCCAGTTTTCATTTCCATGCATCACTACTGGGAAAACCATAGCTTTTACTATACGGACCTTTGTTGGCAAGGTGATGTCTCTGCTTTTTAAGATGCTGTCTAGGTTTGCCATCGCCTTTCTCCCAAGGGGCAGGCGTCTTTTAATTTCATGAATGCTGTCACCATCTGCAGTGATCATGGAGCCCAAGAAAGTAAAATCTCTCACTACCTCCATTTCTTCCCCTTCTGTTTGCCAGGAGGTGATGGGACCAGTGGCCATGATCTTCGTTTTTTTGATGTTGAGCTTCAGACCATATTTTGCTCTCTCCTCTTTCACCCTCATTAAAAGGTTCTTTAATTCCTCCTCACTTTCTGCCATCAAGGTTGTGTCATCTGCATATCTGAGGTTGTTGATATTTCTTCCGGCGATCTTGATTCCGGCTAGGGATTCATCCAGCCCAGCCTTTCGCATGATGAATTCTGCATATAAGTTAAATAAGCAGGGAGACAATATACAGCCTTGTCTATCAGTACCCTTGTGCTAATTTTCCAATTTTGGACAAGGCATTGTTGTGGGCTGTGGCCTTCCAATGCCAGAAGGTCTTGGGTGATGCTGATGGTTTAGATCTGTCTTAGTCTGATTTTAGGTAAGGCTTTAGGATGGAAAAGGCATCCTGGTGGGTGACTTATGATGGGAAATGGGCCATGGAGATGCTGCTCTCTCAGTGCTCCTCAACCTCTTGGTGGCTTTTCATACGACTGACTGTGGATTGTCTATCAGAGTTTGGCTTAAGGGATAGTGTTTTGAGAAAATGCAGATTAAAAGAGGAAAGGCAGTGATTTGGAGGAGACCATCATGTGGAAAATGGAGAGTGAATGGAAGTGCAGGAAGCTCACTATCCATGTTGAACGACACCATAGATGAGTTGGCTAAGTTTGTTGTCTCAAATCACTATCATTTGGAATTTATTATTCCTGTTGTGGTTCTTAATGGTGTCAGCCACTTCACCGAAGAGCTGGATATCCTATGTAGTCTGATAGGGAACCTGTTCTCTTATGCCAGAAAAATGGCTCTGTCTACTCAGAGAAGTGGAAGGGAACACACCTGAAACCAAACCAACAAAGACTGAGCATTCTCAGCTATCATGCAATGCTAGCTGGCTGTGTGTGTGTAAAAAGAAGGGGGCATCCTGGAAGAAGGCACGGCTGGCTAAGTGACTGGAATGTTTCTGACTACACCTCCCATCAGCCCCAGCTTCAAACAGCCTTGCAGGCGGAGGCTGGTGGGAGTTGCTGTCTAAACTGCCTGGAGGGCACCAGGCTGGGGGAGGCAAACTTATATTCCATAATAAATTAGCTGCTCTTTAAGGTGCTGCTGCAAGACTCTTTGTTGTTCTTAACTGAATCACATGCATTTGGAACTTCTGACATTTTGTGTAGATAAAAGCAAAGATCACATTATTTTTTTTAAAATGGGTTCAAGTGATTGTCTGTGAATTGGGCATGAACTATTCCCCCCCCCAACACAAACACACACACATGAGCAGAGAGCACAATGGTTTTCTGCAATGTGACTTGGTTGCCTGCACTCAGGGGCAGTTTGAAATGATGGGTCAACAATCAATGCTGTATATATATCGCAAGCCATGTTCTCCCAAAACAGCCTCGTCTCCTGGCCCTTAAAATGTCATGTCTGTCTTCACCCTAAAACAGCAAATCCTTTCCTGGAAAAAAGGACCATCTCTTTCCTTTCTGGCACCAAATGGATTTCTCCCCTCAAAGACAGCCTCCATATTCCTCATTTCATTTTTATTTTTTTATCAATCAGGAGAGAACAAGAGAAAAGAGGCCTCCTGTTTTGCAAGATGAGAAGCCTTGTTCCTTCCCAAGGAACCGACATTAGCAGTTAAGTGGATTAATATGGCTCTTTTGGCT
Source organism: Podarcis erhardii (assembly GCF_964252035.2). Taxonomy (NCBI): domain Eukaryota; kingdom Metazoa; phylum Chordata; class Lepidosauria; order Squamata; family Lacertidae; genus Podarcis; species Podarcis erhardii. Next base: position 5,438,302 of record NC_138511.1, on the reverse strand, counting down.
GGTTTATGCCACGTTAGACCCAGGGATGGAGATAATTCATTCTGTTTCAGGCCAGCTCCTGGCAATTCTTTGATGGGGCAATATTTTTGTGTGGAAAATCACAGCAGGGAGGGTTTTTAAGTGACCAGGCCATGACTCCTCCACTTCCCTATCGATCCCCGCTGGCTTCCTCTCTCTCCCATCTGTTTGATTAGGTCACAAAATACATATCGATTTTTCTTCCTCTTTTATGTAACTGACATTTGAGAGATGATTCACAGCTCCATCAGAAAACTGTTGCATCCAAGGGCCAGAGACAAGGTGTGGCCAAGATGCTTAGACGCCAGAAATGGGACCCTCCCCTCCAGCTGACTGGCTGTTGCAGGAAGGGCACCACTGGGCCATGCTGTGATTGATTGATTGATTGATTGATTGATTGATTGCATTTATGGTATATCCCACCTTTTTCTCCAAGGAGCTTAAGGTACATGGCTCTCCCTCCTCTCATTTAATCCTCACAACAACCCTGTGAAGTAGGTTAGGCCAAAAGGCACTGCGCTGCATCCTGGCTCACTGAGAATTTGAATCTTGGTCTCCCAAGTCCAACACTCTCACCAGTATAGCACACTGGCTCTTTATTATAAATTCTTTAATGCACCTTTCCCTTATTGCCAACTTGTCAGGTCAGTCTGCTTATCTGACTGCCCTCAAGATAACAAGGCAGTCTTCTTCACCTTGTACACTCCAGATGCATTTTTGTATATTATTTCCACCAATGTATGCATTTATGGACACTTTCCCCCTAGTACAGGGGTGCCCAAACTTTTTCAAAGAGGGCCAGATTTGATGAAGTGAACATGCATGAGGGCCGACCTTTTTTTTACTCCAAAGTTGTTGAGCTTTTTCCAGGAGTGAACTTGTTGAGCTTTTAGGATTTGACACCAATACATAAACTGCCACGGGGGCCCAGATAAAACCATAAAACCAGTTGGATGGCCAGATTAGACCTCCAAAACAGACTCTGGACATGTCTGCCTTGGTATGTGGACTTTTGTACACATTATTTGGTTGGAGGACTGTAACACAAGATTCAAAGGAAGGCTGTGTTTTGGTTTGCGTACTGCTCTGGGAAGTGTGGAAAGGGTAGTTTTGCCTTTTAAGTGTGAAGTTAATTAAATCTGAAGTTATGAACTGTCAAGTTAATTTAATTAGCCATGATTCCAACATTGCAGAGGGTTGGACTAGATGACCCTTGGGGTCCCTTCCAGATCCATGATTCTATGATTCTATGACTACAACTCCTAGCCAGAGCCAACAACAGTAGTGTGAATCCTGGGACTGATGGGAATTTTAATCCAAAGCATCTGGAAGGCTTATTATAGGGAACTCCCTTCGCCTTCAGCATCTGGAAAGCCCCCCCCCCCCCCAGATATTCAAAGGTTTGGGAGGAAGTATAGTGTCCTGCTGCCTGTTCTTTTAACGGCATTTCGCCTCTCTGATTACATTAAAAGCTGCTTCTTTCAGATCAGTGGGATAATTCCATTTGGCCCCATCCATCACAGTGTGCTTAATAGAACCAGCCCAGTTCATTTGTTCAGAATTATAGGCATATTCATGCTTAACCTTTCGCCCCGCTCTTTGCAGGCACAGCTCTGTGCTTTAAAGCTTCATGTCTGAGCACCCTTTTTTTTGATCCAGAGCTGTCTCCCCAAAAACTCACTCTTTAAAGCTCAATCAGAGCAAACAGCTATTTTGGTGTTCCGCATATTGCCTTTTGCTCTGATTCAGCTTTCAAGAGCGGGTATTTAGTGTAGCAGCTTGACTCTAGACATGTTTACTTGGAAGTGAATCTTACAGTGGGACTTACACCGAAGTAAGAAAGCATAGGGTGCATCTTTCACTGCTTGAACGAGTGGCTAAGACTTCACCAGCTCAGCAATGAAGAACCTGGAAAAATCTGCATTTGTCTTTGTCTCTAAAGGTGAGAGATTTGCAAAGGCAGCCCATAAAGGTGCGGCATAGGCCATTGTGGCCATCACTTTAATGCTATACACTTTCAAGGCCGCAGGGATGAATAAGGCCCCCTCAGAGTAGAAAAAACGGAGGAGGGAGTGTGATAGGGCTTTTGTCTTGTTTTGAAGATATTCAACGTGTGCTTTCCACCCTAAATTATATTGAAAATAAATTCCTAAGTATTTAAATTTGTGTACTTGTTCGATTTTCGTGCCCTCCAGTTTCCATGAATAAAGTTTTCGACTCCTTGAAAATATCAGAACTTTGGACTTGGTGTGGTTGATAGACAGATGATTAGAATGGCAATATGTCGCAAAAATCTTTAGTGCCCTCCTTAAACCCACTCTGGAGTAATGTGGTATAATAACTTATAAACTTTGTAGACATAAATAGTGTGTTGGGGGGGGTGAAGGATCTAGAACACGGTTACATCATCCAGGGGGACTTTATTCAGCTTCAAACTCCTGATAAAGGGATGGGTGCAAACCAGACAGGTGTGCTTGTTTGTTTCCTTCAGGTCTAAAGTCACAGCACACAGCAATTGCTAAGCTTCCTGTGCTGGTCCAAAGAGCAAAAACTGTTCTCCAAGACACCCCTGGTTCAAATGTCTCCTCGCCAATCAACTCTCTCTGGCTTGACTATATGCAAGGAGATATCTAATGGCTTCAGAGTGCCATCTGCTCTGAGGGAAGGATGAGCTATTTGACCTACCTTACAGGAATGGCAGTAGGATTGTTGAAATTATTCACGTGAAGTGGTCTGAGGAGACTAAATGCCAAGAGTGGTGTAGTGCTTAGCCTCTTGGGCAAAGACTGGGGAATCCGAGGTTCAAATTCCATTCATTGGGGTGGATGCACCAATCCTAACATACCTTACAGGGTTGTTGTGAGGATAAAATGGGAGGTGGTAGGACCATACATGTGTGTGCCCACCCACCCCGTCCTTGGAGGAAGAGTAGAATAGAATGTATATAAATAATTCATATATGAATGTATATGAATTATTATTAAGCAGCTTCCACCTGTTTTCCCCTCCATGCTGTGCTGCCACCCAGTCTGAGTCAGCAGTGGCTAGCTGGGGATCAAGTGTGCAGCTGGCATGACTCAGCTAAGATGCCGTAGATGCAAATGCCACATTGACGAAGCAGCACAGCCAACCGTTTAACCTTCTCCTGAGATGTTCTCGTGCTTTTAAATGTAGCTCTGGCATTTCAGTGCCTTGGCATTTTCCCAATGGACGGTTCCATCAGTCATGGCTGGCATGTTGCTCAGCTCAGGACAAATGCCTCCCACCCAGTGGAAAAGGAGATTGACAAGATGGAAGGTGTGCAGAGCAAGGCAACCAAGAGGCTCAAAGGTCTGAGAACCAAGCCTTAGGAACAGTTGAAGGATGTTTAGCCTAGAGAAGAGAAGAAGACTGAGAGGTGGAAAAGAACTTTCTGGCAGCAAGAGCCATTTGACAATGGAACAGACTGTCTCAGAAGGTAGTGGACTCTCCTTCACTGAAGGTTTTTAAACAAGAGTTTGCAGTCCCTTCTCCTGCCAACCTAGCAGTTCGAAAGCACAAAGTACAAGTAGATGAATAGGTACCGCTCCGGCAGGAAGATAAACAGTGTTTCTGTGCACTGCTCTGGTTCGCCAGAAGTGGCTTAGTCATGCTGGCCACATGACCCGGAAGCTGTACGCCGGCTCCCTCGGCCAATAAAGCGAGATGAGCATCGCACTACTGAGGGTAGTAGTGACAGAAAAAGGGTTGGTCAGATCTCTGACCCACATTCCACTTTCTCGCCTTCAAATCACCTCGCTTAGTTTATCCATTCTGCCAGGTCTTTTTATTTTTAAAAAATGTTTTATTCAGTTTTATACATATGGATATGTATAGATACGTGTCAAGAAATATATACCATGATGAAATATATACCAGGCTTTCGTGTTGGGCAACTTACACCTCCCAGGAGTGAAGCTTAAATGTCTTCTACATTACATGCCTGATTCTTCTACGTCTGTGTCTTCTTCGGTTGCTCATCTGCTATGTTGAATTTGGTTTCTTGCAAAATGCCGCTGATCCAGTAGGAGAGATCTCTTTAGAGTCAGGCTGATGGTAGCACTTCCTGTGCTTGGCTGGACCTGCTGAGCCGAAGCTGTCGGCCTCCTGCTGGTACCAGGACCAGAGTTGGCATTTGCCACTGGGCAACTCTCTGGCTAGCATGCAAGCTGTAAGTCAAGCCAAATGGTCAATGGCTATGGGAGGCCTGACCAGCCTGACAACAGCCAGCCCTTAGTTAGACCCTCACGGGGTCTCTGCCATGGGAGCATATTCACCCAGTGCTTTTCAAGCTGCACTGGCTCCCGGTGGAGTACAGGGTTAGATTTAAGGTGTTGCTTTTGACCTTTAAAGCCCTTCACGGCCTAGGACCCTCGTACCTACGGGACCGCCTCTCCTGGTATGCCCCACGGAGAGCCTCAAGGTCCATAAATAGCAACACCCTAGTGGTCCCGGGCCCTAAGGAAGTTAGATTGGCTTCAACCAGAGCCAGGGCCTTTTCAACTCTGGCTCCGGGCTGGTGGAACGCTCTGCCTCATGAGACCAGGGCCCTACAGGATCTGATTTCTTTCCGCAGGGCCTGTAAGACAGAGTTGTTCCGCCTGGCCTTTGGCTTGGAGCCAATTTGATTCCCTCCCTCCCTCCCTCCCTCTCTCTCTCTCTCTCTTTTTTTTTCTTTTCCTTCTCCTCCTGCGATGAGGCTACATTTTAATATTTTAATGTTCCATTATTTTAATGTTGTATTTTATTTTTGTTTTTAAGTTGTAATCATTCATCTTGTTTTTATTATTGTTTGTAAGCCGCTCTGAGCCCGGCCTTGGCTGGGGAGGGCGGGGTATAAATAAAAAATTATTATTATTATTATTATTATTATTATTATTATTATTATAGGTCAAGTTCCCATATTTATCCAGTTCTGAATGTTCAGTTTTATCATGTTGCAGGTGCCCTGGGGGCTGAGGGAATACTGGGTTATCAAAATGTAATTTTCCTATCCAGTTTATCTCTCTCTCTCTCTGTGGTACTGGGTCAAACCACTGGGTTAAACTCCTAGCCCAGTGCTGACTTTGCTGCAAACCTGCAGGGACCTCAGGCGTGGCTCATTTCTACTGCTGCTAACTGTGCTCATTTAACAGCAGATGACCAAGACTAAAGATGGGACCTGCTTCCCATAGACCAGGTCTTCAGCTACCACATTCTTCCTCCCCCACCTCCATTGATGAATCTGGTCTCTTATCAGCTATTTTCCGTTTGCTTTGCCGTTTTTATCGAGGCAACGATGTGAGTGTGGGGCTTTTGCTACTCGTCCTCAGAGGAACCAGGTCAGCATCCAGTAAAGTGGTACCCCCTGGAACTGAGAAATTGGTTGCCATAGTAACCCCTAAGAGTCTAGCGGGCCTGAGAGTGCTACGGTGCGGAAGGCAAGTCCACAGAGATGGGCAGCTGGCGAGGAGAGTGAAAGTCTGTTAGGAGAGTTAAAGAGTAGCTTAAGTCATGGCAAGCCTGAGAAATAAGCTCTTGCCTGCATCCCCCTGATTGTAGGCATCTCTCAAGGGCCAGTGGGTTAATTGTGCAGCCACAGGGCCAGGACTGATTGTGTGGGTCCTCCCCAGAGAATTGGGCCTCCTCCTAAAACCTGCAAAGGGCACTGAAATCCTAAGTGTAAGCCTGAGGATCTGCATAGGCCATCAGACAAACTCCCTTCCCTTCTATGGGGTCTGCCTCCCTCCCACCCACCCCTCCCTTTAGTGCTACTGTTCCACTTTAAACATTTAAGGTTGTGGCAAGGATGCCAGCGAGATAATGTACCTATGCTGATGCACTGTAAATGCAATGCCAAAGCAGAGGAGCAGATGGGGCCCCATGGGGGTGAGTGTCTGGCGCATCGTAGAGCCACGAAGCAATAATGCGGGGAGTACTATTTTAACTCGCATGCTCACACTTTCCTCCAGCCAACACCATTTTTCTTTCCAGCTGAGATCTGTCCACCAGCAGCAGTTTTCTGTGGGTGCATGCAGTTGTGCACTAATCACACAAGAATTCAATTTAAATGTCTTTTTGCTGTTCTTGATCGTAACTATGTAAAGCCATGTTTAATATTCTGGCAGTCCCATCAGGAAGAAAGCTACAAAGAAAATACCTAGGTGCTGCATTGCAACCAAGTCGAGGCAAATAGGAGCCCCGAGGTCTGGGGCAAAATTTGGAGGAGGGGGATATTCAGAATCATCCCTCTGGGTCGGCTCACAGGGGCCGAACTGCTACAGAACTGCTACAAAGGGCATAATCCCTTATCTGAATTAACGAGACCCCCGTTTCACTTGCTGTCCTGGTCAATCTCAATCTTTTAAAAAGTACATAAATCAAAGGCTTTGACTTTTCATCAGCTCTTAAGCCAAATTTCCCATTGAGACCAATTAAAAGTGCAGGGCTCTATTCTCAGTGGGTGCAAGATATTACCATATAATTAAAGTCAGCTGAGATACTGAGGCTTGCACTAGACAAAGGTCCAGAGTTTCTGGAAGGATGGGCAGAGATCGTCAGTTCTAAGGAAAGCAAGCAGCCAGTATGTAATAATATATATAATAATATTGCTCTAGCCTACTTTCTGCTCTTCTTCAACTTTGTCTCCGCTATCCATTTAGGCTAGCTCCCCCAGCTTGGTGCTGGGTGAGGCTGATGGGAACTGTACTTCAAAACTAGCATGGTAAAGGCTGCATATACCCAGCCTGCTTTGTCTCATGTCCATTAGCCACCCTGCCTCTTGACCATCCTCCCTGACCCTCTCCAATCCCTGCCCCATAGCGAAGCTTTGCCCAGACAGGTAAACAAACGCCTTGTGCCCATGGGCACAAGGGAGCTCAGGTTCCTGGCTTGGAAAACACATTTTTTGTTGTTGGTGCTTTTGAAAAGTGAGTGGGCCCAGGGAGCATGGCTAACCCGGACACGGAATCTTTTGCTCCATGAACTCTTGGACAGAATCAACCTTCCTCATGTGCTTCAGCTATAGAATTGGTGTTTATGTTTCCGTGCACCTTATTTAAGGAATGTTACACAGCTCTTTGAAAAGCAAAGGAAGTGTGTTGATGTCATATTTTATCCCAACTGAGCAAGAAGGCCTAGTATCATCTGACAGACCCTGATCTGGCAATATGGCCCCCAGCCCACAGAAAACCTCATTCAATGGGGTGCAAGATGACAAGAACAGCCCTCCAAGGGGGACTAGTAGGGGACCAGTCAACCGATTTCAAACATTTAAAAAGGAACTGACTGCACAATGGGAAGAAACCTTGAGACCTTTGGTGGAAATAAAATGCAGAGTTTGACTCCTGCCTTGATGCTTTGGTAACTTCAACTTTCAAAGCTCTGGATGTCAGCCTGGCCAAACGCAGAAGAAATTCAGCTCTTGAGAAGGGAAAAATAAAATAATTAAATCAAAACTGGAGGAACTCAAAAATTGCAGCCAAAACCTGTGGTTTTTTTGGTTTTGCAGAAGGAGCAGATGAATATGCTACATCAATTAAAGAATTTGTTGTGGATTGGCTGTGTGCCACGTTTCCTGGCCTTGAAACTGTGGCTGAAAATAATTAAATAGACATTAATAATACCATGATTGTATTATTATATGTCATCAACATTATTATTAATTTGAAAATAGAAGGTCTAAATTATTATCCAATGTAATAAAAAGAATACAGAAAAAGAGGGTGATTTTGCTCAGTGAACTACAAAGGATAAGAACAGAATTTGGAAATTATGTTAGGGATTTATATACATTGCATCCCATGAATCCTGACACTTTTCAAATATTTATCTAACTTGGTTTTTTACATGGATGTATTGTGTAAGTCAGAGATTGTTCAGATTTGAGAAGGTGTGTGTGTTTTTCGCCTCTTTTCTTGTTAACAAACATTTCAATTATAAAAAAAAAAAAAATTAAGTGAGGTGGCAATACTACGCAAACATCCATTTTCATGCCCACAATGAAATGTCTGGCGAGTGGGAAAGTATTCACAGCACAAATTTGCCCCTGTTTGTATGGATGGGAAATACTGAGGTAGATTTGGGAGCCATAAAATTGAAAGCACTCAGGTGTGGACAAAGGTCCATGAATGCCTACATGGAAACAGCAAGCCATGTGCACATTTTTGCCCATGTGTGGACGCAGCTTGAGTGACGCATTAAACCCTTTCAGGCAGGTGTCTAATGTGGAATTGGTGCCCCCAACAGGGGTTGTTGTTTTTTGCACCGTGCACATGATATCATCAGCATCAAAATGCCAGCTCATATCTGCCTCCCCCTCCCCCCCAGGTTTAATCTAGTTTTGACTATTCCTGAGAAAATCCTGTAAGTTTTTAAAGAAGGTGTTGCCAACCACCTGCTTGTGATACACCAGCAACCCATTTCCAGTATTACATCCCCATTTGGAAGCATCCCTGGTGTGTAAGCAGCCTTACTTTCAGGAAAATGTGCATAGCATTGCAGCCTTAGATTTCCATAGGACATAAATCACTGGGAAACTGGAATATGACAGTCCTACTTCGGAGAGCCCTCTGAGGGGCCCTTTCTTGCTTTGGTTCCTTATCTCCTCTGCTTTTCTTCTCAAAGCCTTCCATCGCTTTGCATCTGGGCTCCCTGACCCTTAGCCTTCTTGTGTCCCAGCACCTCTTCCCAGTACTCAACTTGCCCGCTGTGTGAGGTTTGGAATCTCGCCCAAAGTGATAAGTCCCCTTGAGAGCCAGTGTGGTGTAGTGGTTAAGAGCGGTAGTCTCGTAATCCTGGGGAACCGGGTTCGCGTCTCCGCTCCTCCACATGCAGCTGCTGGGTGACCTTGGGCCAGTCACACTTCTCTGAAGTCTCTCAGCCCCACTCACCTCACAGAGTGTTTGTTGTGGGGGAGGAAGGGAAAGGAGAATGTTAGCCGCTTTGAGACTCCTTAAAGGGAGTGAAAGGCGGGATATCAAATCCAAACTCTTCTTCCTTCTTCCTTTCCATTGCAGGAACTGGATTCCAAATCATTACATTCCTTGTGCAGCCATGCATCCTAGCCAGGAGGCTCCAAGCAGAAGTTAATGTAGATTGAAAAATATTTCAAATCTGGATTCAACAAACACCCCTCATTCTTAGCTCTCCAGATTGGGTTTACTGCAGTGTCGTTGTTGGGCGGGGCGTGCTAGCCAGGTTTTTTTTGGCCCAGGTGAAGTCTCCAGAGCAGTGGCACTGAGGCTCCCAGCCAGTGTGTGTGTACAGAGATTGGGGTGGGGGTGGGGGACTGGCCTGGGTTTTTGACCTGGGTGAAATAAAGCCTGGTATCGCCCCTGGTTTACTGGTTCCAGTTGTCAGGCTCAGCAAAAAAGAAAGATCCATTCTCTCGAGGCATTTATCCAACTCTGCGTCCCTCCTCATCTCTCTCGTTCAGAAAGCTTTTAGTCTACTGTGTATTAAATTTTGCATAATGGGGGTGGGGGGTGGAACTGATTGGATTTGTGAATAGCCCCCAGGACAAAAGGAGGAATAAACATATAGAGACTTGAATCTGAAGTGCTTTGAAAGACAGATCTTCAGCAGCCCAAGTGCTCAGCTACATACAGCCCCAAAAAGTTGCTCCTTGTATTGAGTTACACCTTCAGGCTTTCATTAAACGTATGTACAAATTCTGTGACCCTGCATTTTGTGGTGCGATGAGATACGAGAAAAGGACCTGTAAGAAATGGCCTTGTGTAGGGTGCTCTTAGTCTGCCTGATTAAAACATGCCCCATCTGACAGCTTCTCTTGCGCTCAGCCGGGGGGGCTTGGGGGGGGTCTCTCCTGATTTGCATGAAAGGGAGGAGAGCTGCAGCTGTTGCCCTGATCTCTTTCTGTATCTCTTTCCCTCCTTCATTAAAGTCTTGCTGACCAAGATAAATGGATCTTGGTCAGCTGAAATCATCATCAGCGGGGGCTGCCCTGCTGGTTTTTAAACTTAACAAACGAGAGTGAAGCTGGACAATAATAAAACAGACAAGATATTATACTTGTTGAGCATTTCCTCCTAGTGTCTTACTTGTCATGATCAATCTCTTTGTTTGTCATTGTTATAAAATTATTGCTTGAGAGGAAATAACATGGAAAATAACCCAAGTATCCCGTCCGCAGAACTGGTGTTGTCATGCATGCAGCAGAGGTGTTTAGGGAAGGGGAAAGAGCCATATTGTGTGCTTTGGAGGATCCTACTGCCACCACACAGACCCTGGCCTTCCCATTCACATATTATGATATTTCAGGACACACCGGCCAAGGATGTCACCACAAACCATCATGATGGATGGCTGGCTCCATCTAGTTTCCTCCCTCAAAGCGGCTGGCCTTCATGAGCCAAAAATCACAACTCAAAATCCTCTGTAACATTGTGAAATGCCTTGAGGTGCCTCTCTGACTACACCCTACTTCCTCAGGGGCCCCTACAACCCTACAAACTGCTTGTGGGTTTGCACTCCCTGGCCCTGATTGGAGTAACTGTGCCCCTAAAGGACCAGTTGCACAGCCTGGGGGTCATTTGGGGTTTCATGGAGGCTCAGGTCAACTCTGTCCAGGGCAGCTGTTCACCAGCTCCATCTGGTACAATGTCTGAGACCCTACCTGCCTGCACACTGTCTCACCAGAGTTGTATATATTCCAGTTACCTCTTGATTAAACTACTGCAGTGCGCTCTACGTGGGGCTACTTTTGAAAGTGACTCAGAAACTACAATTAATCCAGCATGCAACTGCTAGACTGGTGACAGGGAGCAACTGCCAGGACCATATAACACCGGTCCTAAGGGATCTACATTGGCTCCCAGTACATTTCTGAGCACAATTCAAAGTGTTGGTGCTGGCCTTTAAAGCCCTAAACACTGAGATCCAACTCCAAGAGCCTTCTGACAGTTCCCTCATTGCAAAAAGTGAAGTTACAGGGAACCAGGTAGAGGGCCTTCTTGATAGTTGCACCCACCCTGTGGAATAATAATAATAATAATTATAATACTTATAATAATTATAATACTCTGGGCGGCTTCCAAAAAAAATATTAAAATACTGTAATACATCAAACATTAAAAGCTTCCCTAAACAGGGCTGCCTTCAGATGTCTTCTAAAAGTCTGGTAGTTGTTGTTCTCCTGTCAGATGTCAAAGAGTTAATCAACTAAATGACGTTTTGTAGACATCTGGAGGCAGCCCTCTTTCAGGAAGCTTTTAATGTTTGATACTCCCTGCCCCCCCCCCCCGCCCCCGTAGTTTGTTGGAAGACTATCTGGAGTAACCCATTCAGGTGGGCAGGGTATAAGAAATAAATATTATCAGCACCATCCTTTGGTGCTTGCCTAATTTGTCAAACTTACAGAGCTGCCTATATGTTCAGAGACAGTTCCACCCAGTGGCATAGAGCAGCCTTCACCAGCCTGATGTGGTCCAGATGTTTTGGACTACAACTCACCAGCACTGGTCTTTTGTAAAAGTAATAAGGAATAAACTGGGCGTAAATCTATAGGTGTTAGTGTGAAACTTGGATGCGGCTTAACATGTGTGGGATTCTGTCCCCGGGAAGAAAATGTACCTTTTGTATCTAAATAAATAAAGGCTATAAAAAATGAAGTGCCATTCTTGCTCTGCAGTATCTCTGGAGATTGGCTGTTGCAGCCATGGGCAGCCAGCCCTCTCCTGCAGGTCCAAGGGGCTGTTTAAATGCCAAGATCAACATGAGGAGGAAAAGCCAGGCTGATGTGTCAAACAGTAATGTTGCCTCTGAAGGCATGAAGCCCACAGACCTTGCTTTGTGTTTCAAGACCTCCCGGTATGACGAGCGGCTCTCCCAGTTGAATTGTTCCTCCCACACATTACCCTTTTGCTAACAGGGTTGGTGCAAGGATGGCCTTCGCTTCAGAATATGAGAGGGGAGGAGGAGGAGGAGGCAAGTTCCTGGGGGCTGTTTTTTAACAACACGTACAGGCAGAAAGCTGAAAGTGGCCTCTCTGCAGAGATGTGCTGCTCAAGAGGTTGGATCTGCTTCCTGGTGAAATGTTAGAGCTGGAATAAGAATCACTCCCCCCAATTCTCCTCTGCAAATTTAGATGTTGAATATTTACTGAATATTCCCTGACTATTTCACATCTGAGGACAGAAAGTAGTGGAAATCTGAGTGGAGGGTTTAGGAACTGTCCAAAGTACCTGACTAATCAGGGGCCAAGCTGGATGTTCGTGTTACTTCCAAATTCATTCATCTTTCATTGTCAGTATGCAAAAGTGCACACAAAAATACAAAAGCGTCCTCACACCAGCTATGTAAACAGAGAATAGGAAAATGGAGCCAGTCTTCCTAATTTTTTATCTGGATACAGTTCTTCCCCCTCCCAGAGATTGGAAGGTGATGGGAATGAAGCATAGGTGCGTGCAGCCTTTGTTTTCATCTTACTGCTGTCTCTGGACAGTCTGGTTTTGCAGGAGTTTGAAACAGTAGAAAACATGTTTTGCTAGAAGGGGGAAAGAAGGGGCACTCCGTAATACCATCTTAAGCACAAAAGCATGAAGCCCTGTCCCAAAAGCCGGCAAGAATAGTTCAGCTCTAGGGATTGGTTTGCACCTCTTCCAAGCCAGTCCTAACCCAGCGGCACAAATGCAGCTTCTAGTAATCCCCTGTGCCAAATGGCAAAGTTTTCCAGTGCAACTGTTGGCGTTGGCTACTCATTAAATCAGCCTTCCCCAGTCTTCTGCCCGCTGGATTCTTTGGAGCACAACTTCCATCAGCCCCAGCCAGCATGGCCAATGGTGAGGGATGGTGGAAGTTGCAGTCCGAAACATCTGGAGGACAGAAAGCTGGGGAATCTATCAGCTGCCTGTTGACATTCATTTGCAGTAAACACCTGATGTAGGCAAGTCCTGAACCTCTGGCACTGTGGATGGCTGGTGGCATGAACATAAGAGCCTGCTGGATCAGGTCAATGGCCCATCTAGTCCAGCAGCCTGTTCTCACAGGGGCCACCCAGAAGCCTCAGTGGAAAACCCGCAAGCAGGATTCGAGCACAAGAGCCCTCTCCCCTCTTGTGGTTTCCAGCAACTGGTATTCAGAAGCATTGCTGCTTCCAACTGGGCGCAGAGGAGAGTCATCATGGCTAGTAGCCATCAATAGTCTTCTTCTCTTCCATGAACTTGTCTATTCCTCTTTTAAGGTCATCCAAGTTGGTGAGCATCACTGCCTCCCGCGGGGGCTCCATAGTTTAGCTATGCACTGCATGATGAAGATTCACACATGAAGAGGCAGAAATAATGCTTTTGCAACTTATCTTTTTTATGCCACCGTTTCCTTCCCCTCCATTTCTTTCTGTTCACTAAGGAAAGACAGATTGGTTGAGACTTCTGGATGAATTTTTAATAACTGTCTGGTGCGCTGTGCACAGTCAACACGCCGCTCCTGCCTTCCAAATATAGAATTCACTCTGCACCAGTGGGAACTAACAGCATCAGATTTTCTTCTTCTCTCTGAAATAGCTCTTGCTATTGATCAGTACGCAGGTGTTGCGCCCTGCCTGTATTGCAATCTCCCACCTAGTCACCACCTGTGTCTCGGCCCCCATAAAAACCATGCCGTCTCCTGGCCTTCTCTTTGCTTCCCATCTCTCGTTCTGCGAAGAGGGCTGCTCTGGTGCTGTTCCAGAGAAGCTTGCCGGAAGAGGTGCTGTCTCCCTTGTGGTCACAACTGTGCTTGTTTTGCTTAAGACTGGAGATGCCTTAGCTGATGAGGAGCTTAAGGTTGCAGCACAGATGCTGTGTTTCCATCTCATGACTCCCATTGGCAGGCAGGAGGGGCGATGATGGAAAGGCTCCCAGGAAGACAGAACTGGCAAGCAAGATCGAGGTTGCAGTTGAGACTAACAGCCCCAGTCAAAGGCAGAGATGTTGTTTCTCACCTGTGCAGACAAAAGCCCAGTGTGCAGCACAGAGAACAGCAGAGTGCCACAATCCTGAGGCCACAGTTGCTGTACCAGAAGGCAGGGTGGGGCAGGTAGGTGATTTTGGGTATCATTAACAAGCAGAATGGGAGCCAAATCTAGTTGCTTGGGGTACAATTCACCAGGAAGTCTCTCTGTGTGTATTTGTATTTATAACTGTCACAGTGGCTAACATTATAAAACAGTAACATGCAAAATAATAGCGAGCAATGGCACAGACAACATGTCAAAAAGCAAAAAAATAATAATGCCAGGGAGATAATGTCACAGCACTGCAAGTCAGTTGTATCTTGTTTTGCCGGGACTGGGAAAGTGGCAAGGCAGATCAGGACCTCAGGCACCTCTCAGTGGGCCCTGCTGGCTGATTTTATTTTTTATTTATTGCATTTATATCTCACTGTTTTTCTCCAAGGTGCTCAATGTGGCATACCTGATTCTCTCCTTCCTCCATTATAATCCTCACAACAGCCCTGCGGCAAGGTGGGCTCGGCTGAGAGGCAGCGACTGCCCCGAGGTGACCCAGTGAGCGGAGATTTGAACCCTGGTCTTCCAAGTCCTAGTCCAACACTCGAAGCCACAAAACCACACTAATGGGTGGGGGGCACTGGCTGCTTAAGCACCACACAGGTAAAGCACCCTTGCTCACCCCCAAGAACTCTGGGAACTGCAGTTTGTTAAGGGTGCTGGGAACTGCAGTTCAGTGAGGGGTAAGCTACAGTTCCCAGGATTCTTGGGCAGGGGGCAGGGCTAGCTTTACATGTGTAACCAGAGTCAATTGAAGGCTTTTAAGAAAGTTGTCAGGCTCTTCTCTTCCAGTGGTTCCATAAGCGTTCCTTGAAGGGAACCGTAGCCAGTTCTGTAACCACACAAGCTCCTTCATGGCTGTGAACAGAAGAAGCTGCAAGGGAGTCATCGTGTGTGAGAACCACATCTTCAAGCCAGAGCTGTAGAGAAGGGGTTGCTGAGGGCTCCCCCTTTGCTTGGGGGTGACTGGGGCATTGCCCGGATCTGACACCTCAGGCCAGCCCCCAGTACCCACACTGGCATAGGCGCCGACTCCATGGGGCTTGAGGGGGCCCGAGCCCCCTCAAAAATTCGTTTGGGGGGGCTCCGCCCCCCCAATAATCTCCGGCGCCCCTCCAGCAGAGCGCCATCGCCGCCCCTCCCCCAGCCCAAAATGCACAGGGAGGCGCGGGCTGCATGCCTCCTGCCCTCCCTCCCGAGCAAAAGCTCCACCCAATTTCCTTTGGAGCTGATTAATAGGCGCAGCACGCTCTCCCCTATTCGCTCACGAGGAGGCGGCGCCACTTTATTTGCATATTCATGAGCTTATTTATTATTCATGAGCTTTCCCGGGCCCCCCCAATATTTTTTATAAGTCCGCGTCCCTGCACACTGGCACATCACATGCACACCAGGGAACACCCAGGCACACAGCATATAATGTGGATGTCTGCCTGCCACTCCCTGAGGAAACTGAGGCACATCGAGGCCCAAGCTATTTAGGAAAAGGCAGAGCTGGGGGGACAGATCTACTGCCCCCCCCAATGGATGTGTCAGTTTGCCCTGAGAAAATTGTCACTATAGATCAGTGTTTCCCGAAATTTCTCAGGCCACTGCCTCCTTGGTTCTACAGACTCATCCCCAGAGCCCACTAGCTAGCCAAAGCATTATTCCAAATAGCAGTTTGCACAGCCCACTAAGGAAGGCAACAACACAATAAAATAGCAACCATTCATTGCACATTTATTCAAAATTCAGTTAAAACTATTTGGTTTAATTAACTCAACAAAATTGATGAACGTGGTCCAATGAGAACAGCTTTTCAAAGTCTGATAGTCATTTACATCTCCAGTGGCCCCCATCTCCACCTTTCCTCTTAGCACCCTCCTAGTACCTAGTGCCACCCACTTTGGGAACCACTGTTGTGTGGGAAGGGTGCTGGGGGCATGGAATGGGCAATGAACTTGGGGAGGCGTTCCCTTGCTTCCATCTCTCCTGTTTGTCTTCAAGGCGCACCAATGCATTCGGAGGAAGCCCAGCCACGCTGTGTGTCAGACAGCATCTCAGCCTGCCCTTTTGCCCAGCTGGGCTGTCAGTTTACCCTGGGACAGATGGGAGGTGCTGATCATATCCCACAGCTGATCTGCCAGTGACCCTGTTTCCTTGTTTCATGGCCTCCGCAAGAAATGGAGCTTTCATCCCTCCAGATTTGTTGTCGTAGCATATCTGGAGATTTTAGATGCGTTCTGTCGTCATGTTGTAAATTAGCTATTTTTGTTCCCTTCCAGTTTGTCTCCTTGCTAGACTGGGAGGTTTTGAAGGAGACCCTCGCAATCCAGCCAGAACAGACTGGGATTGTCATCTTTGCATTTCTTTTGTGATCCTGAAGCTCTTCGTTTTCTCTGCCCTGATTGCTCTCATCATGTGACCTGCACAATGGCTTTGTTTTGCTGTTTGAAGTGCCACTTAAGAACGCTAAGCTTATCCATAACAGACCAAGGAGGGACAATAACTATTAGATTAAATTGAATCAAATTGAAATAATCAGAAGAGAGGGGGGTGGGAATCCCTGGTCACTCTGTAAATGCAAAGGCAAAATTTCACAAAAAGCGAAATGAAAAGGGCAGGCATGAACTGGCAAGGGAACCCAGCAGAGTTGCAGCTTCATGCTTTGAATTCAGAAGATCCCAGATTTTGTCCACGGGATCTCCAGTTAGATGGAGCTGATATGGAATCAGTTGCACTGGTTGTCAGGGCATTTCCAGGCCCATTTCAAAGTGCTCTTTATTGCTAGGTTTATTACTCCTTTTCACTTTCGCAAAAAATCTGTTTTATGGTATGGTTACCAGTGTTTTTTGTTTTGTTTTGTTTTTTGAAGCTGAGTAGCAACAGGGAGTCAGTAGTGGGGATTGTATGGCCAAAGACCCTGGGCCCAAGCACACATGCATGTTGTATAAATGTGCAAAGCCCTTTTTCGCACCCTGTGAAATATAAATGTGCCTTCCCTGATCTCCTGCCCCCTTCCCCCTTAGTTTTGACAGATTGGGGGAGGCTTGGGAGTCGCAGGTGGGTGGCCGTTGCCCAGGAGAGACACCAGGTGCACGATTTCTCTGCCAGGCAAGGTGCAAAGCTTTTCTTTCACACCCTGTGAAACATAAATGCGCAGAGTTTTTAAAAAACTGGGCAACGGCCACCAACCCACAACTCCTGAGCCTCCCCCATCAGTCAAAACAAAGAGAGAAGGGGGTAGGAGATGCTGTGGCGCCCACCATTTTCCTCACCAGAAGTCCTCATATGATGTGTTGCGCACAAGACACATCATATGGGGACTTCCGGCGAGGAAAATTGCAGGTGCCATGGCAGCGAGCAACTCCTGAAGCCAGCCAGAGCCAACTGTGCTACCAGGCTGGCTCTGGGCTGCTGAGGCTGCCGCTGCCATGTTTCCTGGGGACAAATTTTCAAATCTGGAGACATTCCGGGGATGGAATTTGTTCGGGGACAGATTTGCAAATCCGGGGACTGTCCCCGGGAACTGGGGATGTCTGGTAACCCTATTTTATGGCCTTGTCAGTTTCCCGTTTGTGGAAGATATGAGACTGAGCAGTAAGGATCCATTTAAGCCAGATCTCTGCCCCCAAACCATTTCTGACTGCTAAGGAGTCAGACCTGCAAGAAGAAAGAAAAATCTGCTCCTGATTATAGCCCAGAGTGACTCTTGTCAATGAATAATCTCAGCACACCCTAAAACAGTTCAACGTGGGAACGTCAGGAGCACCTTGGAAAGCCATAGCAAAAAGAAATACAAAATGCCTTGGTCTTTTTTCTTTTTTTTTTTTTGCCCGCTTTGAATTGTTAATGGCCCAAATGCCTTCAGAGACATTTTAATATTCTTCCACCTGAAAAATAATCCCTCTTTACATTATGGCACTGCAAGGGAGGAGTCTGAGGATGTGATTTGAGGGTGTCAAATCTCTGGCAAGAGTCAGGCAACAGCTGATGTGAGAGAGAACAAGAAGGAGATAGGAAAATAAGGCTTAAAAGAGGCTAACAACAGTGAAACACTTACATAAAAGTGGAAAAATAAAGATTCCCCCCCCAATCTCTCTCTCTCTCTCTCTCTTTTATTAACGTTATCACAATTCATTGCCAAAACTATTAGACACCCTTGTTTCTACAAAATAGAAAGGGGAAAAAGAAAGTGACATTTGATGGGGAAGGGACTATATATATATAGTATTCACAACACTATATATATATAAATATATATATAGTGTTGTGAATAAATAAAAATGAAAAAAATATTTAGATTTTATCATGAAGATAGTTTGCCAGTTATTCCTTGCCAATCAGTTATGGTGGGGGAGCGGGGAATCTTTATTTTTCTACTTTTATGTAATACAGTGTTTTGCTGTTGTTAGCAGTGTAGTAATCAGCTGAAAATCAGTACTGATGACCTCGGAGTGAAGTAACCAATGGAAAAGGTTTTTTTTAAAGGGATTCTTGGGATATCATCACCTGTACTTATTTTTGTATAATGATCAGTGTTTCTGTCCAGAAAAGCATTTTTTTCCCAACTCCAAAAGATATACAGTGGTACCTCAGCTTAAGAACAGTCCTGTTTACGAACGATTCAGCTTAAGAACTCCGCAAAACCGGAAATAGTGTCTTGATTTGAGAACTTTACCTTGGTATAAGAACAAAATCTGAACAGTGGAAGGGCACCAGCGGCGGGAGGCCTCAGTAGGGAAAGCACACCTCGGTTTAAGAACCGTTTTGGTTTAAGAACGGACTTCTGGAACGGATTAAGTTCCTAAATCAAGGTACCACTGTATATTGAATCCTCCTTAATTCTGTTATGCCTAAAAGAAGTTAATTTTTAAGGAACTCGGGGCCAGGCCTGTTTTCCACTAACAGCATCTCTTTCTCCGCGTGCCTAGCGCAGTGTTTGCACTTTCAATAAACCTTTTGGCAGGAGTGTCTTTTAAGGTGTGAAGGAAATAGAGCGGGGTGTGTGGAGCAAGCAGTTCGTTCCACTGGCAGGTAATCTTTATAAGCAAGGCAGCAAGGTGGGTCCGCCATGTCGAGAGATGGATTTTGGAGACCAACAAAGGGCAGACAGTGTGGGAGACAGATCTGACCCACAGGGCACAATCCATGAGGAGCTGGAATGAGAAGACCTGTTTGCTTTCCATTGGTGTGGGGATGAGGGTGCCATGCAAGAAATATTCCCGGCTGATTCCTGATTGCTAACCAAAATTAAATTTTCTGCAGGGTTTTGTTTTGTTTTGTGCATCTAAAGCTCAAATGTCCACCCCTGGGGCAGCCTTGCTTCATGTTGTTTTCCTTAGAGTGTAGCAGGACCAGCTTTGCAACAGCACCTGCAGGCTGCTGTGTGTGGCTTTTTGATTGCTCTTGTCAGTTGATCTGGGTAGCATCTATCTAGTCTCTTTGCCTCCTCGCCTTGTGTCTTTCAGAGGGGGTGTCTGGCAGATCATTTTACAAATCCCCTGGTGAAATCGGGCCATTTTTATTAACCTCCGAAATGCCGAACCCTTTGTTCTTCAACAACTTCCCTCCTTCTGTGCATTTCTGCAACATTCCAAGCTAAGAGTCTCATCTGTTGCTGCTCCCACTGTTTGCCTCTCCCCCCACCCAGCACCGGCATTTGCCCTCACCCTCAGAGGGGACTGGAAAGGGTTGCTGTCCTGGCCGCTTCACAAGGACAGCTTTTCTTACCCTGCCAAACTAAGGTGCAGTTGATGCTCTGTGCTTTCCTTTGGCCAACCCAGGACTTGTATCCCTCCAGCTGCTGTTGAACTCCAACTCCCATCAGCCCCAGGTAGCATGACCAATGGAAAGCGGTGATGGGAGCTGGAGTACAAAAACTCCTGGAGGACCAGCCTAGCAGTTCCTTTGTTAAGGTGATGGCTTTGGCTGGCCAGATTTACTGCTGGGGGTGGGGGGTGGGAGAGGGGTGGTATCTCTGTGGAGGACACATCATGCTCCATCCTTAGTGCATGCTGCTCCATCCCCAGCATGCACTAAGTTCTCACAAGTGCCTCCTGGAAGCTGTCAGCAAGCGACACTGGTCGTATCCCAGGAACAGCTTTGACAGGCCAGCTAAACCAGGTGAGGGGAGTAGATGGCTCTCAAAACCTCAGTGAGTTAGGGACTTCCCCTGCATGTGAAGACAGGCTCCAGCTGATTGAGTTGACGAGACCAAGAGTGAGTCCAACAGTCAAAAAGGCACTTTCTGCACATGCGGTAGAGGGAAGAGGGGCAAACAGGGCTCATCCACCTGGGAAGGTAGTCCATCTAGGAGAAGGAAAACTCTGATACCAAACCTCCACTGCCTTGCAGGACATCTTCAGGAGGTGAAAAGGCTAAGGAGTAAACCCTGCCCAAATCTGGAGTGGAGTCCCTAAGGCAGTTGGAAGGCACCTTGTGTGCTTCCATCTGGCAACTCCTGCAGCCAAGCTGGTGCCAAACGCCTTGCTCTGCTTTCCTTTGGACCCCATCAGTGAGGCCAAGAGGGGAGTATTGTCATCTGAGCAGCCCAGGACCTCCATACACACTGGCCAGGCTTGTGCCCTGGGGAGATCACTTCAGTGCTGCTGACACAGTGGTTTGATTTCACCCTCAGAGGCACACTCCATTATCTCTTGAGACAGATGGGTGCCAATTCCAAGTACAGCCATTTGTATGGGCAAAGCGAAAAATGGGTGGGCCTTTTCTCACCTCAACTGGCTGGATGCCACCTCATTCTCAGATGGAGAACAATAGGCGAAGCTGGGCTGTGTGAGAGTATTGGCTGATGCTGGAATCTGGATACACAGAGGCTTCTCTTGCTCTGTGCTGGACCTGTGCTGCCTCTGGGAACAGAATGAGGAAACAAGATCTATGAGTGCACTAATGCTGTGAGCCCCTCCATCCTATGCTCAGGTCGTATGTCTGTGTAAATAAAACCGTATATCCTAAAGACACCACAGTCTCCACTGACCTTCATTGTAAGGAAACCAAACCCTGGGTAAGTGCAGGAACTCCTAGAACCTCTCGTTGCTCAGAGATTGGTGTGCATGCAACAAAATTTTGAACCAAGTTGTAGCTTATCTCAGAGGAGGAAGGAGGTTGCTTTCCCTGACCCTGTGAAAGCATGAGGTTTTCAGGGGCAAGCAGATTGCATTGGCACACCAAAGAAGTGTGCCCTGTGTAGAGGCCCACTCTGGCTGAGCATGCAGCAATGGTTGCGCGTGGAAAGAGACGCATGATTGATGCTTAATTTAATTGCCTTTATTGGTTCGTCTCTCCTGTTTGGCAATTCCATTAATCCACTTTGAGGCCCGGCTCAACTGGTCACATCAACTTCAAAAAGGCTACCAATGTTTGGTGCCAAGAATCCTGTCCCTCCAGGGAGGTCAAGCAGCAGAAGGGGGGGGCAGAGGGCCAAAAGAGATTGCTAAATTCACAAGGGAAGGGGAGAGAAGAGGGGTGCCATAAAAATTGCCTTAAAAATAGATACGGAAAAGAGGAAACGGTTTGTTTTATTAAACCAAAAAAGATGCTTGGAACATTGTATGTTTAGGAAGTTTAGAGCTTCCTCATGTTGCCATGATCTCCTTTTCCTGAGTCTCAAGAGGTGCATTTCTTACGCATTGTCATTAATGAGAAACGGATGTAGGTGCAATTTTGCAAATAGCAAGTTGTTCTCATCATGAGTAGCAAAAATGAGGGGTTTTTTAATCCCCCAAGAAACTCTGAGCTCCCTGAATTTTATTTTGCAACTCCCTTCCCCATTTTTGATTTCCTTCCTTTTGACAAGCTTTCACATTTTCTTACATTACAACTGCAGCTATAACAAAACAGGCTGCTGGAGAGGATTCTAGAATTAAACTCCTTATGAAGTGTGTGTATGTTTCTTTGCATGTGTAGATGCCATCCTGTTATGGAACGGCATCTGTGGAGTTGTTGGTGGGGCAGAAAATGAAAGCATGCAGATAGCTGAGCCCTATCATTTGCTAAGAGAATCCCAGGATGAGAATCCCAGATTGCAGAGCCCCCGGCTAACCCAGAGGGCCGCCCACTCCCACCTTCCCTAGGGTCTCTGCTTTGCAGACAGAATTTCCGATTCCAGCCTAGGGAAGGAGAAGCTCAGAGAGTCTTCCCGGCTCTTGTTGTTTCCTCGCTGTTTGCCTTCCACCCCCCCACTCCCAGGGGACTCTTCTCCTGTAAAAACTCCAGCTCTTCCCCCAGTGGGCAACTCTGCTGCACTGTGTAAGACAATCTGGCTGCCGCCCGCTGCCTGGCACAATGAGATTGCCAAAGCACCATATGCCAGAGCTGGCTCATATGCCAACGTGCCCTGTGGCCCCAGGCTGCTCCCAGCCCTCCTTGCCTGAATGTGCTGCTGTCACACAACCTTCTGGGCTGTGGAAGCCTTTTCGTGATCTGCCTGATTGTCTTCCGTCCACATCTGCCATCTGCGGATTCCTCCTGGGTTTTCAAACGACACGCGGAGAGAGACTCCTTCTCATCTGGGATCCTTGACAATGGGCCCTTTGTGTCTGGGAGTGGAGGCACATGGTTGCCATGGGCAGAACTGGGCAGTCTAGCCATGTTCAAGCTGCCTGAGATGACAGATATTTAAAAGCTGGGGAGAGCAGCAGCCTGGGTAGCAATGAATTTCTCCTTCCCAGACAGAGCCCCCAAGAGACAGCCGAGGGAGGATGAAGGGGTGTTGGGCCAAAGCAGGGGGGGGGGTGTTAGGGCCAGGCTGGGTGCTTAGCTCCAGGCCTGGTGGGGTGCTGTTCCTTCCAGAGTCCTGAGGCCAGATGCTGAATCCAGAGCTGGCATCACAGGTTGGTAAGGTGGGGCACCTGCTGAGCTGCCACTGCCAAGAACTGACCATTTCTCCTGTTCCCCATGGCTGCCTGCTTCTTACCTCTCTCAAACTCAACATGTCAGCACCTCCCACCATGCCTCAACCCTACCTTTGGGGCTGCAATTCCACATCTCTCCCCCAAAATGGGGAAGGTGGAAGCAATGCTGGGGAAACATGGAGGATTCCAGGATTAAGGCTGCATCGTGTGGAAACTTGTCGCAGTCGGTGCTTGGTGCAGCGTTGTGAGGGAGGTGGCCTCATGTCAAGTCCAAGAAGGTTCCACCCCCACCCTGGCATCTGTCCTGGATCTGGCTGCTCTCCTCTTTGTCCTTGCTTCCTCTCCGCATGTGACAGTCCCTCAGCTCCCCTTGCCTCGACTGCCCCTCCACCCAGCCTGGGTCGTTTGGTCCCCCTTTGTGCTGTGACATTCTGCATCACCCCCTTGGTCTCCCCCCCACATCTACCCTGGAGAGTTGGGGCAACCCTTGGGGCTTGTCTCTTTCCCCCTTAAATAGGGCACTACTATTAAGGTGGTTTCCTTCTGAGTCAGCCATAGGTGCAGGGATCACCTGCCCTGAGCTTCCAACCCCATCTTAGCCTGGCCAGCCACAGCTGTGAGCATTTCCTTAGGCATTCCCCACCTGTGCTTCCAGGCTGCTGACCAGGTGCACAGTGGCTCATTCCTTCTCCTTACAATGTTGTTAATTCCCTCCTTGCCCACCTACAGACTCAGAAGACAGTGGAGGTATGGAGAGGGGCATTTGGGCTCTCTCCTTGCTTTAAACAGGCCCCTCTGGTGAAGTAAATCTTGCACCAGTCCTCTGCTCATGCCTCAGCTCCTACTGTTGCCCTCATCTGGGTCCCTCATGTCTGCCTCATCCTGGCAGAGCCAATTTACATATTTTTCCTTGCATTGTGGCCCTGCTAGCCATTGGGCAGAGAATGGAGCCCACTGGTGATGAGATTTAGCCTCCACTTAGCTTTACAGCTTTGGAAGCTAGTATCCCACTCATGGTCTAAGCACCAGGGTGTAGCTGTAACCTTGTAGCCATTTGCAAGCCTTTCAGATTATTATATACTGTTAAGCCCTTTAAGGCTGCAAAGGTGTCAGGAGAGGGCAAGTCCCACAGGGGACACAGGCCTTCCTTCTCCCCATGCATTGGAACAGTACAGTCAGAGGTGGCCTTTGACACTGCCAGTCTCCAAACCTTGCTGGAGGGAGATGGGGTCCAGTCTGAGTTCATAAGGCAGTCATGTGAGGACAAGCTTTGAACTAGTGACCATCCTGCGGTGCGGACTAAGAGCTGTTTGCAGGACAGAGAGGCTGGCAGGCAGCCAGCTAAAAGCAATCTGGGTCGACAAGAATGTGCCAGCGCAGCTCTGTGTCAAGGGCGACACAAAAGAGGGGTTTTGCAGACACAATTCCTCCTGCCGGCCCCTATTGTGGGAAAATTTCTAGCAGTTCTGCTTGCTCAAATGCTGGGGGATTTTATTTATTTATTTGTTTATTTTGCAAGCATGCAATAACCTTGCATGAAAGTTAGATGGTGGCTAAACCATGTGAGCAGACCTGCCCAAGGCATATTTTTTTTTACTTCTCTGATATCATATATCATGTATATAACCCCTTTTCCATAGTGCCCCTTCCCATCACAACTGGCACCTGGCTGAAAGGCAGGAAGACCTTTCCAGCTTCCCTCCTCTCTTAATCCTACTCAGATCTTTATTTTTAAGTCCTGGTGCATCTGGGTTACCAGGCAACGGTAACATGGCACTGCCTTGGAAGAGTAAGAGGCAAAAAGGAAGTGGTTGTTCTGCAAAGTTCGAGAGAAGTCTCCATCCAAACACAAGCTGACACTGGAGAAAAATGGAAAGCAAAAGTGTTGTCTGAATTCAGCCTGGGGAGTGACATGAGCACCCAGGCTGAGGGGTTCAAAGCAGGGCAGAAAAGCACACGGCAGAGTCATAACTTTTCATTATATGTGCCTCTTACTTTTAAATTCTCAATAGCCTCTTCCATGTGTGTTTTTCAAATCTCGACATTTGTGACTGCAGGAGGTTGGGCGATATGACCCTTGGGATCCCTCCCAACTTGACAGTTCTGTGATTACCCACAAATGCATTACACTCCCCAACACTGCGGCTGTGTACACAGTGACTTGTTTGTCACACAAAAATGTAATTTTTTTACTCAATCCAGCATTGTTCATGCTCTTCCTCAGCATGCTGTTCTCCATCCAGGTTGAGTCTAGATCCTGCCATCCACAATGCTGGGTTTGGTGAGTTGATAGGCAATAAAAAATCCTCCCTTTGATTAGGCTATCCTTGCTTTTTCCATTTGCCCCAGGTGAATAGAGAAGGAGGTGGGGGTTGTGATCTTGGTTTATGCTCACCCACAACATCATTGGGTGGGGGTAGAGACAACGCCCCCCCCCGCCATTGCCCAAACCACCTACACCTGTCTTCCTCTGTTTTCAAATGGATGTGCTGCAGGGTAATGCAGAATCAAGCTGAGTTCTTATATTAAAAATGAAACCAGTTTCTCACGAAGCAGTCTTCAAGGGCAAGAATAATGTGCAATATATCTGGATTGTGAACAGACTACTTGGAGAAAACAAGCACTCAGCCTCCATTGATTCTAGAAAGGAATGTTGTGTGAACACAGCGTGTGTTGGGTTTTTGGTCCATTCGTCAATGCTAACAGCCAGCATGTGTTCAAATATTTAGACGGAAGAGTGAGAGATGTGCCCCAGACACACACACATGCAAACCCAGAGGCCCAAGGAATGAAATTCTGCTCCATAGTCCTGTCTGGCAGGGGATGTGCTACATAAGGCCTTGTCAGCACATGACACTGTTGCTCAGGGTCTTGCACTGGCTGCCATTTTGCTTCTGGGCAAAGTTTGTAGTATTATTAGTATAATAGCTTGGGACCAGTTTACCTGTGAGATCGACTTGCCCATGTACGCCCAACTGACAGCTTCGATTGGCGAGACTGGCTCTGTTACAGGTGTCACGTAGGACCCCTTCCGCATTTCTATGGAACCAATCTTTTAGTGCAGCAGGAGTAGCAGCTAAACTGTGGAACTCCCTGCCTCTTGACAGCAGTCAGGCTCCTTCACTGAACTCTTCTCAGCACTTGCTAAAACCTTCTTGGTCAGACAAACCTACCCAGACATTTGGAAAGTTCATACAGGTTTTGATCTGTTTTTAGTCTGCTGTTATGTCAACTTTTCGAATGTCTTGCATTTTTGCTGTTAATTCTTCATATTTTGTTCATTGATTTTCAGTGCATAAACACAGTTAAGTCTTCTTACTAACAATGTTTTTTTTACAGTCAAGCAGTGTATAAATTTTCTGAAATAAATAAGTAAAACACACCTTTCTTGTTTGCAGCCCTGTTTCTCGGGGGCTGGCCATACCATGAGACCAAGGCAAGCAGACCCTCTCAGCTGGCAGATTACGGATGCCATAAGGGATGGCAGAAGGGAAGGGAGCAAGTCTGACCTAGTGCAAACAAGGGAACAGCATATTCTCCTAGCCGCCTTCACAGACATGGCAGGGGGGGGGGGGAATGATTGTGCTGGATGCTCTGCTGGGAGGGAGAATCATATGTGGCACCAAACACTTAGGCTGGTCCAGCTGCTTCTAAGTAGTGCAATAAGAGCATTAAAGGGTAAAGGGACCCCTGACCATTAGGTCCAGTCATGACCAACTCTGGGGTTGCAGCACTCATCTCGCTTTACTGGCTGAGGGAGCCGGCGTACAGCTTCCGTGTCATGTGGCCAGCATGACTAAGCCACTTCTGGCGAACCAGAGCAGCGCACAGAAACGCCGCTTACCTTCCCACCAAAGTGGTACCTATTTATCTACTTGCACTTTGATGTGCTTTCAAACTGCTAGGTTGGCAGGAGCAGGGACCGAGCAACGGGAGCTCACCCCGTTGTGGGGATTCGAACTGCCAACCTTCTGATCAGCAAGTCCTAGGTTCTGTGGTTTAACCCACAGCACCACCCACAATAAGAGCATTACAACCGTGCAAATAACGTTCTCTTCCTCCCTGATCATATATACTTTGAGTAAGTAATTTGTGGCTTTTTGTTAGGCTTGGTCCCCTGGAGAAGATTCTTCCTCGCCATAGGCGACCAGATGAGTAACGGTTTCAGGTCTCTCTAGGTTTTCTGCCTACTCTTCTTGCTGGAAGTAAGAGACTCACGTGCTTTTGCCTTCAAGCCACATGCCATCTGGGCTCCTTGGTTGTAATTAAACGTTTTTAGCAATAATGAACAGAGAAGATTTGCTGCGATGTGTAATTTACGCCAGGGCTTTCTGTCAGCCTGATATGCAGTTGTTTGTGACTCAGCCTGCAGCTCCCCCCCCCCACACACACACCCTGCCCACTTCCCCCTGTGATCCCAGAAGTATATAAACCCCCTCAAGTATTGTCAAGAGGTGTGTTCTGACATTAAAGTGCTGGATTCTGGGGAAGGAGGCTTGGGCAATTTCTTAACATTGCTGTGTTGATATTAGAGCTGGAAGGTGTGCGGAGGAGGGTGACCAAGATGATGAAGGGTCTGGAAACCAAGCCTTGGGAGGGAGCTGGGTATGGTTAGCCTGGGCTCATCAATCAGGTTTCCTGTGGGTTGACTTCTGTTCCGATTCAGCGGTAAACAGTGGGTTTTCTTGGGCAAAGAGGCGGGACAAAGGGAAAACCTATTGGACTTGTGCCTTGAAATCACGGACCAATGGAAGAAATTGTGGGACAAAGGGAAGTGTGGATGACATAATAGCCACCTTCAAATATCCGAAGGGCTGTGCCACATGGAAGATAGAACAAGCCTGTTTTTTGCTGCTCCAGAGGGTAGGATTCAAATGACATGGAAGGAGATTCCAACTAAACGCGAGGAAGAACTTTCTGAGGGCAAGAGCTGTTTAGCAGTTGGAAGGTGATGGACTCTCCTTTGCTGGAGGTTTTTAAACAGAGGTTGGATGGCCATCTGTCCGGGATTGTTCAACTGTGATTCCTGCATTGCAGACATTTGGACTAGATTACCCTTGGGAGTCCCCTCCATCTCTGCACTTCTATGGTTCTAGGATTCTAGAGAGAGAGGATGCAATTGGCCTTTCCATCTTTGTTTGTGCAGGCCCCCAAAGTAGACTAGAACATCCAAAATGAGCAGCGAGACCATCCCTGAGGAGGTCTCCTCCCTCCCCACCCAAAGCCAGCATTACTTCGACCGGTTCTCAGAAGATGACCCTGAGTACCTGCGCATCAGGAACATGGCTGCCGACCTGCGCCAAGACTTCAACCTGATGGAGCAGAAGAAAAGGGTCACCATGATTCTGCAAAGCCCTGTGAGTATCACCCACCTCAATGGCGCAAGCCAGATTTGACAGGGCGGGGGGACATTGTGCAGCAAGGCAAGAGCCATTCCACTCAGGAAAGGTAGAGCTCAGCTTGAGCCGGTGAGCATGTCTGACCTTGAGGCAGGGCCACATGACCTGCTCTGGGCTACAGGCAGGGCCAGATTTAGGTTTGATGAGGCCCTAAGCTACTGAAGGGAATGGGGCCCTTTCTATGTCCAGCTGTCCTTTGTCAACAACAAATTGTCACTGTTTCTTGTGTTGAATACAGTGGTGCCTCGCAAGACGAAAAGAATCCGTTCCGTGAGTCTCTTCATCTAGCGGTTTTTTTGTCTTACGAAGCAAGCCCATTGACGGCTTAGCGGATTAGCGCTATTAGTGGTTTAGCGGCTTTTAGCGGCTTTTAGTGGCTTATCGGCTTAGCGGATAAGCGGCTTATCGGCTTAGAAAAAGGGGGGCAAAGGGGGGGGAAACCCGCAGGAACTCGCAAGACATTTTCGTCTTGCGAAGCAAGCACATAGGAAATTCGTTTTGCGAAGCACCTCCAAAAGGGAAAACTCTTTCGTCTAGCGAGTTTTCCGTCTTGCGAGGCATTCGTCTTGCGGGGCACCACTGTATATGCTATATGGTAATTTATGGACCTAATAGGAATCTAAAGCCATTTGCACATAACAAAATATGTATTTTATCAAAGTAATTCTTTACATTCTTTTGTTCAAACTTTCCTCCTGTGCTTGATTCAGGACCTGTGCATATTTGGGTCTACTAGCTGATCTCCTGGGTGATTTGCAGTTTATCAATAAGGGTTTCTGACTCCTAGCAATAGGAAAGCCCCCCCCCCCCCCCGTTTACCACACACAAACGGCTATGGAAACCAGTAAATGTTACAATCCCACTTCTCATTTCCCCAAATTATGTGTCTACCTTAAAGATTAACAATGATCCCAGCGCTCTGAAGTTAATTAACAGCTGCAGTGGGATAGAAAGCCATTACTGTGATTGAATCCAGAGTCCTTCAGTGGTTCAGGGATGATTCATGCCATTGCACCATTTGAGGTGAAACAGGAAATGCTACACTGCCCTGCCGGCAAAGCATCCCTTACCTAGCTGAGCAGAGGTTGGTTCTGGCGAGTTCTTGCGGGACGTGGGTGAGATCTCGCAAGATCTTGCCCAAAAAACAGTGGCAATGCTGGCGCTACTTCTCATGCCCTGCAGTGGTTTTACAATGAAGTCTCCCTTTATTGTAAGAATGACCACTTTTGGATCAGCCAGAGAGTCTTTCTGGGCAGATGAAAGGGTCTCTCTCTGGTTCCTGAATATCCAAGTGAATGAAGTGGTCATTCTTGAGCAAACGAATGTCAGAGTTTGAAGGGTACAGAGGAGGAGGAGGAGGAGGACTCAGAGCTGCTGCAGCCTGGATCATTCAGGGTCTCTGTGGGTTTCCCCCACCCCAGTCTTTCAGGGAGGAGCTGGAGAGCCTCATCCAGGAGCAAATGAAGAAAGGAAACAACTCCAATATCTGGGCCCTCCGGCAGATTGCAGACTTCATGGCCAGCACTGCCCCTTCTGTCTTCCCGCCTTCACCCTTGAGTAAGTTGGCATCCCTTGTACGAATGGGTCTGGTGCCAAAACACCTTCTCCATCTCCTGAGCCCCTTTCCCCCTCCCTCCCTCCCTCCCTCCCTCCTCTTGCCTACAAATCTGCCTGTGCCTCACATCAACACAAGCCTCCTGGCCACCACACAGGTGTCATTCACACCATTACATCTGAAGGAACATCATACCATTTTTTAAACACGTACGGCTTCCCCCAAAGAATATATATGGGGCTGAGCGTTGTGAAGAGACCCCTATTCCCCTCCCAGAACTACAATGCCTAGAGCAGTCTAATAATCAGCCCCTCTCCATGGAGAACGGTAGCTCTGGGAGGGGAATAGGGAAGGGGTCTCCTAACAACGCTCAGCACCCTTAGCAAACTACAGCTCCCAAAAGTTTTTGGGGGGAAGCTGTTTAAAGTGGTGTCACAGTGGTTTAAATGTATGGTGTGAATGCGGCCCCAGTGACTCCAGCAAGGCCTGACTGTGCTCAGCCTTTTGCCCCCACACTGTACCCTGACCTGGCCTCCTCATAGGACGCCCCCCCCCCCTACTTTTCAACCTTGTTTTGAATTTGGCGGACCCACGCATTGCTCTCAGCATTCACTTCTGCAGAACCCCCACCCACCTGACACATGAACCGCCAGCCCCAAAAGGGGTCCAACTCTTTGTTCTGCAGCTACCCCCACCCCAGCCACAATTCCTGACCACCTTCCTCTCTCTCCATCCTGTCCCTTGAGATACTTGATGGCCAGTGAGCGAGGGTCTTTCTCCTGAAATGGTAGGAGGAAGTGATGGTTTGGCCTAGCCAAATGGTTGTAAGGTCAGCTGATGGGCCAGAAGGTCAGGATTAAATCCTGCATTGGCTGCCCATGCCTGTTTCCAGCCAGGAACAGGTGCATGTAACCAAAGCAGCAGGATTTACAGGTGAAACTTGGAAAATTAGAATATCGTGGAAAAGTTTGTTTATTTCAGTAATTTAACTTAAAAGGTGAAACTAATATATGAGATAGACTCATGACATGCAAAGCGAGAGATGTCAAGCCTTTATTTGTTACAATTGTGATGATAATGGCATACAGCTGATGAAAACCCCAAATTAACAATCTCAGAAAATTTGAATATTAAATGAAATCAGCAAAACAAGTACTGCAAATAGAGCAATATTGGACCTCTGAGAAGTAGAAGCATGCATATGTACTCAGTACTTGGTTTGGGCCGCTTTTGCATCAATTACTGCCTCAATGTGGCATGGCATGGATGCTATCAGCCTGTGGCACTGCTGGGCTGTTATGGAAGACCAGGATGCTTCAATAACAGCCTTCAGCTCTTCTGCATTGCTCGATCTCATGTCTCTCATCTTGCACTTGGCAATGCCCCATAGATTCTCTATGGGGTTCAGGTCAGGCGAGTTTGCTGGCCATTCAAGCACAGTAATCCCATGGGCATTGAACCAGGTTTTGGTACTTTGGGCAGTGTGGGCAGGTGCCAAGTCCTGCTGGAAAATGAAGTCAGCATCCCCATGAAGCTCGTCTGTGGAAGGAAGCATGAAGTGCTCCAAAATCTCCGGGTAGATGGCTGCGTTGACCCTGGACTTAATGAAGCACAGTGGACCAACACCAGCTGATGACATGGCTCCCCAAATCAACACAGACTGTGGAAACTTCACACTGGACTTCATGTATCTGGCATTGTGTGCCTCCACATTCTTCCTCCAAACTCTGGGTCCTTGGTTTCCAAATGAGATGCAAAAGCTGCTCTCATCCATGCCACGCTGCACTGAGGCAGTAATTTTCTGAGATTGTTAATTTGGGGTTTTCATCAGCTGTACACCATGATCATCACAATTATAACAAATAAAGGCTTGGCATATCTCGCTTTGCATGTCATGAGTCTATCTCATATATTAGTTTCACCTTTTAAGTTGAATTACTGAAATAATGAATTTTTCCACGATATTCTAATTTTCCAAGTTTCACCTGTAACTCCCTGCCCGCCAGCTGACCAGTGGGGTGGGGGTGGGGTTGAGCCCTGCTCAGTTTGACCAGATTCCATGCAAACGCTTTCCTGATTCAGAAAGTCACTTGCGTCAAGTCCCCGGCTAAATTGAAGTGTTCCCCCTTCATTTTAGCAGGGCATCTGATGCCAGCCCCTTCAAGACAGATAAAGGAAAGTTCTCCTTCACACAGCACAGAGTTAAACTATGGAACTCACTCCCACAGGAGGCAGGGATGGCCAACAACTTGCATGGCTTTAAAAGAGGATTAGGCAAAGCCATTTTGAAGAGGGCTATTGATCACTATGAACCACAATGGCTCTGCTCTGCTTTCATGGTCAGAGGCAGCAATGGGAGAACAGGATGCTGGACTAGATGGGCCACTGGCCTGACCCAGCAGGCTCTTCGTATGTTCTTCTGGATTCATAATCATTTGCTAAAGCCAGGAGGGGGTCTTCATTTCAGCAGTAACTTAAATGGTGCTTTGAAGTCCTGATTTCAGACCTTCAAGGCACCTTGAATCTGGCGTCATTGTGACATCAAGCAATTTCCCACCCACCTGTCAAATTTGGTCTGCAAGGCCTATCTGGATAAGAATGTGTCCTGTGGCGTCAAATAGGTTCCCCACCTCTGTTTCAAAAAGAAAATTAAATCATCCACAAGGAATGGAGGAAAGTGAGAGGCAATGTGCTTTTCCAGAGCCATGGGTGGAACATGCAAATGGACCGTCTCACCCAGCTCCAGCGATGCCTTGACTGTGTTTGTTTAACCAGCTGACCCCTCCTGTGTGCTTTCTCTCCCGCAGACCTCTCCACGGTGACCCCCATCAATGACCTCCAGGGCATTGACTCAACGTCCTTCGCCAAAGGGGAGAGGCTCATGCGCTGCAAAGTCAGCAGCGTCTACCGGCTGCTGGATCTCTATGGCTGGGCGCAGCTCAGCAGTACCTGCGTCACGGTAGGGATCCCTTCCCTGGCACCCACTTTGTTCAGGGGCTTCTTCAGTGGGCAGGAAACAAGACGCCTTGAAATCTCCTTTTTCTTGGTCAATACCCACTTTATCCCCTTTGGCTCAAGGCAACGGTGCGCCAGTTTGTTTCCAGGCCCAATAAGGTCCTTGTAATGATATTGTTGTGTGTTTGGTGGGGTCAGTTTGGATGATGCCCTGAGTCCATTCTAATTCTTGGGCTCCTGTACTCAGCGAGGGTTAAAATCTAACAGGTGGTTGCCGAACTGGTCAGACAAGTTTCTTTTTAAGACAGTGACCTTAACTGTCCCAAAAGAATGAGGTAGGGTGTAAAAGCTACAGCTAAGGCTAAGCTGCCTCTTTCCTCCACCCCCCCCACCCAGCTCCTAGGTAAGAAAACAATAGCCAGGGTGTGTGTGAAAGGGCTGAGATGGAAGCAGGCTGGAAGCTGGAGACACAGGGACCTGCTTGCTCTGTGCTGGATCCAAAGCCGTGACTAATAGAGAAGCAAGATCTGTTGGGGTGTCAATGCTGTGAGCCCCTCCATCTTATGCTCAGGTTGTAGATGTTTGTAAATGAAATCATACATCCTAAGGACACCACAGTCTCTGCTGACCTTCATTCCAAGGAACGTAAGCGCCTGGAACCCCCAGAGTCAGTCTTTCAACACTCAGAGATTGTGGTGACGTGTAACAGTATTTAAAGCCCTGAGCGGCTTAGGCCCCAAATATCTGAAAGATGGTCTCCATCTCTGCTGACCCTCTTGGATGTTCTGCCTGGGAAATGGCAGCTCAGGAGAGGACTTCCCCTGTGGTAGCCACTAAACTGTGGACCTCCCTCCTCACAGAGGTGTTCTACCATCTTCATTGTATAGGTTTCACCAGATACTGACACCCTTTGCAGTTAGGGTGTGTTTTGTTTTGTTTTGTTTTGTTTTGTTTTGTTTTGTTTTGTTTTGTTGTTTTGTTTTGTTTTGTTTTGTTTTGTTTTGTTTTGTTTTGTTTTGTTTTGTTTTGTGGGACGCACCTCTTTGACATATTTTACACTGTACTGAGCCGACTGGAACAGTTTTACCTGTTTTTATACTTGTAATTGTTTTATCTGTTTTTATAACAGTAAATTATATTGTCATAAGCCATCCTGGGATCTTAAAGTAAGAAATGGCAGAAATAAACGGTGTCTTAAAGGTGGATGAAGACTCAGGGGGAAATAACGAAATGAAGGGAAGAGCCTTCTGATCTTAATTTCCCTAGGGAAGAAGGAGGCCACAGGAGCCCAAGGAAATGAAGACTTGAGCTCACCCTTCTCTTCTCTTCTTGTCTTCCTTTCACAGCTGAGAGTCAGCAAAGAACAGGACCACTTCCTGATTTGCCCTGTGGGCCTTTCCTGTCCTGAAGTTACAGCTTCTAGCCTGGTGAGCACACAAGACCCCTCTTCCTCAAACTTGAGGGTTTGAGAATCTTCACACTTAAGGCATTATTAATAAATAAGTACATCTCCCTTGAGGGTCAGACAACACATCATGAGAGGCATGGGGCGGAGTCTTCGCCCCCAGTTCCCTTGGCATCATGGAGGGCAAATGACTTGGTCAGCTGATAGGAATTGGAGACTAAAATACCTGGAGGTTGGAGGAGGCAATGTAAGCCTTATAAAACCCAAGGAATCACCAACTGCAGAGAGGCTTGGAGGGGTGAGGTCTCTGTTTCATATTTTGCTGTCTGATGTGCAAAGGATTGCTGGGGCCGGGTGTGGGTTGAGAGGGGGTAAAATGAGAAAGTGCAGAATTCTGATAAAAGGGCACACTCTGGGTCTGAATTAAAATGGGAAGTACCTGTCACTCTTGTGACTGAAATATTTCTTCTTAAAATGGGTAAGGTTAAGAATTGTCTGTTTTTGGGGGGGCAGGATTCCAGTCCTCTGTATTTCTGCAAAGTTACTGGCTTGGGCTTTCCTCTGCCCAGCCAGGTGGCACTCACAGATCAATGACTCACACAAAGATACAGCAAGCAGAGCATCTGACGGCAGAGACTTCTGCCGCATCTCTAGACCTGAGTGGAGGTCTGCAAGTCTAGAAGAGTAACTTATGCAGAGGTGGAAGAGTCAGCCTCCAGCGAGGTTGAGAAGCTCCACTGTGTCTCTGCATGAGGTGCAGTTGGATCACTCATTCACAGTGGGTATTATTGGAAGCTCGCAAAACCAGAGCAGTGACTCATGCAGAGATGCAGCAGGCAGACTCCCTCATGCGAGGATTGTAGCTGGATTGCCATGAGCCTTGAATATTGTCAAAAATGTATTTATCATGGCACTTGTCAACCTATCTTGCCACCTGGTTTGGGAAAGACTGTGTCCCCTACCCCCTCTATCCCCAAAAGGAAGCTGCCATCCAGGCATCACCTTTAGGGTGCAATTTAGCACCCTAACGTCTCACCCATCTGTGTTTCCACCTTTTCTTTTGCACTGCAGGTAAAAGTAAACATCCTGGGAGAGGTGGTGGAGGCAGGCAGCACCAGCTTCCCAGTGGATACCCGTAGGTTCAGCCTGCACTCTGCCATCTACGCAGCCAGACCAGACGTGAGATGCATCATCCATCTGCACACGCCAGCCACTGCTGCAGTAAGGAACGCTGTCCATTCGTCTTGCTGACAGAGCAACGAGAAACAGCAGACAGAGCCTCCTGCCCAGACATTTGGGCTGGCTCCGAGGCTGATTTATAGAAGAGCATTAAGCTTGGAACAGCTTGGCCTCTCCATCCCTCCTTGTGCACTGCAGGGACTCTGGGAGACTCTGAATGGGAGAAGGTCTTAGGAATAGTCAGGGGGACCCCAGTTTCACAGTATCCAGGATGCCCAACACTGAACCCAACAGTGCTATCTGGAAGGCATTGTGTAAACCAGGGCATCTTTTGAGTTTATTCAAATAAGAACATCAGAAGCACCTGCTGGATCAGACCAAAGGCCCATCAAGTCCAGCATCTTGTCCTCGCAGGGGCCAACCAGACATCACTGGGAAACCAGCAAGCAGGATTCAAACTCAAGAGCGCTCTCCCCTCCTATGGTTTCCAGTGACTGCCTCCAACTGTGGAGGCAGAGCCCAGCCACCATGACTCGTAGCCACCAATAGTCCTCTACTCCTCCATGAACTTGTCCCATCCTCTTTTAAAGCCCTCCAAGTCATCACTGCCTCCTGTGGGAGGGAGTTCCATAGTTTAACTATGCACTGGCTCTGAGTTTTAGGGGGAATCCTCACCAGCAGTACAGAGGTGACAGGAGAAGAGAAATGAGATGTTTAGAAGAAACCACAAAGCAGCAAATGAGACAGGGAAGAGGAACAGAATCCCTGCACCTGGTTCTATGGCCAGGAATCAGGCAGGGTCCAGTCAAAGTCTAGGCTCAGTCAAGATCAGGACCTTGGACAGCTTCTGAATCAGCTATGGAGGCTGTAATCTCTGCAAAGAGCTATAGCCAGCTGAAGAAGCCTTAAGTAGATTGGCTGGTAGATTCCACCTCCCTGAAGGAGCTGGATGGATATAGGACTCTTGCACTGTTTTGCAGTCATTGGGAAAACTGCAGGGGACTGTGTCCTCTGGCCAGGAGGTCCCCAAATAAAGCCCGGGTGTTTCTCCCTCTGAGAAAGTAGCCTGACTCCATTGCAAGACTCCCAGGTTGTGGCTCATAAAGCCCAGAGGGGATGTTGGTGAAAGGCATTGGAAGGTGTTAAGGCAGGCTTGTCCAAATTCGGCCCACAGGTCAGTTTATTTCCTGGGGTAAAATCCCCCCCCCCAAAAAAGCTCAACAGCTTTGGGGTGAAATCGTAAAGAAGCTAAACAACCTGGTCGGCCCTCATGCATGTTCACTTCATCAAATCTGGCCCTCTTTGAAAAAAGTTTGGGCACCCCTGTGTTAAGGAAAGGGACAGAACATGGCTAGATTCCAGGCTTGTGGATGGGTGGGAGGAGAGCAGAAACTCATGACTCCTATGCAACCACCAACAAGGCTCGCAACAACTTCCTAAGCATCTGGGTGGGCTTGTCTAAACAAAAAAATGTTTTAGCAGGCGCCCAAAAGAGTACAGTGAAGGCTGATGTCAATAGGGAGGGAGTTCCAAAGTGTTGGTGATGCCACACTAAAAAATGGCGTCCTTAGAGATGAGGAAGGGGTATTATGTGGCCCCTGTAACAGTGCCAGTTCCATTCAAAGCAGTCGAGCGGGCACAGGCGGGGTAAGGCCATCTCACATACAGAACAGGTCCCAAGTTGTTAAGGGCTTTATATGCTAATAGTCACACTTTGAATCTGGCCTGGTAGCAAATTGCCAACCAGTGCAGATCTATGAATGCACATGTTGTATGCTGACAAGGCCTCAATCCTGTCAGCAATCATGCTGCAGCATTGCACATTGACTGAAACTTCCGTATCAAGTACAAGGGAAGCCCCACATAGAGTGCATTGCAGTAATCCAGCCTTGAAGTAGCCAATGAACTGCTGTGCCCAGGCTTTCCCAGTCCAGGAATGGCCACAACTGTTGAAGCAACTGCAGTTGGTAAAAGGTCCTTCTTGCCACCGAGTGCTTTTGCCTGGCTGGAAGGTGCCCTTGTACTAGGATGCCTCTCGCTTGCCTGGAAGGGGGGATGGAGAAATCTCTGATTCTGGCATGCCTGGGATGTAACCTACGGTGCAAAGGTCAGGCCCACCTCTGTTTCCCATCCAAGGCACAGTCTAGATGCATCAATGGAAAGACAAGGGATGGCTCTACCTGCTCATCTTTGCCTCTCTGTCTCTGCTCTCTCTTCCTTCCTAGGTGTCTGCCATGAAGCATGGCCTCTTGCCCATTTCCCACGATGCACTGCTGGCAGGGAACATGGTGTACTTTGACTTCAATGGGGAGATGGAGGAAGAAGCAGACAGAATTGAGCTGCAGAAGTGTCTAGGACCCACCTGCAAGGTGAGAGTTGAGAGGTAGCATTCAGGCTTCAGCGTCCTCTGGCACTGTGGCGCATCAAACAGCCCTTAGGGATTGCCCACACTGCTTGTTTTGTGCCCAGAAAGCCCAGGTGCAAGAGGGTTTCTGCTTGCCCCGTGCATTCCAGGCAGGGGTCCAAGTGATTTTCTGTCTGTTTGCCTCACGACTTTCCCCAGAAAAACCTGCTCTTTAACATGGAACCAAAGGAAGTGTCAATTCACAGAAAACCTGACTGATGTTTGCTCTGATTCAATGATAAAGTGCCAGTTTCCCTGGTGGGGGGGACGGCGGGACATGTGGAACTGTGGAGGAGCTGGCATTTGGGATCTAGACCTCTGAAGTAGGGCTTAGCCAGACTTTTTGAAATCCTCGGGCAAGAGGCAGTGTGAAAAATTATACAGAATTGAGAAGCACTTATGGCTTTCCCCATTTTCACTGACCCTTTCTCCTTCCTTCTCTTGGCAGGTTCTAGTGTTGCGGAATCATGGTGTGTTGGCCTTGGGAGACACGGTGGAAGAAGCCTTCTACAAGATCTTCCATTTGCAGGCTGCCTGTGAAGTGCAGGTGAGCAGCAGAGCACACCCACCCCCCCACCCCCCCACCCCCTTCTTTTAGTCACCAGGCACGTTTTATCTAATCATATAATTATAGAGTTGGAAGGGACTCAAAGGGTCATCTACTCCAACTGCTTGACAGCATTAAAGATAAAGGTAAAGGGACCCCTGACAGCATTAGAGACACCATTATTATTTTAATTTGTGTGCCGTAGATTCTGGCGTATTAGGCGAATGGGCGTATTAGACGACCCCCCCGCAAATTGTCAGCTTCAATTTGGGGGTTCGTCTTATAACCCCAGTTGCCTAATACACTGGGCAGCTCCGCACCAGGAAAAAGCCACACGGAGCAGAGCTTGCCACACCTGCTGCTGCTTCCGAAGCAGCAGTGGGCGGGCTCCGCTCCGCGCCGCCCATACCCAGCATATAAGACGACTTTTTAACCTCTTTTCCGGGGTTAAGAAGTTGTCTTATACGCCGGAATCTACGGTATGTCCTTTCCCCATGTAAGCATGTCCAAAGCAGCCACAGTAACAACACAGGTGCAAAAATGTACATCGGGGCATCCTCACTCTAGTCAGTCTAATGCCAGTTCATTTAAGTTCACAAGGAGGCAACCAACCCAGATAATTCATTCTGAGAATACTCATGTGACAGTATTTTAAAATCATTCTAAAGTAAGCAATATCCATTGATATTGATAGTTTGTATCAGTTACTATTGATAGTATACATGTTGACGCATGTTGGTTGGCTCCCACCTGTCTTGGAAACAATGGAAGAGGACGCCTTTGGGGGTGAAGTCCAACTGTTGGAAGGTTGCACTGACTCGAGAGACTGTTATGGGAAATACCTGTTTTGCTGCAGTTGGAGCAGATGAAGGCATCTGGTTGTGCCTTCACACACGTCACACATATGAGACACACACACACACACACACACACCTGTTAAATTAGCAATGGTTTATTTCCAATATTGGCCACATTCCAAGTAGATCCCATGGAATTAGTGGACATAACTGATGTAGTTTCCTTCATTCTGGTGCACCTACTCTGAGTAGATCTTAGCTGGCTTCAACCAAGTAGCATCTTAGTAGCGTTAGCTGCAATAATTAAATTTTTAGGCACAGAGAAATGATGTTTTTCTCCTTCAGAAGTTGTGGCATGGAAGGAACATTGTGTACCTAACATGCTGCAGAGTGAAATTTGGCAGAGTATGGTGGCTCCTGGCAGCTGTGAAGTCCTCAATGAAAATCATGCTTCTGTTCTGAACTCTCTGGGACGCTTTAGGAAAGCCCGCTTTTCTCAAGCTCAGCTTCGCATTTGCAGCTTGGGGATGGTAAGAGCCTTTGAAGATGGGAAAGTGCTGGTTGAACGTTGTCCTTCCCCAGCCTGGTGGCCTCCAGGCATTTTGGACTACAAATCCCACCAGCCCCAACATTACAGGGCCCTGTCACCTAACCTACCTCCACAAGGTTGTTGTGATGATAAAATGAGGAGGGGAGAACTATGTATGCCACTCTGAGCTCCTTCAGGGAAAGGTGGGGTATAATGTAACGAATAAATAAATTAGCAATTAAGCCAAGAGGGGCATTATTTCCACTGCAGGGAGAGGGGGGGTGAAGTTTAACCCTCCATGCTCCAGTCATTATCCTAAAGAAAATCCCTACCCCACCCTATGCTGATGA
This sequence comes from Podarcis erhardii, assembly GCF_964252035.2. Classification (NCBI taxonomy): domain Eukaryota; kingdom Metazoa; phylum Chordata; class Lepidosauria; order Squamata; family Lacertidae; genus Podarcis; species Podarcis erhardii. The sequence continues at coordinate 5,398,307 of NC_138511.1, read as the reverse complement.
ATCTCAGAAGAAAGGGAAAACTCCCCCTCCCTTCCTCCAAGCTGGTTCCTGCTAAGATCTGCAAAAAATTAAAAAAGTTGCACCCATTTTCTTGCTTTGCATAATTTAATAATAATAATAATAATAAAATTTTATTTATATCCCACCCTACCCAGCCGAAGCCAGGCTCAGAGCGGCTAACAACAGTAAAATAATACAGCATTATAAAATCAATTCATTATAAAATCAGTTAAAATCAAATTGATGGCTACCATTGGGCTAGAGTTCTGTGAAGAAATACCAAAGGAGGGGGTCAGACTGTGCCCTGGCCAAAGGCCTGGTGGAACAGCTCTGTCTTGCAGGCCCTGTGGAAAGATGTCAAGTCCCGCAGGGCCCTAGTCTCTTGTGACAGAGCATTCCACCAGATTGGGGCCACAGACGAAAAAGCCCTGTCTCTGGTTGAGGCCAGCCTAACCTCTCTGTGGCCTGGGACTTCCGAGGTGTTTTTGTTTGAAGACCATAAGGTCCTCTGTGGGACATACTAGGAGAGGCGGTCCCGTAGGTACCCGTAGGGCTTTAAAGGTTAAAACCAGCACCTTAAACCTGACCCTGTACTCCACCGGGATCCAGTGCAACTGGTAAAGCACTGGGTGAATGTGATCTCGCAGTGAGGACCCCGTAAGGAGTCTCACCGCGGCATTCTGCACCCACTGGAGTTTCTGGGTCAGTCTCAAGGGCAGCCCCACATAGAGCGAGTTACAATAATCCAGTCTGGAGGTGACCATCACATGGATCACAGTGGCTAGGTCAGGGCGAGAGAGGTAAGGAGCCAGCTGCTTAGCTTGGCAGAGATGAAAAAATGCCTCCTTTGTTTTAGCTGCAATCTGCGCCTCCATGGAAAGGGTGGTGTCAAAGATTACACCCAAACTCTTAACGGACGGTGCTGGCACTAATTGCGCCCCCGCAAGAGATGGGAGTTGCCCCCCCCCAATCCCATATCGTCCCAACCCAGCCAAAGGACCTCTGTCTTCAAAGGATTTAACTTCAATCGGCTCCCACATAACCATCCAGCCACAGCTTCCAAACATCTGATCAGTGTGTCTGGGGCCGAGTCAGGATGGCCATCCATCAACAGATAGAGTTGGGTGTCATCAGCATACTGATGGCATCCTAACCCAAAACTCCAGACAAGCTGCGCGAGGGGGCACATAAAGATGTTGAAAAGCATCAGGGACAGTATCACACCTGATTTATTTGGTAATGTTTACTTTTTTGCATAGGCAGAAAGTTAAAGAATAGAATGTCAAGCTTCATACTCCATAAATTAATCAATTGTATTATTATTTACACAGGTGGGCTTCATCAGCTATTTCCTCTTCTGGGGCTGTAAAAATGTTATCCCTAAAAGGCAACAGTATTCCCCAGCCTTCTTCTCTGTCTTTCTGGCTCTGCCCACCCTTGTCAGGAACTAATAAGCTCTGCAACCCCAGGCAGGGTGGGGATGGCGGGAGGCAGGTTGGACTTCCTGCAATTCCTGCCTTTGATGCTCAGTGCCATTGTCTGCCCCTCTGAGCATCAGCCTACTTCTTCAGCTGGAAAAAACTAGGTCAGCCATGTGCCAAGGCCCAGCGCATGAGCGCCGTCTGCAGGTGGAAGGGTGGCAATGCATGGGCTTCTTCCACACTTCCTTGATGACCAAAGGATGCTACTGTCTTGCCCCTCTCCCCGCACCCTTGGGCTCCTGCTGGGGCTGCAACAAATTGGCCCCCAACTGGTTCTCCCCTGCACTTTTTGATCTCTGAATTATTCTCCAGATATTCTCTTGGCGCCCAGATATTTTGCTTGGACACCACATGTGGATATATGGCCTCTCTTGTGGTTTGCATCTTTCCAGGTCTCAGCCTTGTCCAGTGCCGGCGGAGCAGAGAATCTGATAGTCCTGGAGCGAGAGAAGCACCGGCCCCATGACGTTGGCTCTGTCCGATGGGCCGGCAGCACCTTTGGACCCATGCAGAAGAGCCGGCTGGGAGAGCACGAGTTTGAGGCTCTGATGAGGATGCTCGACAACCTGGTGCGTTTGCAAGCGGATGCCACAGCGCCCATTTTCCTGGACATGTGTCCCATCCTCACTTTCTCTGTCTAGTGCAGGGGAGCCTCTTCCCACCTGAGGGATGCGTTTCCTTCTGGGGAACCTTCTGGGACCCACATGCCAGCGGTGGGTGGGGCCAGAGGCAAAAATGGGCGGAGCAATTGATGCAGATGTTACCTTGGAACAGTCTTCTTCTTTAACGATCATTTGGAGCCGAGTAAGATGGTCTTCCATAAACATGGTTTTAACAATGAGTCCGTAAGCAGGCTGGCTTTGACACCCCCAGACTCCTCCAGGAGAGGGCAAAGCAAAGAAGGCACAGCAAGGGGTGTGGTGGGAAGAAACCCAAGGGCCACATAGAGTGACTTGAGGGCCACTGAGGTTTCCCACCCTGTTGTCTAACAATGGTTGGTTACCATTTTATAACTTCAAGCTGAGCATTTGCAAGCTGCCAGATCCCATTAATTAACCCATAAACCAGAACTGCTATCAGTTGACTCTTGGTAGATGTTACTGATAGGAAATGTGGTAATCTCTAAGTAAAAATACAAATGTTTTTCATGCATGCTAACAGCCACCAGGACCAGAAACTTGGGGTGGGTTTGGGGAGTTGAAAATCCCGCTCTACATCAGCAGGTAGTTTCTGTGCAGAAGGCAAGTGGCCTCACAGCTTAAGCTTTTGCCTCTGGGTCAGCATGCAGGGGAGCCTTCAGGGAACCCTCTTTGTCCTTCCTAGGGCTACCGGACCGGCTACGCCTACCGCTATCCATTTGTCCAGGAGAAGACCAAGCACAAGAGTGAGGTGGAGATCCCAGCCACGGTCACAGCCTTTGTGTTTGAGGAGGACGTAGCCCCCATCTCAACTCTCCGTCAGCATGCCCAGAAGCAGCAGAAGGAGAAGACCCGCTGGCTGAACACACCTAACACTTATCTGCGGGTGAATGTGGCCGAGGAAAGCCAAGGCAGCGCCAGCAGAACCAAAACCACCGTAAGGAGAACACCATTCACTGCCTCTTGTCCCTGCAAAATGCTCCACATAAGGGAAGTGGCCACCATTTTCCACGCTGAAAGAAAGGCAGGGCCTTCTTCCCCCGTCCAATTGGCTACAGCAGAAATTTAGGGGACAATTGGTTGGTTGGTTGCTTGGTTGGTTGGTTGGTTGGTTTTTTGGTTGGTTGGTTGGTTGGTTGGTTGACATCTGTCTCAGGAGACAGTGGAGGAGTCCACCTTTGGAGAGTTACAGCGCCTACAGTTCCATAGTTTAACTGTGCTGGGTGAAAAAGAACTTTCTTTTCTCTGTTCTGAATTCAGCTTCATTAATGTTATGACAGAAGCATAAAAACTTGCTTTCTATCCATGCACTATTTTATAAACTTCTGTCATACTCACCTTTTCCCTACACTAAAAAGTCCCCAATACTGCAGCTTTTCTTCACAGGGGAGTCAGTCAACCCCCTTGATAATTTTGGTTGCCCTTTCCTGAACTTCTGTCCTCTTGCGCTGAGGCTACTCCTCCAGGTCCGTCCGTTCCCCCACCCCCAGAAGCAGCCACTAGCTGGTATAGGAGGATGAAATGTATTCACCGTGGGGGAGAGTTTAAAGATTCGAAAAGCTGTTTTAATTCAGTCAGGCCATTTAACTCATTTCAAGAAAAATTCTGCCTTGGACTATTCAGAAAATCAGAGGACATACGTTTCTGTTTTCAGTGACAATCAGGAAATAGGTAATAAGAGTTGTGACCTTCAGTAGTGGCAGATTATACCGTTCATGAGGGCTAGTCACATGACAGCAGGGCCCACACAGTGAGGTGAGCGAGAGAAGATGGGGGTCACAATGATCTGAAAAGCTCTTCTTGCTGAATTAGGAACCTGAATGTCTGTAGCCTTACATATCTGGGCTCTTTCTCCGTGTGGATGCAAAAGCTGACTCGTCAGTTTGAATTCAGAAGCCCCAAAGCCCATCCTGCCTCTCAGCTTTGCAGATCATTTGCAGAGCTGGAAGGGACCCCAAGGATCATCCAGTCCAACCCCTTGCAATGCCAGAATCACAGCTAAGGAATCCCTCTGTGCCCTTTCTCCACCCTTAAGAGACCTCCCTTTGCCCTTACAATTTGCCCTTGACTTTTCATGCTGCCCAGTGGATGAAAGCAGACGAGGTGGAGAAAACCAGCAGTGGAACACCGATCCGAATTGAAAACCCAAACCAATTTGTGCCTCTCTACACAGACCCACAAGAAGTTCTGGAAATGAGGAATAAGGTACAGCCGCCTCCTTCCCATTTGCTCTTTAGACACTTTCCATCTCTGTTGGTACCGTCTCCGTTGCTATGGCATCCCCAAAATATTCCTGGGAATTGTGTATTGGGGAAGAATCCCCGCAGCCTCTCTCCCTAGCAGAAATACAATGGGGAGAGCTGGTGTAATGCAGCGTAGAGTCACAGAATTGTAGGGTTGGAAGTCACCTCGTCCAACCCCCTGCAATGCGCTGGACTAGGTCAGAACTCCAGCCAGGTATCCCATTAGTGCTGGTAACAGGGAGCCTGGTCCTGATCCACAGCCCCTGGTGGCACCAAGAAACTTTGCGTGTTGCTTTCTCTTCTTCAGGGGCATTGCTTCAATCCCACAGACCACAAACTTTCTCCTCTTTTCCTTCATTTCCACTTGCAGATTAGAGAACAAAACCGCCAGGACGTGAAATCGGCCGGACCCCAGTCCCAGTTGCTCGCCAGCGTGATAGCAGAGAAAAGCAGGAGCCCGGTACTTGTCATTCAGGGAGCCTCCCGGTGTAAAAACCCACAGGGAATGTCCTGGAATAGAATCATAGCATCACTGAATTGTAAAGTTGGGAGGATCATCTAGCCACACACACCCCAATGGCTGTCGACTGGAGGGGTCTGGCTCCAGTGCCATAAGCGTCACTGGGATGGAGACTCCAAATCAGGCACCATTTCTCTACCACATTGATCTCACCAGGCTGTTATGAGGACAGGCATATTTTACTTATTTATTCTATAGACATCTGGGGGGCGGGGATTCAACATAGCGCTAAGCAGATCTCTCTGTTTGTGCAAGCATTCCTGCTTGCCTGGTGCAACTATCGGTCCTCTTCACCACCACCACCTCCCTGCAGTTCTGGGGTGTCTCCGGACCCCCAAAGAGCCAATTGTCTGTGCATGGAGGAGGATAGCAGGAGGAAGTCCAGTTGCACTAGTGGAGGTCCTTCATGGGCTCCTTGGCTGAATCCCAGCACCTAGACCGCTTAAGCTCATTTCAAATAATAGAGGGGTGGGGCTTTCCTGATCTCACTGGGAATTAAATTTCACCCTCAAGAATTTAGCACTGAAAAGTGTAGGAATGGATTTAGGCAGTAGGAGAGGATCCTTGCTCACGTTTATGAGATCTGCAGAGTACCATCCTTTGCAGCATTAAACTTGGAAGCTAAGACAAGGTTGATTTAATTTTCTACAGACAAGAATCCAGGATGCTTTAAGGCAGATGGGATTTTCCCTGGTACAGTATTACTACTTTTCTCTCCCTTAAAAATGACCATCACACACACTGTTTTGTGAAGAAGTGAAAGTAGTATTTGCTTACCTAACCTGGGTCTTGAAGCAGCAGTTTACAGTAGCAAAATGAAGGCAGATTTATAACTACCAAGTTACAAAAGTACAAAATCTAAGTTCAAAATGTTGTCTGAGTAGTCAGCTTGGAGGCATGAGGGAAAGAGAGAGATGCTCAGGCAGGAAGGAAGGAGGTAGTGTTTCAGCTTCCTGCCAAGGCAAACAAAGGAAGAGATGTCACAGAGTTCTCTCTAGCAAATTTAACAGGAAAGCTCTGTGAACCTCAGCCTCTTCATGTGCTTATCTGACAAAATATGAGTTTGACTGTAATAATGTCCCACAAAAGGCCCCTCACTATTACTATTACTATTACTATTACTATTACTATTACTATTACTATTACTATATTACTATTACTATTACTATATTACTATTACTATTACTATTACTATTTGCAAACGTTATTGACATTTTTTAAAAAAGCAATTACAAACCATAAAGTGTTGTCTCCCAGGACAAATACATGTACAAATGTTAAGTCTTCTATTATCCATATGGCATCAAAACAGATTTGGAAAATCTTTTACATTCCAGGTTAAGCTCACATCCACAGGATGTACTTCAGTCTAGAGCATTAAGATAATTTCTCCATAGCGGCTGCTATGATTGAGGGGGAAGGGAGATTACTGTACTGTTGTTAATAAACAATATAAATTGAGACCATACAGAGTCAAATGCAACTTTCCTGGCTGATCCTTTTATCACCCTCCAATGGTGAGTTAAGCGTTCCATAAATGCTATAATGATGGATGACATTGAAAGATATCGGGTCCAGAAATCTTTAAGCAACGGACACTCCCGCCACACATGGAAGAATGTGCCTTTAAGCATAAGGGCAAGAGAGTACAGTGAGGTCTGGAAAGGCATAGGGGCATCCAGTGCCATCTTATAATGACATTTAAAGAGGCGTCCTGCCATTTAGCCAAAATGTTTTGCAGTGGAGGGTTAGACCATCATCAATGTCCCACCTTTTTCATGGGCCAGGACTCAAGATGGCTTGCACAAATTAAAGCACAGGTAAAATTTTAAAAAAATGCTGAAGACATTGTTAAAAAGTAATTAAACTCCAATAGAATTTAAACTATGTAAAAAGACAAATCTATTAAAATACAAATAATAAAAACAGGACGGTGCTATTAAAAGCCCTTCCCTTCCCTCTCGGTATAAACTGGTATTCACCTGCCGGCAGGAGGACCACGAGGAGGGAGCCAGTCTAGCTTCACTAGGAAGGGAGTTCCAAAGGCTGGGAGCAGCCACTGAGAAAGGGTGGGATCGAAGCATGATAGGATTGATCCGTGGGCCCAGAGCACCTTTCTGCTTTCCGGCCTCCATGGTTCTGCCTGCAGGCTCCCCCCCCCCCCATAGTTACCTCTTTCTTGTCTCCCAATGCAGTCTACAGAGAGTCACTTGGCAGACGGAGAAATGAAGGATGTATCCCACAACGAGGTTCCTCCGGAGCCAGAGCCACCAAACCCTTTCAGTCAGCTGACAGACCAGGAGCTGGAGGAGTACAAGAAGGAAGTGGAAAGAAAGAAACTGGGTCTCGATGGTAAATATCATGGTTCAGGAGCACAGGGGCTGGTTGTAGCTGAGAACTAGAAACTTGAGTGGGCTGAAAGACCACAGCACTTGCTTTGGTATTAGCAACTAACAACACTTGATAAAATAGGGGCCACCTAAACACTCTGGGGAGATGAATGCTGTGTCATCAGCTGAGAGGGACAAGAAAGAAGCATTAGTTGGGAAGGTTGGGATATGGATGGTTCCAAGGAATTTGTAGGTGGTGTGCTAGAGACACAGGGGTGGGCGAGAATTTTATGTTTTCCACGTTTATTTTTTACCATGTGAGTCATTTATTTTCCTACAGAATCCCATCTCACAGACATAGCAGCACAGACTTGGAGGGGACCCAGAGATGACATCCAAACCAACCCCTCCCCATCCTATAACAGGACTCTCCTGCTCACAGTCCAAAATCCACTGCCTTGCTCTGACCCTGGAGAGAGAGAATTATGTATTATAATACCTATCCTATTATATAGTCATCACAGAGTGAAAAATAGCTCATCCCTAGGACAGTGGCTTCCAACTCTTTTCAAGGCCACCGCTCCCTTGGTTTCATAAACTCGTCCCCTAGTGGCAGGAAGTTCCACAGGACTGGACCGATGGCACTAAAGGCTCAGTTACTTGCTGTTGTCAAAGGAGCCTTACCAACACCAGGAACTATCAATGCTCCTGCAGTAACTGAGCTGGGATCTAGGGCCTCAGAATCCCTGAGATACCCTGGACCTAAGATGTTCAGGGCTTTGTAAGTAAATACAAGGACCTCAAACCCAGCTCGGTAGTAGGTGAGCCACCTAAAATGTTGCCTTGGCTGCACAGGATTTTGGACCCCTGTGCTGATGACCACAGCCCCCAGCAAGTTGTGACGCCTCCCTTTGAACTCCCTGTCCTGGGGGATTGAAAGACCTCCTTCTCCTTGCAAAGGAGGAAGGAGGACACCTGGCAGTCTCCTTCAGCTCTGTGTCCGAAACAGTTTAGAAACAGTGAGATGGGGGGATTTGCTCCATCCTTGTGGACATCCAGGCTTCCTGAGACATGCTTTCTTCCATTGTATTCCCATCTCCTCCCAGGTGAGAAAGACACAAGCCTGGAGGAAGAGGTGACGGCCCCTTTGGAGTCGACTGCAGACCCCACAGTCCAGAGCCCAGCCAAGCCTCCGTTAAAAAGCCCGTCCAAGACTTCAGAAGGTAAGGGAAGCCTTTGCAGCGCTCTGTCAAGCACCTGCTTCTTCACACCATGAAAGGTTAGGCTTTGGAACTCACAGCAACAAGATGAGCTGGTGGCCACTGGATTAGATGCTTTTAATAGGATTAGAGAAATGGGGGTGGCTAAAAACACTGAAAGGCAGCAGCAGCCAGGCTAGCTCATCCCACAAAAACTGCTTAGAACAGTACCTATACTGTACCTTTTGCTTCATACCTGAGTCTAGGAGATATAAGACTTGCTTCTTTTTTGTTTCTTTATAATGGAATTTCAGCTGGGGATCACTGCTAACTGGGCCTGGTACATCTCTTTCCTCTGCACTAATTTCTGGCAAATGCTTGGGTGAACAAGAGAGTCTTAAAAGATTCCCAGATGATGTCTTATCGAGGGGTGGGGTGCAACTCCTGAAGGCTGGGCGGCACAGCAGAAAAGGTCCACCCCCAGGTGCCTGTAAGATAACAAGATGTGCAGCAGCTAGCTAATTCTAGCAGCTACTGGCAGGGGGAGAATTAAGGCCTGCCTTCCCTCCTGGCCCTGCTCTGGTGGACCCTCCTTCCTTGGGTGGCCACCTGCCAGGGATTCTTTTGCTGTAATTCCTGCATGGCAGGGGGTTGGACTAGATGACCCCTGGGGAACCTTTCACTCTACAATTCTGTGGTGCTGTGAAATCTTACCTTCCCCAGGATGTGATGCCCTATTCAAGGGTGTAGTGGAAGTGTGGTCCTGATCCGAGAGGGGCATGGTTTCTTGTGACTATTGGGGGGGTGTAGTGTTGTTGCTTCCCCCCTCCCCTGCATTGTCTCATTTGTGCCTCGTTGTGTTTGGTGTGCTTGTCTCCACACTGTCTCCTTTCTCTTTCCATGTGTTGCTCTCATCAAAGGAGTTCCCTCTGATTCTGAATACTTGTCACTTTAGTAAGTATAGAGAGGCTGTTTTCTCAATTTTAAGCTGCTCCCGGGGGGAGGGACGGGGTCCTCAATCCAGCCTCCATTTCAGCATCTCAGGGCTGAGCAACCCTTTCATTTTTGGAGCTGCAAACGTGTGTAAAACATGGACTCAGTTGCATGATGCCAAGAGGGCCCACAGGGCAGTTGCAGGCCATCTGCTTTTCAAACAGAGTTTCAGGATCCATCCCCAAAAGCTCCAGTTAAACAGGGTCTTGGCTAAGCATGGTTAGCAAAAGCCTCTGCCAGAATCTCTGTGTAGAGAGGGGCAGCCAAACTGCTGGCTGGGGTTCCCTTTGGGTTTCTTTTAACCCATTTCAAAACAGCTGCTCTGGTTGCCAGTTCGTTCTGGGGCCCCATTTAAGCTGCTTACATTAGTGTTTAAAGCCCTAAATGTCTCAGACCCCAAATAACTGAAAGACGACTTCCTTCCCTGCAGTCCCCTTTGGGTGCTATGATAGGCAGAGGGGGGCCTCCTGGTAGCTTGTCTGCCCTCAGAGGCTTGGTGGCCCAGGAGGAGAGGGCTTTCTTTGTGGTGGCCCCCAGAGGTGTGTCTGGCACCATCATTTAACAGTTGCCCGAGAATGTTGAAGACGCACCTCTTTATTCTGGCTTCTGACACTTGAGGTGTAAGTTTTTAGGACCCACCATTGCTTTGTGATTGTAAGTTGTTTGGAACAGTTTTTAATATTAAGGTTTCAATGTTGTAACCCACCCTGGGACCTTAGAGTGAGCGATGGGTAAATAATAACAACAATCATATAGCAGGAATGGGGGACCTGTGGCAACCATCGTTGTAGTTTGGCCTCTTTTATTGCATCCTGATGAATGTGACGGGAGGATTTGAGTTGCCTCTTGAGCAGCCTCTCTGAATTGCCCCCGTCTCCGTTTCTGATTCCACTCAGGGGAAGGGAAGGAGGCTTTAATAGAGGACTGCAGCCTACATTTGTACTGGGGAGATACAATAAATTTGTACTGAACAGAACTGAATGTTGGACTTTGTTGCAGCTCTCATCATTGTTAAGACTTTTCCTAATGGGCTGGTGGAGTAGGCCCACCCTGGAGCAGTATAGAAACCTCTCTATGGTGGGGGGGGGGCTCCCCTACATCATATGCGGTCTGCTGATTAGCAAAGTTTTCTTTGCAATACATTGTGTTTTTGTGGCATATTGCAAAAATATTTAGTGTAACATGTAGTACAGAATAATTACAAGAACTGGTGTAGCATAAGAGATCCAAGGAACAGACCAGGAAGCCCCTTCTTCTCCACTCCCATCGTTCAGCCCGGACACTGAGGTTCAGCGCCAAGGGCCTTCTGGCGGTTCCCTCACTGTGAGAAGCAAAGTTACAGGGAACCAGGTAGTGGCGCCCGCCCTGTGGAACGCCCTCCCATCAGATGTCAAAGAAATAAACAACTATATGGCAGCCCTGTTTAGGGAAGTTTTTAATGACTGATGTATTTTTAATCTTTTGCTGGAAGCTGCCCAGAGTGGCTGGGGTAGAAATATTATTATTAGTATTGGTATTAGTAGTATTATATTCAAATCTCACATGCGCTGGGAACTTTCTAGGTTTCTTTAGTGCTTGGCCACCATCCCTAAGCCTGAACCCCATGCCATCTGCAATATACCTAACCCCTACCTGCGGGGTTGTTGTAAGGGTTATAGATAATGTGCGCCTATAGATTGCACTTGGAACTCTGTTTAACACCTATATGCTATTAAACATCTATAGGAAAGAACTAGAGGGCCTGAAGAGGCTGTATGGGCTGCACGAAGGCCAATAAGCTGAGGAAGGATCTTGGTAAGGTGGAAGCTGTGTGGGTAAGGGTTCCTGGATCTGAGAAATCCCTAGATGGCCTGTTCCGAACCAGGCAGCCTTCCCCCGAAAGGAACAGATTTGCAGCTTGGACCGCAGCTCACTGGGCAAGCAGAAGACCCCAGGTTCAGTCCTCAATGGCAGCTCCTGATAGGGCTGGGAGAGACTCCTGCTTGAAATCCTGGACAGCTGCTGCCAGCCAGTGCAGGCAACAGTGAGCTTGATGGGCCAGCAGTTTGACTCAGTATAAGGCACGTTCCTGTCTTCCTCTGTTCCTAGTTTCCAAACTGCTGACAGAGACTCACGTGGCTCCACAGCTAGGAGTCCCTATGCCCAGCCCTAGCAGGCCCTCCTACCGCCCTGTGGAGACTAGCCTACCCACGGTAGTTCATGCTGCTTGGATTACTGCTGTGCGCTCCCTCAAAAAGTGGGGCAGAATCCTGCTGCGCGTACAGTAGGGTCTTATGACACTGATCATGAAAGCATTGCAGTGTCTGCAGCAGGACCAGTTCAAGATGGCGGCACTTGGACCCAGCTGCTTGAAGAAGCGCCTCTTCTCTCTGCAGCCCCGGCCAGCCCCAGGCTTTTGCAGTCTGCAGGAGAGGCTCTTCTCAGTGGCAGCACTCCAAGTGTGGAACTCTCTTCCTCTTGAGACCAGCTTGTCCCTCCCCATCCCAACGTTCATTCAGGCATCCGCTCAAGGGCTCTGCTCAGGCAGGCCTTTGGAGCAGGCACCATTTGGATAAGGACATGATGGGTTCTTGCTGTACAAAGTATTTCAGTAGTTATTTATGTGCTCATTACATTTACAGCCCACCTTTTCTTCCAAGCAGCTCAAGGTGGTGTGTGTGGTTCTCCCTCTCCCCGTTTCATACTCACAACAACCCTGTGGGGTAGGTTAGGCTGAGAGGGTAGTGATTGGCCCAGCTTCATGGCTGAGCTGGGATTTGAACCCGGTTCTCCCAGGTCAGATTCCAACTCTAACCACTGCACCACCGCTGGCTCTCCAAAAGAACGACAATCATTATGCATTGTAGTTCTAACCTTTGCTAATGTTACAGTTTTATTGTTAGCCATTCTTAACAATAAAAAGTTATTTATTTTAATACAGTAGTAATATAACAACAACAACAACAACAACAACAATAATAATAGCATTTTGGTGAGGAAGCAATATTAGTTACTGGTGTTTGTTTTCTTGAATGCACCTTATTCATTCTCTCCATCCCCTCACTCCCAATCGTATTGTCACCCATCTGTTCTAGCCCTTTATTATTGTTTCACACACACCCCTGTGCCCCTTTCTGCAGAACAACTCTGTGAGGTAGATCAGGATGAGAGACAGGGACTGGCCCCAAGGTCACCCGGTAAGCCTCCTGGCTGAGCAGGTCTCTCCCGTCTATGTCTTGCACTTGAACTCCTTGTTTTGCATCACTCCTGGTGCAATCCAAAGACGACATCGGTTGAATCTTCAGCTCTCATTTCTTGTTTCTTTTGGAAAGGTGGGAAGAAGGCGGACGGTGGCCAGGCGCCTGCCGAAGCTGACCAGAAGGCGGACGACCCAGGCATGGTGGTGGTGAACGGCAAGGACGATGATCAAAACATAGAGGACCTGCTCAGCAAAGGAATGAGCCAGATGACCACCAACGCAGACACCGACGCCCCTAAGGACAAAACAGAGACGGTCACCAGTGGACCTGTGTCACCCGAGGGCTCCCCTTCCAAGTCACCTTCAAAGAAGAAAAAGAAATTCCGGGCCCCGTCCTTTCTGAAAAAGAGCAAAAAGAAAGAGAAGACAGAGTCTTGAGGTCCTCTCCTGGATGCTTCTCCCTGCTCTTCTTCCTCCTCCTCCTCCTCTTCTTCTTCTTCCTCCTTTCTCCTCCTTTTCTTCTTCCTCTTGCCTTCCGCTACTCCCTCTGCTCTTGCCACCACAGGGAAAACTCCTCCTTACAGTGGCATCTCTTTGGACGGCGAAAAAGAGAGGCTGAGGCCCCAGAATGTTTTTCCCCCATGGGATTTGCTTGGGAAGGTGAGGAAATGCTTTCTGAGGATTTGTGAGACAACCCTCCTCCCGGCCACGAATCCAAGGATATAACCAAGATAGTCTGTCCTTTTAAATGCTCCCTTTGGGACAGAGAGGGTGCTTGCCACTGAATGCCAGTCACTTCACAGCGCAAACGTCCCAAGCCACATCAGGCCCATGCGTGGAAGTTTCCCATGGACTGCTTTCTAGTGCACAGCGGGACACTTTCAGAAATACTGGTGTGCACTGGGGAGAGTGCTGATCCCTTGCTGAAGCAGGGAACCTGCAGAACGGGACGTTGAACTGGTTTTTTGAATGCTTGATCCAATTGCCGCTATTAATCTCTGACGGAAATTGCTCTGGACTTTAAAGCAGACAAGATGTTTCGGCTGCCGAGAAGCCCTTGGAGAAGGGTGTGGGATTTCTTGGGCAAGGATCTGACCCAGGAGCCAGCTGAGCACCAGGGACCTCCTTTCCGTACGAACGAGTGACACTAAATGCCTTTGGAGAAGGTGGGCGTTTTAATATAAGGAGTGGCTCCCCCTGCACCAGTGGATTGCCCTGCAGGTGGAACAAGGTTGGGCAGGTACCATTAGGCTGGCAAAGGGGAAGAGAACAGAGCTGACCCCTGGGGCACAATCCACCAAGAAGCTCTTCCTCATTGGAAGTCGCTGTGAGGTGTACAAGAGGATGGTGAGTCTCTTGCACATCTCATCTTCTTTTTGATGGGGCTTGTGCAGGAGAACTTCTCAATGTACTGGGGGTACCCTGTGGATTTTCTGCCCCAGGCTTCAAAATGAGCAGGGGGCTGGTCCCCGGTTGACAATCCAGGCTAACAAATGGAATCATTTCCCTTGTTTTGAGGACTGTCTACTGGTTCTGGATTGAAACCCGCTTAGATTTCTGGGCTGCAATATCCCCACGCACGCACACGTCTCCTCGGGGGTAGAGCATGTGCTTTGCATGCACGTGATCCTGGGATCAATTTGAGGTGTCTCAGGTGAGAAAAAGACACCAAGTCACAGGGCCAAAGGAGGTCTCTCACCTGATGATGCCTCTGAGATCTGTTGCCAGTTGGAGTGGCTGAAGCTTGGCAAGGTGGATCAGGGACCTGGCTTGATCTAAGGGAGCTTCTTGTCCTTAAATGGTCAGGTGTGGCCACCCAGCAGCTCCATCAGATCTAGAGAGGCCTCTCTGTTCCAGCTGCTGGTAAAGTGCTGATGCCCTAGTGGGAAATAAATCAGATTCTCCCAAGTTCCACCTGCACTACATTAAGGAAAATATGTATTACAATAACTCCATTTCAGCCACATAAGTGCTAGTTTGGTTGTCTGGACTATCAAGACAGCCACAAACACTGCCGATAATGTCACTTGTGTAATCACAACGGATAATACGATGGAAAGCTTACAAAAATACTATTTTCTCACTTACTGCACTATTAAGGGGTTTTATCACGCTTGAGGTGTTTTCACAAGTGATTGTAAAATTTGCTGCAGCTGTAAATTGCTTTTGAGAGCCACTTGGATCGGGGTGCAGGTTCTGCACCGAAATGGCCTGCCTCTGCTCTCTCTACTGCATTCACATTTAGAAGGGATCTGAGCATCACTCACGATGCTTGGCTGGGACACAGATACAGATTTTCAACAGAAGTTAATTAGAGCTGTTAGTGTTTTCCTTTGTTTGGCTGGATCCAGGGGTGGGGGGCAGTGGCTGGGGACCCACCAAAGAGGTCTGCTGCAATCTTTGTTCCTGCCAGGCAGGGTTGGGGACAGCCAGGTGTAGTCTGGCTACAGTTTCCATCATTCCTGCCCATTGGCCATGCTGGTTGGGGCTGATGGGAGTTGTGGTCCAAGACACCTGGATGCTCCTCCCCTTAAATTCTTCAAGCCATGCTAAGCATTACAGGCACATCATGGCAGTTTCACCTCATCTGAAAATGAAGCTGCTGCTTCTGGTGGAGTGATCAGGACTGAGAAAATGGGGGGGGGGGGAGCTGAGCAGTGCTTAACATTTTCCCTGCCAGTCAGTTAGTTCCCTGTTCCAATCCGAGCCTCCACTCTGGTAGTTGAACATTGTTCTTTGCTCTGCATTTTGAGACTCAGCAAGAAGAAAGAAACATTTGGGGCGTGATTTAAGAAAGGTGAAAACGTTAGGTGGATATGTGAAGCCACTTCTCTTATTGCCCCACCAGAAGTAGGTTAAGAAAAGAAAGGTTAGGATTAGGTTACACACAATTGTGATCCTTCACTAGCCATGGGGCCAAACTAAGCACGGCACCATTGTACAATTAGCAAAAGTGTGAATGGTGGGGTTTTTTCTGTGGGTGTTGCTGGGGTGCTGTGGGTGGGGGGAACAATCCAAATCAGGATTCTTGGGGGTGTTGCAGGAGACTTTAACACTTCAACCCCTGCTATTTCACGCTCCAGAACAAATTTGTGTGTTCTAGCCCTAGAGATGGGGGAAGAAATATGATTCAGTTTGCACTGAAATTCACACTTCCCAATTCACACTTCCCAAAACAATATACAAATTGAAGAACAACTATCCTCCAAATTTTGCATTGCAGTTTTCTGAGAAAGTGGTGTGTACAGTAATGCATCCACAGAGGTAAAGTTGTGCATACTGTACCTATGCATAGACTAGTAAAAGTAACATACAAATATGTGTTGTGTTTGAAGAAAATATGCTTTGCTAAAATTTGTTATTAGGCAAAATGGCATACAGAAATGTGCGCGTTAGAGGAAATTCACACTAAAATGCTAATGAATTTCCAGCAGGACTTAAAAAATACATTGCAAACTGATGTGGAAATGTGAAGAACTGGATTTAAGATTGGAATAACAGAGAGAAACTGAAATTGACAAAAGTCCCCTATGCATTACCTCTGCCACTGGCCAGTTAGGGAGACTTAAGCAATGGTCTTTTGCTCTCATGTGAACATGCCTATGCAAAGAATCACAAGGGTAATGCAAATCTATTTGGGCACAATCTACGTGCATGTTCTCCTGCACAAGACTCACTGAAATGGGCGAGAGCTGCTCACATGGAGTAGATCAGGTCTCTATGTCACAATACCCAGAAAGCAACACCTTCATAAAGGAACCATCTCCTATCTGAGCCAGAGAAGTTGCTTCTTTTATCCCATTTGTTAGAAAGTGGGGAGTCTGCTGGTACATACAAGTACATTTTGAGAGTAAAATAACCAACCCCATTTCCATAGCTGTCAACCTTCCCTTTTTTTGCAGGAAATTCCCTTATTCCAGCGCCGCTTCCCGCTGCTATCCCGGATTATTAGATATCCCGTAGACTGTTCCTGGGACATGTGAGGCTGCTGATCCCTTATTTTCAAATCTGAAAGTTGACAGCTATGCATTTCTTCTTTTAAACTCACTGAAGGAGAGATTTCACTCTTCTTGTACCTCAAAAATTATACTGGTGCTTTGCATAGAGAAACTCATTTCTCTTGTAATAAGGACCAAATCCTCCCCTTTTCCTCAGTAGACAAAAGGGAATGAATATTTTAGAACTCAGTCATTTTTATAAAGAATAAGTGACTGGAGATGTCCTGCTGTTTTGAAACTACTACAACAAAAGGCTTCTCTGGTTCTGGTGCTTCCACAGCTAATAACATTAATAACATTAAGCAATGTTCATTATACACAAACGTTGCTTAAATGGTAGGTTGAATGGGCAGTTTATGCAGGAGATCCCTTTGGGAAGGGTTGGGGCCATGTCTCCTCCTTCCTGGGAAGCCCTCCAATTTCTGGGCAACTCACGGGTCCTGTCTGCTGCAGCCTCGATTTCATTTGCCAGGTGTGCATGTCAAAATCATGAAAACTGAAGGTGGCAGAATTACCTGATTGGCCTGAGCTGATAAGTTTGCTATAGCCATTCAATGCAAACAAATGCAAAGTGTGGGGAGCAGCCATAGCTTAGTGGCCAAACATCTGCCTTGCAAGCAGAAGGTCCCAGGTTCAATCCCTGGCATCTTCAGGACTGGGAGAAAGTTCTGCCTGAAACCCTAGAGAGCTACTGCCAATCAATGTAGACAACATTGAGCTATAAGGAATCTGTATAGGGCAGCTTCCTATGTAAGCCACAACCAATGCTCTCATATATATCACTCAATGTAATCTTGAATTTATTCATTGCTATATTTGTATCCCAGACCCTTAAACCTCACTGAGAATCTTCCTTTTCCCAGCACTGAAATGGCACCTCCAAAGACCAAGTCGCCAGCTCAGGCAGTGAGTCTGAAGAACGGCTGCTCGATTTCACCCAGGGGGTTGGAACAGATGACCTATTGGGTCCCTTCCAAGTCTACAATTCTATTATTCCAGGCAGTGCAATTTTTCTAGAAAAGAAGATGCTGGAAGCAATGGTGCCCACCTGAGAGGTGCCAGAACTGAGTTCTGGTGAGTTCCAGCTGGGGGGGAGCCCTGATTCTAGGTGTGTAGTCAGAATCTGGCGGACTGAGGCCACGCAATGCAAACCAAGATCCAAATTCTCTCCAGGAAAGGCAGTTGCTGTGAAACAGAGCAGATCTGGTCAGGAAAATAATATTTAGGAGCAGAAGCGGACCACCATATAAGCTCTACACTTTACAAGTTTCCACATGATGTGTGAGGAAGGGGTGGTGGTGACACTATGTTTGCAGAATGTTGTCAGTGGAGATGTGGGCAGCGTATCATTGCTGAGAGGGGCTCAGGGGCTCATGAATGCTATGGAAAGATGCTTGGGGCTCATATTTTCTCAGAGAGACTCAGTTGGGAGTCATGCCAGCTACCCTGTAAGGAAACTGCTCTTTTGATTCCAAAGGCCAAAACAACTCTGTTGGCCAAGGACACAAATAATCCTGTTGCTCTCTAAGGACTGCTACTTTTGCTGCGCCAACAGCTTTCATTGCGTGACACACTCCCTTCAGTATACAGAGGCATGGGCAGAGGAAAGAAAAGCAAGGCTTGCCAAGCACATGGGGAACCATTGATAAGTGGGGAGGTCATGGCATTCTGTGGTTGCTGCCAGAGGAACTTTCTCTTTTGTTCCCCTCTTCCCCAATTCTTTAAAGGGGCTATAGGGAGAAAAGGGTGGAGATTTATTTCCCTGCTGTTGAGTACGTGGAGGTAGGCTGGTTAAACAGAGGGGCTGAGCAGAGGCAGGCATTCAAGGAGACCACAGGAAGGCTAGAAAAGAAGTGCTGAAGCCTTGCAGAGAACACAGAGTGAGGCCAGAAAGGGTGGCTCATTACTCTGGCCCAGTCTCACGAGTTATTCAGCTTTCCCCAGTTGGGAATGCTCCAAATGTTTTGGACTACAGTTCCCAGTCAGAACAAGTGTCTGGCTGGAGCTGATGGGAGTTGTGGTGTAAAATATCTGGAGGGAACCCAGTTGGAGAAGGTGGAATGAGAGCCCCTCACAGCCAACTGGGATAGCTCAGGTGGTAGAACATGTGACTCTTAACCTCAGGGCTGTGGCTTCAAGCCCCACACTGGGTAAAAGATTCCTGCATTGCAGGAGGTTGGACTAGAGGACCTTCCTGATCCCTTCCAACTCTACAAATCTATGATTTTGTGAACTGGAGGCTGTTGCATCTGGAAAGCAAGAACCACCTGAGAGCCCAGTTTGCCAGCACATTGGGAAGCAGGCCCAGCCCATCCATCCTTGTGAAGGGAATGCCCTGGATGCCTTCGGGGTTTGTCCTGGGTACATTCCTGATGAAATGTGCCCCCATTTATTTGAGCATAGCAAGCTCTGAGTAATCAAAGATTATCAAGTCCCAATTCTTATTTTTTAAAATAATATTTAGAAGACAAGTTAGCGGAGAACAGACTCCCACTCTCACTCTGTAATTACACAATATTCACTTAGTAATTATTCATTTAGAACTGTGCATCTGATCACAAGAGCACTTATTCCATGTAAGCGGCAAGGCATAAGCAAATGCTGAATTATTATGAAGCAAGCCTGTCATCATCACCATCCTTATGCAGCTGATCTGTGGGCATTCACTCCCTAAGGAGGAAAAGTGGTTTTCCTAGGGTGTAAAAGTAGCAGTTTTGTGATGGGTCGTATCTTTTCCCGCCCCTGCCCGGGTTTACAATGGAAGATTGGGAGACAATGGATATATTATGTGTGGTGCAGCTAGGCAGCTTTTGAAAGAACGGCATTTTGGCTCCTTCTTCCACCCCACCAAAGTTACTAGGAGAGCCTATTGTCTTCTTTCAGCCTAGCCATGGTTACTGATTGCAGGGGCTGGACTAGAGGACCCTTACGGGCCCCTCCAACCTTTATGATTCTATGTGGGGATCAGCTTGTAGCCTATTCCCAGAGAGGGGCTGCACCTCCCAGGCCTTCATTCCCCTCTAGTTTTCAACCAGCAATCAACAACTCCTAAACTTGGTGCAGAGGTGGAAGAGTCAAGAAGGTGAGGCCAACTCTGCTGAGCTGCAAGACTTGCCCGGGGAGGAGGGAGTCTTTGAGGTGAGCCGCTCACAGGTTACTACTATTAGGTCAGAAGCTAGCCCTGACTTGTCCCCCTTTAGCAGCCAGTGCATCCAGTTTAGGGATGGTGTATGTATGCTACTCTCATCTGCCCACCACACCCAGGATTCCTAGGATGCTTCGGTTCTGGGGCCAATACCACATTTCACAGCTGGAAAGTGTGACCGCAAAATATACATAGCAGAATTTGGTCCCGCGGCCATCTCAGGAGAGTTACCCGTAGCGAGACTGAGTGTCTGGATATAGTACCAGTTTCGTGGAAGAGCAAGGGAAAGGAGCAAAGGCAGCAATACACGCCTCCCAATCGGTAAAGTCACAATTCCCACTCTGGGACTCCACAGTAACTCCTTAGGATTTTGCCCACTGCCACACACTGACATTAACAGCAGCCCTGATCACGGCTGGCCATGCCCTTGTCGATTGGCAGGCTAGGGGTCCACCAAGCCCAGCCCCAGATTCAGTGCAATCCCCGACACCCCTCCACACACTGCAGAACTCCAAGCTGCCTCTCTCCCCACCAAAAAGGGATTGGGGCCAGGCCTGGCCCAGATTAGCCTGAAGCAGAGGTCACAAGAACGCTCTGTGTTATCAGTCGGGCTGCAAAAACTTCAGTGTCTGTGTCTGACAATCGTTGCTTCAAAATGCTATTTAATGTTGCCCTCTGTAAATAAAGCCCCCGTGTTTGGCCTTTGACTGATATTGTGAAGTCTGCCTTTGAGGTTCTGATGTAAATAATCTTTCTCTGGCAACTTAAGACTCTTCTCTTTATGCGTTATGACACAAAAGCCTCTACTTTTCTTTCTTTCTTTTCTGTACCTGCCACTATTTCAACCATTGGGGCAGCTTAGACTGGCAATTTGGTTTGTTTTTCCTTTGCAATTTTATATCTTCCTTTTTGTATTGTACTTTGCTTTTTAAACCTTTGAATACTTGCTGTCTTCAAGAGAGTTTGACAAGTCAGCAGCTGACCCCTTCCCAACGGTGCCGCCTTCTGCTAATGCTGCATGTTCCTCCGTACAGATGGTGGTAGAGGCTCTTCTTCTTGACCTAATGGATAGTACAGTATGAAAGCGACTGAGCTGAGTCAGGCAAGAGGCCTGGGCTGTCATTGGGTTGCCAAGCAAGATACGACTGCTAAATATCTGCATCTGAAACTCCTTAAACAGCTTTTGTCTCCTTTGGTTGCTCTTAAAAAATACACAAAAAAGCAAAAAACAGCAAATGCAAATAAACTTTCACCTGAACACTGAAAGCATTTTTGGAAATCTGTTTTTACTATGAACCAGCACATGTTATTGTTGTAAACAAAAATTGCCCTTTTTCCCTTATGGGGTATCCAAGAGCCCATATAGAGTCCTTACATAGGTTCCCTATTGGTAGGAGAAAATAACAGAGGCCAACCAGAGAATATTGAGAAGCAAAGCAACTAGTAAGGTTGATCTTTATTGATCTGTTGCAATAGGGTGCTCCCCTCACTCACAGGAAAGAAGGAGGAACCCAGAACAATGGCACACAAGGCCTTAATAAAGACTTTTGAAATTGCCACCCTGTAGATCAAGACACGGGTGGCGCTGTAGGTCAAACCACAGAGCCTAGGACTTGCTGATCAGAAGGTCAGTGGTTCGAATTCCCGCGACGGGGTGAGCTCCCATTGCTCGGTCCCTGCTCCTGCCAGTCTAGCAGTTCGAAAGCACGTCAAAGTGCAAGTAGATAAATAGGTACCACTGCAGCGGGAAGGTAAATGGCGTTTCCGTGCGCTGCTCTGGCTCTCCAGAAGAGGCTTAGTCATGCTGGCCACATGACCCGGAAGCTGCACGCCGGCTCCCTCGGCCAATA
Source organism: Podarcis erhardii (assembly GCF_964252035.2). Taxonomy (NCBI): domain Eukaryota; kingdom Metazoa; phylum Chordata; class Lepidosauria; order Squamata; family Lacertidae; genus Podarcis; species Podarcis erhardii. The sequence goes on along the minus strand of NC_138511.1, from coordinate 5,376,732 downwards.
AAGCGAGATGAGCATCAACCCCAGAGTCAGTCACAACTGGACCTAATGGTCAGGGGTCCCTTTACCTTTACCTAGATCAAGACCACCCCCAGAAACATCATACATACATCACAGAAGGGGTGTAACCTAAGACCACCCCTCAGATACATCATACCTACATCACAGAAAAGGCGGTCTAAAACAGAAAATTGAATGTTGTTTTTCTCCTGCCATTGTTTATCTCCTGTCTGGCAGGTTACTTGACTGGATTGCCTGGGGAGCCTGGCCAGTCTTGTGTAATGATAAATACCATATTTTTCACCCTATAGGACGCACTGGCCCATAGGACGCACCTAGTTTTTTGGGGGGGAAATCAAGGGGAAAAAAATTATTTCCCCCCCAGGTTTGCGCAGCCATCCCCAAGCTAGAAGAGGGAGACGGAGTGCTCCGTCTCCCTCTTCTGCCTTCAGGGACAGCCTCTCTAGCCTCCGTGGGGGAGCGGCTTGCCCTGCTTTCCCCCGAGCTCATGGGGCTGGCGATGGGGAGAAGCAAGCTTGCTTCTCCCCCCCCCCCCCGGCCAGCCTCCAGATCAGGTCCGGGAATAGCAGGGTGGCGGCGCTGCGCCTCCCCGCTATCCCCCGAGCTTGTGGGCTGCAGGCTGCTGCCCGCAAGCCTTGCGAGCCCACGGGACCTCCCGCCAGGCTTGCAAGGCTTGCGGATAGCTTCCTGAAGCCTGGAGAGCAAGAGGGGTCGGTGCGCACCGACCCCTCTCGCTCTCCAGGCTTCAGCGAAAGCCTGCATTCGCCCCATAGGATGCACACACATTTCCCCTTCATTTTTGGAGGGGGGAAAGTGCGTCCTATAGGGCGAAAAATACGGTACTTAGTTCCTGGGCCAGGTCACAGGCTCACACCCTATTCATATCTTAAATGTACCCTTAAGACAGGATTTGTGAGGAAATAGACAATGGGGAGGTTTCCCACTTTGACCTTGCAGAGAAAACATTTGCTCAAAATGAATCAAAATGAATCAAAATGGTTCCAGGTTGGTCTTCCTGTGCTGATCTATGTACGTGCTTGGTTGGTACACTTATGAACATTACCATATATCTAAGACCTCAAAATTCCTATCACATTATGCACATAGATCAGAGCCACAATGTCTTACTGTTTGGGGAGCATAACTAGATGGTGAGCTCCAGACTTTGTTCTCAATTCTTCTTAAGTCGTTGCAGAATTTGAGAACTACACATAGAGGTCTCTTCAGGGCTGCCCGGCATGACAACTGTTATGGACCCCCACAGACACATTCAAATCTGGCCTGGGACTGCATTAAGACCCCTAAGCGATGAAAATACCATAGTGCCCCCATATGTCATGCAAAACAGAAGCATGAAATTTTAAAACTACAAACCCCCATAGATTTATTGCCACATATGACAGGAATTTATTTTCTTGCCTTATTTGAATCTACACTGCTAGGTCATCCCTGGGTTTAGGTGGGGATAAGTACTATAAAGAGAAGAGAAAAATGAGGCAAGAGTGTGAAATCTTAAGGAAGTCGAACAAAGCTCTGAGTTTCCCTGTATCCCAGGGGCAAAAGAGAAGATCACATGTACACTTTGGAGAAGGCATGCCTTTAAAAAAGAAGAAGAAAAAGGGAAAGTAGCAGATATTTTTCCTCCAAACAAAGGTAACTAATGGGGGGGGGCAAGTGTGCCGAAGGTCAGGTCCAAAACATGGGAGGCTCCAGGCAGGATTTTCTGCCATAGCAAAGTCGAAGGTGTGGTGCAGTGGCCAGAGTGCTGGACTGTGACCTGGGAGACCAGGGTTCAAATCCCCCCTCGGCCATTAAGGGTGACCTCGGGTGGGTGGGTGTCAATCAGTGCCTGCCAGAGTAACCTACCTCGGTGTTGTTGTGGGGATTAAAGGAGGAGGGAGAGAACCATCTGTGCCACCTTGGGCTCCTCGGAGAAAAAGGCGGGATATAAATGCAATAAAATAAGCAGCCTTGGAGCATTTTCCGTGCCTCTCCTTCTGGCCTCCCTCCCAGGGCGAATTGTTGTGCGAATGAAAAAGGAAGGGCTCGGGGGGGGGGGGGGCTGGCAGTCGCTGCCTCTCAGGCTGGCCTCCCTCCCGGGGCTGTTGGGAGGAAGCGCCATGGAATGAACAAGGGAGGGAAGAAAGGCTCTGGGCAGTTTCCATGCCAACCAGGGAGCTTCTCCAGGTCGGGCTTGGTGCGGCTGGAGCTGCTGAGGCTGCGCAGGGCCTTCTCCTCCCTCTTCCTCCTCCTCCCTCCCGCATCAGCCTCTGACCACCTGCAACCTGCACACCTGGGAGGGAAAACAGGACTTTTGCCTCTTCTCGCGACCCGTAGCTCAGAAGCCGCGCGGCGTTGGCTTTTGGGAAACGCAGTCCTCCCTGTCATTCATTTCCGTTCTCTGGGAGGAAGAATAGAGGGCAGGCACTACGACTCCCAGAAGGCAGTGGGCGAGCCGGCTCCAACCCCTCTTTCCTTTCTCACGCGCCCGCTCCGAGGCCTCCCCATTGGCCGGCTCTTCCGACTCGGTATCTGGGCGAAGCCGGGGTCCTGTCAGCCAATGGGAGGCGAGAGTCGGGCGCGGCAGGGCGGGGGGCCGTTGGCAGTTGCCCCCGAGCCCGTGAGCCCGCGAAACAGAGCCAGAGCCTCTTCGCCGCTCCCTCCTCGCGTCCTGGGGATGAAGACAGGGAGGGGAGGGGGAGGGGGAGACGTATATTGCCTGGCCCTTGAGGGTCCTCTGGATGATATTGTGTGTCTCCATAGCCTCTCCCTTTCACCCAGGGACCCCCGAGCCCGTCACCCTGCAAAACAGACCCAGAGCCTCTTTCGGCCCCAGAATGAGGCGTCCCACTCGCCACAGGAAAGACTGGCGGTCCCTGCCCCCCAATGGTCCTACTTCTCTATGGAGCTGGAAAGGGAGGCTCCGACCTCCAGGCTCCCAGAGGCAAAGTGAGGAGGTTCTGGGAGACCTCGTATTGCAGTTCTACAAAAGAAGGCCACCCTGCACTAGTTAGCTCGGTTGGTGCTGATAATGCCAAGGCTGCAGGTTTGATCTTCCTAAGGGCCACCTGCATTTTCTTGCATTTCAGGGGGTTGGACTAGAGGACCTTTAGGATTCCATCTAATTCTGCAGGTCTGTGATTCTAACATCTCGGGGGGGGGGGAGAGACACATCTTGCATCTCCAGCTAAAAAGAGCTAGATGAGCAGCTTACGATTAACTCCATGTGGTCATATTCCGGGTGCACGTAACTGTTGCTGCACCTCCTCCCCCCAACGGGTCTGTAGCAGTGAGTGACTACTGACCTGCATTTACTACTGACCCTGTGCCTTGGATTTCAACCTCTTTATTTGGCTAAGTACTGGTGCAGTGGTTGATCAGCTTGCAGTCTCTTTGTATTGTGCTAATTGTTGCCACCCACCCACTCCTTGGGTCCTGGCTGGGCCCTTCAAATCCAGAGAGAAGCTGGGGTTATGCCAAAGCAGCCAACCCACATTGATAGGTAGTGAATTACATACAATAGGATGTTCCAGCCCTGAATGACAGAAGTGTGGAAACTTGCTCTGAATTTAGGAACAAGGCAGCAAAAATTATGCTTGTCCTCCTCTCTGGTCCTCTCCCTGGTGTTTGGTTCTGTGTTGTGATTGATCCTGTTCTAGCCGCTGAAACATGGCTTGGAATAAGACTTGTCTAATTGTCTAAGAAATAGTAGGGAGGAGCATAGGCTAATTGCTCATGGAATTATAAAGCTTTATGAAGTACCTCCAAAGCCATTAAAAATCTGTTTGGTATACAAATAATTGAGCTTCTTATAAAAGTGTTGAGTATAGTTAGGCAGCTGATGTGATAACGGGGGTCTATAAAAAGACTATTAATCTTTGGTCTGTGGTGTAACCCTGCAGGACTCTTCAACCAAGCGTTCGGCCCCTGTCTCCGGATGGGAAGAGTAAGTCCAAGGTGCAGGGTTCTTGGTGCAGGGCAGGGTTATCCTTGGGCCTTCTCAAGTTTGGGCTAGTTTGTTTTTCTTCATTAAGAGTTTTTTCCTGGGCTGCTTAAGCTTTTCTTTCTTTGGTGCTGCTTTCATTTCCTCTTTTGGGAGGGGAAGCTTCAGTTTGGGAAGTGCTTTGTAAGAACAACTTGGACGTTTTTCTGATCTTGTCTGCTCAATTTCTAGGAATTTCCAAAGAGAGGAATTTTTGAGCAAGACACCTGCTGAAAGTTCAGAAAGGGGAAGTGAAGTCAAAGGTGCCTGCAGCTGCTGCTCCTGCCCCAATGGATGCCTGGAAAAGTACAGGACAAGTGCCTGGGCAGCAGGTCGGTACAAAGATAAGAAGAAGTTTATTAGCTTTTGAAGACTTCTTTGAAAGGAGTAGCTGAACCCAGAAGGGCATGTTTTCTTGGTAATGTCTAGCCACAACTCCCAGTCATGCTCTTCAAGAGGCATCACATAGAAGGGGTACAAACCCTTTGTTCATTGTTTGTGATCTGTGCCACAGGCCTCTGTTGGCAAGAAATGGCAAGCTCTCAGAGGGGGAAAAGTATTGTATTGTTAGCCTTCGCCAATTCAAAGTGGCACCTAAAGGGGTGGAGACATCCATGTGTTCGAAGACTCAAAAGGTGAAAGGGATCGGTTTTAAAATCACTGAAGACAGCCTAGTATTTGACGACTTGCCTAGTAGCCCCAGGCAACCAGGAATTCATGCAGGTGACTGAGCAGCCAGCTCACTTGATTTCTTGGCTAGCTGTAAAGGAACACAGTGGACTATCAGAGTGTCTCTCCTCCACCATCCTTCATGGAAGAAGGCACTTTTTTGCTGCGTTTCCATGCTGACTTTGGAGGAGGGGGCAAAACAGATATTGCAGGCTAGTAACTTTTTGACATTTGTAAGGCTGGCTGAAGAAGTACCCTTCTTCAAGGCCAAGTCTCCCCTTTGTGTACAAAATGGATGCAGCAGGTGGAAGGAGAACTGCTGCTGCATCTTTGTTGAGCTCCTTTTGTCCTGGCAGGAGTACAGCTATGGGGCTGGGGCCTGTGCTGTAGGATCACCCTATACGAGTTATTAGAGGGTTGAGTTGTTGTGTCACCAGAGAAATGGATGGTTGTTTTCAACCCTTGCACAAAGCAGACACAAATACCTAGACAAGGGCTGGGATCTAAGAAATACCCATGCTTAGATGTGTGTCTATAATGTGTCTGTGTTGAAAAAGGTTCTAAATTTATATAAATATATAATAATTTTATTAAATTTTCAATAACAAAAGTAAAAACAACCACAACAACAACCACAAACAATACTTGAAGCCTTTCCATCTCACTAGCTTCCTGATCTGGTTAAGCCTTGGTCCAGAAGTCAGTTTGACACCTGCTTACTCACATCTAGGTTCAATGTTGAGAGACGTACTTCAACGGGAAGCTGGTACAGCTCTTTCTTGCTCACAGGTCTTTGAGGAGTCAATCCAGCCAAGGCTACGGGAGAGAAATAATAATCATCATATGGAAGAACCACCATTAATCCAGGTTTGCAAATTCATAAAGCTTGGGCTACTAGTTTGATGAATCATGCCGGGACCATAGAGGGGACAAATTGCAAAAAGGGGTTGTTTTGTAAAGGAGAAAGTTTGCTGCTATTTGTTTTACTACATTATTATTATTATTATTATTATTATTATTATTATATATTATTTTATACCCTACCTTTTTCCCTGAAAGGGACTGAAGGCAGCTTATAAACAAAATAAGAAATAAAGATATAGAAAAAAGAAGACATTAAAAAAAAATTTTAAACATTAGTAGAATTAGATATTAATTGGCTCTTGAGTTGTTTTTGTTTTATTAAGCATTTTGAATTTTTATGTTGTGATCTGTGTGTTTATATGATAAATGTAATAATACAACCTACACCTCATCACAGCCATAGCAGTGGAATGCAGGGAGCATCCTTAGACCAAGCCCAGCCATTGATCCTCCAACCTTGGTGTCGTCTACAGAGAGTCTTTTCCCAGCCCCACCTGGAGATGCTGAGGACTGAACCTGGGACCTTGTGGATCCAAAACAGATGCTCTATTGTTCTACTTCTGGAGCACCTTGGGGTCCCCATGCCTGGTTATTGGACTCCAACTACTCCTGACTGTTGGCCATGCTGACTGGGGCCAGTGGCAGCACACCTGGAGAAGGACACATTCTTCAACTCTATTTCTGTTCAAAGAATGAAAACCTTTTTGCAGCCCATAGCCAGAATGAAGGCAAGATATCCTTTGAAGTTGGGGAAAGAGCCACAGGGGTGGTGGTTGTGGTGAGACTTTATTTCTATACCACCTGTCCATTACCCAGGTGAGGGGACACCTTTTTAAATGACACACATACCGAGAGAATCAAGAATATACACCCAGGGTCTCTGGTTGTTACATCCTTGTGATGGGCCAAGTATCTCTGGCAGCATTATTCGTAGCTTACACGGCTCAGCCTTTTTGCCCTCAATTTTTTTTATCTGGCCACAGTTCCAGGCTGTACTGACAAGCCATTTCCCTCCGTTCAGATCCCTAGAAGCAGAAGGTCCAGTTACCTGCATCTCTGTTGCTCGCATGGGGCTCCCATCTCTCAGCTTCGTCAGCTTCTGGGAGGGCAGAGAGAAGACCTTCATGATGCTTTTCTCCACCAGCTCCGATCTAACCTGTGCGTTCAGAGGTGGCTGCAAGGCACTGAAGAGGAAGGAGAAAGAAGGGGGGGGGAATGATCCAAAGCTCGCAGAAAAAGTGCTAATTCAGCAACTGTGGAGCATAATTATGGAACCAGGCAGTAGGAAAGCAGGGCTGAGAATTTTACCAGAAAACAAAATGCAAAGATCAGTCACCAAAGTGACCTCTACAAAGGGTCACTGACAAGGAGGCCACCCGTGTATGTGCCTTCAGACAATTTGGACAACTCTGTCAATAGGTTAAGAGGGCACTTTAATATGTCAGGACTGCTGTGATTTAGAGATGCCTCCTTACAGGGAGGAGTGTGGGTGGAGAATGTATTGGGCTGGTCCTGGGAGACACCTGCAAGGAGTTCAGAGGTGGTCTCAAGGCACTGAAGAGGAAAAAGAAAGAAGGGGGGAGGAAATGATCAGCACCCAGCAGTCCATAAACCCGGTGAGGAAATGTGCACTGTGTCCGGCCAAGAGGTACAATTTCAGGGTATGGCAAGGGAGGTGCCAGGAATAGGTGGGGCAGTGACAAGCTGTAGGGAGACTAGAAGTACCTCCCCGTACTTACGTCATGCAGATTATGGTTTCCGTTGCTTGGTGTAAGACTGAGAGCGATGCCAGCGGCTCCTCTTTGATAACCTCCTGTTGTGGGGAAGCACACAGCACGTCAGAACTGGAGACACCATCGCTGCCTCCACCACACCAAGTGGGTCCTCCTAGGGGAGAAGAGTAGGCACTGAAGAAAAAAGAAAAAGAAGGGGGGAGGAAATGATCAGCACCCAGCAGTCCATAAACCGGGTGCACTGTACCTGGCCAAGGGGTACAATTTCAGGGTATGGCAAAGGAGGTGCCAAGAATAGGTGGGGCAGTGACAAGCTGTAGGGAGACTAGAAGTACCTCCCCATACTTACGTCAGGTGGGTGATGGTCTCCATGGCTTGTCGCAGGATGGTGACAGAGTAGCAGCCCAGGGGCTCCTCTTCAATAACTTCCTGTTGTGGGGAAGCACACAGCATGTCAGAACTGGAGACACCATCGCTGCCACCACCACACCAAGCCCTGAATTGTGCTCTCTCTCCAGCCCAGCCCACTTGACAACTATGGGAGAAGAGTGGGCCTCCTGGATCTGGGAATAAGATCCATCTTTCACCTGCACAGAGCTCTCCCTCTCCCTCTCCTCGCCTGTGGCTTCCAGCAACTGATATTCAGAAACACTGCTGCCTTCCGCTGTGGAGGTAGAACAGGGTCCTGAGGCACCCTGGACCGAAGATGGTCAGGGCTTTGTAAAAAAAATTATTTACTTACTATGAGGCAGGTACTCGGCTCCACTTTATGGGGGAAGATGACATCTTCCCCCTGAAGCGCTTTGCTTATTAGAATTGTCGCTTTCATCAGACTTTTCTTCACAGCCTCGTCCTAAAAGGAGAAGGGATTTTTTAAAATTGAGGCACCCAATTATAGAGCAGAGAGGCAGATGATTTCACTCTCATGAATAATGGATTTTCCATGATCAACATTTGTTGTTTGGAATCCATTATTATTGGAAACTGAACTTGGTTATCACTGGTTCCTCATTCATATAAAAGTGGGTTTTTTTGGGAGGGTGTTGTATGTTCACTAGGCATTTGGACACCTCTTTAGCTATTGTCAGCAAATTTTTCATGGTGGTTTCTGAGACCAAGGAGCAGTTTTTGTCCATGCATGGATGCAATGGGATGCCATTTGGAATCAGGACTCATAAATACACTGATTTAAACCACTGATTTTTTAAAACAGCACTGTTTTTTCCAGTGTCTTAGAATTCTCAATTGACTCTAGGTACTAGGATAGTTTAACATACAATGGTACCTCGGTTTTTGAACAGCTTAGTTCACGAACTACTTGAAATTTGAACGCTGCAAACCCAGAAGTAGGTGTTCCGGTTTGCGAACTTTTTTCGGAATCTGAACTGTTCGTTTCGAGTGTTACACTTCCTTTTTCCGTGCCACACTTCCGTTTTGAGTGCCCCCACTCCTGCTTGCACGGAGTAGGAGCTGGATGGGGCTGCTCACCTGGTGAGGTGCAGGCTCCGTCACACTTTTCCATTGAGGGGTGCGTGGCTGCATTCACCTCAACAGAGAAGTTGAAAGGAGCATCGGTGGCCATGCGGAGACAGCCCGACAGCTGCCTCAGCAGCAGTTTAGGGGCTCTCAGATGCAGCTGCCCGGCTGCCTCCACCTTTGCCACCCCAGCAACTATTCTGCTTGGCTGCCTTCAGGTGGTGCAGAGGCTCTGATGCTGACATGGGGGCTCCTTTGGGGGGAGAAGTTTAAAGGAGCCCCCCAGCCATAAAGCCCTCAATGGACAGTGTGACAGAGCCTGTACCTCCCCAGCTGAGCAGCCCCGATCCAGCTCCTACTCGCGTGCAGGAACAAGAAACAAAAGATTTTCTCCTGACCACCCAGAACATGGGAAGTCTTTTTAAATAATATAATTTGGAATGTATAATTGGTTTTATTATTTGTATTATGATGTCGCAAGATTTGATATGTTGTTAATTTGAGTGTTATTAAAAAGGAATGATGCTATATAAAATGACAAATCTGGATAACAATACATGTTATCCCCAACTGACTCCAGCTTCAAGGCCTCAGGAGAACTGGTGCATGTTGAGCTTAAACTAGGAAAAAGATGAATGGTGCATAACTCAAGTAGGCCGTGGGCTTGGCTGAGGAGCAGGGAAAAGCAGGTGCAAGGCTTATTAGCGCTGCTTCCGGATGCTAGACAGCCAGCATACAGCCCACTTCGTTTAATCCTTCAGTCGATTGCAGCAGCACATCTTCCAGCCTTTTACCATAGCTCAGAGGGCAGAAAGCAGAGACTATCTAGAGTGCACCTGCAAAGCCCGTACTAGGCAGCTGGATTATTAAAGGGGCAGTGCAAGTCACAGCCACACAAACAGCAGCAACGAGGCTTCTGCTGTTGCCCCAATTTGTGTTCAGGAGTGAACCAAAGACAGGTTTGGCTGAAGTGGATGGCCATAGGAAATGACCCTCCTGCCGCCTTGTAAGATTACATTCAGCGTTGTAACTGTCGTCTCTATCCCTGACCTTCTTGCCAGCTAGGTCAGGAGGATACATAACAATTCACTCCTCCTCAGGAAGCTAGGTTGCAACGATGGCATTGGGATAATTAGTAAGCAAAAGGGCACCAGGTTTTGAAATCCTGAAACCTCTGCTTTAAGATTCTGGTGCCCGGTTCCTTCAGCCAACTGGGAATCCTGTAGAACTGAAAATACAAACTAGACAGAGCACTGGCACTTCCAGGATGAGTCAGGCAACCTCAGGTCAAATCACAGATTCAGCAGCACTAACTTGTGACTATCTTGCTAATTAACTTCCCCCTGTTTACTTTGGGCCCTTATTTAGAACGCTTATTTTAGAAAGTTCGAATATTGCTTTTATATGTGCCTAGAATTGTGAGTGTATGCTGCTGCACTTTGTTGTTAAAACTACCTTTATAATAAATCCCTTATTTTTTATATTATTTCCATGTGGACCCACCTTTGTCGTTTGGGAGGGTTCAGATACACACATTAAGGACAGCATTCCATGTGACTCCTGCTAAAGATCCTTTGGGAGGGAGTGTGCTCTCAGGACCACATGGGTGCTGGTTTCACAGTGTCTCCAAACACACATGTCTCTCAGGCCCCATGTTAGCATGTCACAGTCCAAAGCAAGAACTTGTAGGTGCTTGGGGGGAAGCAGCAAAGGGAGATAGGGCACAATTTTCCAGGCCATCCCTGACACAAGGGGGACAAATTTGTATGAAACACTTTGAAGGCCTTCCTGCAACAGAAGCAGTCTCTTGCAACAGAGAGAGGTAGACGACTGCTCCATGTCCTGAGAGCCAGTGTGGTGTAGTAGTTAAGAGCGGTAGTCTCGTAATCTGGTGAACCGGGTTCGCGTCTCCTCTCCTCCACATGCAGCTGCTGGGTGACCTTGGGCTAGTCATACTTCTCTGAAGTCTCTCAGCCCCACTCACCTCACAGAGTGTTTGTTGTGGGGGAGGAAGGGAAAGGAGAATGTTAGCCGCTTTGAGAATCCTTCGGGTAGTGATAAAGCGGGATATCAAATCCAAACTCCTCTTCTTAAAAAACAACAACAAAAAAACCTGCTCCATGTCCTACTTGATCATACCTGTGCCAGCAAGGAGTAGTAATATGCTTTTAATAAACATGAATGCTTCAATTTCATAACAGTAATTGGAAAGAGTCTCATCCTAAACCCGATGCATTATCAGACAGTTTATCCTCACCTTACAAGCTCCTTAATTAAGTTTGCTATGCGCCTCTTGTCTTCAGGACATAAATCTTTCAGAGAAGCACTCTTCATTCCTCCTTTGCCAGGGACCTGAAAATTAAAACCAGCTTTTAAAAAAGCAATCATGCCCTTCCTGATTGGCGGAGGGGGCATGAACAGGCAGCTGCGAGGGATTTGTTAAAAGGAAACATGTCTTCCTGCCATAGCTGTCAACTTTCAGATTTGAAAATAAGGGATCAGCAGCCTCTCCTGTCCCGGGAACAGTCTACGGGATATCTAACAATCCGGGATCGCAGCGGGAAGCAGCGGGAAACGGTGCTGAAATAAGGGAATTTCCCGGGGGGGGGGGGAGGAAGGTTGACAGCTATGCTTCCTGCTCCTCCTATGTGAGGCTGAAAGGCAGCTCATCTGTCACAACACGATACACAGCTGCAAGAACAGGCAATAATGGAGGTGTATCCAGAGTTTTGACTCCCTAAAAGAAGCTTTTAATCCTTAGGCACTGTGACAGAAACTGACTGGTCTTGCTTGCTCCATTTTGGCCCCAGGCTTGCAAATAGTAATCTAGCCAGTTACAAATGCTAAAGAAGACCTTTAGACGCCTGGACAAGGAGGATTTCTCAAGGCCTACATGTACAATTACTTTATCCTTGCTGGCACAAAAATAAGAAAAAAAGGCTTCTAAGCCAGATACAAACAGCCACTTTTCAGCTGTGGGAGAATAAGAAGAGAGCAAGGGAGGCATAAAAAGTCTGCACTCAATTGGACTGCCATCGCTGCCGCCATCCTAGACCACGTTTACATTATACCTAATTTCTTTCAGTATTTTAACATTGCAAACCGCCCTGGATGCCTTGATAGCCCCAGCTTCTCTCTGGATTTGAAGGGCCCGGCCAGCACCCAAGGAGTGAGTGGGTGGCAACAATTAGCACAATACAAAGAGACTGGGCTGATCAGCCAGGGCTATTGAATCTACTGAATCATCTGCCTGAAGAAAAGAACTTCTTGTAGAAGAAACATGAAGAAAATTAGTCATGGAAAATTCATCTACCTTAAAGAAACAAATTTCTTGACATGGCAGTAACTTCTAAGGGCCAATACAGAGAACACGTTTTCACACAAGCAGGAATCATTCCTGGATCTGACAAAAAAATATAGGTATATCACGGGAGCAGAGAGCACAAGTTGGACTCGCTGTCAGATGGGTTAAGCTGATAAAATTATCCATGAAAATATTTCTTTCTCTTTTCAGTAACAGCCGTCAGAATATAAAAGCAAGTCAAAGTAGGCCAACAAAACTCTGTCTCACCTTCTCTGATACCTCTGAGTAAGGAAGAGCCAATTGGGAGATGGCTAGGCAGGCAAATGAAACTCAGAAGCCCGGATCTAATTTGTCAGGAAGTCAGCGCATACAATGACATTATTCACAGTTTGATCTCATATACTCCCAGGGTAGGGAGACTGCCTGAGAACCGCGTGTGCATGTACACTACCTTGGGCTCCACGATGAAGGAGAAGGCTAACTGTAAGCAAATAAACATGTAAATATGAGCAGCTAGAGATCAAATGTTCCTAAACGGCAGCTTTAAGCCATTTCTCTAGCTCTATAAGGAGTACCTAAGGCTGCCTGCCAACCTGTGAAAATGAGATGATGGTGCCTAAAAACACACCAAGATTTTTCCAGCCCTCCTAAAGGACCTGAAAAGGTTGTATCCCTAAGTTATCATTTGAGCTCTTTTACTTCTAGCCCTCTCCCCAAAGATACAAACAGACCCCCAATCTCAGTTTAACCTGTTGCTCCAAAGTCGCGGAGACAAGGGTGCATGTGCCGTATGCACAGAGTGAATCCGAATCAGGTCCTGGCCCAATTCACTACCCAACAATTCAAGCTAAATTTGGCAGCCATTCAAATATCATACCTGAGACATAGGCAGGTGGCTGCTTTTCATCAGAAACTGAATGCAATTTCATTCAAGGAAAGCAAGGGCAAAAGGTTTGTTCCATTCTACATTTTACAGTCTGGAAATATCTCTGTGATTGAGCTAGTCTGAAAATTCTTCTGCATCAAAATTGAAGTTCAGACGCAACACAGCACTGAGTGGGAGAATACAGACATTTCTGTAAATCCACTTTGTTATTACTCTTAAACCGACCTGAATGAAAAGGTTGCCTTTTATTAAAGACCCTGTAACTAGCTCAATCACGGAGGTAATGAGCCACATTTATTTGTATTAGCCTTTATTATAATAGCAACTCCTGGAGGCTATACACTCAATGAATGCTCCTTAGACTCTTATTATGGACACAGACTAAGCTTTAAAGTCACACATTTTTGAAAAAGCTATCTTGGGTTCTTACAAGCAGGTACTGGTATCTGGGGGATCAGGAGAGAAATCTGGGTAAACTGCACCCACCAAGACCATACCATGGGACCCTTCCCTGTTGGACCATCCAGACTGCCATCACACTGCATATCTTTAGCAGGCATTTATCAATTAGTAGATTCAATTAAGTTGGCCATCAGCCCATTGCCAAGTAGTGGCAGCAAGTTACATCCAAGAAGTTGTTCTCCACACATCATCTCTTCTAGATGCTAAAAGGAAGCCCGTGGGGGGGGGGGGCAACCAAACAGACTAAAATCCATATGGAAAGATTTAGTTTAAATACATCAGCTGAAGATCTATGTATGCAAATTAGTTCAAAAAGGATGTGAACATATTAATACCAAATGGATATCTTGGGAAAGAAGAAAGTGTATGTGGATAATGACAGTAAGCATCAGTAAATGCAAATAATGATTACAGTACATGGAAAACAAAATAGCACGTTTATGCAATTACTTGCATATACTGCTCCTTATACACTGTTCCCTATTCAGGTACTGTTTATTTTTCTTCCTCTCTCCCCATTTCTATCTATTGCTATAAGCCTTTTTTAACATTTTATTCTTGTGCACTGCACTAGTACTTAGCCAAATAAAAAGGTTGAAATCCAAGGCACAGGGTCCAGGTCAGTAGTAAATGCAGATCAGTAGTGCAGCAACAGTAACATGCACCCAGAATATGACCATATGGAGTTATCGTAAGCTGCTCATCTAGCACTTTTAAGTGGGAGATGCAAGATGTGTCCCCCCCTTAGAGATGTTAGAATCACAGAACTGCAGAATTAGAAGGAATCCTAAAGGTCCTCTAGTCCAACCCCCTGAAATGCAGGAAAATGCAGGTGGCCATTACGAAGATCAACCTGCAACCTTGGCATTATCAGCACCACGCTCTAACCAACCGAGCTAACTAATGCAGGGTGGCCTTCTTTTGTAGAACTGCAATACGAGGCCTCCCATAACCTCCTAAGTTTGCCTCTGGGAGCCTGGAGGTCTGAGCCTCCCTTTCTAGCTCCATAGAGAAGTAGGACCATTTGGGGGCAGGGACCATCAGTCTTTCCTGTTGCGAGTGGGACGCCTCATTCTGGGGCCGAAAGGACGCTAGGAGGGAGTGACGAAGAGGCTCTGGGTCTGCTTTGCAGAGTCACGGGCTCGGGGGTCCCTGGGTGAAAGGGAGAGGCTATGGAGTGATACGGAGGGGGGGGGCATGTCTTCTTCACCCCTTCCGCCGGTCACCAGAGGGTCTGAGGCGATGACCTCTAGGGCACCCAGCCCCATATGGACCCCTCAGCCCCCACACTGTTACACAAGCACCACACTTAACTCCGAACCCCATAAATAAAAGTGCCTTTCTCCTTTCCCTACGTCCATTCCCTAGAATAAATAGACCGGGCGGAAATAAGACCAAACCGCCTTATGTCCTTCTTTTGCTATACCTGCTGTATTGTTTCCATTAGTAGACCGTGTATACAGACATTTTGTATCTCTTAGAATCATAGAATCATAGAGTCATAGAATCATAGAGTTGGAAGAGACCACAAGGGCCATCGAGTCCAACCCCCTGCCAAGCAGGAAACACCATCAGAGCCATCTTGAATGGGCGCGTTCTACCCAATCAGAACAATGCATTTCCCTCTGCAGAACTAGCTCAGCTGAGCTGTTGCTCACCTCATTTAACCTTTGACAAGCTGCTGATGGCTCCCCGCTGGGAGAACAATGGAATCAAAACTTGTGAACCCATAAAAACTGTCAAATATCGCTACAATGTATCCACTTTGTTTCCGGTTTTGTCAATATAAAATGGGCTGAAATCTTTAAAAATCATATAAAATCAACCACAACACCAATTTTCTTGCTTTTGGTGCCAATCGGCTCAATTTCTCTAGGACTCCATGACACCTCCCCTGTCCTCCATAATCCCTCAAGCGAGGTGTCACGTACTCTCAGGAAGACCCTAATCCCGTCAAATTACTCTGCCAAGCCTTTCCTCCGGGCAATGCCAGGTGGCAGACTATGCATACATGGACCATTGTCTTCTCATCACTGGTACTCAGGATGTGCTTATCTGCGCATATCTCCAGCTCTGCATATTCCCCCCTCCCTCCTCCATATGTTAATCCGGTGTAACCCAACCTCTTCCTAATGTATTCATGATGTAATCTGTGTAACCCAACCTCTCCTTAATGTATTCATGATGTAACTGTGATGTATTTTGCACTGTATTCTGGGACATGGAGGGAAGTTTCAAAAGTTCATGTCACCCCTTCCTCGCTGTTCAATCTCGCCTTGAACCTGTTGTGCAATAAACTTGGATCTTCTGCAGCTTGCTCCTGTCTCCGTCTGAGCTCATTTTCCTCCGCAGGGACCCGCGGACTTAGTCCGATGAGCTGGGTGGCAGAGCAGCCTCGCACCCAGATTTTACCGTAACAGGAGACATACAATACTGAAATATACTCAGAGTCACAAAGTGATTTCATGCTCTTTATTCAGCTCATAGTGGTGAGGAGGAATGAATGAATGTCCCCTCAAAGTATCTGCTTTATATACATTATTTACACAATGGGCTGCACATGATTGGCTAATTCCGGAATTCTACTGTAAGCCAATCAGGTTGTGGATTCACTTCTATCTGGAGCATGATTGGGTGGTTCCTGCCAACCAATCATACTGCTGCATTGTTCTAGGACCAATCAGACTGCTGCAATTTGGATCCTATTGTTCTAGGACCAATCAGACTGCTGCCTTTTGGATCCTATTGTTCTAGGACCAATCAGACTGCTGCAGTTTGGATCCTATTGGACTCAGTACATAACAAATATCATAAATAGGACACCTCAAGGGCCGTGCAATATACGTCTCCCCCCCCCCCAGCCCTGTCTTCATCCCAAGGGCAGCCACCAAAGTTAGCAAAACTTCCACCACAGGGAACTACTGTACAAACAAAACTTGAAATCAGCTGCAGAAGCTCAGTTCTGCGCGACTATTAGGGTGGCCACGCTGTGCATAGAAGGAGCTCTGGGGGATGTAACGTATGAGCAGCACCATTTGCACTAGAATCTGAAGCAGCAATATTCCCAGCCCGCTCTTTGCCGAGGAGGGCGAGGGGCAAGAGAGAGCGGGACCAGGGTCAGCCCGCCCTGGGAGTGGGGGCTTCAGCCGTAGCCCCTGGGCCTGGCTCTGCAGCACTCGGGGACAAAGCCCACGGAGCGAGCAACCGGGGCGGCTCTCTGCACATGCTCAGGAACCACGTCAGCCTTTGCCCTCGTTTATCACCGCCCCGCCGTCCAAGCAGCCCCGCCCCCACGCCTTTTCTTCTCCTCCCGCCGCCTCCCTCCTGAGGGAAGGATACGGTCCTTGCTCCAGCGAGCGGCTCCTTCCGCTCCCGCAGCCAGATCCGCCATCTTGAAACAACTGCCCCTGCCACTCCAAACATCCCCCCGCCCCCAAGCCCGACTCTCGCCTCCCATTGGCGAGAAAGGGAGGAGTGGGAGCCGGCTCTCCCATTGCCTTCTGGGACTCGTAGTGCCTGCTCTTTAGTCCTCCCCACCTACAGAACGGGAAGACTGCATTTCCCATTAAGTAAAGGTGAAACAAAAGAAGTGCCATGGTCAGATCACTTCCTGGTGCAACTGGACATCTCCGCAACCCTTCCCCTCTGCAGGGAGGTGGGACCGATTCGGATGGTCCGCCCCTGCCACTTAATGGATCCAAATAGTTTCCTGAGAGTGGTGGGGGGTGTTTTATTTAATGTTGATGGCCTTTCAGCTGCTTCCCTGGTGGCCCGCTGGAATGTGGAGTTAACCAGGGCTATTGACTGTTTGGCTCTGAAGCGCCCTCTCCGATTGCATGGAGCCCAGACAGCCCGTGGTTTCCCCCAGAGTGGAGGACAATGAAACAATCATTGAGACGGCTAGAGCGCCAGTAGCAGACAACTCATTCTGAATCAGACCGGACACGGGTTAGAGCTCAACGTTGAGCCTACCAAGTGGAGATAGCGACGGTGAAGAGGACTTTCTTCACTGCCTCTACTGCATCTGCAGAAAATAGCAGCAGGAGACTTTTTCAGGTGGTTTGCAATTTAACAGAACCACCTTTGCCATCGGCGCCTGATAAAGACCCCAAGATCTCCTGCAATGATTTTGCAAAGTTTTTTGCAGATAAAGTCGCTCAGATTCGGAAAGAGGTAGACTCCACCATGGGAGCAGGGCCGGGGCAGGAGAGTGCTAGAGTCCTGTCTAGTCAAGTTGTGTGGGATCAATTCCAATCTGTTACCTCTGAGGACATGAAACCAACCACCTGTCTCCTTGATCCTTGCCCATCCTGTCTAATAAAAGTGAGCCGGGAAGGGCTGGGCAACGGGCTCTGTGGGGTGGTGAATACTTCCCTCTGTGCGGAAGCCTTCCCAGATCTGCTGAAAGAGGCGGTCATTAAACCACTTCTTAAAAATAATCCTTAGACCTGGCCAATATGGCCACCTATCGCCCAGTCTCAAATCCTCCATTCTTGGCAAGGAGATTCAGTGGGTGGTTGCTGAACAACTCCAGGTATGCGAACCATTTGGAGCCCTTCCAATCAGGATTCAGGCCTCACCATGGGACTGAAACTGTCTTGGTCACGCTGGTCGATGATCTCCGGTGGGCTAGGGACAAAGGTGAAAGCTGTTTCCTAGTTCTCCCTAAGTGGCCTTTGATACCATCAACCATAACATCCTTCTGGACTGTCTAGAAGAGCTGGGGGCACTTTTATTCAGTGGTTCCGCTCCTTCCTCCTGGGCCGCATCCAGAAAGTGGTGTTGGGGGATGAGTGTTCAGACTCCTGGGCTCTCACTTGTGGGGTGCCTCAGAGTTCTGTCCTCTCCCCCATGCTTTTTAACATCTATTTGAAGCCGCTGAGAGATCATCAGGGGGTTTGGGCAGGGGGTTCATCAGTATGTAGATGATACCGAGTTCTAAGGTAAAGGGACCCCCTGACTGTTAGGTCCAGTTGTGGCCGACTCTGGGGTTGCGGCGCTCATCTCGCTTTACTGGCTGAGGGAGCCGGCGTACAGCTTCCAAGTCATGTGGCCAGCATGACTAAGCCACTTCTGGCGAATCAGAGCAGCACACGGAAAAGGCGTTTACCTCCCTGCCAGAGCAGTACCTATTTATCTACTTGCACTTTGAAGTGCTATCGAACTGCTAGGTTGGCAGGAGCTGGGACCGAGCAACGGGAGCTCACCCCGTTGTGGGGATTCAAACTGCTGACCTTCTGATTGGTAAGCCCTAGGCTCTTTGGTTTAGACCACAGTTCTTTTTTAAATCAGAACCAGGGTAGTGAAGGTCTTGTGCGAGTGTCTGGAGGCAATTGGAGGATGGATGGCTGCTAACAGATTGAGGTTGAATCCTGACAAGACAGAAGTACTGTACTTGGAGGACAGGGGGCGGGCTGGTGTGGAGGACTCCCTGATCCTGAATGGGCTGTGTTACTGAAGGACCAGGTGCGCAGCCTGGGAGTCATTTTGGACTCACAGCTGTCCATGGAGGCGCAGGTCAAATTTGTGTCCAAGGCAGGTGTCTACCAGCTCCATCTGGTACGAAGGCTGAGACCCCTACCTGCCTGCAGAGTGTCTCTCCAGAGTGGTGCATGCTCTGGTTATCTCCCGCTTGGACTACTGCAATGCGCTCTACGTGGGGCTACCTTTGAAGGTGACCCGGAAACTACAACTAATCCAGAATGTGGCAGCTAGACTGGTGACTGGGAGTGGCCGCCAAGACCACATAACACCAGTCTTGAAAGACCTACATTGGCTCCCAGTACGTTTCCGAGCACAATTCAAAGTGTTGGTGCTGACCTTTAAAGCCCTAAACAGCCTCAGTCCTGTATACCTGAAAGAGCGTCTCCACCCTCATTGTTCAGCCCAGACACTAAGGTCCAACACCAGGGGCCTTCTGGAGGTTCCCTCGCTGTGAGAAGTGAGGTTACAGGGAACCAGGCAGAGGGCCTTCGTGGTAGTGGCACCCGCCCTGTGGAACACCCTCCCACCAGATGTCAAGGCAATAAGCAGCTACCTTACTCTTACAAGGCATCTGAAGGCAGCCGTGTTTAGGGAAGTCTTTAATGTTTAATGCTGTGCAGTGGTACCTTGGGTTACAGACGCTTCAGGTTACGCATTTTCGGGTCGCACACCACGCCGAACCCAGAAGCGCTGGAACGGGTTACTTCCGGGTTTCAGCACTTGCGCATGCAAAGTGCTAAATTGCGCTTTGCGCATGCACAGAAGCGCAGAGTTGCGACCTGCGCATGCGCATACACGGCGCTGCAGGTTGTGAATATGCCTCCTGCACGGATCACGTTCGCTGTATTCCACTGTATTATGTTCTTAATATTTGGTTGGGAGCCGCCCAGAGTGGCTGGGGGAATCCAGCCAGATGGGTGGGGTATAAATAATAACAACAACAAGAACAACAACAACAACAACAACAATAATAATTGCTATGAAACTCACACGAAATAAATACATTCTTATCTGGTGCTGACCTTTACATGTTGTAGGGTAAAAGACTTATGGGAAATGATTTATAATGAATTAAAGAAAATGTTTAAAAATACATTTTTTAAAAAAACCAGAAGCCTGCCTTTTAGGTTTAATGCGGGAAGTGCCAAGAGAAGATAAAAGACTTTTTATGTATGCAATGGCGGTGGCAAGAATGTTATTAACCCAAAGATTGAAAGAAGCATTACCAACAAAGGAAGAATGGCAGACAAAATTGATGGCCTATGCAGAAATGGCGAAACTGACAGGGAAGATCAGAAACCAAGATGACCAAATATTTGTAGAGTGTGGAGTAAATTTGTAGTTTATTTTAAAAACACAATTTAAACAGTTAAAATCATTGGCAGCATTATAATGACATTTGTAATGTGAAATTGATTGTGATAAATTAGGAATACATACTAATAGTTGGGAAAAGCGTAAGATGCAAAAAATTAATTTTTAAAATTTAAGAACCCATGGGAGGGAGAGAAGTCAGAAGGTTCAGAGAACCTTGTTATTGGATATATGTGTGAGAGATAAGATGTATAAAATTGGAAACTAATAAAAAATCATTAAAAAAAATATATGTGTTGGTGCTGACTTTTAAAGCCCTAAACGGCCTCCGCCCAGTATGCCTGAAGGAGCATCTCCACCCCCATCATTGAGCCCAGACACTGAGGTCCAGCTCCGAGGGCCTCCTGGCGGTTCCCTCACTGCGGGAAGCGAAGTTATAGGGAACAAGGCTGAGGGCCTTCTTGGTAGTGGCACCCGCCCTGTGGAAACAAGCAACTATCTGACTTTTAGAAGGCACTGAAGGCAGCCCTGTTTAGGGAAGTTTTAAATGTCTGATGTTTTATTATAATTTTAATTTCACTCATTAATACACAGTGGATTTTCCATGGTCAGCATTTGATGTTTGGAATCCATTATTATTGGAAATTGGACTTGGTTGTCAGTAGTTCCTCATTCATATTAAAGTGTGTGTGGGGGGTGTTGTATGTTCACTAGGCATTCAGACACCTCTTTATTGTCAACAAATTTTCCATGGTGGTTTCTGACTAGGCAGAAACCAGATCCCTTTTGGGTTCCCCTTGGCAAGGCCTGCATCATACGAGGTCAGTGTAACATGGAGCAGGGACATCTGGGTGGCTGCCCGTTCTGCTCTGCATTGCTAGGGGTTGGCCTTGTACGATACAGGACTTGCCAAGGGGAAGCCGAAAGGGATCTGGTTTCTGCCTAGTCAGAAACCACCATGGAAAGTTTGCCAATATCTAAAGGTGTCCAAACGCTTAGTGAACATACAACACCCACCCCACCCCGCTTTCATATGAATGAGGAACTAGTGGCAACCAAGTCCAGTTTCCAATAATAATGTGGTGGAGGCAGGGATGGTGTCTCCAGTTCCCTGACATGCTGTGTGCTTCCCCACAACAGGAGGTTATCAAAGAGGAGCCGCTGGCATCGCTCTCAGTCTTACACCAAGCGATGGAAACCATAATCCGCATGACTTAAGTACGGGGAGGTACTTCTAGTCTCCCTACAGCTTGTCACTGCCCCACCTATTCCTGGCACCTCCCATTCACCAGGCACTATTCCAGTCCTCTGCATCTCAGCGAGTAGGAAAAAAAAGAGAGGGGCAGGGCTTCCCCCAAAGCTGTAGTTTGTTAAGCGTGCTAATAGTTGTTGGGAGACCACCCCCTAATTCTCCTCCCAGGGCTACAATTCCCAGAGCTCCTGGAAAAGGAGGATTGTCTGCTAAACCACTCCTGGGACTTAAATACATTAGTCAAATTATGATGTTTTAAATGCATTTTAACAGTGTGGCACCAGATGGTGTTGCAGAGCTGAAATTGCAACTCAGTGATATACGTTATATGTAGGGCTGTCTCTGAAAACAGTTCAGACACTTCAGCTGGTGCAGAATTTGGCAGCCAGGTTGCTCACCGGGGCAAGACGGTTTGAACATCTTACACTGATCCTGGCCTGACTGCGCCTGCTGCCAATTAGTTTCTGGATCCAAGAGGAAGTCTCAGGTCCAGTTGCTCACCTTGCCCGAATTGGTGCAGCGCCAGCCTACCAGGGTTCAGCCAGCAGGGTAGATGATACAAATATTACAGACGTAAGCTCCGAGATTCAAAGAGCAAAGAGAAAGTCAACAAATATCTGAACTTGTTTCTGAGGCATTTGCTTCTCATCTACCCTGCTGGTCACTGCCTGAACCCTGGTGGGCTGGCACTGCACCAATTCAGGCAAGACAAGCGGCTGGGCCTGAGTCTTGGCCTCCAAGTCCAGTTTCCAATAATAATGGATTGCAAACACCAAATGTTGACTATGGAAAATCCACTGAGTATTCATGAGAGTGAAATTCCATTATTACCCCCTCTCTGCTGTGTGTTTGTGTGCCTCCACCTCAATTTTATAAAATCCCTTCTCCTTTTAGAACTAGCTACTAGGCTAGATGAACAAGTAGCCTGCACTGGCAGAAATAAGCTTCCGGTGTTTCTATAGGCAGCTAAATCTCAAAGCAGATTTATGGAGGATGCTGTAAACTAGATACTGCATTATATTTGAAATATAAAAGGAGACAAAGAATTGCATCAGGAAACATAGGCAGACAGAAATATATTTTCCTTCCAGAGGAAGGGTCATGGGAGGATCAAAGCCCTTAGAACAAACTCCAGGATTCTGTTCTTAGCTGCAGCAAAGGACTAATGCGAAACAGCAAGTTGCATGCGTTTATTAACAATCATGTGGCGTGTTTTTCAGAAGATTTGTTGATGAAAAGAGCACTGCACAACATCCCGCCAAATGTTGGATGAAACCCAGTCAATTGCCCATATCCTAACAACATAAATGAAAGCTAAAAGTCAACCTATGCAGCCCTATTTTGAGGGGAACGAGTCTACAGGCAGAAAAAATACGCTGTAGAAAGGACATGTCTAAGTCTGAACAAATACCTTCTGTATAATGCAGCACAAGGACCAGCAGCCCTCCAGTGCTCTTGGAAGACTGACTGGCCAGTCCCACCCGAGAAATGGTGGGTCAAATCACAATCACCCTAAGGCATTCCAGTTGTAAAGCTGTTTATGTCTCCTGCCCAGACAAATTGCAGGGAACTAGTAAGTGCTCACCCAAATGCTACGACATGGGTTCAAGCACTTTTCACCCACAGAAAGATTATTGAGCAACAATATGAAATGTCCCCCTTGGTCTGTATTCACCTAATACCTAGAGATACAACAGCCAGCAGTTTGGCTAATCCCAAGAGAGGCGAGACAGAAGGTTTGGTCATGAGCCAATTGCCCAGGGCTATAAAGGAGACGTCTGACCAAGTTTCAACTGGTCTGCTTCTTTCTGTGTAGGTCTCCAAGAGAACGCAAGCTGTTCGCAAAAGAGATTCTCCTACTGCTCCTCCAAATCACTCATCCACGGCGCAGTGTCTCAGCTGTGTCTCAGGAGGAGGAAGCTACAATGGCCAGTCCCACCTTGTGCCAGGGTTCAGCTAATTCCCTGCCCCTCTTAAAGGCTTCAAACCAACAGCTATGGGACATGTCCCACTGGCTCCTTCCCAGAAAGTGTTTCCCAGGTAAGCATTAGCAAACAGCACAGGCCTCCAGACGAGTCCCTCAGCGCTTCACCCGCCGCTTCTCCAGCTCCTTCTGCACCCGCTGCCTCAGGGCCTCGCGCATAGCTGGTTCCAGCTGGTTCTGAGCACTGACCTTCTCGGCTACCTCATCAGGGTCATTGTCCTATGTGAAAGAATGAAAGGCCCCATTAAAATGGCAGGTTCAAAACATCTACATTACCATGTGCAGGGAATGGGAAACCACTAGGGAGATTTCCGAAAGCAAAACCCTTTGCACTCCACCCCGTGGCTGAAAAGCCTGTAAGCTACAGCTGCCATATGTCCGGATTTTGCTGGACATTACCAGGATTTGAAAGGCGGAATTGATGTCTGGGGGGTGTTTCCGAAAGGTGGCACTTTGTCCTGGATCTTAAGCAAGTCAATCGAAAAATCACGTTTTTTGGCATTTTAGGGTTTTCCTTCAAAAAAGGTCAGTAATTTTGGTGGTTTCACAAAAAGAAGCCCAACAATTTTGGGGTGTCCTGGTTTTATGTAAGCGAGCCAGCTTTCTAAGTACTGTTGATTTTGTAAGCTTTCCCAGGCAGGTGAACAGGTTTCTGCCATATACATCCACTTTCTATGGTTTTGAAACTTCTCTTCCATTGTTGTTTTTAACTGCTTTGGAACTATTTTTACCTGTTTTTATCATATTTCATAAATCACCTTTGGATATATGTGGAAGGTTGTCAATACATAATAACTACAGGCATGCCTCCATTTACACAAGTTCTAGTTGTGCGCAACCGCACAGACACACAGTGCTGGGAAAGAAATAGAATCATACCAGAAAATGGCGGAAGAGAGCTGGAGAGTCCTCATGACTCATGAGGAAACCCTCCTCAGACCTGAAGAGGACACTGCGGTGGAAGAAGCCCCAAACAGGCCTGGGGTGCAGAGGGGCTTTATTTAGGCTGCTCGGCTTCCCTGCCTAACAGCTGATGTGTGGGGTAGTGCAGCTGCTGCTACAGGCATTTAAAGTCTTTATAGAGGCTTCTCCCTATGTTGTGCCATTTCACCTACATGCACAGGGACCCGGAATGTAGCCCCATGTAAAAGGAGGGATGCCTGTACTCTTGAGTGAAATGAATGCATTTCCTGGGTGACTTGCAAACTTCTGTTTGAAGTGCACTATTTTGGCCTAACCTAGTGCTAAGCTTCTGCATGGCAATCTATTTTTAGTAACTTGTAACTGTAGTTTATTTTCGTAAATGGGATTAACATATTTACTGAACTTGTATTACCGTATTTTTCGCCCTATAGGGAAAATCTGTGTGTGTCCTATGGGGCGAATACAGGCTTTCGCTGACCGTATTTTTCGCCCTATAGGACGCACTTTTTCCCCTCCAAAAATGAAGGGGAAATCTGTGTGTGTCCTATGGGGCGAATACAGGCTTTCGCTGAAGCTTGGAGAGCGAGAGGGGTCGGTGCGCACCGACCCCACTCGCTCTCCAGGCTTCAGGAAGCTATCGGCAAGCCTGGGGAGCCCGCGGGAGTTCCCGCGGGGCTCCCTAGGCTGTGGATAGCAGCCTACCGCCCGGCGCGCCCTGAAGCAGAGCACCCCTCACGCAGGGCAGACATCCGCAGTGTGGGGATAGCAGCCTGCCGCCCTGCGCGCGGGCACCCTGAAGCAGAGCGCCCCTCGCCGGGCAGATATCTGCAGCCTGAGGAGCCCTGCGGGAGTTCCCGCAGGGCTCCCTAGGCTGCGGATAGCAGCCTGCTGAACGGCGCGCGGGGCGCCCTGAAGCAGAGCGCCCCATGCTTCGGGCAGACATCGGCCAGCCCCACAAGCTCGGGGGACAGCGGGGAGGCGCAGCACCGCCATCCCGTTGTTCCCCGACCTGGTTTGGTTTCCCCGACCTGGTTTTGGCG
Organism: Podarcis erhardii; assembly: GCF_964252035.2. Classification (NCBI taxonomy): domain Eukaryota; kingdom Metazoa; phylum Chordata; class Lepidosauria; order Squamata; family Lacertidae; genus Podarcis; species Podarcis erhardii. The sequence goes on along the minus strand of NC_138511.1, from coordinate 5,351,340 downwards.
GGAAATAAAGAAAAAGAAATTCCTTTATTCCCCCCCCAAAAAAAAACTAGGTGCGTCCTATGGGAGGGAGCGTCCTATGGGACGAAAAATACGGTAAGTTATATTTTTTTTTTCATTTAAGAAAAGAAGAATAAAATGATGGTTCTACACAGCAGTTAATATATAACTATATTCTGCACAAAAATCCCACAATCTCAAAACCAAGATCTTAAGATATATATTTTTAGGCTCAGAAGCAAGTTCCTTTTGGTCCTTGAAAGTGTGCTTAAGACTGTAGCTTTCAATTAGCAAAAGTCTTTTCATGCAGTACCATTTAAAATGGGTCCTACTTCTCTCAGTGTTACTGGAATCAACTCCCCATTTCCTCCATTACTGAGACCCATCCTTTAAACAGTAATTTCATTGGCGCCATCGCCGAATGGCGGGCTCCCTCCGAGCTCCGGAGGGAGCCTGCTCGGCAGGGGCTGGGTTCTACCGCGCCGGCGACGCGGGGACCCTCAAAAACCATGGGCGCTGAAACCCATGGGCATGGTGACTCGGCGGGCACCGTTTGCGCCCCCCCGACCTGCGAAGGAGCCTTTTTAAAGGCTGCGGAGCGGGTGCCGGGGGGGGTGTGGTGCTATGAGTCCTCCGCTTCCCCTACCGAGCGAAGCCGCATGCCATTCAGCGGAGAGCGCTGACTTCTTCTATTGAAAATTTGGATCAAAAAGAACAACCCGTGAGTAATTGGAAACTGGACTTAAAAAGGAAAAAAAAAAAAAATTAAATTCGGAGCGAGCGGGGGAGGTGCAAAAAGGAAGTCAGTCTCCCCCCGGTTGTAGAGGATCTAAAGCAAAGGATTTGACAACTAAGATCGAGTGCTACCATATTTTGATAAAGTTACTAACTTCACGATGGAAAATTATAAGATTGGGCTGGAGGAGAAAAGTAGAATGTGAGCTAAAAGGCAACCCCCCCCCCCCCGGGAGCCGGGAGCGATTCGCGAGAGTGCCGGGAGAGGAGCAAAAGAGGCTTTGACAGCTGTCAAAGGAGCTGTCAAAGCTGAAGAATAAAAAGAGAACTTTGTTACGAGGACTTTGCCGGTTATATTCGTTACAAATTGGATATTAACTGTTTAAAATAAGGAATAACAAGTTACTTTGACTGTTGGGTGTGATCTGGAAGGAAACTGAGTTACTATAATCCCTCTAGAGGGGCTGTGGGACACTACAAGTATTGCTGGTATGGAATTTGAATAGGACTTTTTAATCTCCTGGGAAACTGCAGAAATGGAATACTATTTTGTCTACAGAGGTCTCTACACTAAAGGAGACAATAGATTTATCTATTGAAGAAGGGAAGGGACTTGACGTAAAGTTTGGTTCCTGAATAACAAAGCCTCTGTAGAGGATTTAGAAGCTTTTGGAATTAGAACATTTTTGCAGGGGAGCAGGAAATGAAACTAGAGGAAACTGAGGAGAGAGAATAACAAGAACAACATGAACAATAAGAATTGGACAAAGTTGGAAGTGGGAACATTTGGGACATCCAGATTTGAAAGGCCTAAAGAAACAAGATTGGAGTTTTTGCTCTTAAATATAGAGATCTGGATGGAAAAAATGGACCTTTTTGAGACAGAGTTCTTCCAAGATTGGACGTTCGAAATTAAAGATGACCAAAAAGGCGGCAAAGACTTTTAAAAAGACGGCAAAGTGGACTTGTGAAGGATTTTGGACTAGATGCGGGATCTCCAGGATGACAGCAGGCATTGATGGACATTGGGGAACGCAACCGGGAAAGGGGGGGGAATTTGGAATCCAAAGGGTGTTAAACTATACTTTATTCTTTTTTCTTTCCTTTTTTATTTTAATCTGTTCAGCATATTAAAGAGGGGAACTCGTGGAAGGGAGCGGGGTCGATTTTAGGGGATGGAAAAACATTGTTAACATTGGGTTAATCATAATAAGTTTAAAATTTGGGGTAAGAACTTGCTGAATCTACTTGAAGGAATTGGAATACAAAAGGGGGTGGGGCGGGGAAGTCCTGAAAGGATATTAATGAAAATAAGGTTATAAAATGGATGTTTTATTTTTCTTTTTTCTTTTTTCTGTTATATTTGAAAATGTTCAATAAATATTATATATATATATATATATATAAATAAACAGTAATTTCATTTTTTTTCCAGATAAGACAATCCTTCAGTTTACTCTTTCTTACATTTTATTTTGTGTTTTAGCAGTAAAAATGCAATGAAATTATTAAGATGAAGAACAAAGGACAAAACTATGGATCTGAAGGAAGAGGCCAGGCAGCAGACATGATGGCGATGCAAAAGGAAACCCAGGTTTGCCCCAGCATGGCACCCAGTCACATACCTGGTGTACAACAATGGAAGTGATCTTTCCACTGTCAGCCTCATATTCCAGGCAGAAGAGAGCTGGTCCAGAAGAGAGCTGGTCTGGTTCTGTACTGGAGCTGCTTTCACTGGATCCCTCATACTCCAGGCCAGATATGGTTTCAGCTCTACCTGAAAAGCAAAGAGGAAATGGCAAGGGAGGCAGCTGTGTGTCTTGCTGTTTGGTATCCACATATAAAATGTGGTCCCAGGAAAAGGTATTCACATCTTGGCCCCATCCTATTTAAATAAAAGCTTCAGCAGAACCTTCAAAGGGCCCTGTTCTTTGAAGCACGGAGTATGGAGTCCTGACATCTCCCTTTACCAGAGTAATTGTTACAACAACAGAAACATGGGAAGATGGATAGTTGATAGTTCACTCACTTCTCCGGCAGGGGTGATAGACCTGCTGATCTGGTTTCTTGGGCCTGGCTGGGGCTGGTGTATGCCTCTTCTTGACCTTTTCCTTAGCTTCCTTCATCTCCTTATCATAGTCATCCCTGGAGAAGAAGTGGGAAGTCTTTTCATAGGACACTTTTGAGGGTTGAAGAAATACACAATTGCTGGGAAGAAATCTCATGTGGTACTCCAGACCTGTCAAATAGTCCCATCTCCTCACCAATAAACCCTTTAAAACAATTTCCATTAATATTTTTATTGCTAAAATGTCAGCTTCATTTATACCCAACCCAAGTTTGGCCAAAACTTTGTTCCCTTTGAGCGCAATCCTGCAAACAGTTATAAAAGGAATTAACTTGTCAGTTGATACATTTTGTTTTTACAATAATCGATTAAGGTTTTGCAAGATAAGCACCATCTTTCCCTCCACTGGCTATGAACACCCAAAAGAACCCTATAGGACACATGTTCAGAGACCAGTCCAAGTGATTTCAATAAACTTACTCAAGAGTCTCAGATAAATGTTTTCAGAAATGAAACCAGCATTTTTGTTTTTACTATTTAATAGCTGTGTAATTCTCTGCATGTGTAGTTAGTAGTAAAGCCCACTGCATTCCACAGGACTCGCAACACAATCCTTACCATGTCTACTCAGAAGCAAGTACTATGCAATTCAATGGGGTTTACTCCCAGGTAAGTGGGAGCAGGCTTGCTGCCTTATTCCCTCGGATTTCTAAGTAAGATTTCTAAGTAGGATTGCGGTGATAGTACTGGACTGGATTTCAGTCGTGCTTTTTGTATGCAGTCGGTTCCATTGTTTTAGCAACAGCAAAAACTGCAAATGAAGACCAGTGACTTATATTCCATACATACCTAGAGAAATCAACATAATATTTCACTTTGATTTTGAGAAAATACTGACCTACCTAACAGGGCTGGCATAAGTTACTGAAATACCACCTGGAAAACGGAATGGTCACCAAAAACGGAATTATTCAGGCTGGTGTTATTTCTCACACACTGCAATAGTTAACAATAAAAAGAAGGGCGATGCAGCGCAACCCAAGAAGGGTCTGGTCCTCCTCGCGCCCCACATAAGAGCCGCCTTGGCCATGAACTCACCCAAACACCTACTCCCGGGGTGGGGCGGGGGGGGGCGGGGGGGGACAGTGGCCTACTTTACGGGGTGGTGGGGAGCATCCAAACAAGGCGGGCCTCCCCAGCGAGGTCTCTTTGCCGTCGCTTTCCTGGTGCTGCCGTTCCTTCGCCCCCAAAGAAGGGAGCAGCAGCAAAGCCCTCCTGGAAGTGGGGCGGGCCAGGGCTCGGACGCGCGGGTACCTGGCGATCTGGTTGCGGCGGATGTGCCGCACGAAGCCGTGGCTCATGTCCAGGCGCCCTCCCGGCCGGCAGCCGCCCCAGGCCGGGCTCTCCCGCGCTGCCCGCCGCCCCGCCGAGTCCATCGAAGCCTCCGGAAGCCTCCGCCGCCGCCGCGCCGCCCGGCCCCAGGGAGGCCTCCGCCAGGCCCGGCGCCGCCCTCTCCGCTGCTTGGGAGCGGGGTGGGAGGAGCCCCCGAGCCGGGCGGCCCGAGCCCCGCTTGCCCGGCCCTCGGGGCAGGGGCCCGCCCGCCTCCAGCAGCCGCGAAGCCAGCGGGTCGCGCGCGAACTCTTCCCCTCCGGGCCGCACTTTCAGGACAGAAAGTGGCTTCTTGCGGCACAGCGAATTTTCTTAGGGGTAAGAAAGACATTGGACACAACAGCTAGCGATGCTGGATTGACAAAAGTATCCACTTCATGCTCTTGCTCTCAGTTTGAAAAGATTATACATACTGTGCAAATAATAATATTAATAATATTATTATTATTAATAATAATAATAATAGATACTTTTTTATTATTATCTGAAGCTCAACATCAATAAAACAAAGATCATGGCCACTGGTCCCATCACCTCCTGGCAAATAGAAGGGGAAGAAATGGAGGCAGTGAGAGATTTTACTTTCTTGGGCTCCATGGTCACTGCAGATGGTGACAGCACTCACGAAATTAAGAGACGCCTGCTCCTTGGGAGGAAAGCAATGACAAACCTAGACAGCATCCTAAAAAGCAGAGACATCACCTTGCCAACAAAGGTCCGTATAGTAAAAGCTATGGTTTTCCCATTAGTGATGTATGGAAGCGAGAGCTGGACCATAAAGAAGGCTGATCGCCGCAGAATTGATGCTTTTGAATTATGGTGCTGGAGGAGACTCTTGAGAGTCCCATGGACTGCAAGAAGATCAAACCTATCCATTCTGAAGGAAATCAGCCCTGAGTGCTCACTGGAAGGACAGATCGTGAAGCTGAGACTCCAATACTTTGGCCACCTCATGAGAAGAGAAGACTCCCTGGAAAAGACCCTGATGTTGGGAAAGATGGAGGGCACAAGGAGAAGGGGACGACAGAGGACGAGATGGTGGGACAGTGTTCTCGAAGCTACCAGCATGAGTTTGGCCAAACTGCGGGAGGCAGCGGAAGACAGGAGTGCCTGGTGTGCTCTGGTCCATGGGGTCATGAAGAGTCGGACACGCATAAACAACCACAACATACTATACACTACACCGAAATATTTAAATGTTTATTTGAAACTTCCCACACTTTGCATCCTCTCCCGCCTCCTCTAAAGCAGTGGTGTCAAAGCGGGTGGTGGGTTTACCTAGAGAGGGACATAGGCGTAGCGAATTTAGGTGTCCCCCCTAAATACATAAAAATACATAGCTGGGGTTCTGCCCCCCCCCCACAACAAAAGGCCTGCGCCCCCCACCAAAATCCTGGATAGGCCCCTGGGGGGTAGTGCTAAGGGGCAAAGGGACGCTGGAGGTATAAATGACTGCCAGGCTGTGAAAAGCTGGTAGCCCTGGATCGAGTTCATCAGTTTTGTCGAATTAAACAAAATAATTTTATTGGCTGTTGAAGAAATGTGTGAAATTAATTGCGACTGTTTTTGAGTTTTGTCACGCTGTTATCTTCCTTAGGGGGTCGTGCAAGAAAACCGCTATTCTAAAAGATGCTTTTTACAGAGGAAGGTCCTGGGAGGTGAGTTTAGAGAGTCAAGGGTTGAGGGCAGCGGCTCAAAAAAAGTTTGGGAGCCACTGCTAGAAAGCGCCAGGCGCTGAAACTGGAACAAAAGCAGCTAACATCTAGACTAGTGCAAGCGCAGCAAAATGCTGCAGCGCCGAGAGCTCTTGTTCCATCACTGTAGCCATTAGCTTTGCCTTGCAAGCCAAAGAATCAAAGGGCCTTTCATGCAACGCCTGCAAGTCTTAATTTATTATGACAGACAGCGTTAGCCCTCCGCTTTTGCTAGACTCCCATCAGATGCAGCTTTGAAAGACGACCTGTGCTCCTGGCCACTTGTCTGAGGCAGGCAGCCTCGTCGAAAACTTCTGCAGGGCACCAGCTTGGGAAAGGCCACTGCTTGGATATCTTTTTTAAAATATTCATAAATATTATGAATATTCATAAATATTATGAATATTAAATACTTTGTTGAGCAAAAAATAAAATATTTTTATGAATAAAATAAATAAGAAAGAAAGAGCGAGCACCGGGTAATGCAGGCCACGATACACTGCAAATTGCTGCTGGCCTCCTGCAACAGAGCAGATGTAGGCGCCCATCTCACTCCGGAGCAAGGCTGACTCAAGCCACGCCCACCTGAGCAAAAGCGCTTCCGATGCGCCTGCGCAGCAGCTCGGCAGAAGCTACAGCAAAGGGCAAGTGGATGCGCATGCGCAAATGAACGGCGACGCGCGATGCGGACGCTCTCTGAAATGGCGCACGTAAGAGGTAGGCGCGACCGTTGCCCTCCACGTGACGGCAACAACGGCGCGCCGGAGGCTCCTCTGCGCGTGCGCCTGGGAAGGTTGCGCTTCCGCGGCGATGTCCGGGCGGGTGAAGCGGGAGCGGGATTCCCGCCCGCTGTCGGTGCGGAGCTCGCTGTCCAGCCGCGGCCCGCAGGAGCCGGGCGGGGAGGGCGGCGCGCCTCGGGGCCTGCGGGTGAAGCGGGAGCCCGCCGACGAGGAACCCCAGGTCAAGCAGGAGCCCCTCGACGAGGAGGACGACGACGAGCCCACCGGTGGGTGCGGGGGGGGGGGGAGCCGCGCGGCCATCAATCAGCGCGCGCCAACCTGTGGAACTCACTGCCACATGATGTGCGCCGGTGGCCGTAGAGCAGCTGCTTTGCCTGCAGAATGCCCAACGCTCGACCCCCAGTTTAAAGGGTTTGGCGGAGGAAAGGGGGAGCTGCTTCTAGAGAGCTACTGCCAGTCTGAGCAGAGAAGAGGTGGATGGACAAGTAGCCTGGGTGTGAGACAGCTTCCGACATTACTTGCTGGTATCTGGAGCCTCCCTGCACAGATGCACGATATTTCAGAGTAGTGGACGTTTAAGGGCAGAAGGCATTTTTGCTTTGCTTGTGAGCTGCCTTTTTGGTTATCCAACTGCAGCTGAAAATAGTCCGCTGGCCTAGAAGGAATCTAGCAGCTCTCCAGGGTTCCACACAGGGGTCTTTTCCAGATTAGGTAGAGAACGAATTGTCTCTGTTCGAGTTATGATCTCCCTGTAACCTAGCCACTCTATTGGTAAAACAGAAGCAGTAGTAAAGTATTTGCACATAGTTCTGGCTGACTGTGTGGCTTAATACAATACAGTTTGTAAACCACTCATAAATTAAAAATGTCAGTCGGTGCTGATGCCATGTCTGTAAATATCAAGTCTTTGGGTATTTCATAAGTTGCCACTTAGTCAATATGAATTGTTTTGCTGTCATTACTCCTTTATGTGACCCCTGCGTGGAGTTACAGTTTGTCAAGAGTCCCAGTTGATGAAACACTATTCATGCTTTTGAATTCTACACAACTCTTTATTTAGTAGTGTGGACAGATAGAATCTTTAAGCTTACAGGTGAAAGTCGAAAAATTAGAATATCTGGAAAAGTTCATTTATTTCAGTAATTCAACTTAAAAGGTGAAACTAATATATGAGATAGACTCATGACATGCAAAGCAAGATATGTCAAGTCTTTATTTGTTATAATTGTGATGATTATGGTGTACAGCTGATGAAAACCCCAAATTAACAATCTCACAAAATTAGAATATTGTGAAAAGGTTCAGTAGCTATTCAATCCATAACACCTGCAATGGGTTCCTGAGCCTTTAAATGGTCTCTCAGTCTGGTTCAGTAGGAAGCACAATCATGGGAAAGGCTGCTGACCTGACAGTTGTGCAGAAAGTCATCATTGAGACCCTCCATAAGGAGGGAAAGTCTCAAAAGGTAATTGCAGAAGAAGTTGGATGTTCCCAAAGTGCTGTATCGAAGCACATGAATGGAAAGTTATGCAGAAGGGGAAAGTGTGGAAGAAAAAGGTGCACAAACAGCAGGGATGACCGCAGCCTGGAGTGGATTGTCAGGAAAAGACTATTCAAATGTGTTGGGGACTTTCACAAGGAGTGGACTGAGGCTGGAGTTAGTGCCACCAAGAGCCACCACACACAGATGGATCCTGGAGATGGGCTTCAAATGTCATATTCCTCTTGTCAAGCAGCTCCTGAACAAGAAACAATGTCAGAAGCGTCTTACCTGGGCTAGAGAAGAAGAAGAGTTTGGATTTGATATCCCGCCTTTCACTCCCTTTAAGGAGTCTCAAAGCGGCTCACAATCTCCTTTCTCTTCCTCCCCCACAATAAACACTCTGCGAGGTGAGTGGGGCTGAGAGACTTCAGAGAAGTGTAACTGGCCCAAGGTCACCCAGCAGCTGCATGTGGAGGAGCGGGGAATCAAACCCGGTTCCCCAGATTACGAGTCCACCGCTCTTAACCACTACACCACGCTGGTGTAGAAAAGAATTGGTCTGTTGCTCAGTGGTCCCAAGTCCTCTTTTCTGATGAGAGCAACTTTTGCATCTCATTTGGAAACCAAGGACCCAGAATCTGGAGGAAGAATGGGGAGGCACACAATGTGAGATACTTGGAAGTCCAGTGTTGATTTGGGGAGCCATGTCATCAGCTGGTGTTGGTCCACTGTGCTTCATTAAGTCCAGGGTCAACGTAGCCGTCTACCCGGAGATTTTGGAGCACTTCATGCTTCCTTCCACAGACGAGCTTCATGGGGATGCTGACTTCATTTTCCAGCAGGACTTGGCACCTGCCCACACTGCCCAAAGTACCAAAACCTGGTTCAATGCCTATGGGATTACTGTGCTTGACTGGCCAGCAAACTCGCCTGACCTGAACCCCATAGAGAATCTATGGGGCATTGCCAAGTGCAAGATGAGAGACATGAGACCGAGCAATGCAGAAGAGCTGAAGGCTGCTATTGAAGCATCCTGGTCTTCCATAACAGCCCAGCAGTGCCACAGACTGAGAGCATCCATGCCATGCCACATTGAGGCAGTAATTGATGCAAAAGGGGCCCAAACCAAGTACTGAGTAAATATGCATGCTTCTACTTCTCAGAGGTCTAGTATTGCTCTATTTGCAATCTTTGTTTTGCTGATTTCATTTAATATTCTAATTTTATGAGATTGTTAATTTGGGGTTTTCATCAGCTGTACACCATAATCATCACAATTATAACAAATAAAGGCTTGACATCTCTCGCTTTGCATGTCATGAGTCTATCTCATATATTAGTTTCACCTTTTAAGTTGAATTACTGAAATAAACAAACTTTTCCATGATATTCTAATTCTTCAAGTTTCACCTGTATGTCAGGCTCTTCATCTGGTTAAAGCCAAGCTAATGATCAATACTTGGTACCAGGGTTAATGACAACAATTGAAATGGTTGATGCTTTCATTCCTAGATAGTTGCTGTCTTAAACACACACTACTGTGATCATGTATTCAGTATTAGGATGCTTATTGACAATTATTGAACGTGCATCTTTATCCCACTGTAAGGGGTTAAATTGCATAAATAAAGGTCTAAAGCCCTTTTGTGCTATCTTAGATAAATTTGCACAGGGGATTCTAATACACTAGTTGTCTGTTGCTGTGGTGTGTTTTTATTCTGCTATTAGCTTCTTCTGTGTCACTTTGCTGCTGAAAAGAGTAACCAAGGAAGCTAATCAATACAAATAATTATTTGGCCAAGGACAAGTTCAATTTACAGTGGTTCAAATTACTGCATATTTTAAAACTACTTCTGTATGCTTTTTATTCTTTCATGCTAAAGACTCTAGCCTATCTCATATATATATTCATATAAATTTAAATGTGTGTGTGTGTGTGTGTATCTATATCTATACATATATCTATAAGAATGTCAGTAAAGCCTGTTTTTTGTTTGCTCCCCTCTTTCAGTGAAATATGGTCGATTCGACCCAGAGGACCGACGGAGCAGGCACTGCCCGTACTTGGACACCATAAACAAGTCAGTATCAAGATGAAGCAAAGCAGGGAGCGGTATATATTGTAGCAATGCACATGCAGAGATTTAAAACCATGTTGGTGGTGGTGAAAAATTCAAATAGGCAGTTTGCAACTTTAGCAAAGATGTAGAATTTCTTTAAATGTTCAAACTATGGGGAACAATTAGTAAACTAAACAAGACTAACTGAAATACATGTAATATTTACTTATTAGATCTAAATTGAGGTTGTTATGGGTGTGCATTGTATATTTATAAAAAGCAAAGGTGACCTTTTTGGTCCACAAGAAAAACCTCCAAAATCCACAGCTGAGCAGTATAGTCCAGTTTGTTTTGTGTAGTGTCATGTGGACCATGCGGGCTTTCTCCCAGATTAAGTTGAATAGTGTTTGATTGGGGTATCTGTCTGGTGGGATTAATTTACCAATGTTCTGCCACTGTAGGAGCGTTCTCGACTTTGACTTTGAGAAGCTGTGTTCAATCTCGCTCTCCCATATCAACGTTTATGCTTGTTTGGTGTGTGGGAAATATTTTCAGGGTAAGTAAGTATGCTTTGGCTTTATATGCTTCCTTTACAGACAGAATACCAGTTCAGTATGACTACACTACCTCTGTGGCAAATGAACTGGGACCAACCTAGCAGGAGTAGTTGTCATGTGAAATGCCTTGCATGATGTTACTGCTAATGTGACTCTTATGTTCAAAGAGATTTCACAAATGAAGCTGGGGTGATGGTGATCTATTGTAATCTTTTTACTATACTGCTAGAAGCCTGCAGTCATGGAATAAATTGATCTGCTGAAATCAGCATTTGAAATGCAGGCTTTAATCTACCCTTGGTTGGTCCTTCGAGTTGGCTGATCACAATGCTGCAGTGGCAACGGAAGTCAGAGGTGGCAACCGTCCCATCAGGGTCTAAATGTCAGTCCTAGCAACTCTGTGCCTCTCTGGCCCATAATTCCCAGCCTTCCAAACCTCCTTTGGCTGCCCCTCTACAAATAGGTCTACTTTTTTCGTTTCCCCTTCACTTCTTCATCTCTGTCTCAACTATCCATTGCAGTCTAGGCCATTGACTGCCCTGGGCCATTTCCTTCAGCCACCCTTCCATTGCCCAGGCTCGCTGGTGCTCACTTTTCTTTTCCCCTCACTTGCACAAAGTCCCTGAGCCTGTTAAACATGATACATCTCTCAGTTCTTTGTTGCCTCAGCCCTTTTTCTCAAGCTTCATTTCCCAACCAGCTTGGTTCCACTTTCTGAATCCTTGCTGCTCTCTTCTTTCATCTTCTTTGCCTTTGAACCTCCTTGTTATTAATTTCCTTAAATCTGGACTTCTTTCAAGTCCACAGCCTACCTTTGGGAGGTTTTAAACCTAACCAAGCTGAAAACTGTCCCTTCCATGTGTATTTGAAGTTATTTAGTTCCCAAAACAGCTGGTCATTCTTTGCCACCAGCTAATTGTATCACTGCGGCTTTACTACCACAAGCACAGTATAATACAGATAACAAATATCCATGGGTAGTTCTTAGGATTGCTCAGGGAAGTTCCGTTACTAGAAGCCAATACTGCAATCCTGTCTTATTTACAGTTTGTTTGTTTCTTGCTTGCCTCCTGTCTTCTTTGCAGGTCGGGGCTTGAAATCCCATGCTTACATTCACAGTGTACAGTTCAGCCATCACGTCTTCCTCAACCTTCACACCTTGAAGTTCTATTGTCTGCCAGACAACTATGAAATAATTGACTCTTCACTTGAGGATATCACCGTATGTTGTCTTCCCTATGAAGGATGTGGGGGGTGGAAACAGTAGGCTCTTGCCTAACATTGTGACTCTGCCACATTGAGCTTCCATTTGCTTTTTTTGCTGCCCCCAACCCTAGTTTCAGAGGCAGTTTTTGTTGTGCCCCAGAAAGTTGTCTTTACCTGAGCATGTCTCACCTATGTCTGGAATGCAACTTTAGAGATATGTATTTTTGTAGACTTTGTTTTAATCTAGTCTAACTAAGTCTAACTAATTCTTTTTAAAAAATAAATAAACTTCATCTTAACATAAAGGTCAAATCGGAGTTTTCAGCAGCACATACAGTCCTATTTATCCCCTCTCCCCCTCACAGTATGTCCTGAAGCCCACCTTCACCAAGCAACACATTTCCAACTTGGATAAGCAAGCCAAACTCTCTCGAGCCTATGATGGCACCACATACCTGCCGGGCATTGTGGGATTGAACAACATCAAAGCAAATGATTATGCTAACGCGATTCTCCAGGTACTGTGACATCTTTGAAATGGAGAAGAGGGAGATACTTCAGTGAAGGTTTGGGAGGTTTGATGGCCACCCATTAGGGATGGTTATATAGTAGTTGGGTTTTCTGCCTTGTCAGCGGGGCTGAACTTGAGAGGTCCCTTCCCAGCCTATAATTCTAAGTATTGAAAGTACTCACAGTAGTCTTAGCCAGCTGTCAGAAATCTCTTCTGTTTTCCAAAAGCTGCTTTAGTTCCACGAGTTTTCTTTTGAGAATGGAATCGTTTTTCACAACTCTCCTTTTTTTCTTGGAAGCATTGAGTGGCTAGGAAATTCATCACTATAACGTCAGTGTAAACTTCTTCATGTAAAGGAATTTTGCTCCATTGTGTTGCTGGGATTTGTTTGTTGACCTGACCCTGGGTCAGAGACAAAATGTGGAAGCCAAGGAATATGCAGCATGGTTTGTGTGGTTGTTCACGTGTCTAACAGCCTATCTTCTTCCAGATACTTGAACATCTTATTTGCTTGTATCTGACCTGTTGGTGCTACCAGCTCAAATACAGACACTGAATTCAAGATAATGGGCAGGGTGGGCTTGGGCATAGAATTATAGAGTTGGAAGGGACCATGAGGAATCTTTTGCACTACATAGGGCTCAAACCCATGGCCCTGAGGTGAGGAGTCTCATTCACTACCAGCTGAGCATGTTCAGTTGGTGCCTGGCAATCATCATTCATGCCTTCATAACAGTTACTTAGTACTACTATTTTCTGATTGGTGCCTGGCAGGATTACAAAATTTAATGCTGGAGTTCCTATTAAAATGATACAATGGGTGAATAATCCAGCCTTCCCCAACCTAAGCCTTTGAGATGTTTTGGACTGTAACCCTGTATCAACCCCAGTCAGCATGACACTCTTTTGGCCCACCATCATACAGCAGTGCTGGCTGGGGCTGTTGGGAGTTGTTGCCCAAGACATCTTGAGGGCATCATACATAGGAAATACACAATGATTAAAATTAAATGGAGCAAGGTGATATGGTGGACTTGGGATGGCACTCTGATATTTGTATTGTATCTTAAATTAACTGAGTGGGTTACAAAATGTTAGATTTTTAACCTAAAAAGTTTTTGTGGTAGGAGAGGCTGTACTTTGACATAAGTGGGGTATTTTGTCCCTGATCTTTAACCTCTCCGTGCCTAGGCCCTGTCTAATGTCCCACCACTGCGGAATTATTTTTTGGAGGAGGAGAACTACAAGAACATCAAGCGCCCTCCAGGAGACATCATGTTTCTGCTGGTTCAGAGGTTTGGAGAGCTCATGAGGAAACTATGGAATCCTCGAAATTTCAAAGCTCATGTCTCCCCCCATGAAATGCTGCAGGCTGTGGTTCTCTGCAGCAAGAAGAACTTCCAGATCACCAAGCAAGGTGGGACATGGGGGGGAGCTTATTGTGTTCTGCTGGTACTAAGAGATTAGAGGAACGCTGCGGTGGCCACCTTTATCAGATGTAGCTACTCTTAAATACAGTGGTACCTCGGGTTACAGACGCTTTGGGTTACAGACGCTTCAGGTTACAGACTCTGCTAACCCAGAAATAGTATCTCAGGTTAAGAAATTTGCTTCAGGATGAGAACAGAAATCGCACGGCGGCAGGGGGAGGCCCCATTAGCTAAAGTGGTACCTCAGGTTAAGAACAGACCTCCAGAACGAATTAAGTTCTTAACCAGAAGTACCACTGTAGTGGCAGGCAACTCTCTAGAGGGTTTTATTTATTTTAATGGATTTCATCTTCCTCCAAGGAAGTTGCACAGTACCTGATAAGCATTTCTCATTATTTGCCCTCCCCACGTTCTGAACCCTCCTTCTATGACCTCTGTTCATAGCTCTAGTGGTTTTCTCCAAATCACTGCCTTTTTCACCTTCAGCTCAACTCAACTGTTGCTCCACTTTGTCAACCTACTTTTCACCCCTCTGTTCCCCACGCCCTTTCTCTATCCCACCCAGTATTTCCTTCCTCTTCTTGCATGGATGGATGCCTCTGGAGAAGAACAGGAGTGTAAATAAATAACAAGAGGGGGAAGACTTGTAAATGCTGAGTGCCTTGGCCCCTTCTTTTGCTAGGACTGAAGCTCATGATTGCCCACCTCATAGGAAGGTGGTTGGCTTTTAACTGTAGAGCAGACTTCCCTGCCTCAGTGCCTTCCATTTGCTGGCTGAGGCTGATGGGAGTTGTAGTCCAAAAGATCTGGTTACAGAAGGCTGCTGAAGAGGTGAGAGTCCTTGTGCCAAGCAGTGTGCTAGACTTACAGCCCTGCTCTACCTTGAACTGCCTTCAGAAGTTGTCACTTTTTCATGCTTTTCATCTCCATCTTCCCTTGTTGCAGGTGATGGGGTTGACTTTCTATCCTGGTTCCTGAATGCCTTGCATTCTGCTCTTGGGGGGACAAAGAAGAAGAAAAAGAGTAAGTAAAAGAGGTTGAGACCTCTGCAATAACCCGTGTGCTGTGTTTCAGATATACATACAGCTGCTCAAAATGCAGGAAAAGATACAACATCATTAAAGATGTATGCAGTACTACAGGTAGCCATTTGAAATCAGGCAGTCAGAACTAAACGACCTGGGTGATTTTTTTTTTTTTTTAAGTATTCACCTGAGCAAAGGGACTGTCAAGTAAGCTTCCCTTGGGAATGAGTTCCAGAGGTGGGTGCAACAACAGAAAAGGACTATTTACACCTTACCACAGGTGGGACCAGTGGAAGAGTCCCTGAATGTCTTACTACAAAGAACGGGTCGTTAATGTCTTTTTCATTGCATTTATTGCTTTTATCTCCCTTTTCCTTCCTGAGAGAACTGCAAAGCGACTAATGGCAAACAGAAGAAAATGGAACATAAACTATTAGAATAATTAGTATAACAAAGAAGCATATACAGTGGTACCTCAGGTTACAGACGCTTCAGGTTACAGACTCCACTAACCCAGAAATAGTACCTTGGGTTAAGAACTTTGCTTCAGGATGAGAACGGAAATCGTGCAGCAGCAGCAGGAGGCCCCATTAGCTAAAGTGGTGCTTCAGGTTAAGAACGGACCTCCAGAACGAATTAAGTTCTTAACCCGAGGTACCACTGTATATCAAACTTTGAGGAGGTTGGGCTATGAAAGGATGAAAAGCAACTTCCTTTGCTTTGTTCTTTGTCTGTAGCCATTGTGACAGACGTCTTTCAGGGCTCCATGCGGATATTCACCAAGAAACTGCCACACCCTGATCTGGTAAGTTCTTTATTGTATGGGTTAGATTCTTGCTTACAAAAGGGAAAAGCACATGGGGTCGGGAAAACCTTGATGGTGAGAGGTGGCTGAGCCTATTGCTGCAGGAAAGTGCTTTGTAGAGTTTAATTAGTGACACTAGACACCCACAAGCAGTCCTAAGTCTGTGTTTGACCATGTACATCAGTGGGTTCCAAAGTGGGCAATACCACCCTCTGGGGGGAGTGGGGTTACCAGGGGGACACCAAGAGCCTGAAATATCTCAGGACCGCAGGACCTCAAGAATCTCCATTTGAACTTACCTGGACCCTGAGGTCTAGGCCTTTTCTGCAGTGGCTCTCTGCTTGTGAAATGCTCTCCCTGGGGAGGCATCTTCATTATACACATTTAGGCAAGAGGTATATAGGTTCCTCTTTACCCAGGCCTTTGACTAATTGACATCCCTTTTAAATGTGTCGTGGAAGGGGGGATTATCGGTTTGTTTTTGTTTTTATTTTGTATTTTGTGTTTATATTGTAATGTTATGTGAACTGCCCTGAGTTTTATGGGTATACAAATCTAATGAAGAATAAATAATGAGGAGGCTACATGGAGGTGCTGGAGATATAGATGGCTATCAGACTTTGAATAGCTGGTATCACTGGATCAAGGTCATCAGTTTTGTTGAGTTGATTAAATTAAATAGGTTTAACTCAATTGTTAATAAATGTGCAATTAGTTGCCACTGTTTTGAATTGTCTTACAATCTTTCTTAGTTGGTTGTGCAAACTACTATTCTAAATAATACTTTTAATAGGATAGGGGGCTCTGGGGGATGAGTTTATGGAACTAAGGTTTGGGAAACACCAGTGTAGGCAGTCAGTAAACACTTCTGTATATATCAAAGTCTGGTGGCCTGAAGGTTCCTCGCACTTTTCTTACTGGAGCCTTGCATCCAGCTGTGTCTGCCACAAGTCTTTTTCTCCTGCACTACCTGCTTTGTTTTTCTCATTCTCTGTGTCTCCCTCTCTCAGCCAGCAGAGGAGAAGGAGCAGCTGCTCCAGAATGACGAATACCAGGAGAAAATGGTGGAATCCACTTTCATGTATCTAACCCTGGACCTCCCCACGGCTCCCCTGTACAAGGATGAGAAGGAGCAACTCATCATTCCCCAAGTACCCCTTTTCAACATCCTGGCCAAGTTCAACGGAATTACAGAGAAGGTACCATATTTTTTGCCCTATAGGATGCACTGGCCCATAGGACGCACCTCGTTTTTGGGGGGGAAATGAATAAAAAAAAATCATTCCCCCCCCCCCCGCCTGCAGGTTGCCACGCGCAAGGCTTGCACGCCCGGGGGAACTCCCGCCGGGCTCGCAAGGTTTGCGGATAGCTTCCTGAAGCCTGGAGAGCGAGTGGGGTCGGTGCGCACCGACGCCTCTCGCTCTCCAGGCTTCAGCGAAAGCCTGCACTCGCCCCATAGGACGCACACACATTTCCCCTTCATTTTTGGAGGGGGAAAAGTGCGTCCTATAGGGCGAAAAATACGGTAACTATACATTCTCCCCTCTCTGCTTCCACACCCACATCCCCGCAACAAGGAGGATAGGAGCTGGAAGCCACAATCCAGATTGACAGGTCCGTGGTGCTGACTTCAGGCATCACACCTTCCAAATGTTGGTATCGTGACATCATGGAGAAAAACGTGGCTTTAAAGGGGGAACGTGAGACTGTCTAGGATGTAAATGCAATCAATAAAATAACAAGGGCACTGGGGTGCAGAAGGAAGGAACAAGCTGACTTTTATTAGAACGATCCCACAAAAAGGGAATGTTGAAGTTTTTGGTAAGAGAACTCTTGAGATTTGGATTCCCATTTGGGGGAAGGGCTCACTTGGGGCAGATTTTGCCAGCCATGTACCCTCCAGATATTTTGTACAGCTGTACAAAGCGTGGCTGTGGTGCCTGGGGTTGATGGAGTCATAGTCCAAAGCATTGGGAGGGGATGTCCAGGGTGGGGAAGGTGGGCTTTAGTGCCCTGGGCCAAGCGGGCATTATCAAGGGAAGCCCATTGTTCTAGTTCTGTGCCTAAACATGGTTTACTTTTCTCTCACTTAAAAGTGGTGCTTTGGGTGGATGTAGGGCAATCATGCTAGATGAAAAGAGATCCCAAAGTTGCAGAGTTCAGCACAGTGCAAGATTCCCTGAGAAAAGTATGTTTCCAAGCATTGTTTTTCTCTCCTTCAGGAATATAAAACCTATAAGGAGAACTTCCTAAAGCGTTTCCAGCTCACCAAGTTGCCTCCTTACCTCATCTTCTGCATCAAGAGGTTCACCAAAAACAATTTCTTTGTGGAGAAGAACCCCACCATTGTCAACTTTCCCATCACGTAGGTGCTGCCTTTCTCTATGGGATGCGGCTGTGACCTGTGTCCTGGTTTGTCTTCATGAACTTGAGGTGCTGTCTGAGGCAAAGGCTCCCAGAGCTGTCTGCAGATATCAGTGTTGAGTCAGTCCCTGCTCTCAGACTTACAATCTGAAAGACAAAACACAGAAAGGGAAATGGTTTAGAAGGGAAAAAGAAAACCCAGGCACTTTTTCTTAGAGTTCTTAAAATGACCAGTTGCCATTGTGTTGCTTTATACCAGGGGTCAGCAACCTTTTTCAGTCATGGGCCAGTCCACCGTCCCTCAAACCATGTGGTGGGCCAGACTGTATTTTGAAGAAAAAAAGAACGAATTCCTATTTGAGAGCCAGTGTGGTGTAATGGTTAAGAGCGGTAGTCTCGTAATCTGGGTTCGCGTCTCCGCTCCTCCACATTCAGCTGCTGGGTGACCTTGGGCTAGTCACACTTCTCTGAAGTCTCTCAGCCTCACCTCATAGAGTGTTTGTTGTGGGGGAGGAAGGGAAGGAGAATGTGAGCCGCTTTGAGACTCCTTAGGGTAGTGATAAAGCGGGATATCAAATCCAAACTCCTCTTCTTCTATGCTCCACAAAAACCCAGAGATGCATTTTAAATAAAAGCACACATTTGTAAAAACACGCTAATTCTCTGACCATCCAATGGCCGGATTGAGAAGGCAGTTGGGCGGCATCCAGCCCCCAGGCCTTAGGTTGCCTACCCCTGCTTTATACAAACCTAACCCAGCCTGATGCTCTTAGTGTTTTGGACTACAACTCTCATCAGCCCCAGCAAGCATGACCATGCTCCCATCAGCTTCAGCATTATATGGCCTTGCTTGCTGAGATTTGTAGTTGAAAACACCCGACAGCATCAAATTGTGGAAGGTCTCTATATTGAGGCAGATCATTAGTCAGTCTACAGAGCTCACTCCATTGGCTCTGGTGTGAGAGGCTGCCTCCATCAAGCACCTTCTACCCCTGAACTGTGCCAGCAGCTGGTCATGTATGTCATGTTTTTTAGATTGTAAGCCTGTCTTATTTTGATTGTATGTAAGCTGTTCTGGGAGAGTTTGGGGATGAAGAGCGAGGTACTAATGCTCTAAATAAATAATAATACCTGAGGATGCCAAGAATTTTAATTTCCATTTTTATTTCAAGTATTTGCACACCACTTTTCATTAAGCTGCTTTTCATCAAGCTGTTTGGCAGGGGCACTGACATTCTCAGTGCAGTGGCAGTGGGGGGCATTACTGTCGGGAACCACCATTACTACCTCCAAGTTAATAGCTTGTTTCTCTCCTTTCTGCAGCTGCCTATCAATTCAGAGGCCAGAGAGCCATTTGCTGGAAGTAGTGACAGTGGAAACCACTCACAGGCAGCCCACTTGGGGTGGGAGAGAGCAGCCTGTATATCAACCTCTTAGCGCCTTCTTTAAAACTAGTTTATGGCAATGGCTCTATATGTGATTGTACGTAGCTCATGGCACAGACTCTGCCTCTTACTGTACACTTCTGAGTATCGCCTACAGCATTCTGAGCAGGGTCTCAGCAGGAGTGAGCCTTTCCCGCATTTCACTTCTGTTAGTCTCCTGGTTCTCACAATTTTGACCCATCCCATGCTGGCATTCAGATAATTGGACACTGGCTCTTGAGACTGTCAAGTAAAGGAGGTTGTACCTTCTCTCTGTTTCCTGTTTCTTTCAGCATACAAACCTATATATTTGTTACTAACCCTTGGACGTTGCAAACCTTGAACCAGGCTATCAGACCTGAAGCATAAGGCGCTCTGTTTGGCAGGGGTCCACACATTTTGGCTTGCTTACTCAAAGTGTGTAGCTGTCAACAGCCCCCTTCCAGGGGGCTTCTCCCATGCAAGTGTGACTTTTGCAGGATGCACTGCAGCAGCTCAAGTGGTGGCTGCCCCACCACCACCACTCAAGCCCAGCAAGCAGGACTTCTGGGCTGAGCATGTTGGGATGACCAAGGCTGGCAGGCAACCTTCTGAACTGTATGGGCCTCTGTCTTTCAAAAGGAAGGCTGCAGGCACTCCTGTATCTTACAGTTTCTCACTTGCCTCCCTTCCTTCTATAGGAATGTAGATCTCCGGGAATACCTGTCTGAGGAAGTGCAGGCTGTACATAAGAACACAACCTATGATCTCATCGCAAACATTGTGCATGATGGGAAACCAACAGAAGGGGCCTACCGGATACATGTATTGCACCATGTGAGTCTTGGGTCCATTGCACCATGTATTGCACCATGTGAGTCTTAGCTCAGACTTGCTCTTGTTGACTCCTGAGATTTTGAAAGTGGCATTCAAAATGCAGCTTCAACTCGGTCCGAGTTCCAGCAGCAAACTCTTTTGCCATGTTGCTCTCCTTGCTAGCCTCTCTCCTGATGTGGCTTTCCTTCCTGGTGTTGCAGGGCACAGGCAAGTGGTATGAGCTGCAAGATTTGCAGGTGACAGACATTCTTCCCCAGATGATCACCCTCTCTGAGGCTTACATTCAGGTTAGTACTGGGTTTTGGTGGGGGGGGTTTGAAGGGAGCTCTGGTTTTGCTAGGTTGTGAAATCCCATGGAAACCGCCTGCTGTGCCTTTTGCCACCGTAAGGTCCCAGGGAGCTCTCAAGAGCACAAAAAGGCCAAGCAGCAATGAGGTGCCTGCTGGTCACATCCCCTCTGTGTGCAAGCTTTGCAGATTTTGCTGCTGGGGGTAAAGCATAAAACCTAAACAAGTGGGCTGGAATCAGTTTGGCTCTAACAGGAGTAACTCCTTTTGGTGGCATAAGAAGCCTGAGTGCAGTTGCACAGGCAGCTGAAGTAGACAACAAAGTTTGGTCGCATGCAATCTCTGCTTACAATGTGTTTCGATTCCGTAGATCTGGAAAAGACGAGATAGCAAAGAGGAGACCAACCAGCAAGGGGCTTGAAAAGGGGAACGGAGAGCGCCAGAAGGATGCAGATGCAATCCCAGCATCACCTCTACTGTGAAATGGAGACTGGTGTTGTCTTTTAGAAGCCTCTCTCTTCCTGTTGCTGGCTCTGTTCATTAAGCAGCCCAGCAGGGAATGGACCCCTTGGTGCCACTTGGCAGCTCAGTCCTGGCTATGTTCTCATTGGAGAAGAACTAGCAAGAAGACAGGGCAAGAGTGTATTTTCTCGACTTCTTTGGGCACATCCCATTTCACTGTCCAGCAAGTCTACCTAGTGCTGAAATCAATTACAGGGGGTGACAGGAGAAGGCCTTTCCCTTGTGTTTTGTTCAAGGCTCCTACTTCTGAGTCCTGTGTGCATTAAATGTGTATACTTGGTTTTCTAATATGGTGTGTCTTTTCTCCAGAGCAAACCCTTTTGCTGAAAACTGGACTAGCATTCAGCAGAAATGGTCACGTGATGAGCAAGTGCAGTGATGGCTAAAGTGAGTGTGGCTGAAGGGTGAAAGGGGCCATGCCCTCTTATTAACCTCATTTGCATCAATGACATCCCTAGGCCATGTCCACTCTGTGTAGTTGTTCTTAATTTCCACCCCTTCCCTCCTCTGCCACAATAGCTTCCCCTTAATGTAGTGAAGCAGGATTATGATGGCAGGTGGAGAATGAACACACTGCCATTCCTCCCCCTTCACCACCATCCCAGTCAGGTGCCACTTCCACTTGGATGACCACCAGAAATCCCTTTGGTGGCCGCTTACGGCCTGCAGGCCACAGTTCAGCCACCTGAGTTGGAAAGCAGCACTTAACTTGGATACTGATTTTGCCAATAGTTATAACTTTCATACAAGAGTTCTAACCATCAAGTAGCATCTCGGAACTTGTGTCTCACTGAGGTATTGCTAACAACAAATGTTTGAATTGATGATGCTTGAAAACTGGAGCATGGTCTTCTGGTTCCCTTTGCTGCAACAGCTTCATGCTCAGACACGTATGAAATTAGACCAAGAGTTTGACCATAGTATCCTCCTGGACCAACTGCTCAGGATGGATATTGGAGGCCCATTTACAGTGGCTTTGTTCCTACCTGTGTGGCATGAATCCCAAGAGCAGTATGGGGAGGAGGGTTCAGCTCCCTGGCACTTGCGCTGTAGAGTTCCACATTGGTCCCCAATGTTATTTAATATCTACATAGAGCTATTGAGAGCAGGACTTTTGGAGCTTCTTTGGGAGGAAGGGTGGGATATAACTTTTATTGTAAGACTAATACTGAGTCCTGAAGCACATGCAGCTCTATTTCTCCATAATATCTGAATCGGGGGAGGCTGTGGAAGTCCTGGACACATGACTGAATGCAGTGGTGGACTGAATGAGGGCCAATAAACTAAGTTTGGATCCACGGCAGAAGGAGGCTCTGTGGGTAGGAGGTTCATGTGTCTGTTCTGGTGAGGGTTGCAGGTACATGGGTTTGGGTGGTACTCCTGGATTACATCCATGTCATTAGAGGCCCAAGCAACCACTGTGCCTAGGAGCAACTTTTGCCAACTTTGGCTATTTCTGAACTGGGGTAGCCTGGCCTCTGCATTCCATGCATTAGTGACCTCAGGACTGGATTATTGCAATGCAATAATCCCAAATCGATCCCAAATCTCCAGCTGGTGTAGAATGCAATGGCTAGACTACCGATGGGGGCAAATGGCTGCCAGCTTATAACACCTCTGTTAAGACATCTACACTGGCTGCTCATCTGCTGGGCCAAGTATCAAGATTCCTGCATTAATATACAAATCCTTGAATACCTTGGGTCCAGGATACCTTAAGGATTGCCTGAGCCCTTATATCCCAGCTTAATCACTGAGGTCATCCAGAGGAACACTGTTAGTTGTCCCCTGTGTTACAGAGGCCCAGCAGGTCTCAACTAGAAGTTGGGCATTTAGTGTCATCAGACCCATGCTGCGGAAGAGTCTTCCAACAGAAATTAGGTGGGTATCCTTGCCTCCTGGAGTCTCTTGAAGACTTTTTAAAATGTCAACAGGCCTGTTCATCAGTTTAAGTTTTTCAGATGCACCTGCCTTTTTCATGATCATTTGGAATGGTTTTAACAGTATTTTCTTTCTCTTGTAAATTTTGCTCTATGCTGCCCTGCTATGAGCCTATAAATATTTTTATAAATAAAATCAAACACAAATTGGGGGACGAGGCATAACTGTAATAGTTGAGAGTATGAGAGCTTCATGGTTTCCCTCATCCCCTGCCACAATGATCAGACATCAGGAAGAATCCAAGCAAGTGGTTCGTGGGGCAGGGCTGTGTAACCCTCCCCTATTCGCTGTATGCTGCTGGCTCCCGTTCTTTGGCTACAGCCACACATGATCCTGGCAGTGCTGCACAGCCTAGAAGGGAGAGAAGAGAGAAATTAGACCCAAACCCAAAAGAGGCAATGCAGACATTCTGTAGTAGATTCTGTAGTAGCTACAGAAGCTACCTGGGAACTTCAGGGTCTCTGCAGTTCATGTGCTGGGGCATGTGAAAGCTCTGGTTTAGCAGCTCAAAGTGGAATTAACTTGTGGGAAATGGTTGCATTTATAGACTGCAAGTGCCGCAAAAGCCCAATCATATTACATCCTTTCACCAGGACCTCCTGTGCCAATTCCATGCAATATAATGAGAGGGGCTTCCATGGGATTCCAAGCTGTTGTCCTACAGTGATTATCTTGGTAGCCATTGACAGACGGAAACTTTTGAAACATTGCAGCTAGCTTTGTTTTTCTGTGTGGGGAGGGGGGTTTCACATGTCTACTAATAAACAGAAAAACACTAGAACATGGAAGCACACAATAATAGTTTTATATCCATCTATCTATCTCACAGATGCAAAGAAGGATGACTTATATTTTATTTTTACAATATGCCCAAAGACTTCATCCACAAATGCCTTTGTCAATGGGTTTTTCCTTGTTTCTTAGGGCTTGCCCACACTTGCACTTGTCCCCTTGCCTAGAAAGCATGGGTCCAAGTGGCTTTCCACTTGCCCCACCACTTTCTCCAGCCTGCTCTTTAGCACTGAATTGGAACAAATGTCAATCTGTGGGAAAACTGGGTGATGTTTGCTTTGATGCAGTGGTAAAGATTGGGTTTTCCTGGGGGAAAGCAGCAGGGCAAGCAGATGAGCCCTTAGTGAACCAATCTGAAAGCTTCCTGTTGCCAAAGACGGTTAGGGCAAAATCCTGGCATCTGGAGATAGATTTCTTCTTTTGGCACATTACAAACCCAAAGAACCAGCACTCCATTCTCACCTTGCATTCCTCAGCAGTGCTCAGGCTGGAGCACCAATAAGTGGGGCCCTGGGCACAGGCAGTAGTTCCTGGAAAAGGCTTCTCAGCCACGCAGGCTCCTAGTTCCTGTTAGCAAGGAAAAAACTTGCAGGTGATTAGAACAGATGATGGTGTCCCTTCCAAATCTACAATTCTATGAAGAGAAGAGGCAGAGCAGTCCATGCTGCTTGGCACCTTTACTTGACATAATGTCAAGTGTGTATCTGAAGAAGTGTGCATGCACACGAAAGCTCATACCAAGAACTGACTTAGTTGGTCTTTAAGGTGCTACTGGAAGGAATTTGTTTTGTTTTGACATAATGTGTTCACCTTTGTTGCTAGAAACTTCCCATTTCAATATAGGGATAGTATCAATTGGGGGCCTCTCTGGGAGATTCTGAGATGGTTAGAATGGCTTGAAAAGGGGTTTTCCCACTCCAACCTCTTCTTTCTCTATAGCTTCAAGAAGCTATAGAGGACCATCACCCTGATGTTCTAGCAGCACCCATTTGGCTTTTCATCTTCCTCTTTTGCACTGATTGCTTTACAGGTCATCTTAAGCTTTAGTATCTGACGACTTCCCATATCTGAATTTGGTTCTGCTGGCCAACACTTAAGAGTACCTGCCAGAAGGGCAATGACCAAATGTCAATAGAGTACACAGGAGTAAGCAAGGTATGCTGTACTTGGGGAACTGAAGAACCAACTTCCGGAAAGTTTAGTTATGTTCAAGAGACCGTCTACTGTTTAGTTGGGGACTGATCCACATGTCTTGCTTGTGTCCAGAAGCTGAATGTCAGCTTGCTACACTTTGAAAATGCTTCCCAACCCTCTATGCTGTGCTCCTCAACCATAACATCTGAAAATGCTACACCAACAGTGAGCATTGAATGTTGTTGTTCTATCAAGGATGATAGCCTCGTACCTGGCATGTCCTCTGGGCGCTCCAAGGCTTGGCAAGCAGTAGGAACAACTTTGGCTCATGCTGATCAATGAAGCTTTTGCACTACAAAACAGGAGGAAGAGAAGTAAATATTGAGCCACTGCTCATCTGGCCTCTTTGGCTTGGCCACCTGTGCACAGAGGGTGTTAGTGGAGTATTGGGACTGGCTATTTCACTATCTATTGTCCATGGGCTGGTACAATTGAAGTTGGGTACAAATAAAAAAATAGGAATCATCCCTCTCTCCACTGTTTAATAATAAGAACCACAACAACATTGAGACTTTAGAGTCTTATGGTTGTCCCCATTCCTTGCTACCATCATGTCTTTCTCATGGGCAGGGCTAGTCAATGTGGTACCCAGATGTTGGGCTGCAACTCCCATTGTCCCTGATAATTGGCCATTCTGGCTGCGATTGATGAGTCTTAAAAAATCTAGAGGGCACCAGGTTGGGTAAGGCTGTTTTATAAGTGGCAGTAATTATTCAGTCTCCTAGATGGTCACAGTGATGGGAGTTGTAGTCCAAACCACCTGGAGGGCACCAGGTTGAGGGAAGGCTGATGTAATTGTGAAGAGTCCCCAAGTAGAATTTTGGGAAGCTGTGATTGTGTCCTTACTCTCTTGCTGCCTGTTATGCATTGGGCTGCTTCCCAGCATATCTATGGAAGACCACCGTCTTTCAAATCCCTCAAAACTCACCTCTCTCACAACTTCTTAGCCTCTCCATATCCTGCTGAAACCAAAGCCTAACTGAACTGACATTTAGTTCTGTCTCCCCTCTGACAAACCCAGTGAAGTGCCCTCCAGATATCGTTAGACTACAATTCCTAGTGTGGTATAATGGTTAGAGTGTTGGTCTAGAATCTGGGAGACCAGGGTTCAAATCCCCACTCAGCCATGAAGCTCACTGGGTAACCTTGAGCCACTCATAACCTAACCAACCTCACCTGGTTGTTGTGAGGCAACTGTGGGGAGGAGAACAATGTATTCTACCTTGAGCTCCTTGGAGGAAAGCTGGGATATAAATATAATAAATAAATAAAAAGACTCATCATCATCATCATCCCCAGCCAGCATAGCCAATGGTTAGGGATGATGGGAGTTGTAGTCTAATAACTGTTGGAAGGCACCAGACTATGAGCTTAAGAAAGGCAGCTACTGCCTGGGTCCCCGTTTGTGATTGTGAAACGGGGCAAGCCACACGCTCATTCCTTGCTGCATCAGAGTCGGGGGGGGGGGGAAAGCAGCAGCATAAAGGGGTGTGGTGGGGGTCCTGGGCCTCTTCCTCCAGCTAGGAGGACAAGGAAGGCCTTGCAGTGTTCATCTCATGCCATGTTTGTATGGGAACTGGCCTTTGCATATTGTTAACAATCCTTTGAAGAAGGCTGTGGCTTTTTGCTCTTTAGGGTAACCCACCTCTTCCCAGCTCCGAAAGGTGTTGCTGCAGGCTGTCAACAGAGCTGCTTCCATTTCAGCCCTGCTGCTGTTGGGCTTGAGGGTTGCCTTCACCTGGGTCTTGAGAGCCAGGCAGGCTTGGCAGCTGTCAGCTGGGCCAGAGAGTGACAGTGGAGGGGTCTCTGAAAGGGGGAAAAACACAAAGAGGCAGGGCTGTGGAGCAGTGCAGTGTTCTGCGCGTGCGCGCGCACACACACACACACACACACACACACAAGCTTTATACTTTCCCAGCTACCCACTGCCATCAGTTGGATCTCAGTCTAAGCAGCCAACCTGCTATAGCAAGTTGTGACCTAGGGTGTGATCACATTACCACCTCGGAGGACAATGAAGTTCCACACTCAACCCAAAGCTATTGGCTTCATTAGTGTCTGATTCACTTCTAGTTACAGATAGGTAGCCGTGTTGGTCTGCCATAGTCAAAACAAAACAAATTCCTTCCAGTAGCACCTTAAAGACCAACTAAGTCAGTTCTTGGTATGAGCTTTCGTGTGCATGCACACTTCTTCAGATACACTGAAACAGAAGTTTCCAGACCCTTCTATATAGTGAGAAGGTGGGGAGGGGTATTACTCAGAAGGGTGGTGGGAATGGGTGATTGGCAGACCAACAGCTATCTGCCAATCACCTATCATCAGCTATCTGCCAATCACCCATTCCCACCACCCTTCTGAGTAATACCCCTCCCCACCTTCTCACTATATAGAAGGGTCTGGAAACTTCTGTTTCAGTGTATCTGAAGAAGTGTGCATGCACACGAAAGCTCATACCAAGAACTGACTTAGTTGGTCTTTAAGGTGCTACTGGAAGGAATTTGTTTTGTTTTGATTCACTTCTGTTTGTGTACACACCAAGGGGAGTTGACAGGGGTGGGAATGTCTTTACCTTAGCTGGAGGCAAATTAGGAACAGATTAAGGACTTAAATCAGTGCAATCAGTGCAATTGCACTGGGGGAGGAGATGATGCTCTACCTTGTATTGGTGCCCCCGCCCACGTCCCTTGTCCCCTTGGCAAAGAGATGTCGGCCGCTCAGAGCAGCAGAGAAGCAGCCCAGGGAGCGTGCACAATGGGTGGGTGGGCTCCTAGCCACTCTCAGCCGCCTCCCTGGGCCTGCACCATTGGCAAGGGCCAACCTTGCCAACCCCTAGGTAAGCCTCTGCATCTGTCAAACAGTGGAAGAATACAGGCAAAGTGTCAAAGGATGCTGTTTGCACAGCTGGACCGACAGACAAGCATGCCACCCAATCAAATGCTTGTTCAAACTGGCGGACCCCCACCCTCCACAACCTCCTCTTCCAGCACCTTCTGGGGAGAATTTGTGCCCTGCAACCAAGTGCACCCCAACTTTGGTGCATGCCTGCCTGCAGGGAGCTTGCTCATTTTTGCCATCTGCAGTAGGAGGCAGCAGTTAGTGAAAATGAATGGGAGGGAGGCAAAGGGTGTCCACATTACCGCCTAAGAGGGTAGTAAGGTCCCCCCCCCATGTTTCACAGCTCTCCCCCCTCCTCCAGCTGTCCACATCAGCAGGGCCTCATTCTGTTTCTGTACACAGAAGATGTACATAAGGAGAGGATGTCTTTACTGTTTGCATAGGGGGGTCACACCTTGGCTAGAGACAAATGAGGAATGTTTTAAGGACTCTGAAGTGTGCAGCTGATTTGAGAAGTAATGCATCAAACTGGCAAAGTACAGGTTACTCCTGCATTTTGGGTAAGATACTGCAAACACGGATTAAAAACCCAGCACTGGGAACACAGAGAATGTACAGGAAACAGGAGTGTGAACAGAGCCAGCCTCTGCTTTGGAAAAACTTTTTGTTGTTCCCAGAATCGTATGCAAAGCTGGTTTGCCCATTCTGGAGAATATAGCTGGGTTTGCATACCAGTTGTCATTCCATTGCTAGGCGTCTCCAGGCAGTCACTGTTGGGGGGAGGGATTCAAGGGCATATGGGGAAAATCTAGTTTGGCAGTATTAAAGTGAATAAAAACTATCATCCTAGTACAAGTCTACTTGGGAGACAGAAAAATACAGACTTTTTGCAATTGGGTAAGTGACATGGCAATGCATTGAAAAGTGTGGAATAATGCAATGGTTAATGGGAAGATGTGCAAACATCACACAAACCGATCAGGATGGAGGTTCAGTGAAGACCAGGCAGAATCTTAAATTCTGGCTTCTGCTGGTTAAGCTTAATCCAGGCCTTGGTGTGAAGCAGGGCCAGTGAGAGGTGTGGCCTAGGGAGAGTTTTGAGGGCCACGTATTTAGCCTCTGGTCCTGATTTTCTGACCCTTTGACTTAGCCTGATGTGGCCTGTGGAGGAGCAGAGGTGAGTATGTGGCCAGGCTGCTTATTGTTTTGGATGGCAAGGTGCTACACACAGAACCAGCCAAAATGATGGAAACTGTCCAGAAATTTCTCAGAGTGACAAACATCACAGATTACCACAAGATCCCAAAGCACCAAAGCACCACCTAGCCCACCAAGGTTTTAGGTTGTCTGTACCTGGGCCACAGTTTTCTTCTGTGGCACACATGAGCATCATCCCACAGATCAGGTTTGGCCCCAACTTGCCCATAACCGCGTCCACAATGGTCACAGTGTATTTCTCCATCAAGCACTGGCACATCCCAGCAGCGGCTCCTGGTGCAAAGCGGCAGAGCTGGGCCATGGATTTGCCAATAGCTTCCTAAGGAAGAAGACAAAGGACTTTGGGTGAAGTTAGTGGCTTGCCCTGCGTCTGAATATAGACTCGGAGACATCATTCTCAACTTGAAAGCTGCCGCCTGTCTGAGCCTTGCAGTTTAGGACACATGAAGGTGGAACCAAGGAAGATGCCAAGAATCATCACAAGGTTTTATTCATAGGGCCAGTTAGGGTTGTGGGGGGCCAGTGGCCTCAAGCTCAAAGGAGGCCCCCAATTTTCGGCATTCAGTAAGTTTCACAGCTGTTCATCATATGAAATTGTGACATGCTCTCTCAGCTAAGAACTGCAAATTTAAGCAAATCAGAGATGTGGGTTTTTTTCTGACATAGATTTTGCCATATACTTAATATCAGCTGTGAGCAGTGCTTTGTTTCCTGGGAGAAGAGGCTGAAAGTTGAAAAGACAAAGACCTGCCCAGTCCACTCATCCCTGGAGCTTCTATTCCACCTTTTCTATCAGTTAAACTTTTAGCTTCCTGAGCTTTGGTTGCAGACACTTTCACAAGCTTAATGCTGAGGTCCAGAAACATTTTAAAAATAAATAAATAAAAGAACAATTTAGAGTCTCATGATGTTGCATTCTGGACCAGAGTTTGGATGTGTAAAGCAGCCTTCTTCAGATGTTTCAGACCAAAATATCCATCAGACCCAGTATGATAGGACTCTGCTGTCTGGGGCTGATGGGCATCGTGTTGGAGAAGGCTGAATTAAGGCACAAAGAAAGGAGAATACAATACCTTGGGGAGGCTGGATTCAATCCGGCCTACAAGGTTCTTGCACAGCCAACACTGAGGCAAAACATAACGCCAGGGCCAAGGGAAGAGTAGCTCCTCCTTGGGATTATCCTGGGAAAAGAAATAGGAATAAGTCATGTAGCAGGTAGGCACAGAAATTAATCAAAGGTGCAACAGAGCAGATCTCATTTTGGGAAGATTAACGCCCTGTTCTTACTGGAGCATAAATGTTCCAGCTTCGGCTACTTCATTGAACCCACCTGAGGGGTGCACTCCCCGCCCCCCAGCTTTGCCATTTATGTACCATAAAAGCCTAGGGCTTGCCAATCAGAAGGTCAGCGATTCGAATCTCCGCAACAGGGTGAGCTCCCATTGCTCAGTTCCTGCTCCTGCCAACCTAGCAGTTTGAAAGCATGTCAAAGTGCAAGTAGATAAATAGGTACTGCTCCGGCAGGAAGGTAAACGACATTTCCATGCGCTGCTCTGGTTTGCCAGAAGTGGCTTAGTCATGCTGGACCGAACGATCAGGGGTGCCTTTACCTAGGTGTATTGATTCTCCTACTGACCCACCCACTGGACTTTTCTCTGCCCATTCTCCCCTACCCTTGCCTCATTCCTCTTCCTTTCTATCTTCCCTCCTGCATTGCCCACTGCAGGGCAGCTGTAACTGGGTGCTTAGCATATTTTTAGTGGTATTTGTTGCCTTATAATGGTTTCAAAGTGGCTCTATATATGCTCTTGTGCACCAAACTGTAAAAAGGTTTTTCTAAAAGGTAGGATATAAATGTTTAAATAAATACATTTTATTTTATTTTATTTATTTATTTCATTTATGAAGCACCTTTTCTTCCAAGAAGCCCAAAGTGCTCCTTATGACAACCCCGTGGAGCAAGTTAGGCAGTCACTGGCCCAACCTCAGTGGATGTCATGGCTGAATAGGGATTTTTGCCCTGGTTTTCCAGGTCCTAGTCTGACACTCTCTGGCCACTAGAACACACTGGCTCTCTTTTGAAACCATTATAATTTTATTCTGATGGGAAAGTAGAATGAAGTAGGATGCAAGATGCTTTCCTAGACAACTGCTTAGATCAGCCTTCTCTGACCCAATGCCCTCCAGATGTTTGTGGGTTGTACTGTCAAACATATGGAGGTTACCATGTTGTGGAAGGCTGGCTTAGGGGTTCATACAATTTTCTTTCACTGGACTGGAGTTCATGTCATCAGAAGAGGCTCTCCTTACCTGGGTCTTGTTGTTGGGCATAATAAAAGCTTTGCCTTGCAGGAGCTGGATCTGTTCTGCCATCTTTTGAACCAGCAGACCAAAGATGTCCTTGCTCTCCAGTGGGTCAGACTGGCAGAGGCCAAACTTTGCACATACAGCATCGGGTTGCTGAAGGGCAGAAGGGATAAGGCATGAGAAAGGAATACTCCATCTCCAGTTGCCCTAATCTGAAAGGCAAGGCAGAGGCATGCCCGCCAAGCGGCCTGATTTTCCAGGGACAGTCCCAGAATTACAAAAGCCACCCCAGCTTCTGATTTGAACCTGGAATGTCCCTATTTCTCCCACTGGCTGCCGCGAAGGAGCATCCTGTTGCCTCTCCATGGCTACCGCTGCCAGACTCCCCCCTTGGGCAGCTTATAGCAGCTGCTGGACAGCAGGTGAGGAAGAGAGGCTGCCACCTGTGAGGGGAACCCCCCCCCATGACACACCAGCTCTGAGGTGCAGGCAGAACACAGGGCTGCCCTGGGCAGGAAGAAAGGGGGAGATGAGCAGAGTGAAAAGAAGTCTTGAGGGTTTTTTTTTTTAAAAAAAAAATGATTCCAACATCCACATCTAATCTTGCCTCTTTCTAAAATATATTTATTATTTGTTTTTAAATACATTTATTGGTGTGTGTGCTTCTTTTCCTATTTTAATTTGAGGAATGCTGGAGGGTATGAAGAGGTGGTCCTTGCAGCACAGGCCCTGGGGAAGTTTTCCTGCACAAACCCCATTGAAATGTGCAAGAACTTCCCAGTGGAATAGACCAGATGAGCCTGTCAGCTGCTTTGCTGCCCTTTCAGGGCATCCAAAACCAACTACCTCATGACAGAGCAGCCTCTGCTTTCCCTCCCTTGCCCTGCCTCCACACAACAGCCACTGTGTTGTTTGTTGTGGAGAAATTATTTGCCATTGATGTGTGTGGGGAAAGGGCTACTTACAATCTGTCCTTCTAAGGCGGTGATGAATAGAGAATAGTAGGTATCCACAAGCTCCTGGCATCTTGGGATTAAGGTCTGAAGTGAAAAAGCTGCGCATTCGTGTTTCAAGTAGTTCTGGATGGCCTTCTGTGTGGGAACAGCAATGTTAAGAGAGCAGCGGGGAGAACATAGGACAATTTCTGGGTGCCAAGATCCAAGTTTGGGGGAAGTACTCTTTGGGGAGAGAACCCCAGCAGATACTTTAAACATGCAGCAAAGTAAAGTGTGGAAATATAGGCTGTAACACCTTTAAAATGTGCCCCTCCACATGAGTTCCAAAATGTCCCCTTAAAATGTTTCTTTTCCTTGTTTCCCCAGCATAGGAAAAAGACCACGTTTCGTAAGTTTAAAAAATGGTTTACTTACAAATTCTCCATAGGTGAGAGTCTTGTGCTTCAGAAATAGTTATACAGGGAGTAAAACTTTGCCTAGTGGTGAAACTTCCTATAGGAATTCAAGAGTGGCTCATGCGGGTGAGCGGAAGCAATCAAGTAGAGTGAAGAACAAAGTTCCTCCCAAGGTGGTGGGAAGTGGACATAGCTAAGCCTGGCAGTATAGCTTACACTATGGTATTAACCTCTTCCTATATTAAATAGACATGCATGTTTGTGATATGAGGCTGGTTACCCCACACATAGGAAAAGCCTGCTGGATCAGGCCAGTGGTCCACCTAGTCCAGCATTCTGTTCATAGCTGTCAACTTTTCCCTTTTCTTGTGAGGAATCCTATTTGGAATAAGGGAATTTCCCTTTAAAAAAGGGAAACATTGACAGCTATGATTCTGTTCTCTTCTTTTAAAGCCATTCAAGTTGGTGGCCATCACTGCCGCCTGTGGGAGCAAGTTCCATAATTTAACTGTGTGTTGTGTGAAGAACTTTATTTCATCCAACACTCAGCTTCATTGGATGTTTCTAAGTTCTGGTGTCTGGGAGCTATTTGGGCAAGACTGAGATCTCTGTCCAGCTGTCTCTCACAATGCCTGCCTCTCCTGGGACTATTCATACAATCAGCTTAGCTAAGAACATCCGAAGACCCCCAAGGGAGCCCTTTCTAGTCTAACAGCCCGTTTGCATAGTAGCCAACCAGACGTCACAAGCAAGACCTGAGTGTAATGGCCCTCTTCTCACTGGTCTGTCCTCTTTAACAGCACCACCCTACACATGTTCACTCATAAGTAAGAACCACTGAATTTAGTGACACTTACACCCAGGTAAATAAATGAGTATGTAGGGTTTCAGCCTGAAACCCACATGTTTTAGACTGCAGATGCATAATGGGTTATTTTTATTTACAGGATTCTCCATGGTATGAAGGCAAATCTGGGTTAAATGTCAACAAAAGGTACAGACTAAATGCTGCTGCAAAAAAAGAGAGAGAACAACCTTGTGGGCAGCAGCAGCACTAATTCCACACATTCCAGCTACCTGGGTTACCTTAAAGGTTGACTCCTTGGCCATGCGAACAAGGATGGTAACAATCTCTTTGCAGTCTGCACAAGTGTCTTCCTGGAGGAAAAATTAAGGAAATGAGGGCAACCTGAAAATGCAGCTGTCACAAAACCCTGGGTCACCGGCAGAAAGTGGGCAGGCAACCACTGGGCTTCTTGACACAGCAACCCAATATGCCAAAGACAGAGACAGTGCAGCTGTCCCCAACTAACCCCACCCCCAAGTTTTAACTTCCTGCACCAAAGTCAAGTCAGAGGAGGGATAGAGAGAGAGAGAACAGCAGCTACTCACTTGGGTGGCACTGTTCCATCCAGCCTGCATGCAGTGTTCCCAGGCACCACACTGGATGGCCGTCACGAGGTTCTTGCACCAATATGTAGGACCTTTGGCACATCCATCCTCAATGGAAATCTTGCCAGCCAGCACTGGAAAAGGGCAGAGAAGGACATGCCCTTGTGAGCAGCATCATAATGTGGGCAGGATAATATTGTTTTATAGGTTTGGTGGGAAGTGGTGTGGAGGGCAGTCTGGAATCTGGATGACACACGTGATCCTTTCCAAACCTGTGATCCTGTATATGTGAGGTTAGAATACACCTGTCATCTGCACCTTAAAGGGTGAGCGCTATTGCCTTAGAGACAAACGAGGAGCCCTTTCTCCACCTCATCTGTCTGGATGATACATCATCCTAGGATGTAGAATAATAGGCCATGAGAGGGCTGTGTATGCGAGAGCTGGGCTGATTTGGGAAACTGGAAAGATGGAGACATGTCTTGCTCTGTGCTGGACTTGGGGCTCCCCTGGAAACCTGATGGGGAAGCAAATCTGCTGAGGTGTTGATTCTGTAAACCCTTCCATCCTATGCTCAGGTATATAGGTAAAAATGTAAACGTAAAAGACCCCTGGACAGTTAAGTCCAGTTAAAGGCGACTATGGGGTGTGGCGCTCATCTAGCTTCAGGCCGAAGGAGCTGGCGTTTGTCCACAGACTGTATACATGAAAATAAAACCATATATCCTAAAGAAACCACAGTCTCTGTTGACCATTCCAAGCAATCTGAACCCTGGATAAGCACTGGAACTCCCGAAGTCTCTTTCTGCTCAAGGAATAGGGTACAGAAGACAATGTGCTTATCTTAAAGTCAAGTCTCTGAGTCGTAGACCACAGGAAGCAGTGCAATGAAATCTCAGTTGATGCACTTGAAAAGCCAGGGAGGGAAACAATCTCAGTATTTCCAGTGTTTGCAGCTCAGGCTCTCCTGGACTAATTTTCCTCAGTTGCATGATGAGGAGGGGCATCAGGGCATGGTTGAGAAATTTTACCACTTAGGTTGTTTACTCAGGTTTGTCCAATATTTGAAGTGGAAGCAAAAGAGGCTGCCTGGTTTGCAAGCCAGTTGTGGTCAGAGATTCATGGGCACTCCTAGCGCAGGAGCAGGGAACAGACCTTGACCTCACAGGCTTCAGAGGGTGTGGACTCAACCCTACCAGTTGCTCTTACCTTGCCTTCTGTTGCACTCTTTTTTCTTCCATTTTAACCCCTCCTTTCCTCCAAGGAGCTCAGGGTAGCAGTGCCTGCATCTCCCCCACTCAACTATTTTGTGTGATAGATTACCCTGAGCAAGTGTGACCGGCTCATGGCTTAACTGGCTCTGTGAGGATTTGTGTCTTTCTCCAGTCCCAGCCCAACACTCTTAACTATTACAACATGCTGTCTTTCTAGAGAGGGAGGTAATTCAGTGAGGAGTAAGCTGGATTCTTTATGGCTGGAGCTATTGGGTTTTGTCAGGCACCAGGCTCAGCCCCCACCCTTGCTTGGTTGGCAACGGGAGCTCACCCCATCGCGGGGATTCGAACTGCCAACCTTCTGATCAGCAAGTCCTAGGCTCTGTGGTTTAACCCACAGCGCCACCCGCGTCCCCAGTTATCTATACTGACCAGTAATACCAGAGTATTTGTTTGCCCTCCTAAATTATAGATTGTTATAATCTACACTTGCTGTCTGCTTATTTTGGGTCCTTTTATTTTTAACTGGGGTTTTTTTTTAACCTATATTTTGATAAATTTATTATATATACTGTTTTATTGCTAATTTTTGCATATTTTATACTATTGGAAGTAATTCACTTAGATTTTTTTTTAATTGTTGTTGTTGTTGTTTAGTCGTTTAGTCGTGTCCGACTCTTTGTGACCCCATGGATCTTTTAAATTTAAGTGACATTAATAAATTGACATGAATAAATGATAAAAAAATTAAAGAACACTATGCAAACCAGTGGAGGTAGTGCACACCAAGCATGACTAGTAGCCATTGATACCCCCATGAATTTGCCTAATCCTCCTTTAAAGCCACTAAGTTAGTGGTGATCACGGCCTCCTGTGTGAATAAGTTACTTATTTTATCTGTCCTGAATCTTCCAACATTCTACTTGAAGTTCCTAATGGCCGTGGGGAAAAGGGATGCCCCACCCACCTCCTGCCCCTTCCCCAGTGCTTACCAGCAGGACCTCCACAGAGGAGAGTGACGAGAAGCAGGTGCCACATGGTTGTGCTGTGTAAAGACCCCTGAATACGATTCTCTTTTATAGTTCTGCTGTAGAAGGAGGGGCTTGTGTGGCACCAGTGGAGAAGATCTGCGGAGATCCTGCCCAGCTGAAAGCATCATGTTACCGACACATCTACAGTTTCACTCACGCTCAAGCTTGGCTTCCTGTTGGGCATGTAGCCCCTCAGTTCTGAGATGTGGTGAGGAACTAGAGTGACAGGTACTTTGTGTTGGAGAATTCCCATGTAACTCTGCTAGAGTGGAGGCCCTGATCAGTGGTATAACATGAAGATACAGCCCTGAATTAGTTGGCACATATTCTTCAGTTCCAAATTACAGTCCATTTCTGCAACCATTCCAGTCCTAGGAACCCTTCACCTCTTCTATTCTGGTTAGTCTGGAATGGGCATAGTGTCTTCTTTATTTTTACAGAACATTTCACTGTCTCTCCTTCCTCTCAGGACTTAAAAAAAAATACTGGGAAATATTATTATGTTTGTTGTTGTTGTTGAGTTTATTTACCACCCTTTTATCCGCAGGTATAGTCAGAAAATTGACTTTTCCATGCAATTTTATGTGGTAAATATGACCTTTGGTCTACATTGGAGAGTATTCTTGATCCCAAGCCCTCTTATCTCCCTCATATTCTTACTGTTCCCCCCTGTAGGACTGATCTGTAGTCTTGTGGATATGCCAGACTGGGGCTCCCCATCTCATGTGGGGAGCAAGTGTCACCAGTAAACTCCATAATTAATAGTGGCTTAGCTTTCATAGAACACTTTTGGAATGTTAAATGTTAAACATTGAGTGGTTTAACAGTCAACCCTGGGAACTCTGCAAATTGTAGTTCTGTGAGGGAAATAAGGGTCTCCCGGGACCCTTAAAAAGCTACAGTTCCAGGATTTTTGAGGGGAAGTCACAGTTGCTTAAAAGTGTATAGTGGTACTTCTATAGTAAATGATATGGTAGTAGTAGTAGTAGTGTAGTGCAAGTGAGGCCTGTGTGAAGCCTAAGAAGACCACCTGCTGACTTCTGGTTCATCTGTTCATCATTTTTCTACACTGATTCTTAGATGTAGGGCTCATTCAGGTATTTACAGTGTCATAGGATTTGCTACACAATTTGGCTGCTTGTTGCTTTACCTCTTTGATGACTAGAACTACAGCACTCAAAAAGGAGGCTGGGCTAGGTGTGGAATGTAGCCGCACATTCTAGAATCAAGGATGGGCGAAGACTCTCTTGTTATGTGGACGTATTGATTCCCACCAGGAGTATAACTGCTCTTGGCTTTTCCTCTTTTAGCTGAGTGGGACTCTTGAAAGGGGGCTTATGCAACTAAGCAAATAGCATCTGAATAGAGCCATTCATCCGTTCCTGGACTGGATGACGAGGACCATCATCAACCTCTCCATTAATGAGCATATTGGGACTGGATGCTGTTTGCAGAAGAGGGCAGGGACCCTCTTCCCAGATTGCCATGTTCCAAACCTCCTCTTAACTTAAAAAATGTGTATTTATGTGCAAATTGTGCAATGCTGATGTCACACACCTATCCTCGTGATTGATTTCTTGAACTAATGGCAACTAAGGTAAATAAACCAAAATAAAAACATAGTCCCTGCCCACATAAGGAAAACAAGAGTACAGGAGAAGGGGGGTGTCAGGGACTGGACAGAGGAAGAAGGGTGGAGACCGCCTCCCCAGCTTGAACCTTCCAGAGAAGAGGAAGACATTATAGATTTACAAAAGTGGTTTGTGGGAGGTCACAGCTCAGAGGTAGATGAGAGATGGAGGAGGCAGAGCCAGAGCAGCTGGCTGACACGTTATCACTAGAAAGCATTCCAGACCCACCTTCTCCCAGAACCTGGTGAGCACTGAAAGTAAGAGAGCAAAGGCTTGGAGACAAATGGCCCTAAACGACCACCATAAGGTAGGTGGTGCTGTTGATGATTGAGGAGATAAGGGGGGTGGAGATTACTTGGACCAATGCAATTACTCAAGAGGCAACATTTCTAAGACTCTCTCTGTGAATATTGAATAAAAGACCTTGGTAAGAACTTTCTTTGTCTATCTATTCCTGGCAGTCTACCGTGGGGGGGACCAGGTTCCATGACGCCTGACAGGGGCAGATCAGTGTGAGCATACAATAAAGTTTGCAGCTTTGAGATTCAGGGTAGATTAAAAAAGAAAATATTGGTTGACGTTTTCCTTGGTTAGGGATAGGTTTTGGGTTAGGTTTAAGATTAGGGTTGAGTAAGCATTAGGGTTAGGGTTAGCATTTTGGGATTAGGATTAGGTTTATGTTTAGTTTTAGGTTTAGGTTTAGGGTAAAGGTTAGGGTTTTCCCAGGAGTGATGTATGGAAGTGAGAGCTGGACCATAAAGAAGGCTGATCGCCGAAGAATTGATTCGTTTGAATTATGGTGCTGGAGGAGACTCTTGAGAGTCCCATGGACTGCAAGAAGATCAAACGTATCCATTCTTAAGGAAATCATCCCTGAGTGCTCACTGGAAGGACAGATCCTGAAGCTGAGGCTCCAATACTTTGGCCACCTCATGAGAAGACTCCCTGGAAAAGACCCTGATGTTGGGAAAGATGGAGGGCACAAGGAGAAGGGGACGACAGAGGACGAGATGGTTGGACAGTGTTCTCGAAGCTACCAGCATGAGTTTGACCAAACTGCGGGAGGCAGTGGAAGACAGGAGGGCCTGGCGTGCTCTGATCCATGGGGTCACGAAGAGTCAGACACGACTAAACGACTAAACAACAACACCAAGCATTAGGGTTAGGGTTAGCATTTTAGGATTAGGATTAGGTTTATGTTTAGTCTTAGGTTTAGGTTTAGGGTAAAGGTTAGGGTTAGGGTTGTGTCCGGGTTAGGGTTATTCTCAGGGTTATGGTTAGGGTTGCCTTATGGTTAGAGTTAGAGTAAGATTTAGGGTTAGGGTTAGGCTTCTGGTTAGGGTTACTATGGCGGGTATGGTTAGGGTTGGGTTAGGGTTAGAATTGGTTAGGGTTAGGCATTGGGTTACTTTTAGGGGTAGGGATAGGATTAGGCTTATGGCAAGGGTTTGGGTTCCGTTAGGGTTTGGGTTTGGGTTAGGCTTAGACTTAGGCTTAGGTTTAGGGTTAGGGTTAGGGTTAGGGTTAGGGTTAGGGTTAGGGTTAGGGTTATTCTCAGGGTTAGGTTTAGGGGTAGGTTAGGCTTACATTTGCAGATAGGGTTAGGATTGTGTCCAGGTTAGGGTTAGGGAATACCCCTAAAAATGTTTAGGGGTACTCTCAATTCCTACTCATATGGAAATACTGGTTTAGCCTTTGGGTTACTGTTAGGGTTATGATAGCCTAAGGGTTAGCGTTAGGTTATGGGTTATGGAATTGGGTTTGGGTTAGGCTTAAAATTAGGGTTGGGCAAGGATTAGGGTTAGCGTTAGGGTTGGTGTTTGAGTTTGAGTTATTCTCAGCGTTAGGATAAGGTTACCAGACGTCCCCGTTTCCCAGGGACAGTCCCAGATTTACAAATCAGTCTCCTGACAAAATCCATCTGTTTAGTAGGAAGTCGAAAAGTGTCCCTGAATTCATTGAAAAAAATATTAGGTTAGATAGCCTTAGGTTAGGATTAGGGTTGGACTAGCATTAGGGTTAGGGTTAGGCATTGGGTTACTTTTAGGGGTAGGGATACCTTAGAGTTAGGGATAGGCTTAGGTTTATGGCCAGAGTTTGGGTTCTGTTAGGGTTTGTGTTTGGGTTAGGGTTACGTTTAGGGGTAGGGTTATTCTCAGGGTCGGATGTTCAGCTTCTGAAAAACATTAAAAAACCAGAACATTTACTTCTGGGTTTTCGGCATGCGGGAACCAAGGTTTGACCGTAACACTAATGTCTCAGAACAAATGTATCTGATCTTTAGAAAACACAACCTGAAAAAAGAGACAATGCATATACTTTTGTAAAATAAGAAATGCTTTAATAAAAATTATTTTCAAAATATTTTTAAATACAGTATTTAAAATATTAC
The DNA here is from genome assembly GCF_964252035.2 of Podarcis erhardii. Lineage (NCBI taxonomy): Eukaryota > Metazoa > Chordata > Lepidosauria > Squamata > Lacertidae > Podarcis > Podarcis erhardii. The sequence goes on along the minus strand of NC_138511.1, from coordinate 5,310,926 downwards.
AAGATCTGGGCAGCCAAGCAGAGATATATTTACACACTCGTGTGTGTGTGTGTGTGTGACAAATTCCAGAGGAACCATCCTGTTAGGCTGCAATAGATTGTAATGGATTGCTTTGCAGTCACTTCAGCACCAGATGAAAAAAAAGTTGCCCCACCGTCACCCGGCCCCGTATTTTGGCCGAATCAAGGTGGCAGCCCGAGGCTTCGGGCCCTCTCGATGGAAAGAGAAGGGAGGGAACCATGGCAACCAGAACCCGGAAGTGCAGTGCCCAGGCCGCTCTAGGAGTGTGAACTCATTTCTGCCCTCTATCCCTCCGAGCCAGTTTGAAAGAGGAAGAACTTGTAGTGTTCACCCGGAAGCGGAAGTGTCGCGCCAGCCTGCTGCGTGTGGGGATCGTTTCGCAGCGTTCGAGGAGCGGGAGAAGGCGCCGCCGAGGCCGAGCGGGGCAGAAGCGGCTGCTCTTGCGGGGCAGTAGCGGGGCTGCGGGGCAGCCGCCATGGCGGACGTCACCGCTCGGAGCCTGCAGTACGAGTACAAGGCGGTGAGTGGCGCGCGCGCGCGCGGGGGGGGGGGTTGGCGGGGCTGTAAACCAGGCTTGTGGCTAGTGGGCAGTGCTCACCGTTTGCTCTAGTCAGACCACATCCTCGGAAACTTGACTGGAGTTCAGTGGGCCTGCTCTGAATATGGCTACAAACGGGGCTTAAATGTTCAACCGGAACTCACCGGGACTGAGTTCCGCTGCGTGTCGGAGGCGAGGTTGTAATGCGGCCGCAAGCATGCCGGCAGTTGGGCGGAGAAGCGTCCCTCACCCCCAAAAAGCGTTGTTTCCCCCTACTACAGAAGGCTTTGGCTCCCCACAGTATAGTACTTTTTAGGTGCTTTAATCTTTCATAATAAATTATAAAAATACTGCTTTTTAAAGAAATCATTTTTAATGATGTCCCAATAAAAATAGCCAATCAATATATCCACATCATAGTCTGGACCTCTGAAGCATATCTCCAAATCTCCCAATCCTGCCTCCTCTCGTTGTTTTCATATTTTCCACATCCCAGTCCTAACGCTTTAATTATAAAAGTACTGTTGATTGTTAGTATTGTTAATTGTTTATAATATTACTGGGGAAAAGTTGCTGTTTTTTGTGGCGAGAATGAAGAAGCTCTTTTCGACCCCCTGACTTCCTTTCCTTGCAGGCAGGAAGCAGCCGAAATCTGCAAGGCCAGCTGAGAGGTGGCACCTGTCAGCTTGCATGATGCTTCTGCACTGATCTCTTGGAAGTTGAGCAGGAGGAATTTCTCCTCCCACACCCTCAGTGCTAGCAGCGGCAATTTAAATCTGAAATCTTAGGCGCAGTATACTGCACCAAGAGTTCAGAAACTGCTCGCACTAATGAAATCCCCTGTCACGAAACATGCCTAGCACTATGGTAGTATTGGAGGCTGCCAGATGATAATGGATTCCTGACCATTGGTCATGCTGGTTTGGGCTGATGGCAGTTTTATTCCAACAAGTTCCAGAGAGCCATAGGTTCCTCCCCTCCGTGGTAAAGTAACACAGTTACCCATTTTAATAACAATAGCAGGAATTACATAACATTTTTACTGTTCAAAGCAAATCATATACAGTGGTGCCTCGCAAGAGGCTCTTCGTATAGCGGTTTTTTCGTCTTGCGAAGCAAGCCCATTGACAGCTTAGCGGATTAGCGCTATTAGCGGTTTAGCGGCTTTTAGCAGATCAGCTGATAAGCGGCTTAGCGGCTTAGGAAAAGGGGGGAAAGGGGGGGAAAACCCGCAGGAACTCGCAAGACATTTTGTCTTGCGAAGCAAGCCCATAGGGAAATTCGTTTTGCGAAGCGCCTCCAAAACGGAAAACCCTTTCGTCTAGCGGGTTTTCCGTCTTGCGAGGCGTTCGTCTTGCGGGGCACCACTGTACAAATCTCTCAGACCAGTTTTTCTATCCCCTTCCTATTGTGGAGAATAGATGTCTTGCTGATGCCACCTAGTGAATTTGAGTGAGCTGAAATTTGACTCACAGACCTTGGGATTGTAACGCAAGCTCTTAACAACTACAGCAGGTGCTGTTTTGCAAACTGCTGCTGACAGTGATGTGAAACCCTAGAGCTGAAGCCGTCTATTACTTTTATTCTTGAAGCCAATAATTGTGGGAGGGGTATGGCAAAGGAGGCTCTTCTAATAGCAGAATATTTGACAATATGTTTCATTTCCTTCTTACCTCACATTGTCTTCTTGATTCTTCCAGAACTCTAATCTTGTACTTCAAGCTGATCGCTCCCTGATTGACAGGACCCGGCGTGATGAACCTACAGGAGAGGTCCTGTCGTTGGTGGGGAAGCTGGAAGGAACTCGAATGGGTGACAAGGCCCAGAGGACCAAACCCCAGATGCAGGAGGAGAGACGAGCAAAGTGGGTGAAGACTATTTAATATGTTCTTTCGATTGTTGTGTAATAGCTCACTGAATTCTAGAGTTGGATCCAATAATTGAATGTCTCTGCTTATCATATTCAGGCCTTTGTCACTAATCAGCTGAGCGAAGTGCTCAGTTGTTCAGGGAACTTCTTTTTTTAATTTGTTTTTTTTTTAATTTTATTTTTGTATTTTCTATTTTACATAAACAAACGAAATAAAAACATAAACATAAAATCCCCTTTGACTTCCCTCCCCCCATCGTGGATCTTAATATAATGATTTCCCCCTCCGCATCTCTTTTTATAACTCTATTCTTACAAATCCTTTATCATTCCATTTTTCAAATTTGTACTACAAGTTTTCTGTCAACCCTACCAATGTGTGTAGTTGTTTACAATAGTTTTTCAAATAGATTGTAGACTTTCCCCATTCTTTATTAAAGTCTGCCTCTTCTTGGTTTCTAATTTCTTCCTGTAAGTTTTGCCATCTCAACATAGTTCATCAGTTTTATCTGCCACTCTTCCTTGGTCGGAGTTGTACCATCTTTCCATTTCTGGGCTAACAGAATCCGCGCAGCCGTGGTCGCGTACATAAATAGTTTCATCTGGTCCTTCGGGGTCTCTGGACCTATAATGCCTAAGAGAAAAGCATAGGAAAGAGGTTTCCTAAGAGGTTTCTTAGGAAAAGTTATTTTCAACATTTTTTTCAATTAATTGTATATCATTTCCCATAAGTCTTTTATCATCTTAAATGACCACTACATGTGATAAAAAGTACCCACTTTCTTTTTACATTTCCGAAATGTTTTAGACTTTGATTTATACATTTTAGCTAATTTACTAGGAGTTAAATACCAATGATACATCATTTTCATATAGTTCTTCAAAGTGTAACAAGCTGTAAATTTTAATCTGTTGTCCATATTTTCCCACACTGCTAATTCCATATTATAACCAAAATGCTTCACCCAGTAGACCGTAACCAATTTGACCTGTTCTTTAGTTTGCCAATTTAATAGAAGTTTATACATTTTAGAAATTAACTTAGTTTTATTCTCTAATAGTTCCCTTTCAAACTGGGAGGTTTTATTTAAACAACCCTTCTTTTTGTCAAACACTTCATTAAGTTGGTTACAGATAGGTAGCCGTGTTGGTCTGCCATGGTCAAAACAAAATAAAAAAATTCCTTCCAGTAGCACCTTAAAGACCAACTGAGTTAGTTCTAGGTATGAGCTTTCGTGTGCATGCACACTTCTTCAGATACACTGAAACAGAAGTCACCGGACCTTTCTATATAGTGAGAAGGTGGGGAGGGGTATTACTCAGAAGGGTGGTGGGAATGGGTGATTGGCAGATAGCTGCGATGAGCCTGTTGACGACTCTTAACGACTGCAATAGGTCTAACAGGAAAAAGCAAGGGGTGAGAAGGTGAAAAATGGCTTTGTCATGTATAATGAGATAAGAATCCAATGTCTTTATTCAAACCAGGTCTCTCCATAGTTTTAAGTTTGGTGATAAGTTGCAATTCAGCAGCTTCTCTTTCCAGTCTATTTCTGAAATTCCTTTGTAATAGAACAGCTACTTTGAGATCTTGTAATAGAACAGCTACTTTGAGATCATTAAGTTGGTGATATTGCAGCCAATCAGTTACTAATTCTCTTATATCTTCAAACCTCCTTAATTTTAAATCTTGATCTACTTCTATTAATAATTCTTTATATGTTGCACGATCATTTCTCATATTCCTTTTTTTTTTAACCAGTATTGCTTCTAGTGGAAAGAGCCACCATGGTGTTATGTGTTCCAATAAATATTTGTATTTGTCCCGTACTTCCTACACCAGTTATCTTATAACATGATTAAAAAAGCTTTATGAACTTTAACCTTGTCATACCACAAATAGGCATGCCCGCCAAATCGGTTATTGTGTCCTTCAAGATCTTATATGGAACCACTTTCCAATGATATACATTCCTTTAACTAGCGAAGAAAAGATGCCTCAAAATATAATTTCATATCTGGTAAGGAGAATCCTCCTCTTTCTTTGGCACCTGTCAGTAATTTATACTTTTTCTTGGTTTCTTCCCCTGACAGATAAATCTAGTAATATCTTTCTGTCATTATTTAAAGCATCTTGTATTGCTGATCACTGGTATTGTTTGAAACAGAAACAACATTTTTGGTAGCGCATTCATTTTTATCACATATACCCTCCCTATAAGTGACAAGTTCACCCTTCTCCAAATTTCTATGCTCTTCTTAACTCTAGACTTTCACATAATTACCTCTAAAAATTTATTCTATAACCCTTGGTATACTGACCTTCAACTATATCCTTCAGCTGCCTGCCCAGGAGAAATCCGGCCTGATCTTGATGTATTATGTCCTTTAATACGGATTTCGTCTGTTTCGCCAGTATAGATAGATGCAAATAGCTTATAGTCAATTGTTCAATAGAGAGATCGACCTGTAATTTTTAACTGACATTAAATCAGAGTCTTGTTTCAGAGTAAGTGTAATATAAGCATTAGTCCACAAATCTGGAACATTTCCTGCTACTAAAATTTCATTCATTACACCTTTCAGTAGTTGGAGTAAGAAGTCCTGTAGTTTCTTATAATATTTTGCTGATAGTCCATCTGGCCCTGGTGCTTTACCTATTTTGAGTTGGTTTATTACCTGTTGTATTTCCATCGTTGCTATAGGGGCGTTTAAGTTGTCCAGGGAACTTCTAACCTGCTTGTTTATTTTAACTGACAGCAACTCCTATCTTTCCCATCAACTACTCCCTGATCCTTGTAGCTGAAGATTAAACCTGGGCCTTCTGCATGCAAAATATATGATCCACTGCTGAGCTACACCCTTGAAAATACTGTGTCAGGAAACACGGTAGTACTCCAACATCACTAAAAATAACATTATTCCCTAAGATAGTAGTAGCAGTAATAATAATAACAATAATAAGAATAAATTTATATGCCGCTCATCTGACTGGGTTCCCCCAGCCACTCTGAGCAGCTTCCAACAAATTAAAACACAATACAACACCAAACATTAAAAATTTCCCTCAACATGGCTGCCTTCGGGAAAGAAGCATGTGCTTTCTGTGTGTGTGCATGTGCTTATCTCTTCTGGCTATGAATTGGTCAGGTGTTCTCTTTCCTGATTGTGTGCCATCGATCTTCCCATCTTTCTAGGAGGCGGAAACGAGATGAGGACAGACATGACATTAACAAGATGAAAGGTTACACTCTGCTTTCTGAGGGCATTGATGAGATGGTGGGAATTATCTACAAACCCAAAACCAAGGAGACCCGAGAAACCTATGAAGTCTTGCTGAGCTTCATTCAGGCAGCTCTTGGAGATCAGGTGAGTGAAGAGAGTAATCCTCTTGGGGCATTGATTAACTAGATGCCTAATATCCCCATGTGTTCTGCTCTGTGTATGGACCAAAGAGAGTAATAATGTAAGCATATGAAGCATTTTAAATTTTCTGTAGTTATACCAGTATCCGGCATTATGAGTTCAGTTAACTTAATTGCATAAGCCTAGCAAATAATGTAATCAGCTAACACTAAATATATATAGCTCAGCAATTAGGAACCATTTCCTTGCTTCCGTGGTGGTGCTGAGATGGTAGAAATGCAAATGAATACAAGAAATAAATAATAGCAAATGGGGACATTTCTCAGAGATGTATTTTATTTTTATTAAATGATTTTCTGGTCTTGTGTCTGCATGATGTGTCCATCATCTGAAATATTGCACCTGCTTCCCTTGGTTTCACACCATAGAAAAATCAGTGCTTATTCTGAAGTAAACTCAGGTATATGGAGACGTACTCTGAAATACATGTGGGACCTGTAATAAAATATTGTAGTGTAGGTAAAGGTAGAAGGTAAAGGACCCCTGGACATTTAAATCCAGTCAAAGGCGACTATGTGGTGTGGTGCTCATCTCACTTTTCAGGCCGAGGGAGCCAGCACTTGTCCACAGATAGCTTTCCAGGTCATGTGGCCAGCATGCATTACTAATGCACTGAGGACCGTGAGAAGTGCTAGAGTGCATGGAAACACCATTTACTTTCCCGCTGTAGCGATACCTATTTATCTACTTGCACTGGTATGCTTTAAGACTGCTAGGTTGGTAGAAGCTGGGACAGAGCAACAGGAGTTCACCCTGTTGCATGGATTTGAACTGCTGACCTTCCGTTCGGCAAGCCCAAGAGGCTCAGTGACCACAGCACCACCCACATCCCCAAGTAATTTATTCTGTGAGATGCTCAGGGAAGGCATTTATCCTTCCATATCCCATTTTTTTCTCTCAACTGGTAGTCAGCATTCTGTGACAACTGGGCATACTTAATCCTCATTGACTTTTTGGGTGGAGAGGGTCATCACAGAATCATAGAATTGTAGAGTTGGAAAGGATACCTAGGGTCATCTAGTCCAAACCCCTGCAATGCAGGAATATCAGCTAGATCATACATGACAGATGACCATTGAGCCTCTGCTTAAAAACCTCTCATGGAAGTCTGCTCCACTGTCAAACAGTTCTTCCTGTCAGTGTAATTTTATAAGTACTATTTATATTTCTGCAAAACTCGGCATTTCCCCAAGCTTGTTGATGCACCTCTTGTTTGTCAGTTACCCCTTTTGGCTCCAATCTTGTTGGCACTCATCACCTGAGTTGGGCGCTAGAGTAAGCCAAGTCTTGTTTCTTGCAGCCCCGAGACATTCTCTGTGGAGCTGCTGATGAAGTCCTGGCTGTCCTCAAGAATGAAAAACTACGCGACAAGGAGCGACGGAAAGAAATTGATCTGCTGCTGGGACAGACGGATGACACCCGCTATCACGTGCTGGTGAACTTGGGCAAGAAGATCACGGACTATGGCGGGGACAAGGAGATCCAGAACATGGGTAGGGCCTGCAGCCTCAGGATCTTTTAGCTTCTTCTGTGTTTATCAGTTGGATACTGAATTCTGTACAGAATAATAAAGGTTCTCAGAGCCACTTAAAAATTACTTCATATAATACTGCACCAGCTCTCAGGCTTACAGTCTAAAAATACATGACACAAAAGGAAAGTGGTTTGGGACGGAGGAAAGAATAAGTAAACTCAGGTACAAGTTCTTAGTTGGAAGTTCTTCTCATGACTAGCTAGGATGGAAAGGTTCAAGGAGAGGAGCTAAAAGTTTGAGATTCCTGCATTGCAGGAGTTGGACTAGAACTAGATGACCCTCAGGCTCTCTTCCAACTCCCCATTCTATGATTCTATGACCTACGCTGATGGAGTGGCCCTGATTCCCTTCTCTCCTCTCCTCTGCTGTAGCGTGATGTAGCGGCTGATGCCAGGTGACAGTTGATGAAGGGAGGAGCCTGATTTCTTAGCACAGCTGGGAGTTATAGTAGTGAAATTGTAAAGTTGTTCCTGAGTGGTTGCTATAGGTAGTAGAGAGATTAGAGCTAAGTATTGTTTCCCAGTCCTGGACATCAAATAGCACTGAGAGGTGAATAAGTTTGGAAGCCTCTGCTAATGTGTTCTCATGGCAGAATGTGGTGGCTGTTGGGCAGGGTAGCTCACGTTGAGGAGACACCATAGTTGACTGATGGAGCCACGTGTATTACATGTTCAACCCTTAACAACTCCAGTTAGAGCTTCTTGGGTAACCCCAGTGGGGCAAATTTCCTCCTTTGAGGAGCCAATTTCAGTCAGAGTTTAATAGTAGGCTAGCTTCATATGTTGGCTCCCAGATGCCTCCTGCATCTATTGAGGTGTCCACCATGCACTGAATTCTGCTGCTTATGTGCCAGTACAAACCACTTTAAATGTTGGTTAGTGGTAGCATGCAAAGTTGTGACTAGTGCTTTTGAAGAGCACAGTCTAATATTCTGCACAGCTGCATTACAGGTTGCTTATGAGCATGGGTCATTGCTTGCCTGCCTTCAGAGGACACTGTTTTTCAAATAAAGCTCAGGATTCTTCTATATAGTACATATGACCTCTTCTCCTCACCTGATGTTGCTTGTTTCTGATTTTTGTCCTCCTTTGTAGATGACAACATTGATGAGACCTATGGGGTGAATGTGCAGTTTGAGTCTGATGAAGAGGTGAGTGATTCATTTGGTGTCAATGGATATGCATATTCCAGACAAGCAGAGGGTGGCCCTTGTCTGCATGCACCCCCAAGGAGAAAGGGCATTCCATTTAGTTCGCGATGCTGGGAGTTTGAATGTAGGCATCCAATAATCACACAAGGAATTCTCTCTTCCCATGTCCTTTTTCTAAGATTATCTTCCTTTCCAGGTAAAATATCTGGGGGTGAATTTAACATCTAAGAATGTGAACCTATTTAAAGATAACTATGAGAAATGCTGGGCTGAAGTGAAGAAAGATTTCGATATATGGTCAAGATTGAGACTTTCCTTGTTAGGCCGAATTGCTGTAATTAAGATGAATGTATTGCCGAGATTGTTGTTTTTGTTCCAGACATTGCAAATTTTAGATAAGATGGACTGTTTCAAGAAGTGGCAGAAAGATATATCTAAATTTGTCTGGCAGGGCAAAAAACCCAGAATTAAATTTAAGATTTTGACTGATGCAAAGGATAGAGGGGGCTTTGCCCTGCCGGACTTAAAACTTTATTATGAAGCAGCAGCTTTTTGCTGGCTGAAACCATGGCTACTTCTTGAGAATACAGACATTCTGGACCTGGAAGGCTATGATAATAGTTTTGGTTGGCATGCATATTTATGGTATGACAAGGTAAAGGTACATAGAAATTTTAAAAATCATATTATTAGGAAAGCATTGTATAATGTATGGAATCGATATAAAGATTTGTTTGAAAGTAAAACCCCCAGGTGGCTGTCACCAATGGAAGCTAAGGCGGTAAAAAGATTGAACATGGATACAGACTGGCCAAAATATTGTGAAATTATAGAATATGATGGTGAAAAGCTGAAACTACAGAGTTTTGAGAAATTGAAACCTAAAGTCCGAGATTGGTTACATTACTACCAGATTAATGAAACTTTTAAGCAGGACAGAAAACTAGGATTTCAGAAGGAGAGGTCAAAGTTAGAAACAGAATTGCTAGAACCCAATACTAAGAATTTGTCTAGAATGTATAATCTGCTGCTAAAATGGAATACACAAGATGAAACGGTTAAATCAGCCATGATTAAGTGGGCACAAGATATTGGTCATGATATTATGTTTGCTGACTGGGAGCAGTTATGGACCACAGGTATTAAATTTACGGCATGTAGTGCCCTGAAAGAGAACATAATGAAAATGATCTATAGGTGGTACATGACCCCAGTCAAGCTTGCAAAGATATATCATTTGCCCAATAACAATTGCTGGAAGTGTAATGAATGTGAAGGAACTTTTTATCACCTTTGGTGGACCTGCCCAAAGATTAAGGCCTACTGGGAAATGATCTATAATGAAATTAAGAAAATCCTTAAGTGGACATTTGTAAAGAAACCGGAGGCTTTTCTCCTGGGCATGGTCGGCCAATTGGTACCAAAGAAAGATAGGACCTTTTTTATGTACGCAACAACAGCAGCAAGAATCCTTTTGGCGAAGTATTGGAAGACTAAAGAACTACCTACTCTGGAAGAATGGCAGACCAAGGTGACTGAATTTATGGGACTGGCAGAGATGACCGGCAGAATCCGTGACCAGAGGAAAGAGACAGTGGAGGAGGACTGGAAAAAATTTAAAATCTATCTTAAAAATTGTTGTAAAATTTCGGAATGTTAAGATGTCAGGGGATTGGACACTAAGAATTACAGCTATAAATCGAAATTTATAAAGCAGAAACTCTTTTTAAAGAGAATTAAATATAAAAATGGGATGAAGAATTGCTAAAAATTTTGAAATTTGGATGCAGTGAAGGGGAGGTTTGGGGAAGTCGCATTATGTTTGTTTTGTTTTTTGTTTATGTTGTAAAATCAATAAAAATTATTAATAATAAAAAAAAAAAATATCTTCCTTTCCAGTTTATGGGTGGCAGTCAGTGCTGGTCGTGCTCAGTAGATCCATTGATGTTAGTGGACATGACTAGGTTAGGTTCATTAATTTCAGTTGGTCTGCTTTGGGAAGGGACTTAGTTGAATACAACCCTGTGTTTGTGAAGTGTTGCCAACATGTTAGAAAACTCTACATTTGATGTTTTTAACATTAAAGTGACACTGGTAGCTGCAATACTGCTGTTTATTATTTTGTACGTATTGACTTGATTACATGGTATTTCCTTCCTCCAAGGAGTTCAAACCAGTTTGTATTTCTCTCAACTCCTCTCTGTTTTATCCTTCCAAAAACCCTGTGAGGTAGGTTTGGGTGAGAGTGAATGTCTGGTTCAGTGAGAATTTGAACCCTGGTAGTAGGCTGTCAGGGGCTCAGGAGCTGAGGCACAGGGAAGATGGGAGATGGAGAGCGAGGGGGAGGAATCCAAAGGGAGCGTAGGAGGGGACAGTGGTCCGAGGGATTCCATGAGCCTCTCCAGCGAATCGGAAGATTCACAGAAGGGAGCGCCAGTGGCCAGGGGCAGGGGGGTCCCAAGGGGAACGCCCCAGGAGCAAGGGGGCAGCAGGGACTCCCAGAGCAGTAGTTGGAAATCAGGACCAGCTTCCCCACCAGAGCAGAGTGGGGGGGAAGAGTCCCAGGCATCGGGGCCAGTGCTTTCCCCACCAGGGAGAGGAGACGAGGCAGAGTCTACCACGCCTCCCTCGGAGAGTCGGACAACGGAAGGGAGGTCAGATCCGGCCAGTGTCACGGAAGAGGGAAGCAGTGATAGAAGTAGTGTAACGGTTAGGAGAAAGGTCACTGGGTTGGCGCGAGAAGCAAGTTCAAATGTACAGGAGCGCGGGACAGCAGAGAGTGAGGATTGGGAACCGGGTCCTAAAGCACGCCGGAGGCAGGGGGAGGAGCTAAGCGACTCAGCGTCGGAAGAGTCCAGAAAGGGCAATGCCCCAGAGGGCAGGAGGACCCAGAGGAGAAGAGAGCAGCGCAGGAGGTGGAGCAGGGCTAGGATCTTAAACTGGTGTGGAAGGGGCGGAGACTCAGACGGGACTTCGCCGATCTAGAGTCTAGACGTAGGGCTGCACGCTCTGGCTTTGAAATGGAAATTAAACTTCAATAAAGACTTTTGTACATAACATCAGCCTGGCGTTGGTCCTCTGTGAGCTGGGACCTAGAGGCAGCTCTGACATAGGCTATTAACATTTACATAAGAATTAGGATAATAACACTATACCTTGGAAGTTGAATGGAATCCATTCTGGGAGTCTGTTGACTTCCAAAACATTCGAAAACCAAATTGTGGCTTCTGATTGGCTGTAGGAAGCTCCTGCAGCCAATCAAAAGCTGTGGAAGCCCCGTTGGATGTAAGTTTGATCAGCGAACAATACAGTGGTACCTTGGTTTAAGAACAGCTTGGTTTATGAACAACTTGGATTAAGAATGCTGCAAACCCGGAAGTAGGTGTTTTGGTTTGTGAACTTTGCCTTGGAAACAGAACATGTTCTGCTTCCTGTTGAGTGTGTTCCATTTGTAAATTGAGTCCCCCGCTGCTATGGGAAAGCATGCCTTGGTTTAAGAACGCTTTGGTTTAAGAGCGGACTTCCAGAACGGATTAAGTTCGTAAACCAAGGTACCACTGTATCTTGTTCCAAGTAGAGGTTTTCTTCTAGGCCTCAACTCCTGCCTGCCTTTGCTTTAATGTAACATCACTTCTGGTAGATGTTCAACAGTGATAGTCTTTGGTTCTCCTAACAGAGATGTTATGTGGTTGGAAGTGTTGTGATATGTCCTTGGAAAGCGCACTGAACATGAATTATCTTGCACCAACAGGAGGGGGATGAGGATGTTTACGGTGAAGTACGGGATGAGGCTTCTGACGATGACATGGAAGGAGATGAGGCAGTGGTTCGCTGCACCCTTTCAGCCAATGTGAGTCACGCAGGGGAAAATGCAAAGCCTTTTGCCATTTATTAGGGTGGTGACTGTCAATAGCCTGTGTGCATATGTCCAGAATAACTTAAGAATCTCTGATACTATGTGGATTAGGAGAACTTCCTAACTGCTTAGGGGAATATGCCGTACTGTGGAGGAAAACACTACACATGTGGCCTTCCTCACCAAGTTCTTTTTAAGCCTTGTGTGCTGTAAGCTTTCATGTCTGTGTGCCAAGTAAGTTGTGCAGATAATTCTGTTTCTCTTAGCTTGTGGCCTCAGGTGAACTGATGAGCTCCAAAAAGAAAGACCTGCACCCCCGAGACATTGATGCTTTCTGGCTGCAGCGGCAGCTGAGCCGTTTCTATGATGATGCCATCGTATCCCAGAAAAAAGCTGATGAAGTGCTGGAAATCTTAAAGGTGCTCTGTTTTCTTCTGTTTCTTTCTGGTTGCTTGCTTCTTTCCTGGGCTGGTGCTAGCTGTTGTTGTATATTTGTACCTTAATGTGAAAAACAAAAATATATTGCATATGTGGCTTCTCTAAGAAGGGAGGAAGACCTGGACTTACTGTATGTACCGTAGTTTTCGCTCCAAAACACGCACTTTTTTGCTCCTAGAAAGTAAGGGAAAATGCCTGTGCGTGTTAAGGAGCGAATGCACGGATCGGAGCCATGGCTGCCGTCAGTCAAGCAAAGCGGGAGCCGCTTACACACTCTACGAGGCTCTCGCTTTGCTTGCTTTAAAGCGACCTGGAGCCGGGGAGGAGGGAGGGAAGGAGAGCCATGGCAGCAAAGCGGGCAGCAGCCGCTTACACGTGAGGAGGGACAGACGCTAGCAAAGGTCCGTGCGCTCTCTAAACAGAGCAATGAGGCTGCAGAGGAACGGCAGGAAAGATTAAATTTAAGCAACCAGCAGCAAAATAAAACCAACCTCAAGCTCTGAGCCACGCAGTGAAAACCAGGAAGTTAAAGAAAAAAGGCTGGGGATGAGGGAGAGGGGAAAACTTCGCAAATCCCCGCGTCTCAGCTGATCCGCTGGGAGGGAGCAGCTTGTTTTCAGGCAGGATAGATTCGAGCATTGTCTGGGTCCTAGTGCCCCTACCACTTTTTTGTGCTCCATTCTATTGCTGCTGGTGGCTGCTTATCACTCAGGCTGCAAGGAGGAGCGCTTTTACACAGCTAATGGTGAATCCCCTGCAATCCTAGTCCTCCTCACTTGCTCAAATCTATTCTGCCTCAAAACAAGGAGCGGAAGGAAAAGGCTGCAAACTGTTAAATGGAAAAAAACCCAGGCACAGGGCAAGTACCTTAAGTATACCTTTAAAGCAACAGTGCTCTTTCCCTCCCTCCTCCCCGCTCAGCTCACCGAAAAGCTCCTTCTCCACGCGTGCTTCCTTGAGTGCTTTTCCTTCCCTCCCCACTTAAAACGTGGTTACAAAGCACGGATCCACATGGATCCTCAGGATTTTTGCATTGGGCTACCCCAAACTCACCATCAGATCACATGTCTGTGGCCACAGCATAAACCATAAAAATCATGCACCCACTGTTTCGTTCAGAATATTTTTTTCTTGTTTTCCTCCTCTAAAAACTACGTGCGTGTTATGGTCAGATGCGTGTTATAGAGCGAAAAATACGGTAATTTCCCAGGTGCTCTGGCTTTTGAATTGCCTTGATTCCTGGAATTGTGCAGGCGTCAGCAATGGGTTAACACACTCATACACTCCGGCTTAGAAGAGGCAGGGATCCTTTACTGAAACGTGGGATGGGTGACTCCCTGAGCCGCCTCTCTCAAGTTAGTCTTTGCCTTGTCGATATAGAGCTGCATTTTAGATTTCTGCTTTCAGGTTCCTGCTTTATTTGTTCTTATTTTTCTACTTTTACTTTGGTTCTCTTGGCAGCTGCTTTTAGGTTTTGCTTTTTCTCCATCATTTTTAAAATCTGACCTGAATGGTTGGGATCTGGAAGGCCAGTGCCAGAACCTGTGCCTGTCTTCCTCTTGAGACCTCAAGTCATGGTCTTCTGGGTGCTTTCTCTCCTGAGGTGAGAGAGGAATCATAGAATCATAGAATCATAGAGTTGGAAGAGACCACAAGGGCCATCGAGTCCAACCCCCTGCCAAGCAGGAAACACCATCAGAGCACTCCTGACATATGGTTGTCAAGCCTCTGCTTCAAGACCTCCAAAGAAGGAGACTCCACCACGCTCCTTGGCAGCAAATTCCACTGTTGAACAGCTCTTACTGTCAGGAAGTTCTTCCTAATGTTTAGGTGGAATCTTCTTTCTTGTAGTTTGGATCCATTGCTCCGTGTCCGCTTCTCTGGAGCAGCAGAAAACAACCTTTCTCCCTCCTCTATGTGATATCCTTTTATATATTTGAACATGGCTATCATATCACCCCTTAACCTCCTCTTCTCCAGGCTAAACATGCCCAGCTCCCTTAGAGTTGGAAGGGACCCAAGAGTCATGGGTCATCTAGTCCAGCTCCCTGCAACACAGGAATCCCAGCTAAAGCATCCATGAGAGATGGCTATCCAACCTCTGCTTAAAAACTTCCAGTAGAGTGGCACTATTATTTCCCTGTAATATCACGGGGGACTTTGTCAAAAGTTTTACTGAAATCAAGATACACTATCCACAGCATTTCCCTGATTCATTAAGTTTGTAATTCCATCAAAAAAGAAATCAGATTGGTCTGGCATGACTTATTTTTGAGAAACCCATGCTGAGTCTTAATCACAGCATCCTTTTCTAAATGCTCACAGACTGTTGAATTACCGTATTTTTCAGTGTATAACACGCCCCTTATTTTTCGGGATTTAAGAAAATGTGGGAAGCTTTTTTGGGGGAGGATTGCCCAGAGTTGTTGACCTTTTTTGGGGGAGGATTACAAAAGTGTGGTATATATTCTAAGACCTTCCCTGGTAACAGTATCAAGCTCACAGGCTGGTAGTTTCCTGGGTCTTCCTTTCCCCCCCTTTTTGAACATGGGGACAACGTTTGCCCACCTCAAGTCTGTAGGGACCTCACCTGTGCTCCAAGAATTCTCCAAGATCATAGAGAAAGTTTCTGAAATTACATTTGCATGCTCCTTTAGTACCCTTGGATACAGCTCATCAGGTCCTGGAGATTTGAATTCATTTAAAGTAGTTCCCTTACTATCTCTTTTCCTATGATGGGCTGCAGCTTCCTCCTTACACCATTTATTCTGTTATTACTAGGCTGGGCATGGTTTCCTTTTGGGGTTAAAACAGAGGCAAAGTAGGTGCTGAGTAATTCCACCTTCTCTCTGTCACCCAATGGCATTTCTTCGTCTTCTTCACGCAAAGGACCTACCACTTGTTTGTTCTACCTCTTACTTCGGACATAGCCAAAGAAACCTTTTTTTTATTATTCTTAACCTATATTGCAGGCCTGAACTCATACTGAGCTTTAGCCAGCCTGACTTTTCCCCTGCAACTGTTGGCTACTTGAGTATACTCCTCCTTTGTGATTTCCTCTTTCTTCCATTTCTTATACATGTCCTTCTTAACTCTCAGCTCATCTGTAAGTTTATACATCCTATTTCTTGTTGGTATTGTCTGCATTTGGGCCTTCAATATTTCTCTTTTTAGAAACTCCCCTCCTTCTTCGACTCCCTTCTCTTTGAGTATTTTTGACCATAAGTAGCTCCTTGAGCTTTTTGAAATTGGCCTTTTTAAAGTCCAGAGTCTGTCTCTGACTACACTCAGTTTCCCCTCCTCTGTATCCTGAAACCCAGGAGAACATGATCATTTCCTTCCCAGTTTCCGAGTACTTCCATTTCATTGATCAGTTCCTCCCTATTGGTGGGAACCAGGTCCAAGATAGATAATCCCCTTGTTGGTTCTTCCACCTTCTGGGAAATGAAATTGTCAGCGAAGCAATGGAGGAATTTGTCAGACTTTACATTCTTAGCAGAGATTGACCTGGGATGCTCCTCAGCAATTTCTTTTAAAGGGACTTCAAGTCAGTACACCCTGCCACCCTCAGGCCAAAGTTCTGATGACTTGTTGGACAATATAGGGCTGGCTTCCAGCTGTGTAGCCTACCCTGGAGATCAAAGCAGCATGCTTGTTTCTCTCTCGGACCCCTTGTAGTTTACACAGGAAGGTAGTCCATTCTCCCAGTCTTCCCCAAGAAAAAGCAGTGTGCTGGTCTTTAACAACCCATGTCTTAGACATCCAGTAGTGTCAAAAGGCCTAAACATGTGGGGATTTCAGAATTCCAAGACTAGCAAATGCACACAGTTCCCACTCATCAAATTATGAAACTTAAAAATTGGCAGTAAGGCAATAGATGGTGAAACAGAATTCTGAAAACAGAAGAACTTGGGGCTCAAAACCTGGTTGCTACTAACCTATCCACTAAAAACACAGTATTTCTAGTCTACTTATGAGCAAGCAGTGGGAATGGTCAGCTGCCAGTGCATTGTGGACAACACATTTGTTGACTACTTGATGAGGGAGGGGACAAAGCTGCATAGAGTAGGTCAGCTTTTGGTGATTCTCTCACCCCACATTGGAGTGAGTGGTACCTGCCTCCATCTGACCAATGACAGCCAATGTCATGTTTCATAGGTGAGCAGGGAATACTTTTGCCAGAGGCTTGGGAAAGGGACAGACCTCCCCTGGTGTAGAGTGAGGTGGGCCATTTCAGGTGTAAACTGGATTTTTCTATTTTCCCGGCATCTTCCTGTCAGCCATTCCTGGGGATTTGAATAACTGGTGGGAGATGCATGACACCTTTCATAGGGGAAATGGAGAAGTAATTGAGCAATGTCCTTTGTCACATGACCTATTTCCACTGCTCCCCTTTCATGTCTCCCCAGACTGCCAGCGATGACAGAGAATGTGAAAACCAGCTTGTCCTGCTTCTGGGTTTTAATACATTTGACTTCATCAAAGTGTTGAGGCAACACAGAATGATGAGTGAGTACCTGCTATATTGTTATTATGTAGAGATCTCAAAATATTGGGTTGTCTGAAATCTTGGCGTGCACAGAGAGCTTGGAGTTGTGTGGAGAAATTTCTTACCTAGCAGTTTCTTGCCTTCTATAAAAAGCAGTGCAAGTGAAATAAGCCCCCCTACCAGCCCTCTGCACATGCCAAAAGACTTGAGAGAACGAGAGGTGGTGTCTGTCACATTTGCATTAAGATATTTAGATAAGAATATCCTAACTTGGAATGATATGAAGTACAGTGGTATGTTGGAAGTCGAATGGAATCTATTCCTGAAGTCCATTCGACTTCCAAAACGTTCAGAAGCCAAGACACGATTTCCGATTGGCTGCAGGAAGCTCCTGCAGCCAATTGGAAGCTGCAGAAACCCCATTGGACATTCAGGCTCCAAAGAACATTCGCAAACTGGAACACTCACTTCTGGGTTTTGGCGTCCGGGAGCCAAAACGTTTAACTCACAAGGTGTTCGGGATCCAAGGTACAACTGTACATTGTTTCATTATTGTTTGGCTGCTTATTTGTGTATTAAATAGCAGCTGTGTGTACACCAATCCAGATAAGGACTGTTGCAGGTCATAGATAGTGTTAAAATGTGGTTAGCTGTGTGAGTTGAGGACTATTAATAAAAAACATGGGAGAGAAGAGACAGCAGTGCAGAATTAAAAGATGCTGCCCTGTTTTGTACTTCTACAGGTAGTTGACATATTTAAAAATTAAACTGAGCACTAAATACCTATTAGAAGAAAGATAATACAGATCCCTAGGAATATAAATTCTGCACCAGATCATTTGCCTCTGGGAAGTACAGACAAAAAAGTACAGTTGGTCACCACTCATTTCCTTTGTTTGCCCTTAAGGGGGATTCAGTTGTGTGTTTTGTCTGGAGTTCGCAGGAGTAGAATAAGATACTACAATTATTTGTTTTCTCCCCCAGTCTTGTACTGTACCCTCTTGGCTAGTGCTCAGAGTGAAGCTGAGAAGGAGAGGATTATGGGGAAGATGGAATCTGACCCTGAGTTGTCAAAGTTCCTGTATCAGCTGCATGAGACGGAGAAGGAAGATCTGATCCGGGTAAGGATTGGGGATGGAGGTGGGAAGGAATCTGGAGTAAAAATGATTTAATTGTGGTGGCTTGCTTATATATTTGCCCTGAAGGCATCAGTGTGGGTTGCAGTCCTTGTTCCATTTTACTCCAATGATTGCTCTGTGAGGCAGGTCAGACTATGAGGGAGAGTGAGTCTTGGCTGATCGACTTGCTCAGGCCCTTAGTACACTATAAGACCAAGCAGCAGTTTCAACTGTAGCCTCCCTTCCCATGCACTCAGTGTGCATATCAGATACTCGTGCTGTGTCACACTGTTTCAGAATAGTGTTGCTGAAGCTGAAGATTTTAAGCACTTTAAAATATTGTTAAACAGGAATCTCTTCCTCTTCACTTTCTCTCTATTATCAGTGGTTCTCAAAGTGGGCATTACTCCCCCCTGGGGGGGGGGTTACCTAGAGGGGCACTAAGAGGCAAGGGGGCAGCAGGGTTTTTTGTTGCACTGGAGGGGTAAATTATTATCAGGCTTTGAAAAACTGGCATCAGTGGAACAAGTTCATCAGTTTTGTTGAATCAATTAAACTAAATAGTTTTAATTGGATTTTGAACAAATGTGATTAATTGTTGCTGGTTTGAATTTCATTGTGTTATTATCTTCCTTAGTGGGTCATGGAAACTGCTATTCTGAAAGCTTTTTTTATAGTTTAGGGTAAGGGAGCACAGGGGAAGAGTTTATGGAACCAAGGGGGCAGTGGTCTGAAAATATTTGGGAACCACTACTCTATTGTGAGTCTGTAACAGCAGAATCCTACTATATATGTTAACTTTGGTTCAGTGGGTTTTATGTCTTAGAAAAAGTATTTATTATTGTGCCTTAAAGGGAATGACATACACACAGTGGAACGGAAGAAGGATTAGAGTTACAAGCTTTTGTAGGGCAAAGTTCAAATCGGCCACACAATTTACTACAAGATGTCAGGAGAGGAGAAAGTGCTGAGTGTATATAGGAGCTCACCATTGTTGAGCAGCCTGGTATGGATCCTTGGAACAAAAACTCACCCTAACATGGAGTTTGTGTCCTCCCACTTCAGGAAGAACGCTCTCGCAGGGAACGTGTCCGCCAGTCCCGCATGGACACTGACATGGAAACCATGGATCTGGATCAAGGAGGAGAGGTACCCTTGCTTCATCAAATATTCTTAGGTGGGGGGCGGGTCTGAGGTACATGTGAGGTGCTACATGAACTGGGGGGAAATCATTCCTCATCTTAACTCCCTTGCTTGTTTATGAATGAAAGATTGGTGGGGTGGGGTTTTTACGGGTTTCTGTGCTATCACTTCTTAATTTAATGAACTATTTTTGATGGAAATTTCCATTTTGTCCATTTCTTTTTTAAAAAAATAATATTTATTAAAGTTTTAAATGTTACAAAAAGAAAAAGAGATAACTCCAAGTTAAATAAAAACTTGACAACACATCACAATAAGGAAAAAAGAGAATAGGAATTTTTTTTAAATAAAAGACAGAAAAATAGAAACAATTAAAAAACACAACGAACCTTCCCATAACTTATCTTTCATTTGCTTGTTTCCTTGACCTCCTCGCACCTCCCTTTTTTGTATTCTAGTTCGGTTAGCTATTTCAGCAAATCCTTTCCATCTTTCCCAATTTTTATCCTATAATTTATCTTAATACAATGTAACTTTACCTTTCCTCCATTAACAATCTATTTTTACTTAATCCTTTATAATATTTCTGCTAAAGCCACATAACTTCATTCCAGCCTCCTTCTAACATTCCTTAATTTTACAATGTTTCTGTAAATAAACTTTAAATTTCTTCCATTTCAGGCATTGGCCCCTCGGCAAGTTTTAGACTTGGAGGACCTTGTGTTTGCCCAAGGCAGTCACTTCATGGCCAACAAGCGATGCCAGCTGCCAGATGGCTCCTTCCGCAGACAGCGCAAAGGCTATGAGGAAGTTCATGTTCCTGCGCTGAAGCCAAAGCCCTTTGGTTCAGAAGAGGTTGATGATGTGTTTTTTTATTTCCCCTCTATATAGACAGCACTTGTGGCAGGGGGCTTGTGGTCTTGCCTACACCAAACACACTCATTCACAAACTAGCAGCCTGGCTGGATGCCTTCAGCAATCATGAAGCCTTCGTTGCACATCCTACCGTTTCTTGGTCTCTCAGGCTGGTAGCAGGTTGTATGTATGTGCTAACTACTGATCTACAGTGGTACCTCGGGTTACATACGCTTCAGGTTACATACGCTTCAGGTTACATACGCTTCAGGTTACACACTCCGCTAACCCAGAAATAGTGCTTCAGGTTAAGAACTTTGCTTCAGGATAAGAACAGAAATCGGGCTCTGGCGGCACGACTGCAGCAGGAGGCCTCATTGGCTAAAGTGGTGCTTCAGGTTAAGAACAGTTTCAGGTTAAGAACAAACCTCCGGAACGAATTAAGTACTTAACCCGAGGTACCACTGTATTGTCTAGTGTCCTGGTGCTTGCACAGGGGGTCCTTGTATGAACTCAGCCTCCTTTTCTTTTGCTCATTAGAGAGACCATAGAGAAAAAAGCAGAGATTGAGATGCCAGTCTAGACAATAGCCTGAGACTGTAAACAGAACCAAGCAATAGCAGCAGTATTACCCCAGGAAAAGCTCCAGTTTAAAAATCCTGGACAAATAAAGTCTATAACAGCAGTCTAAACTGTTGAGGTGACCCAGTTAGGGAGGTTAGGTGGCACCATTGAGAGAGCCGTGTGACTGGAGCTTTGCTCTCAAAACAGAAAACCTTGGAAACCTGAGAAATCCATCTAGAGGGTCTTCTGGTTCCCTCACTGGGAGAAGCGAAGTTACAGGGAAACAGGCACCTTCCCTGTGGAACGCCCTCCCTTCAGATGTCAGGGAGATAAAAAAATTGCACAACTTTTAGACGACACCTGAAGGAGATTTTTAATGCTTTGTTTTTATTATGTTTTTATATATGCTGTAGTCAGCTCAGAGTGGCTGGAGAAACCCAGCCAGATGAGCATGGTAGAAATAATAAAATGATGATGATGATGAAGGAGACATTGTAGCAGCTAACTGCTGCTGAGGTCTTTGTTGAGCAGGTGATGTGTTAGGAATTTGGGCAAGGCTCGATGTCCTTCCAGTCACCAGGGTCATCTTGGAAGAACTGCTTTGGTATTTGCTGCCCATCTAAGATTTGTCATCCTCTTTACAACTTTAGTCTGCTTAATTGCTTCACTGCTTTTATGGGCCAATGGGCAGCATAGGCTCTTTCCTCTAAAGTGACTTCATAGTGAATTGTGGATTTGAACTGCTTCTGTTCTGCCTATAAGGATTCTGTCTCATGAGTTCATTACTGACTTGCTGGACAAAACCATTATTTCTTTTCTTATTCTCAGCAACTACTTCCTGTGGACAAGCTCCCCAAATATGCACAGGCTGGATTTGAGGGATTCAAAACACTGAACCGGATTCAGAGCAAACTGTACCGTGCTGCCCTTGAGACAGATACAAATTTGCTACTCTGTGCACCCACAGTGAGTGTTCCGTTTTATGATGTCAAATATGATGGATCTTTCTGAGCCTCTGCACTGTTCCTTGATTTTTACTAGGGGAAATGTCTTTCTGGTCTCCTGTTTGAGGGGAGGGATGGGAGAGTGAAGGTTTTATTGGACACTCTCTTCATTCCAGGGTGCTGGGAAGACAAACGTGGCTTTAATGTGTATGCTGCGTGAGATTGGGAAACACATCAACCTTGATGGAACAATCAACGTGGATGACTTCAAAATCATCTACATTGCACCAATGAGGTCTTTAGTCCAGGAAATGGTGGGCAGCTTTGGGAAGGTAAGAGGAAACAGCAGTTGGCTTGTATAAGACCTTCACCAGGTGGGAGTGGATGGAGGAGAACCTGAACTTGGAGGAGAGGTGGTGTCCAGTGTTCTGAGGAGCTTTTCCACTTGTGCTTATTAGGTGTTGCTATCATTTAAAATTATATGGCAGCCCAACAATAAAAGGATCAAGGCAACCTATAAAATAAAAGCAACCAAAGTATTTTAAAAATAGAAAGATTAAAACAAAAAGGATCAGTAAAAACAAGCACTGTACAAGGAATTAAACAGAAAAGTGTTTGCCAAAACAACTTGCAATGTAATAGATGCAGCACAATAGGAAAAAGTAGTTGAGGGAAGAGGAAAACAAGCAAGGTTACTTTGTTTGCGGCCATTCCAGCTTTTTTTTAAGCATATGTTCAAAAGGGCTGGGCCTATTAGCAGTAGTGTCCAGGCAGCCAATGGAAAGAGCTTTGTTTGTCTTGCCTCTCTCTCTTATGGATGCTAGGGGGAAGAGTCGATACCTAATGAGAATGGCGTCTAAGAGTCTGAATTGGGGGCTCTTTGGATCTTTGCTTTGGACCTATTAATCAGTTTAAGGCAGCCTTGTTATTCATGCTGCCTAGAGTTGCTGGGAGTTGTAGTCCAAAGCACCTGGAAGGCTCTAGGTTGCGGAAGACTGTTTTCAGGTGTGCCCCACGCTCTCAACCACACACTGTTGTAATTTAGAGGTAGTACTGACTTGCTGTTAGGGTTTAAACAGTAATGTGTGTGGAATACTTGAAAGCACACTATGAATGCACATCTGTTATTTATAGCTGTGTTCCAATTTTCCTTCTAGCGCTTGGCCACTTATGGCATCACTGTGGCTGAGCTGACTGGGGACCACCAGTTGTGCAAGGAAGAAATAAACGCCACTCAGATAATTGTCTGCACTCCAGAGAAGTGGGACATCATCACCCGCAAAGGAGGGGAGCGTACCTATACCCAGCTGGTGCGCCTCATTATTTTGGTGAGTTTCCTTGGAAGCTTCTCGTTGAGCTGTGATGAGGGTCTGTGTTTCTGCTACACATGGCATGCTGGGGATATTTTCTGGGTGGGAGAACATTTGAGACATTCAGAATTGCAACCAGCCAAATGTAATGGTTTCTGGGCTCTATAGGGGATGTGTAAATGGTGTGGCACCTCCCAGAGCAAGGAGGGTAATGCTTCCTGCATTCTACAGGATGAGATCCACCTCCTGCATGACGACCGGGGCCCTGTTCTGGAAGCCTTGGTGGCCAGAGCCATTCGCAACATTGAGATGACTCAAGAAGATGTACGGCTTATTGGGCTGAGTGCCACCCTCCCAAACTACGAGGATGTGGCTACATTCTTGAGGGTGGAGCCTACCAAAGGCTTGTTCTACTTTGACAACAGGTATGGGGTGTGTGCTGTGGAGAGTCTTCTTTTTTCTTTTTTATGACTTTCAGTTATATGCATTTCAACAGTTTTACAATCATTCTCACATTTCAAAACTTGACTTCATTCCTCCTCTTTCTGCGGTTCCTTAAATTTATTTTTATTATTTCCTGCATATTCTAAATTAACTTAACTTACTCTTTTATTCATCGACTTTAAATATATACTCTTATGAAACTGCAGGTTATTACAGTAATCCTTCCAATGTCCTTATCTGTTTACAGTTTGTTTGTAAATATTAAATAAACCATTTCCATTCTTTTATAAAAAGTTTGTTATCTTGATTTCTTATTTTTCCACTAAATTCCACTATTTCTGCACAGTCCATAAGTTTTTGTATCCATTCTTCTTTCATCAGGACGACTTCTTTCTATTTTTGGGCAAATAACGTTCTTGCCGCTGTAGTCGCATACATGAATACATTTCTATACTGTTTAGGTAGTTCTCCCTCTATAATTCCCAAAAGGAAAGCGTTGGGTTTTTTTTACAAATGGTTATTTTAAACATCTTTTTCAACTCATTATTTATCATTTCCCATTAAGCTTTAACCTTTCTATAGGACCACCACGTATGATTAAAAATACCTTTTTTTCCTCTTTGCATTTCCAACACTTAATCAGTTTTGATTTATACATTTTTGCCAATTTACTCGGTGTTCGATACCATCTGTATAACATTTTCATGTAGTTTTCTCTTAAACCATAGCATGCTGTAAATTTTATATCTGTGTTCTACAATCGTTCCCTTGTTTCCATATCTATATTATAAGCAGTATTTATCTCCCAATGTATCATTGAAGATTTTACTTGCTCATCCTTTGTCTCCCATTCCAACAATACTTTACACATTTTAGACAGCACTTTAACATTGCATTTCAACAGATCTCTCTCTAGTTGTTACATTTGTTTCCCAAACCCTTGTACAGTGGTGCCCCGCAAGACGAATGCCTCGCAAAATTAAAAACTCACTAGACGAAAGGGTTTTCCGTTTTTCGAGGCACTTCGCAAGACAAATTTCCCTATGGGCTTGCTTCGCAAGACGAAAACGTCTTGCAAGTCTTGCGAGGTTTTTTCCCTTTCCCCCCCTTTTTCTAAGCCGCTAAGCTGCTAATAGCTGCTTAGCCGCTAATAGCGCTAAGCCGCCAATAGCGCCAAGCCGCTAATAGGGGTGCTTCGCAAGACGAAAAAACCGCTAGACGAAGAGACTCGCGGAACGAATTAATTTCGTCTTGCGAGGCACCACTGTATTCTGTTTTTCTTAAATATTACATTTAAATGATTATATTGTATCCATGTTGTTAACTTTCTGATAAAACCTTAATTTGTTTAATTTAAACTCTCCTCCCTCTTGTTTTAATATATTTCTCTAAGTTGTCCAACCTATTATCATATTCAGCCTGGAAGTGCCTCAGCCCCCAGCGCACAGCAGCAGCTAGCTGCGGTGAAGGTGCTAAGGCACCCCTCAAATGCTGGCTTCGCACGGGGGGGGGGGCAAGATGGGTGTGAGCTGGTGGGGCGGGGCTTATTTAAACAGCTTTGCTGAGGTGTGTGCAGCCATGTGCCCCTCAGCAGAACAGTTTAAAGAAGTGGGACTCGGGAGCTGCAGTGGTTTCACTCGCGAGATACTGTGGGATGAAGCCGCCATCATGCTCTGGCCCTCAAACCGGTCCTGGGCGATGTATCACTACAGTCCCTGCCACAATAAACCAAGGGTTTCTGCACAAAGTTCTGTGTGCACTATGTTTGCCTATATATATTTGCTCTCTAGGTAAATGACCTGTCTGTGGCTATGGAGTTGTTTTTTAAAAGTCAAACAAGAAGGGGATGTGCAGTGTATTTTGTAGGGTAGATAAATATGCCTTTGCTCCTTCACTTTACATTTCTGAGGAAGTAATTGCCTTCTGTAGATCTTACCTTTCTGCTTGTCACTTACTTGATGCCTGACACTTTTTGCAGTTTCCGCCCAGTGCCCCTGGAACAGACTTATGTGGGAATCACTGAGAAGAAAGCAATCAAGCGCTTCCAGATCATGAATGAGATTGTGTATGAGAAAATCATGGAGCATGCTGGGAAGAACCAGGTAGGTTCTCGTCTCTGGGTAAATTGGGGCAGTGGGTGTGGGGAGAGGGATTGCATCTCAGAGATGCAGGAAACCAGGCAGAGGGCCTTCTCGGTAGGGGCATCTGCCCTGTGGAGCGCCCTCCCACCAGATGCCAAAGAGAAAAACAACTGCAAGACTTTTTGAAGACATCTGAAGGCAGCCCTGTTTAGGGAAGCTTTTAATGTTTGACGGACTATTGTATTTTAATACTTTGTTGGAAGCCACCCAGAGTGGCTGGGGAAACCCACCCAGGTGGGTGGGGTATAAATAATAAATTATTGTTTTGGAAGAACAACTTGGAAGTGGGTGGAGGCATCTCTGTGCACCCCTATTTACCTCCAGGCATCCTATTTGGCCATTGCTTTCTATCCCCTCCCCCACCTCGAAATATCATTTCTTAATCTGTTCTGGGCTCAGGGATGTGGTGAAGTGCATTTTCTCAGGAAGAGGCATGCGTTGTTGGGAATGTCGTCCTGGCTGCTGGGTAGCTGCTGATTTGGAACTGCATTATAGCCTCTATGGTGCTTCTTCTAATACCCAGCTGGAGTTCCCCATTTCGTTGAACATTGACTTTATTTATTTTTATGGGTCTCTTGGTTGTAACTGCAATGAACTTAAGTGGACAAGAGTTGCAATTTTAACATTGGGTACATTTTGAACATGCCAAGTCTGACCCAATATAACTTACCTTGACAGGTAGCAGCTTCCTGTGATTTCCCCAGGTGTCATTCTCAGTGCCAAGGTCTTTTTAATTGGTGGTATCTGGGTTTTAGATTGCAAGCCTGAGAGCAGAGGCTGCTTTCGCTTTTTTTAGTGCCTTTTAATCAACACTGGGAGCCTCTTCAGCTGAAGAGTGCGGTAAAAATGCTTTAATTGAACAGGACCTGGAATCTTCTGCTTACAAAAACCTGTGCTGCCTCCCCTTTTTTGCCTGGTCCTACAGCTATATTTTATAGTATAGAGAAAAAGAGGGTGGGCTGCCGTCTATCTGAAGCACATAGCAAACTAATGTCATGGTATATCTGTTGAGTGCCTGTAAGCCCTTCTAAGCGGCTCTCCTCTTGAGCCCTAATCCAGCTTTTCTTTGTACAGACATTTAGGAAAGAGCAGGCAGAATTGTGCACATAGTGTTCATCTGTGTTTTGGGGTTCTCTCTTTCCAGCAGATGCTGCTGCTGCTTTCAGACATGTCAATACAGTCTACGCTCACACAGTAGAGTGGGAAAGGGGCTGTTTTCCTTTATGCCACTGTTAATTGACTCTGGCGCTCTCCATTTATTCAGAATGTGTGTATTCTTATAAACCAAAAATCATGTTGGCTCCTTGCATGATTTTAGAACATTTATCTGAATGAACAGGGGTCTAAATCGCATCTGGAGCCTACCTGCACAGAGCAAGCTCTCCATTGCAGGCCTCACCCATATGGCTAGAAGAGAATGCAGGGCCAGCAAATAAAGTTCTTCCCTTTTCCTCAAATGATGTTGATCACATGAGGCAGAACACCTTTTGGACTTTTCCGCTTGTAATTATACTGTCCTCTTTGATCCCCGCCCCCACTGGCTTGCTTTCTCATTGCATAGCTATCATGGACTGATAACTTTGATTTCTGTTGTCTCCAATCAGGTGCTAGTGTTTGTCCACTCCAGGAAGGAGACCGGGAAAACTGCTCGAGCCATCAGGGACATGTGTCTGGAGAAAGACACCCTGGGTCTCTTCCTGCGAGAGGGCTCTGCCTCCACCGAGGTCCTGAGGACAGAAGCTGAGCAATGCAAGGTATTTATTTCTGTATTTATTCAACCTTTATCTACCACTTTGTCATATTTAATTTCTATAATGATTCACAAATTAACCCATATAAATTAATACCAAAATAACAAAATCAAAAAATAATTGGCAAAAAGCAATGCAGTGATAAAATCTGTGTTAGAACCAGAAAATAAAGTGGTTTGCTTTCAAAGGCCAAGTGAAATATTTTCTTTTCATACGTCTTCGAAAAGAGTCCCTTCCCCTAGTGGAAGGTCAACCCAGGCTCCTCATAGGATAGAATTAAGAGAAGGGTTTCACCAGAATATCTTTGGTGCTTGCTAGCATCTCTTTTCTTTCTCTAGAACAAGTTCACATCTCTCCCTTCACTCAGCTACAGAAAATCAGGAATCATTGGGGGGTTTTGACGGCAATGTTGTTGTTTTTTGCTCACAGAATTTGGAGCTTAAAGACTTGCTGCCCTATGGCTTTGCAATTCACCATGCTGGCATGACCAGGGTGGACCGAACATTGGTGGAAGATCTGTTTGCAGACAAGCACATCCAGGTATGACAGCAGATTTCCCCCAGCAAAATATTTGAAGGGGTCACCCCCCTCCAAAGCTGATGGGCATTGCCATTCAAATGGTGTCCATGCATGGCACCATATGATTGATTATGGAAGGCAGGGCATGCCTGACTCTCCTCCCAATATTTTATTCAAGTTGGAGCCCTGCTTCCCAGTGAGGTGAAAGACAGGGAAGAGGGCAAGACAACAAACAGCAGGTGGAGCTTGGGGTAGGCAGAACCCAAAGACCATGACAGGCATAACATGCTTGACATAGAGGCACACGTGACGTTTAAGTTGTCATGGTGGAGAGAGAGCAAGACTAGAGACTGGGAAGGGAAAGAAATAGATTCAGGAATGGAAGACAAATGGAGAGTGGAACTAGGGGTTGGGGAAAGAGGTTAAGAGCTCTGTGGGGAGAAATAGGTTGAGGGACTGGGATGTGGGCAGAAAGAGCAAGGGCAGCGACTGGAAGAGCAGACTTGGGAGACAAAGGGGTGAGTGTGGGGAGCTTTTCTTTCTCCTAGCACAGCACTGAAGCAAAACAGTCTTGTCATGGTTCCCTCTCTCTGCTTTAAACTGATGCAGCGCAGCCTGCCTGCTCTTCTTCTTACCACCCAGTCTCCAAAGATGGGTGTTGGTGAAGCTCTATTAAAATTGGGTGCCACTTTTAATCCCTCCCCCCCCCCCGGTGCATTGCAGCATTGTTGGGAGCTCCTTTGAAACTAAGCAGAAGATTCTTTCCACCCTGATATTTTTCCCTTACAGGTTCTGGTCTCCACGGCAACTTTGGCTTGGGGTGTAAATCTTCCTGCTCACACAGTCATCATCAAGGGGACACAGGTGTACAGCCCAGAGAAAGGTCGCTGGACTGAGCTGGGTGCCCTGGACATCTTGCAGGTAACTCCTATGGGACACAGGCACACACTTTAGTGGATTTTAGGATTAAGGACATTATTTCTCTCTCTGGTTCTTTAGATGTTGCAGGAATATTCTTAAGACACTTGGCTGTTAATTAATGTTAGAAACTCTGTTTGAGGTCTAACTTACCTCTCTGACTTGTGTGTGTTTTTAAAGATGCTGGGTCGTGCTGGGAGACCTCAGTATGACACCAAGGGCGAGGGAATCCTGATCACTTCTCATGGAGAGCTGCAGTATTACCTCTCACTGCTGAACCAGCAGCTTCCCATTGAGAGCCAAATGGTGGCGAAGCTGCCAGACATGCTGAATGCAGAGGTCGTGCTGGGCAACGTCCAAAATGCAAAGGTGAGGAGGAGAGACCCCAGTCATGACTTGTGGCTGCTCTGTTTTTAGTGGCTCAGCACAGAGATAAAGGGGGATGCTGTGTTAGGGAGACCATTTAGTCACAACACATGATCATGATCTCTCAGTCGGGTGCAGACTTGAGCATACTGAAGAATCTTGGTGGCATTTTATTAGTGGAGACCAATTTTCAGCTTGAATTGACAGAGAATCTGGATTATTCTGATTAGGGATTTTGAGTGTGTGCATAAAGTATAAAGTAACAGTCCTGCTGATGGTTCTAGAGTCACATTTGAGGAGGCTAGATACTCAGCTGTGAATCTGGCATCTAGACTCATACTGGGCAGTAGTCATGGTATTTAGTGGGTTGTGTGTGAGAGGAGAAGTTCATCTCTGAAGCCTCTCTTCCTAGTTCGTGACAATTTCAGAATTCAGGGCTTTATCCAGTATTCTCTGTCAGCTAGTGCAAGGGTTCTTGTGCTGTGGACAAGTGAGTTTTAATGCTGTGAAATAGGAATCCAATTCAACAGCTGACTAGTGGAAACCCATTATGCAACAGATGGTACAACAAAGAGCCACCTGCTTATGCATTCTCTTGCAAAACAATGTTCTGTTGTTGCCAGACATCTCACCAGTGACATCTTAGTGCTCCATTTGATAAAATCCTCAGTCTTCCCCTCTTCTCTTAAGGCCACATCCACACCATCAATTTAAAGCAGTCTTACACCATTTTTAACTGTCTTGGCTCCCTCACCCTGGCTGAATCCTGGGAAATGTAGTTTCTTGCTTTGTGAGGGATAAACTACAGTTTCCAGGATTATTTGGGGGGAAGCTGTGACTGCTAAAGTGATATAAATGTGCTTTGAATGGCTGGTGCAGATGTGACATTAGTTAATGGACCTGCAAAGGTGTGCCCCTCTCCACTATTTTTTGAAGGACCTGTCCTTTGCATTTGCATTTCATTTATTATATTTCTATGCCACTTTTCACTCACACAAGTCACAAAGCATCACACACACAGTAAATAATAATATATTAGAACATCACAAATTACAACGTAAATCATATAAAAAATAAACAAATCATTAGTAAAGCAATTACAGATTATCAGTAAAACAACCACTTTCTATAAAACGCTCTTAAAAAACCATAGGTTAAACAGCACAACCACAAGTAAAGTCATATTATAAAATTCACAAATCACGACAGCACTCATAATCCACAAAACAACATTAACAAACTAACAACCCAAAAAAAACTAAGCACTGTTGAATTACACGCACACTCTCTACCCCATCACTCATAGTCTTCTACTCAGTTCATCAGAAGACACATTTGCATAATGGTCATGACAGCAACTCCCTTCTGAAAGCTTCCAGGGCTGAAAGGGCTGAGGATGGGACAAGGCAGGTGGGAAAAGCCCTTACCCAGGCATAGGCAAGCTCAGCCCTCCAAATATTTTGGGACTACAATTCCCATTATCCCTAGCTAACAGGACCAGTGGTCAGGGATAATGGGAATTGTAGTCCCAAAATATTTGGAGGGCTGAGCTTGCCTATGCCTGGGTAAGGGCTTTTCCCACCTGCCTTGTCCCATCCTCAGCCCTTTCAGCCCTGGAAGCTGAAGGGAGAAGGGAGTTGCTGTCATTTGGGGAACAAATGGACATATTTGTGGATTGTCTTCCCCATCCTTGCCTGATGGCCAGCAGAGGTGGCCTTTAAAGCATGCTGTGATGTCCCTGTGGCCTCTGCCCCATCCTATCCCTTCCAGGATTTGAGGTTGCTGGAAACTGCTGACTCTGATACTGTGTTTCTTGGCCGCTGCAGGATGCTGTAAACTGGCTTGGCTATACTTATCTCTACATACGAATGCTACGTTCCCCAACTCTGTACGGGATATCGCATGATGACCTGAAAGGAGACCCATTGTTGGACCAGCGCCGGCTGGATTTGGTGCACACTGCAGCTCTGATGCTAGATAAGAACAACCTGGTCAAGTACGACAAGAAGACAGGGAACTTCCAGGTGAGAGTGGAGGAGTTCAGACTCTCTTTGCAGGTGCATTCTGCCAGTCTTGTCAGGAGTCTGGCCGCCCAGGATGCTTATTTGCAGCTGCTTTGCCAGCCTCTTTGCGCATCTTCACACGTTATATTCTTATCAAACAAAACTTATTTTGCTACTTTAAAATAAAATGTGTTACTATTTGTAGGCTGCCCTTCAGCCAAAAAGGCTTCCCAGGTGGCTCCCAAGAATAAGCAGATACCGTATTTTTCATCTTATAGGGCGCACCAGCCCATAGGACGCACCTCGGGGTTTTTTTGGGGGGGGGGGAAATGAATAAAAAACATCCCCCCCAAGCCTTGCGGACACCCGTCCGAAGCATGGGGAACCCTAACCCCATGCTTCGGGCTGCAGGCTGCTGCCCGCAAGCCTTGTGAGCCCGCGGGACCTCCCGCCGGGCTTGCAAGGCTTGCGGATAGCTTCCTGAAGCCTGGATAGTGAGAGGGGTCGGTGCGCACCGATGCCTCTCGCTCTCTAGGCTTCAGCGAAAGCCTGCATTCGGCCCATAGGACGCACACACGTTTCCCCTTCATTTTTAGTGAGGAAAAAGTGCGTCCTATGGGGCGAAAAATATGGTAAATACAAATACAATAACACAAATACAAAATAATACAAATATCAAATGATTTGTGTATATTTAGTATGTAACATTTTGCTGTGAGACATATGGCTTCAATTTGTATAAGCAAAATGGTAAGTATACTAAAAATGACATCCTATATAGGTTTAAAAATGGTGTGCTAAATACTAAAGAGTTGCAAATGGTTGCGTCCTGTGCTGTCTAAGCACATTATCTTATTTTTTTCTACTTTTGAGATGCACAAACTAAGAAATTTGCAGGAAACAATAGCAATGTATGCTCCTCATGAAGATGGCAGCATGCTCTAGGAGCAGAAATTCATCTTTGATCCAAGCATTGTATATTTCTCCATTGTTATACATGAGAATTATCAGTTTCTAAAGCTTCAGAATGCATTACATAGAAATTTTCACACTAGACATTCCAAATGAATAAAATTTCACTCATTCCAAAAGAGAAACTGTTTCACAGGAGTCTTTTCTTCAAAGATGGGAGAAAAATATGTTTTTGCCCCCTGGGCTTTCACATCTTTAAGGCCACAGACTTAAAAGTATACTATCCTAAATTTTCAGAAATGTTGTTGATGGCAAGATTGAAGCAATGCACCCTCACTGCTGTTTCTCTAAGAAACTCCTAATACATCTACCCACCTACAAAACAAGGGGTATATTGGAGGTTCATAAAATTTCTGTCCTCTATGCTCTGGTAACCTCTAGGTTAGTTTACTGCAGTGTGCATTATACATGGGACTGCCTCTGAAGATGATTTGGAAACTTGAGCTGGAAAATTCAGCGGCCAGGGCAAGATGGTTTTGAGCATATTACACGAATCCTGGTTTGGCTGCACTGGCTGCCAATCAGTTTCTGGGTTCACTTCAAAGTGCTGGTTTTGACCTTATAAAACCTTAATCGCAGTACCTCAGGGTATTGCCACCTTTCCCCTGCAATCATCTTCTGAGGCTCTTCTTTGTGTACAAGAGGCCCAGAAGGTGGCAGTGTTTCTGCATTGTGGGGGTTGGACTAGAATCTGATGACCCAACTCTAGAATTCTATGGGAATGGAGCTTTTCTGTGGTGGCTCCCTGCTTGTGAAACACTCTCCTCAAGAAGGCTCACCTGAATCCTTCATTACATGTCTTTTGTTGCCAGGTGAAAAATTCCTCTTCACCCAGGCCTTTGTCTAATTAAACAAATATGGCCTTTTAAACTGTGTGTGGGGAGTTATTGCTTGGTTTATTACTATATTATGTATTTTTGTATTTTTATATTGTAATCTGCCTGTGATCCTTAGATGAAGGGAGGTACAGAAATTAAACAAACAAACAGAGAAAGAAATAGTGAAAAGTATGGAAAGAGAGAGAGAGAGTTCCCACTCCTTTCCTCGTGATATAGAACCTGGGGGAGGTGTCACACAATTAAATTGATGGGCAGCATGATCAGGATACAAGGAAGTAATTCACACAATGCACAATAAACTGCTGGAGCTTGTTGCCACAAGGAGCAACGGTGGCTATTAGCTTGGAGAGTTTTAAAAAACACAGATTCAAGGAGGTTAAGCCTGTTAGCCATGATTACAAACTGAACCACTGTTTACTGAAGTAGCATGTCTCTATATGACAAGACAGGGATGTAGCAAAGATCCTTTCTCCCCTTTCCATCTGTGGTCATTCCAAATACTTTAAATCTCTGTCACCACTGCCCATTTTTTGTATATTTTGAGTGGAGGAAAAACAATTTTATATAGCGGTATTTACAATGAGTGGCTATGTTTGGACACAGCACCAAGCCGAACTAGTTAAGCAAAGTAGTCTATGTGCAAGTCACATGTTGGGGCACGTAGCTCAAGCTTCTCCCTTTTATTCAAACCACAGAGTGGTTGGCTTAGTGTTGTGTCTGAACCAGTTTGTTTCTTGAAGCAGCTGCTCCTTTCACTACAAAAGGCACCCCAGAAACAGCCTTCAAAAACGGTCTCTTTTGCTGGGAGGCAGTGGTCCTTCCCAGTACCTAATTCAAGACCTGGTGGGGCTTTTAAGGTTAAAACTTGCACCTTCGGTTATGCTTGGAAAGCAGTCTGGGCACCAATGAACATCTGTTAAAATTTAAATCTCTTAAAACGTGCTCATTCCAGTGCACCAACCTCCCCACCCTGTTTTGAACCGAAGTTTCAAAATATTGAGGGCTGCCCCACTTATGTGTTTCAGTAACCTAAGCCTGGTTTGTTCTTTCCTCTCCATTTTGTTAACCAGAAGTGGATTTCCTCCCTCTCTCCCCAGGTTACTGAGCTGGGCCGCATTGCCAGCCACTACTATATCACCAATGAGACCATACAGACTTACAACCAACTACTCAAGCCCACCTTGAGTGAGATTGAACTCTTCCGGGTTTTCTCACTTTCTTCTGAGTTTAAGAACATCACTGTGAGAGAGGTATGAATCCAGAGATCTGTGGGGCAGGACACCCATCTCCTGCCCTTGTAGTTATTTTTGTTAGTGTTCAGTTTGTATCCTCTTCTGCAAGGTCTTGTTTTTACTGCTGGAGTGGAGGAGACGTTCCTAGTCCTTGTGACTATAAATACTTTTACACATGAAGGTACTGGATCGGCAAGGCTCTAACCAGAGAACACAACTTGTTCTGATTTTTTCAAATTGCCGTCATTTCTATGTTCATATTTAAACTGATAAGGAACTGAATGAAATTTGAATAAAGTACTGGTGCTTAGCATAGTGTAAAACCCATCGAGAATGAAACTGATCATACATATTTCTCCATTAATCATGCAAACTTGCTGCAGCTGTTGATCTGTGGCCCTCGGAAGTGGATGAGTTGCCTACTTTTTTCATTCATCTTCAAAAGGATATTGTGCTGTTGTAGGGCTGGACAGAGTGGCCTAGCCTACTCTGCTCTTTCCTAATTACTATTTTTAAAACAACTGCAGGAAGAGAAACTGGAACTGCAGAAGCTACTTGAGCGGGTCCCAATCCCAGTGAAAGAAAGCATTGAGGAGCCTAGTGCTAAGGTAAGCCCTGCCTCTTCAAGGGCAAGCTTATATCCAGCGTGAGGTTGGTTCTGCAAGTTCCTGAGTTGTATGAATTTCCCATTTTTTGTCCACTGACTAGTTCTACTTGTTCAGGGAGTAATTTTACTCAAGGGAGTAACTGGCTGGCTGCCCTCTTGGGAGCTGTTTTGTTTTAAACCAACTTCATTTTTTTAAAAAAAGCAAGCCTATGAAGAAAATCTATGGTGAAACTTGAGTGTACTTGCAAAGCTACATATATATACGTTTAGTATGTTGTGTGTGGGTCTGGGCAACACCAGGAGAATGTGGCTGTGGGGCTGAGAAAGGTTCCTCGTCCCTTCTTTGGAGGATGTTAATGCCCCTTAATGTCTTCTCCTTAGATCAATGTGCTCCTTCAGGCCTTTATCTCCCAGCTGAAGCTGGAGGGCTTTGCTCTCATGGCAGACATGGTGTATGTCACTCAGGTGAGTAACCATTCAGATTGGAAGTGGCTCTTTTGTGCGCCGGTATCCTCCATTTACAAGGCTTTCATGAATCCACCACTTTGAGAAAGACCACATCACAAAAGGTTTGTTGTTTAGCTATCACAAGCCTTCTGTTGTGCATGGATAAAGAGAAACTTTTACTTACTATCTTTGGTGGCCTGTATAGCTTGTCATGTGGTAGATCACATACTTTATATACAGAAGGCCCCAGGTTGCATCCCTTCAATCTAGAGGAGGAAAGTCACTGCAGTAGGCATTGTAGAGCTTGCCCAGCCTTTGCCAACCCGGTGCCCTCCAGAGTTTTCACACTACAATTTCGAACAGCCATATCCAGCGTGTCGAAGAATCTGGAGGGCACAAGTTTGGCAAAGGCTGGACTAGATGGACCAGTGGCTTAACTTGGTGTAAGATGGCTTCATTCCAAAGGGGTGGCCCTGTAAATTCATTGCAGTAAGGAGTCTTGTAGGTGGTCTTCTTTGTTTCTTGTGAGCCATTTTGTCAGATGCATTATATTAATGGGCCTGATCACCTGCAGGGTGGAAGCGGAGTTTCAAAAATGGATCTTTAGATGGATGTGGATACATGCTTGCATTTTAATCAAAAAATCAGTTAAAACCTCCCTGTGAGGTTTCTTTCTTTGATATTTGACTTCTGTTTTGTCCTGCTTTCAGTCTGCTGGGCGGCTCATGCGTGCAATCTTTGAGATTGTCCTCAACCGTGGTTGGGCGCAGCTTACTGACAAGACTTTGAACCTCTGCAAGATGATTGACAAACGAATGTATGTAGTGGCTCCAGAGCATGCTCTTAATCGTGATGTATTGCAGACTTTATATCTAGTAGTGCCCTACCATGCAGCTGGGCCTGGCAGCAGCACTCAGCCGGGCTGGGCACTGGCTGAGGACCCCCGCAGCTTGGCAGGCCCCTCACCAGCCTGATCCAGTTGTGCTGCCTTGCCATGCTCCTTACTTCATCCTGGGCAGTCTTTTGGCAGTGGGTGGGCAGTGGTTTGATTTCATAGATATGTGGAGTCAAAAGGGAGGGATGAAAATTGATTTCATGCTGTAACTGCCCTGAGACCTTTGAGTGTAGGGTGGTATACCCTTTTTTAAAAAAGTGTTGGTTGGGAAAGCAGCTGTAGAGGGGAAAGGACTTGTGCCATCCTAAGGGCCAGAAGACTGGAGTTTCTGGGATTTCAAAATTAGCAGTATGTCCTGCCCTAGAAAGGCAGTTATGTGATTGCATCCGTACTGGTTTCCAGAATCACTTCCCATAAGTGGGACAGACCATGGTGTTTGTTTTTGTGCCAGGGCAGGGGGCAAGAAGCAAGCCCCCTCAGGCAACCCAAGTCTCTTGCGATGGCAGTATGAAGAGCATTGGCTTAGTCTCCTGAGCAGGCTTGCAAGCCAAAGGCACCGGAAATGGGAAGCCTTGTGGGGCTGCAGGTTGGGGTGGGGTTATGCACAGATGGCCACACAGAGGGCCCATTTTGAGGCTGAAGAGGAACCTTCTCACTTCTTCCTCAATTTGAAGGAAGAACGTGGGGCAAAACACAAGGAACTTAGGAGGTGCCTAAATTTCTCTTCCATTACTTACTAACCACCATTGCTGGCACCATCCTGATGGTGCTTCTTGCTCATGCAGGTGGCAGTCCATGTGCCCCCTTCGTCAATTCAAGAAACTGCCTGAAGAGGTGGTGAAGAAAATTGAGAAGAAAAACTTCCCATTTGAACGACTCTACGACTTGAATCACAATGAAATAGGTCAGTGGACAGAGGTGTGTGTGTGTGTGTGTGTGTGTGTGTGTGTGTGTGTGGCGGTGGAGGGGGATCTAAGGGATCAGTGTTTCTTGGCTAAAGGGTCTCTCAGTTTTTCTACAGAATATGGCCCAACTTGATTATGACCTGCTGAGAATCTTGAATGTGTGCAGTTCATCTCAGATCTCCATCTCTGCACATGCTTACTCGTCTGTTCTTTAATACCATCCCTTTACAGGGGAGCTGATTCGGATGCCAAAGATGGGGAAGACAATCCACAAATATGTCCATTTGTTCCCCAAACTGGAGTTGTCTGTCCACCTGCAGCCCATCACCAGGTCCACTCTGAAAGTAGAGCTGACAATTACCCCAGATTTCCAGTGGGATGAAAAGGTAAAGGGACCCCCTGGAGGTCTGAAGTAATGGCCACCAGTAAGGTGGAGTGGGGAGGTTTGCTGGGTAGCTAGTTTGAGGTGGAGGCAGCTCATGGAACAGGGATTGATGGGGACTGAATGGTAGCAGCTGTACAAGTTGCATTCCTTAGACACTACACAGAGAGAGCAAGAATTTTCACTTGGGGCCAGTATTTAAATCCCAGTTTTTCTCCTCTCTTGGGCCAGGTGCATGGTTCTTCAGAGGCCTTTTGGATCCTGGTGGAGGATGTGGACAGTGAAGTGATCCTACATCACGAGTATTTCCTTCTGAAGGCCAAGTATGCTCAGGATGAACACCTCATCACTTTCTTTGTGCCGGTCTTCGAGCCTCTCCCCCCACAATACTTTATCCGGGTGGTCTCAGATCGCTGGCTGTGTAAGTCCCATCCATTTGCAGAAGGACGTTCTCCAGCTCCCCAGCTGGGGTCTGCAGTGTGAACAGTCTATTGTAGGGAGAAGCCCAGACATGTTATTTGCCTGTCAAGTCTTTTTTCTAGATGTTTCTGCCCCCTCTTGCTCCCCTGAAGATGAAAGCCCACCAGCACCACTCACATTACACATTGCCAGCCCAGGTGGGGCCAAATCAGGACCTCACTTTCCTCTCTGAACAGCCACAGACCTGCCTGGAATCGTATGATAGGGAAGCCCCTCCAGTGTTGTGCCCTCCCCTTCGTCTTCCTTTGCCACACGGAGGAGTTAAAAGCATCCCTTCCATACTGTTTGCATTCACCTGCATAGTTCATTCTGTCCCCTCAGTACTTCATGTTTGGAAAAATGTGGCTGCCCTATAACCTCTTCCAGTAGTTCATAACAGGTCGGTCGTGCCACAGGAGTGATGCAGAGTGGAAATTTTTCCATGGAAAGTGTCCCATATCCTAAGTTCATTGGTAATGAAGAATGGATGCAAACTGCAAATGCAATTTTAAGCAAGCTGAGCAGTTCTGTTTTTAGGCTTTTTTTACTAAATAGGATGAACATGCTAAATTAAGTTAGGGCTGGCCTCAACTAGAGCCAGGGCTTTTTCGGCTGCGGCTCCAACCTGGTGGAACGCTCTGTCACAAGAGACAAAGGCCCTGCAGGACTTGACATCTCTCCGCAGGGCCTGCAAGACAGAGCTGTTCCACCAGGCCTTTGGTCAGGGCGCAGCCTGACTCCCTCCTTTATGGTTGCCATCAATTTTGATTTTAATTAATTTTTATAATGTTGCACTGTTTTAGTGTTGTTAGACGCCCTGAGCCCGGCTTCGGCTGGGGAGGGCGGGATATAAATAAAATTTATTATTATTATTATTATTAAGTTACTATTTAGGGCATCAGAAATTTTCATGTTGCAAACTGAAAATATCCCAATGTATATTACCCTAACTCTTGAAAATTTTCTGGAAAGGCCGCATCATACTATGCTAGCTAGAGTAGACAAGGTAGATCCAGCACAGACCATTGCTTTGTACTAGCCCATTTTATAGATAAATATGTTAAGAAACCAGGGAGTGTGCTATTTGCAGCTTTCTTAGACATGAAAGCTGCATTCAAATCAATCTCTTGAGTAAGACTGTGGGATAAGTCAAATTCTTTGAGAATACATAAAAGATTGTTTTTCTTGGTTAAATGTCTACATAAAGATACCATGCTGAAAGTGCATTGCTCTACAAACGGGCAGCTCGCAGGTTGCATACCAGCTACAAAGGGAGTTAAGCAAGGTTGTATCCTAGCTCCTGCATTATTTAATTTATATATGCACCCTCAGAGTATCATGCCCATAAATTGGCCACAAAAGCCATCTATTACTATATGCTGATGGCACGGTACTCATATCTCAAACAAAAGTCAGCCTAAGAAGATTGACGAGGGCATTCTCAGGATACGGCCAAAAGGAACAGCTGTCTGTGAATTACCAAAGTCTTGAAGCAAAATAAAAAAATTCCTTCCAGTAGCACCTTAAAGACCAACTGAGTTAGTTCTAGGTATGAGCTTTCGTGTGCATGCACACTTCTTCAGATACCTGAAGAATATCTGAAGAAGTGTGCATGCACACGAAAGCTCATACCTAGAACTAACTCAGTTGGTCTTTAAGGTGCTACTGGAAGGAATTTTTTTATTTTGCTTTGACCATGGCAGACCAACACGGCTACCTATCTGTAACAAAGTCTTGAAGACACTACAGGGCCCACAGAAGGTATATGGATAACCAGTTAAAGTCTTTAAATATATTGGTCCAAATTTTCAGTCAACAGGGCAGCACATCAGAAATACACGAAGGAAAAGGTAGAGTGCCAAAATTTGGAAATGCTTTTTCCATACAAAAGGTGGCAATCATATATCTTCATCACTTGAAGTGTTTTAAGCTAAGCCCTAGGACAGTTATTATGTGGGGTGCAGATTTGGACAGACGCTCACCTTGGATCTACAGAAGCTGTTCAGTCCAAGTTCTTAAAGCATTTTTTTCTGTTCCATCCTGTGTTCCAAACGCTTCATAGCTCTTGGAGGCCAATCTTCCCTCTGTTGAATGACAGAATTGGCATAGGACATTTAATTATTGGCTTTGGGGTAGTAGACCCCCACCGGTCTACTACCCCAAACTACTGTCATGAGAGTGCCTGGACTGCATCTGTGTGTATGCAAGTATCTTTGCAGTCTGCTTCTCAGGGTGCAGAAGGTACAAAAGAAAGATGAAGACCCTGATGTTCCAGGGTTTAGGGGACAAACCTGGGATCCTGTTGAACATTTGCTAACAGCACCATATCCTGGCACAAGCACAGCCATGGCTAAAATGTGACTCCCACCAACCCTCTTACAACATTCTGGGTCTGACCTCTGTTGATCTTCTCATTCAAAGAATACCTCTTTTAAAAGCAGAGAACAGATCTAGATCCTCTGTTTTCATCTTCTTTGTGTTTATGTGCTTGATTATTTCAGCCTGTGAGACACAGCTGCCTGTGTCCTTCCGACACCTCATCCTTCCAGAGAAGTACCCTCCACCAACTGAGCTGCTGGACCTGCAGCCACTGCCTGTCTCCGCTTTGCGGAACAGTGCCTTCGAGAGCCTCTACCAGGACAAGTTTCCCTTCTTCAATCCTATTCAGACTCAAGGTGGGCAGTGCAGCTGGGTCTTGAGTCAGTGAAGAGGAGGGCTGCCAAGAAAATAGGAACCATCTTAGCAGGGGGTGGGGAAGCTGCATAGTATTATATACTAGGTGCCAACAACCTGGAGCATGCAAGACAAAATGGCATAATTCAGAACTGCAGTCTTAATTGTCGGACATTCCATCACATAGCTGGGGGATTCAGCCTTGTGAACATCACTTTGGTATGTGGTGCTTGTTTGAGACGTGGTTACAAATTCAGATGCTGTGTCTGTTGCTGGGGAAGTTCACTACTAGCCATGATGAATGCCAGTTGCTGGAAGCCACAGGAAGAGAGTCCTTTTGTGCTTGGATCTCACTTGTGAGTTTCCCACAAGCATCTGCTTGGCCACTGTGAGAACAGGATGCTGAATACGATGCACCATTGGCCTGATCCAGCAGGCTTTTCTTATTTTCTTAAATATTGACACTTCTAGCAACATTCACCAAACTGGTGCCCTCTACATAGTTTGAGCTGCAACTCCCATGAGCCCCAGCCAGCAAGCCTCTGAGCTCAGCCAGCAGAACATGAGACTTTTAATCTCAGAGTTATGGGTTTGAGCCCCATGGTGAGCAAAAGATTCCTACATTGCAGGGGGTTGGACTGGATGACCCCTGGGGTCCCTTCCAACTCTACCATTCTAGAATTCTTATGATGCTCCCATCGGCCCCAGTTGTGTTGCCTGGATTTGATGGGATTTGCAGTTCAAAACATCTAGAGGGCACCATCAGGGGAAGGATACTTTTTGGTTCTTGTGGGTTCTGGAGTAACTGTTGCTGGCCATAGGGAATTTTTCCTCTGCCTTTTCTTTCTCGGTCTAGTTTTCAACACCGTCTATAACAGCGATGAAAATGTGTTTGTGGGAGCTCCCACAGGCAGTGGGAAAACGATCTGTGCTGAGTTTGCCATTCTGAGGATGTTGCTGCAGAATTTGGAAGGCCGCTGTGTCTACATCACACCAATGGAAGCCCTTGCTGAGCAGGTACGGCACTCCCTAACCATTTTGAAATCTGCCCTTTCCAGGAGGGTGATAAGAATAGCTTTAATCACTGAAAGCATTGCAGGCAGAAAAACAAAAGAAGAGGGTTTGGATAGGGTGTTCTGAGGGGTAGCTGTTGGCCTTAGCTGGGACAAGTACTCAAGTATATTTTACACAGCTCTCTCTACTTCCCCATTGTCCTCCTTATTCTCTTTGCTTTGTGAGTGAAGTTCAGATTCTGCAAAGATGGAATAAAAGCATTGCAGAATATATGTGGATAAGTCTGGATGATCACTTGGTTGGTTGTAAGCTAGAAAAACTAGAGAAGGTGTGCTTTGTGTGTGTGAGGAAGAGAGTGCTTGGAAGGATGGCTGTTAAGAACATTGTCTGCTCTTCCTTTTGCCATGGAAGATCTTCCTGGATTGGTATGAGAAGTTCCAAGAGCGCCTACTCAAGAAAGTTGTCTTGCTGACGGGGGAGACCAGCACTGACCTGAAGCTGTTGGGCAAAGGCAATATTATAATCAGCACTCCTGAGAAATGGGACATCCTTTCCCGGCGCTGGAAGCAGCGCAAGAATGTGCAAAACGTCAACCTCTTTATTGTGGATGAAGTGCACCTCATTGGTGGTGAGAATGGGGTGAGTCTCATGGGGGAATGCAGCCCACCACAAAGGGGCTCGGAGGGAGAAAACAGGACACTGACCTTTCTTTCTTGGAGGGTTTCCCATGCAGAGCTGCTGTGTATCCTGTGTACTGAGGAGTGTCTTGTTCTCAGCAACAGAAGGAGATAGAAATCTGTATCCGTTGCATCCCTCCTTCCCAGCATCTTGTGCAGCATGAGGGGCTGCAATTAGAAGTAGCTCCCACAGCCAGTTGTGTGCTGAGCAGAATGCGAGGCATCCAAACAGGTCCATGTATTTTATTGCTGATGGTTTTCAAAGATAACTTACCCAGGGATAGGAAGACACCTTCTGTCAGCAGGCATTTGAACCACCTATCTCAGCATTCTGTACAATCTAACAACAGCTCTTGAGGTTTTCGGAAGGGAGCTTTTCCCAGACCTACCTGGAAATAGTAGGGATTAAACATGGGGACATTTGGATGCAAAACTCAATTCTCCCACCCTCCCCTGAGCAGTAAATATTGCCAGTGAACCAGTTGGGCATCAAAAATGATGACTGAAATTGTCAATTTTAGTAATTGTTGATAGCAGTTGGCAATAGCAGGTGCCAGCTGGATGTGAAGATTGTGGGCTTTTCCTGTAGAGCTGTCATCTCTCTCTAGTCAAAGTCAGGGTCCTTCAATCATCTCAAAATCTCCCTTCCAGAGGGTGGACACTGAAGTATTAATGTTAGTGGTTGTATCATGAAAATGCAAAAACCATTGAGCATTCAAAGTGAACCCCAAAACAAAGGAGCATATATATTAATGTGCTGCCAAATTATGGTTTTATTTTCAAAACAGCTCAATATGTTTTGAGGGATCTGAAAACAAAAGCAATATATCAATATTCAACATTGTAAAAAGAAAGTCAATTAATTATATACAAGTTACATATCTATGCATACTCAAAATGAAAAACAGCCTGCCGAGATCTCTTGTTAATTGTATCACCTGTTCACATTAACTGGTTGCACTGAGATATAATCACTTGGAATTCTTCTGCAGTTTGCTTAAGAGATCGAAGGGAGGTGGGATGGTTGAGCATAGAGCTGGAAACTGAAGATCCTAGTAGTGGTGATGGAGGAGGAGCGGATAGCGACATGAAATCAGTGCTGATGAAAATACCTAGAGGTGTGCTTGAAATAACCCAGGTGTCTTTGGCTTCCTTCTGCAGCCGGTCTTGGAGGTGATCTGTTCCCGCATGCGCTACATCTCCTCCCAGATTGAGCGGCCCATCCGCATTGTGGCCTTGAGCTCATCACTGTCCAACGCCAAGGATGTGGCCCACTGGCTAGGCTGCAGTGCCACGGCCACCTTCAACTTCCACCCCAACGTGCGCCCTGTGCCCCTGGAGCTACACATCCAAGTAAGTTCCTACCCCCCACCTGTGGGCAACTCCAGGAACATAGAAAGCTGGCGTTCAACTAGCTCAAAGGGCCAT
Organism: Podarcis erhardii; assembly: GCF_964252035.2. Lineage (NCBI taxonomy): Eukaryota > Metazoa > Chordata > Lepidosauria > Squamata > Lacertidae > Podarcis > Podarcis erhardii. Next base: position 5,267,001 of record NC_138511.1, on the reverse strand, counting down.
TCGGCTTGGTACGGTCAATACTCTTGAAGATTTCAGGCAGGCCTTTGTCCCAGCCCTGCCTGGAGACCCTAGGGATCGAACCTGGGACCCTTCCATTAGCCTCTTCCAAGCATTGAGGTTTGGCATCATCATCACCCTCTCTCTTCTCTTTCGCTGCTCCTAAGGGCTTCAACATCAGCCACACCCAGACGCGCCTATTGTCCATGGCCAAGCCAGTCTATCATGCTATCATGAAGCACTCTCCAAAGAAGCCAGTGATCGTGTTTGTTCCGTCTCGCAAGCAGACGCGCCTCACAGCCATTGACATTCTCACCACCTGCGCATCAGATGTCCAGAGACAAAGGTATGGGCAGGACACCATGTAATCTGTGCTCCAGATAACTTAATGATACAAGAGGAGAAGCTGAATTTTGCAGCCTGTGTGTGATTCCTTTTTATTGTACCTCTGTCAGTAATTGAGAAGGGGCAAGAAGCTATAAAAGGACACTGGAGCTACACTAGAGTAGAATAAGGAGGAACCTGCTCTTTAGAATGCCTTCCCTCTGCAATCTTTCAGTGACTTTGGCTAATAATAATAATAATAATAATAATAATAATAATAATAATAATTATTTGTACCCCGGCCAGAGCCGGGCTCAGAGCAGCTAACATCATATAAATAATACAATATGCATAAAAACAAGCAATCAATTGACTAAAATGCATCCCAAAATTAATTCAAATAAATAACAGTTAAAATTAAAACTGGGCAAATGACAACCCTAAGGTTAAAATTGAAAGTGGTTAACACTTGCTAGGACCAACTGTTTCCACTGATATTATAAGGACCTGTGAGTGGGCTGGGAAACCTCCTTCGTGCTTGTTCTTATACAAAGAAATGATATGAATAATCTGAAAGAATGGGTGTGATGGGCTCACTTACTTAATTTGTATTTGGCTGGATGTGTATGTGCTTAATGTCTACGTGCTGGAGGATCTGGGGTGAAGGATATCTAGCTCAGTCTGGGGCAGATGATATGGAAGTAATGAAGTTTGTGAGGGCCAAACATGGGCAAAGGATGTTGGAAGTAGACTGGATTTTGCAGAGATGAGTTTCTCAAGTTGCTACTTTTCTGTCCAGAAATTAAATCTGCTGCAGCAGAATTATTGCTTTACAAAAGCTGTTGAGGGAAATGAGAAGTGTTGAT